>NC_089312.1:9932167-10557398 GCF_036669915.1 Pocillopora verrucosa
GAAGGTATTTTTCACTTAAATGGGAGATTAACCCACAAAGATTTACCTTTGTGTAGTTTTTAAATGGCAAAGAAAGTCAGTGTAAGGAAATTCAAATGTTTGTTTTGTAAGTGGAAATAGTGATGTTTTCGAGGATTAAAATTGGCTTGGGGCTTTTTATTTTCGCACGGAAAGACCAGGCTTAACTTTGTGAAAATTGCAACATCGTCATTTACGTCATGACATAATCTAATCAGGCACCCCATCGTTAAATCCAGAATTCCGAAAAATATTTTGCGGTCAGCACCGTATTCGATCAGGAGAGCAACACAGTAATGCAGCCTTGCGTAGCTAACGACGACGGCTGATGATAAAACCCGAATAATCACCAAATACGCAAATACAAAAGCGAATAGTCGCAAATAGTCGCGAATAGTGACGAATATTGATATCTATATTGATTGCCAAGTTTTCGGTAAGCGACTAAATCAAGTTCCCCTATTTGTCAAGCGCCCCTATATGTCATGTCGCGTTACCAACTCCAGTCTTCTAGTGACCTGACTAGGCCGTTTATTGTACAAAACAAGACACTCTATAGAGCGCACACTCGTGCCTAACCTACTGCGAACGAGCTTTTTGATACATACACTGTGCGCTTTGCATGGCTTTCTTCTCTAGTAGCTTGTGTGACAATAGCGTGACATTTTAGAGGTGTCCGAGGTCAAGGCGTTCAAGAACATATCAATCAAGTCTTATGTTTTTCATTCTTGATGTCATAGACCTTCATTGGGATTCCTGTGCAATTCGTTGTTGTTCATGGCTGTCATCGAGGGGATTTTATTTCTCGAAGTATAAATGAAGGTCACGAAATGTGAGTGAGAGTTTTCGGAAAAGGCAATGTTCCTTTACGAGTTAATTTGCGTGTTACTGTTCGAATCCAAGACCGTCTACGGGCCGAATTAATTCAGGCCAAGATAATAAGTATGATATCGATTAATTTTCTGGTGAATCGAAATTAGTTCAGCTAAATGGCCGAGGCACAAACTGACAGATGTAGTTCAGCAGCAGTGTCAGAATCTCTGTAATTCATTAAAATGTAAAGTGTCTTATATTTATTAAGTATTTTTTATCCGCCGTAAGGGAATTTGAAAACATATTCGACGGTAATTTTTTGTAGTATGTAAACCAAGTATTACGATCTACGCGCAAGTATGAATTCATTAGCTAGAAAGCGTCGTGCGCCGGTACGGTTGCCTTATCAGCTCATATGGGGCTTTCGTTGTTCTAGGCTCACAGCATTTCACTCTCTGTTAGAAACGGCTAGTTCTATTTTCATCTCATTATTAATTCATTTATTTTCACTATTCGTCACTATTCGTCACTATTCATCACTATTCGCGACTAGTTGTCATTATTCGTCACTATTCGCGACTATTCGCAGTATTCGGTCGTTATTCGGGTTCTATCACTGGCCAACGACGGCAGATTGAATTCAATCCCAGTTTCGTTTCCCGTTCCCGCGTTTTCACGTAGGCTTCTATACATATTCTTTTATCATCGTTATTACAAGCGACAGGTTTTGTATTAAAAAAGAGAAAAGTACACGTAGAATATATTGGAGTGGTTTTTTTCATGAAGCATGGAAAAGTGGATTATCGTGACTTTGTTGACTTGAAAGACCGGCGATGCCAGCGCGCGACTGACCTATCCCTTCCCTCCCTCGTCGACTAGAACATAGGTTGGTTGCCTCTGTAATTTAAACACTCATTTCTAAAATCGTTGAATACCTTACTGTAGAAAAGGATAATTGAATTCTTTTCTACCCCGAAAAAAAGACCCCAAGGGATAAATGTGTTTTAGTGGTGTAGAGTACTACTGCAAAAGAACGTTGTTTCGTATTCCGACTCAACTTTTTCGTTTCGCTACGCTTTTCAAAGCCACTTCTAATATCTGAAACGCAAGCAACAAAGATAATACCAGGCAAGAAACCATTTGTGTAAAACAATGTTTGATATTGTCTTTCGAAGAAGACTTTCTTATATTGTCTCAAAGGGAATTTATGGAACACTATACCCCTGTAATTTGTGCGGTGGCGCAAAAGCGAAGAGCGTAAAAATAGAAGTTCTCGAGATCTAGAACTGTTTGTGGCAAGCAAAAATAATGAGAAAGACCTTAATTGAAACCGTAGGACTGTCACAGATGGGCTCAGATAAATTATACCGTCATAATCATGGGTATACTGCTTTAGTCAGAGAGGATGGAGCATAATTCCGGCATAATTACGAAAATTCTTGAGCGTAAATACGTGAAACTGCGTTTCTAGTACTTTTACAATAATGTTTCGCGGGTCGTTTTCAACATAAACGTCTCAAATGCCGTTTCTACCACTCCTCCTTACCTTTTTTAGGCTAGACAGTTTTATTTGCGTCAGGAGATAAAGGTTAAATTTAACAGGTCACCAAGCAATCTTTGAAACATGACTATCACAACGATGTTTTCCTCAAAGCAATCAGTGATCTTAAGGAAAGTATTAGTCACTTCCATCAGCGATGAATCCTCTGTCCAGTTTTAGGTGACAAAGATAGTCAGTGTATGCAAATTCCAAAGTATGTTTTGAGGTTGTGGGAGTCTGTTCGTTTGTTTGCTGAAACGTCGTGTGCAAATCAAAACTCAAAACATCGCTTGGCGTTTTAAAACGAATAAACCATTTTGACGATTTCAGATAGTAAATTTGATTGATTATAACTTTGGACGAGTACCTCACGTTTTTATGTTCCAAATTGCTTTTTGCGAAGGATTATTGAATTACAAACGGTTTTTAGGCCGCGTGTCAACCGTTTAATAACTTATAATTTGCTACCACGAAAATTCATTTCGAAACCAATTTTTTTAAAAGAATCTAAACTGATTTGAGAAAGAGTAGAGAGAGGAGAGAATTGATGTATTGTTTATCGGCAAAATGTTTTGACCGAAATATTTGATTATAACTGCTGATAGGCGTACTTAGTGACTCAACACGCAACGGATCGGATACCACCCGCTGTGAGCGGGCCGGATGGAAGAGTACTCCCACTCTCGGTACCAATCAGATCGCAAGATTTATAGAACACCGCCCGCTCACGCACTGAGTAAAAATAATTGATATTTGATCTCTAGGTTAGGTAACCCGCCTAGCCGTGGCCGAAAAATAAAACGCGTTTACATGCACTCTTACAACCCCGGGGTACTGGGGTGAGGTTTGTTAAGGGTTTTTTTGCGTTTGGAATTAAGAAGTTTGAGGAGAGGCGTCCCAAGCTCATATCTTGAAAAAGGCGAAAGATTAACTCTCGGACACGTGTATTTATTCATGAAAGCGTCACGCGTTGTGTTACGCGGTGTTTGGTTTCGCGAGGAACAGTTGACTTAATACTTTATACGGAATAGTTTGGGAAGCCAAATATGTTCGATTTACAATGCTAAATATTCCGAAATGTGAACATTTTACACTCCTTGTGTGTCCGTTGCGGTTTCTAGTGATTTCTGCCGTGAGACGGCTAGGAAATGTACAAAGTTTTAAAACATACATTTTTCGCTTTTGAGCTTTTTGCCATGAACGCGACCCCGGCTAGGCGGGTTACCCCATCTTGACACATTTACATGGCAAATTGTTGTAATGAGATGCATTTATGCAAATGAGTGAGCATGCGCGTTGGGAGTGTGGTAGAGTGTTTTCCATGTGCTCGGGTCAGTAACCAAATTATCGTGTACACAAGTCCTAATTATCGGAATAAAATCAATTCAGCAACCCACTCAGAGTCATTACAATTGTCACCCCGGCTGACAGGGTTACCCTACCTGGCAGACCGGGCAACCCGCCTAGGCGGGTCACCCCACCTATCATGAAAACGTGATAGGTGGGGATTGGATCACGGATCGAAAAAGAAAAGTTTTGAAAAAATGAAAAAAAAAATCGTTTATAAAATAATAATAATACTAATATGAGTAAAAAAAAACTAAAACTGGTTAATCAAAATTAGAAATGTTGCTCGACAAGGCCTAACTGGAAGTTTTTTTGCCCCAAACCCCATGAAACCACGGGATACCAATCTGAGCGATCCTAGTTCGAAGGTATTTCGTTCAGATTGCAATCTCAGATTGGTTTTGTCCTTAACGAACCAGAAAATTGTATGTAGATCGCAAAATCAGGATTAAGATTAGCCAGTAGGAACGCAACCTAAATCATTTTGAGGGGAGGACTGAACAGTGTTTCGCACATGAATTGTGCTCTAAAGACCACGAGGTTTTGAACTGTGTGCTTTAGCATTCGAATTAGAGAGGGACTTTCTTTCTGTAGTGTGCAGCGTCTGAGCTGAGATTCGTAGGTTAAAGCGTTAAAAATAGCTCAGTGTCGGATGAAAGATAACATTGTTCTGACTTTATACCAAATAATTTACTGAGACTTGTAGGCGATCCAGTGTCAACTCTTTGTGCAGGAGTGAACGGATGGTGAAGCGCGCAATCATGCCACGTGTGTTGAATGACCTTCCAAGTTTGGAGAGGCTGGAAAGCTTATGCCATAAAAAGTTGACTTGTGTATAGTTCAATCTTTAATAAACAAAAAGGGACTGTTGGACTATAATAACAGTACAAGCATTTCTGCAACCTTTTTGATGAAGGTACTCATTCACATTTTTGTGAGGGAGAGATTTACTTTTGCAACGAGTCATAATGAAGTGTGGCTATCTGTGCTCACCTACTCCCTTTCAAACATGTGATACATCATGTGTGGCGATAATATGTTGAAGATTGATGTAAAGAAAACCTTGGAAAACGGTGAGGAAAATGGGATGATTGGAGAAAGTGCAATCATCATAAGTCATTCAACAAGGCCTGCCTCTTTTTTTTGTTTGCTTTTCTTTTCGAATTGCAACATTTTTCTTTTATTCAGCTCACCGTATTTTTTTTAAAATTTTGAATTAGCTTCTGTCATTAGATATCACATCAGCGATATGACCCAGTCGTAACTTATCTCATAGCCAGGGCGTCCTTCTTTTGCTGTACACTTGGTGTCTTCATTTAATATGATTCTAATGCATCTATTTTTGTCAAATTTGATTATTTCACAATTCTTTTGTTCCTCAGTTTTTGAGCATCACTTTCTTGCGTTTCACTTTTCGTGGGCAGTTTGGTTCCCGCATTTATAAATAAAATTCCATGATCCAAGTTCTTTTCAAAGTTGAAGTAAGGCATTATATGGCTGAGTATATGTTTACGTCAGTCAAATTCTTTTATTTGTCATTAGTTCCATCTCCTTTGATGGGGCTGAAAATACCTGCAAATATCCAGTAACAAATGCCTGTAAATTTTGGAGTAGAATTTTCCTGATTTCGGTAAGTCATGCCCACGCACAAAATTCACCAAGGGTGTGGAGTTTCAGCTCTAATCTATGTTCCTTTCAGTCACAGGAAGCTAGCGCATGACGCTTTTATATTCGAGGATAAAAGGCCTCGCATCAGGCACTGAAATGACAGGGCGCGAGGTTCATCATTTCTTTCATTTCGACATGCCACCATACCTAGTTATTCTTCTCCTTTCGATAAACATTGTTGTTACTGCGAACGAATGCAATAACTGGTTGTTTTTGTTACTTTGGGCGCAATAGCAAGTCAGTCAAAGAAATTAGTCTGCGGAAAACATGTGTTATGTTGGGTATGATTTAGTTATGTTCGCTCTTTGTTTTAATTTAATTTAATGGTGATTTTTATGGAATTTTGAAGTTTTTAGAGCCAAACTTTATTAAACGGAGAATTTCCGAAGCGATTGCTGATTGTACGCATACATGGGATGAAGAGAATATACATTTGATATCCTCTTGACTGGATTCAACTATCGCTAGAAATGATAACCACAAAATCCGTTTTCTTTATTTGCGCGATCTTGGGACCTCAGACTGTTACGCTACACTTTTAAAATTGTCCCTAAAGAATCTCTCTTGAACGACGTCAGCCTTGAAAACTGAAGATAATTCTCTGTCCGACAGCTTGGGAACTAAAAGATTTTATATAAAATAGTGGAAAAGGCCTCTTAGCTCAATGAACTTCAATTGAAAAGACAAAAGTTGCACTACATGGAAAATTTGAACATGGTTTGTGCCGCAGTTAAATAAGAAGTCTCCTTGATAGGGGCAAATTAAAAGGCATCATAAAATAACTGAGATAAAAGCCCAAAGGGCAAAAAATTACTTCAGGGCAGTAAACGACGAGAGATGCTCAACTCAGGTGATTTATAGTGCGGCGCAAAAGTAACTTTCTTTCGATAAATCGCCGAGATATCTTTCCGAAAATATCGTTTCAGCGATATGACAAACAGCGCACAGTACGTTATCGCGATTTATATGTTGCTCAAACAAAATACCACTTGAACCCGGTAAAGAACCTGAGGAAACGCATGCACTGCTACACGGGGCCTCGACTATTTCTTGGTCTTATTGACTATATTTAGATATCAATTGAAACGAATCCGAAGAACTTTTCAGGGTAAATTTGAATCGACGACCAGAATGTTATAACTTACTCGAATATATGATGGCAGCCCGATCATTAATAGTGTTACCGCGACGTCTTTATGTTTATCGTATAACAGTATATCAAACTTGATTAGTAAACGATTAGTTGAGTTGGAAAACGCACGTGTTTGGATATTCTCCTGAGAACTAAAGCCGCTAATGCCGGTGCGTGAATTCCTTTTATATTGTTTCGCTTTGTTTCGCATTAGAAAGGATGCAGAAAATGTTGTCTTTTGAGACTAGAAGGGATCTTTATAAAGCTTTCATTTTACCACACTTTAATTACTGCTCCGAAACGTGGCACTTCTGTAATAAAAAGTCAGCTGACAAGTTAGAGTTGGTGAACAAACGTGCGCTTCGTTTTGTTTTTAGAGATAAGTCCTCGCCTTATGAGGAAGTTTGTAAGCGTATCGGTCTCTCAAGTCTTCGTGAACAGCGATTAGCGAAAATATTGTCCACTGTCTTTAAGATATTAGCCAGTGATGCAGGTCCAAAAAGCTTACGTGATCTTATAACAGTAAGGTGCTCCACTTATAACCTTAGGGGCACCACAATACTGGACCTCCCAAAAGTAAAATCAACAACCTTCGGGTTAAGATCATGGAGATATGCTGCATCGAAATTATGGAACGCTTTACCGGACGAGTCTCGAAAGATACAAACATTTACTACTTTTAAAAATTACTTAAAAACATTAGATCTCACGGGACTCTAGTGCGGTGAGGATCTATCCTTGATTATATTAACTGTTTTTAATGATTACATTTTATACATTTTACTTGGTGACTACATTATTAAATTCTTATATTTTAATATTAGCTAGTTCTTAATCTTAATTTATTTAAATTTATATACCTTCATAAGGCTTTATAATTTCCTTTTCTCTTTTTATTTCGTGGCGTACCTGTAAACTAGCTTTTAGCTAAGCGTTCTGACCACGTTAAGCAATTGATTGATTGATTGATTCGCTTTTCAATATCCTATTACATTTCTAAGTACATCGAATCAGTTAGCGTTTTGTGATCTATTTTCAGTTGACTTTTTTCTTTATATGGAAAATAACAAAATGAAGTAAATGAGTGCGACAGCGAGCGTTTATTGAGTATATCAGAAACAATCACAAATAGGAGGGAATTCGAAATGATGAATTCAGTTAGATTTGAATAACCTCTAGTAAATTAAGTATAATTAAATTCCTTTCCCATCTTTAACACTATCTCGGAGATAAGTTCGGGTGTAGTACGAATATAAACTGACAGTGACATCCATTGTAAGATTGGACCAACTTTTAAAAGTTTGACTTCTTAACATCCAACAAAGTTTTGGAGGCCATTTATATTCGTGCAAGTGTTTCTTACATTTTTACTGACTATCATTTATCTAGCTAAGCATTTGAATGGAAGCGATTTGAGATTATACATTAGCGAATTCAAAAAGCCGGCAACTCCATCGTCATTCATAATACATTTGTTTTTAAATTGTGGCTGGTTGAGACTCGTTCTTACCGAAATATTAGTTGCAGTCCCTTGTTTGCTAAAGTCAGCAATCCGGCGAAAAGACTAGCTGATTCTTAGAATTTGTCCGTCATAACTGCTTGGGTGTTGGAAACTAGCTAAGGGCTAAGGAAGGTTTTAAAAATTAGAAAGTATAGAGTTTAATTTAATTTTACAAAGCAAGAGTCTGTAATCTCTTTCTCAAAGACGTGTGTCACTTGATTCAATGAGGGCCCGAGTTGATTTAAACCCACTGTGACTGACTCTACCATATGCTAGGCACCGAAAACATTCTAAAGAGAGAAAGGAAGGAATATTTTCCAACAATTTACCATGAAGGAAGCCATTTAACATTTTCAGAGTATGCGTTTAGGCGAAAGTTATAAAACTAAGAATTACTTCACAGTGATTATGTTTGGACACATGAAGACTGGCTTTTCCAGGCTGCAGATCCAAAGATTTACTTCATATCCTGAACTGTTTACGACGAGCAGTAAAAATAGTGAGATATGAAAGACCTTGAACTCGTTTGACAGTTAATAATGCGCCGGCTGTTTTCACAGAAGGGTTTAGTTTCCGCCGTTTGACCGTCGATGTAAACTTCATTGCGATTTTTTAATGTATGGCGACGGAAAACGCCGAGTGTTTCAGTTCATGTAATCAAGGAGCCTTAGTGAATGGTTGTGACTCTTTTTGTGGAATGAATCCGGTTGAAAGGTTAAAAGTGGTTTGGCGACTCTTCTGCTTACTATTTCCCCACTAGCAAAAACTGCTGATGCCAAATATTGGTGCATTTCTGAGGTGCCATGAAAAGTCCCAGAAAAATGACAAGAATTTGCCTCATATAGCCTGCTCGAGTGTTCGTGGCCACATGATGTCTCATTTGTGACGATCTTAATACTCGGTTCCGGGCTAGCAGGTACTCCAAATTACCTGGGTACTACCGCAGCTTTCTTTTAAGGCTTTGGAGATTTTTCTCTTTGTTCTATTTCTCTCATCAAAGTCACAACGGGGCAGTTTTTGTACCAACACCTCATGTTGTGTGCCGTTTTTAAGTCACTTTGCAATGAGGACTGGGCGGATATGTCGCGCTATGGTGATACACTGAACTCACTAGGACCAATCAGAATCAGGTTTGCACGTTGGGTATATAATTAGCTATAGATTAACAAAATAACCCACGTACCAGAGAATGAACACAGCTAAATAAAACAATGTCCGAAAAGTTTCAGTTTAACTAAAGATCTATAATTTAATCTTTGGTAAGCTTTGGATGGTCGAAATGCTTATTTGCGCAGCCATATAACACAGTCGTGGGTGAAGGGGGAGGGGGAAGAGAGATAAACGAAAGCCGGCTGGTCCACATCCTGCACGATGACATCAAGATCTGTGTTAATTCACAAATTCAGAAAAGTCTTGAATTACTTGGTAATGTAATACTTCTATCAAAGAATTTTATCATGACTTGATGCATTGCGAGTCCCTCTTGATTTTCAATAAAAATCCCCTCCGTCAAACCTAATTAACCAATTTTATTTAACACATTTCCTCGAATAATCGGCCGGGCGCTTATTCAAAATTTCGGATGAACGGAAGGGCGCTTATTGGAAGAAGGGCCCTCAATCGAGGGGGCACTTATTAAGAAACTAATAACCTGTAGCGATTCAGCTGTAGTTGAAGCTTACAAAGTCCTAGATAATAATGTGGCAATAAACAGGTTTCTTCGAATATGGGAATATTTTAAATTTTTTTTCAAACACCCGAATAATTTAGGGTTGCAATTACGGCAAGATCCTCCCGGATATTAACTGAAAACCTAGTAGTAGACAATATAGAAAGAAGAGGTGATGCAAATCAAAGGGTGAGGCTTCAGCGAAACAGTTTTATTTGCGTCAAGAGATAAAGTTTAAATTTAAAGGGCTTCCAAGCAATCTTTGAAACATGACTATCATGACGATGTTTTCTACAAAAACAATCAGTGATCATAAGGAAAGTAATGGTCATTTCCATCGGCGATTAGTCCACGTGGATTTACTTCTGTTCAGTTTTAAGTGACAAAGAAAGTAAGTCTAAGTAAATTCAAACGTATCCTCTAAAGTTGTAAAGAGTTCGTTTGTTTACCGCAATGGCGTGTGCAAATCTTGTCTTTCTTCCACCGAAAAACTGAAGTAACATGAAACACTTAAGGAGATTTAATGCTACGTTTACTCATGTCATTGAACTTCTTCGGTTTCTGTTGTGAAATTTATAATAGAAATGTCCAAAATCTAACGGACTTGCAAAGACTCAACGAAAGTGTATTTATAGCAGATCGTGGACCTCAAATCATTGCTTGGCGTTTTAAAACGAACCAACTGTTTAGCCGATTTCCGAAAGTAAATTTAATTGATTATAATTGTGAAGAAGTACCTCACGTTTTTACGTTTTCTTAGTTGTTTCTTGAGAAGGATCATTAAATTACAAACGATTGTTAGGCCCCGTGACAACCCATTTAATAACTCATAATTTGCTACCACAAAAGAATCCAAAGTGGTTTGAGATAGAGTGAGAGAGAGGGAAAGAGAGGGAGAGAAGAGAGAATTGATAAACGATATATCAGCTACATGTTGTGATCGAAACATTTGCTTATAAAAGCTGCAATGCTCACTAGGCGACTCAACACGCAACGGATTGGATACCGCGCGCTGTGAGCGGGCCGGACGGGAGAATACAGTCCACTCACGGTACCAATCAGATCACAATATTTGTAGAACACCGCCCGCTCACGCACTGAGAAATCTAATATTTGATCTTACGCGTCAGCTTAATGTGCACTCTACTGTTATGTCTATCGCTGACAACCCACCTGTCACAATGCAGACAATAAAGAGAGGGGTCAAAAGCTTTCCCTGTTACTTTTTAAATAGTGTCTACCTCAACACCAAATAGAATATTAAAATAAAAGTCGCGTTTTACAACGAGCAAATTGTTTTGGAGAACTCAGATAGTAAATTCGATCGATTCTAGTTGTGAACAAGTACCTCACAATTTTACTTTCTCAGTTGCTTTTTGAGAAGGTTTATTAGATCAAAAATGGTTTTCAGGCCGGGTGTCAGCCAGCCTAATAACGCATAATTTTTATAGGAGAGCAGAGAGAGAGAGGGAGGGAGGGAGAGACTGAGGGAGTTCAATCGATGTGGGTATTTGTTACGATAAGTGAGTATTTGCTATCGTTGCAAATACCCACTGGTAAGTATTTGCTACGTAGTTTAGTATTTGCTACAGTAGCAAATACGTAGGTTAGTATTTGCTACGGTAGCGAATTCGGAGGGTGGATATTTGCTCCTATGGGTGGGTATTTGCTACAGTAGCAAATACGGAGAGCCGGTATTTGTACGCAAAGGTAGGTATTTGCCACCACAGCAAATAAGCATAGTGAGTTTTGTTACGGTTGCAATTACCTTACTACTCAGATATATATTTAATCGCGTTTTTCTGTGGAATTCGCGCAAAATGCATTCTCATGCAACAATAAATCTCATTTAAGCCTTTTCATCACATCAATTAGACTAGTTTTCGAAGGCCCAGCCTGTTACCGATCCACAAAGTGGTAATGTATAGAAGTATAAAACGGAAACCGAATAATCTCATATATATCGTAAAAAACTTGAAGCTATGAAGATAATACATTAAAAGGAGAGAAAAAGAAAAAGGAAAAGAAGCAGGAAGGATTGAGACATAGACTTTGATTCTGATGAGCTTTGTTCTGCCTGTATCTTGATTGGTTCTTGCATGTCCAGTCTAGTCATGTTCGTATACTATGTTCTGGCTTAGAAGCTGAATCACCACTTCATAAGTACAACTAATGTTCTTAATACCGGAAATGAAGGTGTCGTTTCAACCTAAAATGAAAATGTGGTTAGAGAAAGTTACACTGGCTGATTAGGACTGATTCAAGAGAGCTATCTTCTCTTGGTCTGACTATAGAACAGAATGGGACAGAGAAGGAGGCGATGAGATTGGTTCGTTTATAATGATAGAATGGCTTTCCAAAGCACTGAGAAAGGCTCCAGAGTTTTAACAAAGAGTAACATTGGAGGTTCCGTGCGACATAATATCACCTAATGTTGTGAGCCTCAGGACTCTCTTTGCTGCTTTGAGGACGACTTAGTGTTATGAAAGGCTGATTAATTTTTGGATGATGAGCCAGGTCATGCCGTCAGTCTCTCTTAAGTAGCGTGTATACTGTACTGCCAATTTAAATAGGAGTAATTCGTCGAGACGTTTTGAAGTCGGGCTTTTTATGTTTGTGTCAATAACCCGGACAAAAATTGAGGAGATCACGCCGCTTGAATTCGAGGAAGAGTGGACTGTAATACAAAAGAGTGATTTGTGTCTACTTTCCAGGCGAGTGCGAGTAGCACACGTGAGGAACTTGCCCTTTGCCTTCTCCCCTGGCACATCGCAAAAGGAAAAAATATGAATTGATGAATAAAAGTTGTTCGGTGAAAAGCTGCCAGGATAATCGTTTATACTTTTGAAAAACCTAGACTTGATGCGGCCAAAAGTAAAGAACAAAATCCTGATTATATGCCTTTGGGGAACTATCGTCTACTTACTATTTCACCACTAGCATGAGCCGATTGTAAACATTGTCGTGCAATTTCTTAGCTGGCTATAAACCTTCCAGAAAAATAACGAACATTTCACTCATATGACCTGTTCAGCTGTCCATAGCATGATGTGGTATATGTGATAGTCTAAACACTTAGTTCCAGGCAAGCACGTATGGTTCAAATTACCTCCGCGCGCCCTTCCACAATTTTTTTTCCAAGAGTTGCGAAAACATTTTCTTTGTCATATATTTCTCTCATCATATTCACCGAAGAGGACAGCTTTCTTCACAGTCATCTCATGTTATTTCCCGTTTCTGAGACACATTTTTTCACGCTTAACGCACTGGGCGTTAATTTCTGAAACTATCTTGTTTTTGGCAATGATTTTTTTAGATGAAGTGAAGGAAGCTGGAAATTATCAGAGTTTCTCTATATATTTGGTATTCTATGATATGTACATTTCTGTCCCATCGTATTTTATTGATGAAAATTTCACAAATTATTTTGTTGAACTGATGCCGGGTCGCTCTCGCCTTCATACCGACCAAAAGTTGGTTTCTTTGTTCTTCAGTGTGGTCGAAAAACCCTTTTTCCGCTTACTTTTTTGAGACTTCTCATCACTGATATCACCGTTTTAATTCTCATTACCATGCAAAAAGTCGAAGTTAAGTTTACGATAAGATAACTTCAAAAGTAAAATGCCAAAAACAAAAGTCTTTCCGACGCAGATTGCTTGTACATGTTTCACCATAATGGTGAACTTGTTTGAGTAATTTATGGTGATATAATAAACTCACTAGGATCGATCAGAATCAGTATTTCACGTTGGGTATAATTTTATATAGATAAACATACAAGGGAGTGCACATGTCAATGTCTGAAAAGTTTCAGTTTATCCAAATATTCACTATTCAGTCTTTGGTAAGCTTAAGATATGGCTAATGGCTTTATTTTTATCGTCCGTGCAGCTACACAAATTCTGAGGATTCTTGAGGATATTTGTATCAAAGAGTTTCATCGTAACCATTTGCATCGCGAGTCCCACTTGATTTTTAAGAAAAAAGCTTTCGTCAAACTTTGTCAACCAACTTTATTCAACACATTTTCTCCAACAATTGCCCGGGCGCCTATTTAAAATTTCAGCTGATAGGAGTAGTGCTTATTACAAGGAGGGCGCTTGATCAAGAGGGACGATTATTAAGAAACTATTAACGCTTATTAAGAAACAGGTTTGCTTCCTATCTAAGAAAATGAGGATTAAGGAGTTAGGGCCGCAGGAAGGGAAGGGGGCGGGGCTTATTCGAGGGGGGCGCTCAAAACGCAATAAAACAAGACTTTTTTCCGGTAAGAGTCTCACATAGTTCTGAGCATCATCTAACAGTGAAAATCTAACCATCTGATGTAATGATGTCTTGTTGACAGGGACTTGTCCAATAACCAGTTAAAGAACTTACCCCTGGGAGTTTTCAACTGGACTAGATACCTCCAAAGACTGTAAGCACCAAACAACATAAATCTTTATTTACTGCTGTAACATTCATGCGATTAAGGGGAGGGACTAAAACAATCTCCCGCGGAATTCCATGACTTGCAAATGAAAAATATATAACCGGAGGATAAAAAAAAGAGTTCATGACGAGCAAGAAAACACCTTCCAATTGTACACCCCCTTCTTTCTTAACAAACCCCATGACCCGCTAAACGAGGACTAGAAGCTGAAACTCAACCTAGTGTTGGGAAGGCAACGACTTGGCAACCAGGCGAGTAAAAGTGAACCAGGACTTTTTTCCACATTATCTCATGATTTCAGTAGTTTTTTAGCCTCTTGGAGGAGTCGTTATCTGAGCTCAGTTACAATTTGAGAATCTTGTCAAAACTTCTTACCCGATATTACGCTTCAAAAAAACTAATGGTGTTGATGAAAAACACAGTGCGTGAAAAAAGATGGCTCGAAAACCTTTCAAAGTATTCTCACTTCTTCAGCATAAGATTATATTACGAGTATGCAGTTTGGTTATTTAAATGTTTTCAATTTATTTTGTGTAATGGTTGCCTTCTATAAGCTATGGGTAATAAATTTGGTTTGGGGCGCATTTATCATCACATCATTACGTGACTCGGTAATTCGTCTTGTTTATTTGGAAAACTCGTCTCAATATATATTTTTTAAATATAATCGTTAATTGATTTAATATACATAATACGGACCAAACTACTGGTGAATAGAATTTTTGTTTTTTTCAAACACTTAACCAAATGCTTGATAAAAGAGCTCGGATGATTTAGGGCTGTAATTAAGATCCTTCATTAACTGAAAAATGTTTCAGTGAGTGGATAGTATAGAAGATAGAGGTGATGCAAATTAAAGAGAGAGGCTTCACTGAAACATTTTCGATTGCGAGTAGAGATAAAGGCAATTTAAAAGGCTTTCAAGCAATCTTTGAAACATGGCTACTCTAGACGATGTTTTCTTCAAGAACATTTAGTGATTTTACGGCGATTAACCCAAGATCTACCTCTGTTCAATTTTAAATGGCAAAGAAAGTCATTATATGTAAATTCAAATATGTGTTTGAAGTTGTGAGAGTCTGTTCGTTTGTTTGCTGCAATGGCGTGTACAAAGTTGAACTCAAACGAGACACTATATTCAATCAGACACAAGGGAATTTAATGTTGCGTTTACTCATACCATTGAATTCCTTCGGTTTCTGTTTTGCAATTTGTTACAGAAATGTCCAAATGTAAATTAATTGCAGACTTAACGAAGGTTTACTCAGTAGTAGGTCTTAGAGACTAGAAAAAAATCGCGTTTTACAACGAGCAAATTGTTTTGGAGAACTCAGCTAGTAAATTTGATCGATTCTAATTGTGAACAAGTACCTCACAATTTTGCTGTCTAAGTTGCTTTTTGAGAAGCTTTGCTCAGGCTGCGTGTCAACCCGTTTAATAACACATAATTTTTATAGGAAAGTAGAGAGAGAGAGAGAGAGAGAGGGAGGGAGTTGGATTGATGTGGGTATTTGCTATGATAAGTGGGTATTTGCTACCGTAGCAAATACCCACTGGTAAGTATTTGCTACGTAGGTTAGTATTTGCTACAGTAGCTAATACGTAGGTTAGCATTTGCTACGGTAGCTAATTCGGAGGGTGGGTATTTGCTCCTATGGGTGGGTATTTGCTACTGTAGCAAATACGGAGAGAGGGTATTTGTGAAATAGACAAAAATGCAACATTGCGAAAGAGGAAAATAACAATTGTTGGGGCGCTCTGTTAAAACTCCGCATCAGTTAAAGGTATTTAGGCAAAAATTACGTTTCTTGAGTGAAAACCAAAATGAGTATTTGCTACGAAAGTTGGGCATTTGCTACGAATGACATTTTTGAAAATAACTGCGTTCAAACATAATATGTAGCAAAACAAGTTGGAAGAAGTTCCTATTACAAAGCGCAAATTTTTCCCAAGGAAAAGAATGTCCGTAACTATTAAGGAAGAAATTTAGGGGCAAATTCAGATTCGCACCTTCCAAAAAGGATCTCGAAGTTCAGATCAAGTTTACTTCGTGCCTTAAAACAGGATTTAATTCAAAACTCGCCATGCGGAAGAACCAAAAATATTTCAGATTGCCGCGGGGTTGTCAGGCAATTGTCCAAAGTAAAAGGACTTTTGCAGTCTGCTTCAATCGTAAGATTTACAATTTTTGGGCCATGTACCTTCAAGTAGATACTTGCTACGCTGTGCGACTAACGTAGCCAAAAAAAATTGAGTAATCTCTGGGGTAAATTGCTTTTTCATTGTTTCCGTCAATATTAAAGAATAAATGTTGTAGAGGCTTAGTGGAATCGCGTTTTCCATTTATTTAAAACTGGGAGAAAGAGGAGGAGAGAGAGAGAGAGAATAGAGAGAGAAGAGAATTTATAAATCATTCTTCAGCTAAATGTCGTGACCGAAATATTTGCTAATAAAACTCACCAATCCATATACCAAGAAAGGTAATTTCTCGATATGTCTATTAAATCAATTCATCTCAAAACAAGAGGTTATTACATATATTTAATACTTACTGAAATTCTAAAAATTTTACGCACTTGTTGGCTATTCATTTACAATGCCTTTAAATTTTCACGAAACGTCAGCTTTGAAACTCTTTCTGGTGGCTAATTTATGTTATCAACTCAGTTTTACTACTCCAACGGTTTCAATGAGAGGCATTGTGACAGCCCACCTGTCACAATGTTGTAATCCTTTAACAGACGATGAAGAGAAGGGTCAAAAGTTTTTCTTTTAAAATGGTGTCTACCTCAACACCAATCTTTTCAATCTGTTCACGGATTCCATATACATCACCCACGAACAGCTGTGGAGGCTGCTGGGAGCCACACATATGTACAGAGTCAAGAGAGCCTTTCTTAACAGGGTACATACATGTACATTTTGAATGGATTAACACACACCCCAGCAGTGATCATCAAAGCAAATTATTGTGATATTGTATTTTCTTTCCTATCTATGTCTCATCACAACTGAACCCCCTTGTTAACCCATTCACAAACTAATAATGATGTACACTTTTAAATAACCTCCTCACCAAATTTTTAATTCATTGATTTTGGTGGTATATCAGTATTCCTGCTGGGAATTATCATCTGTAGCATTTTCATTTCTTGTGAGCTTCTGTGAACAGTTTGAAATTGTATGGAGAAGTCACATATCAATCACTCAGGGAGTAAATGAGTCAACAAAAGGAAAGAAAGCATTGTGCATTCTAACAATGTGCTCATGTTCATGATTTTTGTTGATTAGATTACGAATTTTGTTCCATGATTTGACCGCTAAACCCTGGCACTTTGAGGAAAGCCTAATTTATGAATACCTGTTGAGAACAGCACAAGCAATTCCATCACGAAGCCCTTACAAATGAAAGAAAGTCAACAGTTACAAATGATAAAAGGAATCAATGGCTACCAAGACTGTTGCTGGTCAATGAAATTGATTAACTCTTTATTAATCATTCAATTTCCATAGCAAATAACGGCATACAATTGAGCTGGTGTCAAGATAAAGGTTTCAATTATACATAAATCAAACTCGCAATGATGTTCATGAAGATGCCTCAGTTCCTAGAACAAAAAGGCCAGAATGATTTATAAAAGATTATTAAATAACACCAGATCTATAAGGGGAATAGAATTCTGTTTCTTCAAATCCTTATTGTCTTTGGAAAGGTAAAGTTATGCATACATGCACCAGTAGCTTTTGAAGTAACAAAGTAGATGCAAATTGTAGATATGAGACTGAAGCTCAAAAGGAAGTGAACTGAGATACCCTGGGCATATTTTAGTTTACTGATATCACTCATTGAACTTTGTTACTACCTGTTGGACAAAATTACCATGCACCCTCATTAACATTAATATCATTATATTATTCATTAAGAAAAAACCCCTATTAAATGATCAAGAGAAACATATATTGGTTTGATTGTAACTTCCTGCTGAACATATACATACAGCATACAAAAATAATAACAAGTTCAAACTTAGCACTTGTTCTCAAACTAATAGACTCAAATTTTTACTGATCTTTTAACAAAGAAAAAAAAAACGATATAATTATGTATTTGAACCAAATTAAAAAAAAAAAAGTAACTCAAAGTTTGATGCAAAATTTGAATAAGTTTCTATTTGGATTTCCTTAGGGTGAAAACATCTTTAATACAATTAATTTTATTTAGACTAATATTGAGATACAAAATATAAGCCTCCACCATCATTTCCAATGATTAAAGACAGCCATTGTGTTTGTTATTCCAACAACTTATTGCATTGGACACCTTATTTTGAACTGAATTACAATGAAGTCATTAACTAAAGTTAGTCTGTGTGAAAGTTAAATATCAGTTGTGAGCAATATTTTTACCCCAGTCTTGGATTGCTTATTGATAAATCATAAACTGTCAGTCATTTTACTCCATTTCATCAAATCCTTCATGACAGGAATAACTTAAACATTCACTGTCCAAAAAAAAAAATAATAATGGAATACAATTATTGTTTTTATGAAACAAGCAGCTTTTTGTTATATCAAATTATTACATGTAGTAAATATGAAACATGCCCTCTGAATCATGTATGACTTGATTTATTTTAGATTTTAAGGTAAAAACAGTGGTTTGCATGATTTTTTCCTTGATTTTTTTCTTCATAACTACCAGGGCAATGCTGCCAAAAAACTGTTAATATAACAATAGGTAGTGTTGTTTGGTTTACTGTTTGGATAAAAGGGAATTGACACACAAGCTGACTTAGAGGCAAGATGCAAATTAACCACTCAGCAATACAAAATTCAACAAAATGCAACATAAGTCTTAGTCATTAAATCAGCTAGTTTATTTTCATTGGCTAAATTTAGCTCCCATCAAACAATACCAAGTTCACAACACTGAGTCAGAGAAAACTTTGAAATTGAATGCTTCTAAAGATGCATGTAGGTGGCAGTCATTTTTATGGTCTTAACAGTACTTGTTGTTGGGGAAGAAACCAAACTTTTATTACCAGGCAGCAAGATCATCACAGGAAGAATGCATGAGCAACATCATAAATTCACAAATTTTCCCCCTGGTTGTTACCAATTGATTGGAAAAGTGTATTGTATTCGCTTTACAAAGACAGTGATCTGTACTTCTCACCTGAGAGAGAGCACATGAACTGCCAGCTAACCATAAGACTGATATAGGTATTTCATGTAGAAGCTTTTAGCTCAGCTTCCTACACTGATCCAGAATGGTAACTCCCAAGCCTGCTTTCTTGTTTTAGTCAACAGAAGGAACTGATAAAACACTCAAGGCATCATGCACTATGAACTCAAAACCCATGAAAATCTTGTGAAATAATTCATTGTAAATTCACAGATTTTTCACAGGATATTCATGGTTAAATCAATGACATTTTCATGGTCTAGGTGCCATGAAAAAGACCTGAAAAATCCCATGAAAAACCTGTGAAAATTTCCATATTCACGACCCATGAAATATTGAGTAAAGTGACCTAGAAGCCATGAAATACCCATGAAAATGGCATTTCATGGCCTTTTCAAAGGTACTGAGAAACCCATGAATTTCAAGCCCAAAATTTCATGGTGTCAAAGTTCACTAGTTTTTAATGGGTTGCAGCAAATCATGACCCATGAATATCCTGTGAATATGTTAAAAATTCATTGACCATGAAAATTTTCCTTGAATTTTCATGGCCTCTACATGGTTTTTTCATGGCACATGAAAGTTAATTGCCAGTTAGTTTTCATGGGGTTGTTAGGAATATGCAAGCACCATGAAAATTCTTTGAAAACCCTATGAATTTGGAATTAAAAATTCGTCACTTTTCTTGTACCAAAGACTGTACTACAGTGTATAGCTTGCAGTACACCATAACTGTAATACATACACTATCACTTAAATTATACACTGAAGAACTAACCTATCTGGGAAACTTCTTGGTCCTGTTGTACAAGCACACACACATGAAAGACATGACCAGAAGTTTGGATTCTCTAATAGTTTATTTTGTTTCACCAGCTGTACATAAATATTACTTTAGGATTCCAAAATTGTGATAATTCAGTTTACACTTTCTTAAATAAAAAAAATTGGTATGAAATTTTCTGCATAAAATTAAGATGTTAATGATTTTTAGCTCTATTTTGATATCACTGATTTTCCTTGTGGAGACAGATTCTGCTCCTATATTTCTGAAGGTATATAATAAATTTGATGTGAAAAATATTTGGACGAAATTATTGAAAATATACTCACTGGCTTGATGTATTTTTGTCTAAACTTCAAATATCATTTCCTTCGTCTGATATCATGTGTAAAATGTTATGGACAGTTATTATAATGTCTATTTATGTAACAGCATTCATGTAAATTTCTTGATATGTTTTACACTTGTGATCAATACTCTCAAGGTAACTAACAACAAAAAAATTACCAACTTTCTGCACTCTTGCATGTGTGAAGATATATCTATGGCTGACTATGTCAGTGTCTCTCTGTTTTGGCCACCTGAATGTGCCATCCTTCTTTCGGTTATCATTACTATTTGCATCTTCATCATCGTTTGGACCAAGATAGGCTACTTTAGCAAGTGTGCATTTCCTTTCATCAGTTTTGTAGACCAACACTCTTCACTGTTTGCAAAATAAAGGGAGCACATCATCAGTTATCTAAGAGCCTTTCTTATGTACGTAGTAAACCTAGAAATGGATAACTCGCCAAAACAGGTTCTTTTCAACATGAAGCCGTCAGATACTAAGCGACGCACTATGGAAGTGAGGTGAGGTATTTCGTATTCAGAATTTGACTGTATTTTTTATTCCTAAGAACGGTCGTAGGTATTTCCATAAAAACTCTTGTGATGTTTCGCCAGATGATCACAGAATAAAAATTTTCAAGTTAAATCAATAGTTAGCGCGCGCGCTCCGATGTTTACGCGTAATAAGATGACCAAGCTTGAACTTACCCCTTCACGTTGTAATACATGTCGATAACTTCATCTTGAGGAAACCTCTTTGAAAAAACTTTTCAGACGGTCCATTGCGTTGATCTGGAAAAAAAGAGACTGCTACACAAACACTACGAGAAATGCAATTGGAATGGAACCATTCCGTTCGAGGTACGAAAAAACCGCCACTTCTTCGTAAATCACGTGTACTTTCACGTGGTGACCTTAGGTCATCGTAGCCATCATAGGTCAGCGGTCACATAGTGACCTCACAGGTTATCGTGTTCGACGTTACGAAATGACTCCGAAGAGGTCTCGTTGCTGCGTCTGTAATCTTACAAAATAAAGCAGCACAAAAAGCTGTTCGGTATTTGGAATTCGAAGCAAGTAACAATCGACAGGACATCAGAGTCCAAGAAAGTCAGAGCTGACATCGACAGTGATTCCTGTGAAAGCGATCACGAAATCAACAACGATGTTGTAGAAGGCGATCTCAATGAATACATGAAGGTAACGTTTCATCCCGTCTGAGAAGATGGCCTGACTCTGTTAACCGGCGACTCTATGAATGAGGTAAAAATAGAATTTTTTCAGGTTACATTTGCACACTATTCAAAGTTCCAAATTGAGGTGACAAAGTGATTGATTTTTCATTGTTTTGTTCCACATTTCGTGTAGATGCAATGCGTACTATTGCTGTGCAACTTAAGCATCTGTACTCTGCAGGTGCCTTACTGGAAAAGCCCTAGAAGATTCCTCAGCCGTAAGAATGTAAGAGAAGGCCTTGAACAGGTTTCCAGAGTCATAGCTAACAATCAAAGCCAGCAGTGAGGCAGAAAAAATTCAACAAAGTCGTCCAGGCATGGCGAAGGCAAAAAGGCCCCAAAAAATCAAAGTGAGGATCAAACATCTGGGTCATTGCCTCCAGCCCTATTTGTCTCAACAAAGGAGCAAATTGAAGATCCATTGTTTTTAGTCATTGTTTTGTGATTTCCTGTACATTTTACGTTAACAAAGGCCACTTAAGATGTTTAGGGACATTTTCATTCGACGGTTTTCGCGCTGTACACCAAAATTCCATCAGTGCATAAATTTATAACAAGTTAGTTCCACGGATCATGAAAGTCAGCTCGTTGATAAATCAGTGACTGTGATGAACTCATTATTACCACTTTTAATGGCCTATGAATTCATCAATGAAATTCATGGGCAACAGATTTCAGGGAATATTCATGGCCCATTAATTTTGTTCTCCCAAAACAAATAAATTGTTAGCCCATGAAATGCTGTTTGATTGCAATTCATGGGCATGAAATTCATTCTGATGACTTTCTGGGGAAACTAATGGGTCATGAAAGTAGACTTTGAAGAAATTCATGGGTCATGAAAGTAGGCATATAAAGAAATTCATGGGTCATGAAATTAATTCTGATGACTTTCATGGCAAATCAATGGGTCATAAAAATAGACTTTGAAGAAATTCATGGGTCATGAAAAAAATTCCCCTAATTCATGGAAAATTCAGGGCTAAAAGTAACCCCATGAAATTTAATTTTGCAGTATTCATGGGCCATGAAATGATCTTCATGGGTTTTTCACATGAAATTCATGGAATTTTCATAAAACTACAGTTCATAGTGATGGTACAAAACATTTTGCTCCTCTCCTTTTACTTAAAGAAGGTGACATCAATAATAGTCTTAAGGTGTTGACATTGAAGAAACATCTGTGAATCAGAATGGAGATCACCAGCCATATTTGATGCATTTTAACAGAAAAGAGGATATTTGAAAAATCTTTCTCAATGCAGCCATCATCAACATGGTACAGGTACCTAAAACAGTTTGGCTTCAAAGGCTGAACAGGTTTATAGAAGAAACCTAAGGAGGAGGAACCACAGTGACTACTCACTGAGTGCACTTCTTCCTCTAATTCCTCCAGTACATATGCATATATTCAAATTATTTTCTTGGTCTACTTTGCCTTTTTCTTACTCTTGGTCCTCTATCTATTAAATATAGAGGACAGCTTTAGATTTATCACCCTCACAGAGAATCTTTTTAGGTGACATTCTTGGTTGGTGTTTTTGTAAATTTTCATTATGGTGGCAAGAGTCACAGGCATCCTAAATGCTCTAAACTGCATTATGAGCCTTATGGTTCCCAACAGAATTCATCCTTGTGTGCCTGATGAAATGACAATCACTCATTTTTCCTTATCAGAGCCATTTAGCACATTAAATCTCCATATTTGGGAAGGAACCTTTGTAATACCCCTCACACCTATAAATATTGTCACAAGTATTTCGTTTAATTTATTGACAACCAGAAATGTTTAGATAGACATTTTATTTTCATGTGACTTTTATCAATTTATTTGTAACATAAGGGATCATTTATGAGATTAAACTTTAAACGGTAGTCAAGATACAAGTGTCTATTTTCCTGTGCATTTACGATTCATAAAAAAATCTCAAACCTTTTTTCACACTGCTCCATGGTCTAACTCTCATTATTCAAAGTGAACAAGCCACAGATTTTGTAAATAATATTCCGGTAGATTTGTTGGCATTCCAAGCTTAGATGATCAGTCCCATAAGGCATTGGTTGGTGTTAGTTTTGTAACATGATGTTCATTCAGTTCATATCCCAGGAACTTACTATACAGTACATATTATCAAGTAATTGTCACTTTCAAACAAGGCCTTATTTATTATTTAATCTGCCATGGTTGACCAGCCCAGTCAGCTGCTATTTCTGTTAGGAAATAGTCATTACCACTAGGTATAGCTTGCATGTTCTTTGAATAGATATATTTACGAGGTTTTACCCGCTTTGTTCAGTTCAAGTGTAGATTCTACTGCATCACCTTCTACTCATAGTTTCTCTCTACACTGGTACTCATCTATTCGATCGAGTCAAATTCAGTGCGTGTGCAAACCAATTAAGTAACCGATTCCTTGTTTTCAGGCTTAGTTCTCGGGCTTTTTCTATTGTTATTCGTTTCGGTTAAGTCTCCCTTTATCACCTATCGAATGGCCTGTATCGTTACTAAATCGGTTGGTTTTTTTATGCTCGGACTCGTGCTTGATTAGGTCCATATCTTCAATATAAGGTTATTTAATATAGGGGTATCGTCTGAGTTAAACACCGCGTAGCTTATTAATCGTTTTCCAGCCTTCCTTACGATCATTATAAGTGCCGATTATATTTGACACTTCCATGTTACGGTCGTTATTGCAATGTTAGCGATAGTTCCTTCATTTGTATTATTTTAACTTCGATACATTAGTTATGTTTAGCTTCTATTTTCGTCTTGTATTTCAGTTCGAACCGACATACGGTTGACATCATACGATTCACTACTAAGCTGACAGCACGCGATTCATTTTAACTGATTTTGTATGGAACATTGGTCGCTGTTTACATCGTAGTCAGAAATTCTTGTCGAGTTCGTTTAACACTACGCACTATTCTACGCATGTGATTACTTGGATTTTGTCTGCTACATTCTGTCCTTGTAATTTACACTACACACTCTTCTAAGCATGTGATTACTTGTATTTTGTCTGCTACATTCTATCCTTGTAATTTACAGTTGGCACGATTTGATTCCAATCACTGTGCTCTTCGATACTTCCAATTCACCTGCACAGTAAATTAAAGGAAATGACCTGTCATTTTCTCATTTAAATTTCAAGGGGTTAGCTTTCTTATTATAATGTTGTGTGAAAGTTTCAACGTGCTTACCTGAGGCACATGTTGCACGGGCATGCATGCAACTTCTCAGAAACTTTCCATTGATACCAGGCAATGTATTTTCGCTTTGCCCAAGTCATCCAATATAATTCCATCCAAAGAAGTGGCATGAATTACACAAGTGTAAACTTTTCGTGGAAAGCCAACACTGTTGGTTATAGAATCAGTTCGTCCCTAATATCATCTTAGACCAAAACCGACCAACGTGGTGTGTTTACGGTTAGTTCTCTGTGATGTTGCCCGTACTTTTTGTTTGTTTGTTTGTCCTCTAGTTATCAATCTTGAGCCTTTCTTTTTTTTCCATGATACGCCTTTCTTAAAATTTGACTTTTTTCCCTACTTGCAGCAGAAACTATCTTGCTTTAAACGACTCACTGTATTCTCACTGTCAACAAAAGCCTTGGAGCATTAGCATCCTGGCCTCAAGAGACAACATTCAGGAATCTGGAATGAACTTGAGGATTTAGAAGCTTTCGTTACATTGGAATACAGAGCTCCCTCCCTTTTGGCGAAGTCCGTCACGCGAGTAAAAAAATTCGCTGGGAAAAAAAAAAAGACTGATCTTAGAGCGTCGCGGGGAGCTCTTAGATAACATCGATGCGCCGCGAGAGCTCCACGAGTGAAGATTTCGAAAAGTAAGGGCTACGGACTAAGCCCAAGAGTTTAACTTTGAGCGGCTGACTGGTTTTCAGGCGTCAAATTTAAATCTCATTTAGGCGTAACCAATGAGATTTTTTATCTTAATTACCAGCAGTTCATCTTCAGGTCATCTCGACACACTGGTGTAAAGACATTTCAAATTTCGAGGCGTACAATAAACTGGAAATCTATACAATGTTTCAGTAAGGATGAGTGTCACGAATAAAACGACCAGGA
Source organism: Pocillopora verrucosa (assembly GCF_036669915.1). Taxonomy (NCBI): domain Eukaryota; kingdom Metazoa; phylum Cnidaria; class Anthozoa; order Scleractinia; family Pocilloporidae; genus Pocillopora; species Pocillopora verrucosa. Next base: position 9,957,911 of record NC_089312.1, read on the forward strand.
AGATAATTAGGAAGGGCAGGCCGGTCAAGGAACCATCGGGAGACCACGAAGCTTTGAGGTGTGAGCTTCAGAAGTCGAATTACAGAGCGACTCTTTCTCTACGTAGTGTCCAGCGTCTAAACTGAGATTAGTGGATTACGGCGTTAAAAATAGCCCAGTGTCGGCAGAAGGATATTTCATTACATCATATTCTCTTACTGGGTAATTTCCACAGACCAGTCTGACAACGAAATATTTTGTGCATATATCATTACATCCAACGTGATATATATGTGGTGCAGCTATCAGAGGTCTGGTTTATTGACAATATGTTGAAGGAGAACCTTCGCTAAGTTGCAGTGTGTAGGTTGCCGTTGAATTTGATTTGTAATTCAAGCGGCGGTATTCGGACCAAATTTAACAGAACTTTAACATGCTTCTTACTCTACACAACTAACTTACAGGGTAAAGGAATAAACGGGTGGTGAAGCGCACCATACCACGTGTGTTGACTGACTTTACAAGCTGAGAGAGGCCAGAGAGCTTGTATCTTAAAAAAATAACTTGTGTTTAGTTCAATGGCCAGTAAAGAAAATGGATCCGATGTTGGGCTTTTCAAAATAGCGGTACAATGATTTCTTCAACCTTTTGATAAAGGGATTGTTCTATATTTATGTTAAGTTGAGAGTAATTTCCACAAAGAATCATAGATAGAAAGGTTGTAACTTCCTGTGCTTACCTCCGCTTTTGCAAACATTTGATATATCATTATTTGTGGCAGTATATTTGTTGAAGATTGGTGTAAAGAAAAACTTGGAAGACGGGGAGAAATGGAAGACAAAGGAATCACTTTAAGTTTTGAAACTGACCTGTCCTTTTTTTTTTGTTTCTTTGCTTTTTCAATCGCGACTTGATTTTTCTTATTACATGATTTTGCTGTCGTTCTAATTTTTTTTCGCAATTCTGCAGCTAGCACGATGAACTTTGACAAATAACGCTTCAGTTCATAGTCCATTGTAACCGTTCATAGTCTGCCGGCTCTTTTCCCGCACTGCACTTGTTGTCCTTATTAACATGATTGTAATTCATCCTCTCCGAGCAAATTTAATTATTTGACAACTTTCTTTTCCTCATTTTTGGAGCATTATTTTCTTGCGTTTTTAGATTCACGGGCAGCACGGTTTTTGCATTCAGTCTCCGATTCAATTTCTTTTCAAAATTAAGCTAACAGGTGTAGGTATTATGGCCGAGTATATCCTTAAATCAGTCAAATTCTCCCATCGCCATAATATCTCTTTCATTTGGTTGGCTGAAAATACTCACAAAAATCCAAATATCTTTTGAAGCAAGATTTTCTTGATTTCACAATGTCACACACAAAATACGTCAAAGATGCAGAGTTTCGGCTCTAACGTTTGTTCCTATCAATTTTTGTCGCACGGTTTGTTTCGTTCACGGGATGTTGGTGCATAGTACTTTCTTTTTTTGTCTAAAAGGCTTTTCAACAGGAGTTGAAATGACAGAGCGCGAGCTTGATGAATTCCTTCATTGTGACCTTCTACCAAACCCAGCCGCAGTCTTTCCTTACCTCCGATAAAGGATCGTTTTCCGGCTGCTTTGGGAGTAATGATATGACAGTCAATGAAATGAAAACATGTGTATCGTGTTGTTATTTAGCTCTGTCAGCTGTTTCTGTTTGTGATCATCTATAATTTAACTTAAATAATAAGCTCGTCTATTGGTGTTGAAGATGCACCACTCCCCTATGATTAACTTCGAAGTAATTTCACATTAAAGGGAGAGCTAAGTGATTCTTATCAAGAGAGCAGATGAAGCTTCTACTAGTTTTGTTATCTATCAGTATCACAAGATTCAAAGGGCTGGAGATGATAATCTACGTGGAAAGGAGAGGCTTTGTTTGAGATTCAGTGCAGATTGCATCCTCAGGGAATTGACAAGCCGCACAAACAAACTTTTAACTCAAACTTACTGTAACTTAACCACAAAGCCTAGTTAGAACCCAGAAAATTCATTTACTTATGATGATTTCTGTCACTGAGTCACGTTTACCTGAAATTTCATGATAAAGGGTTCCTCTTGTTTTCTCTTTTATAGTGACTTGTCTTATAACCAACTGGAACAACTGCCTCCAGGAGCTTTTTATAGCAATCATGATCTTCGAGAACTGTAAGTAGAGCATTTCTTACAGGTGATATAGAGCTTTTGTCTAAGTTGTTTTCCTTTACCAAATATTGTGTTATGATGTTGTGAAAATAACTGTTTATTATATGGCCATGTCTCGAAAGGACTTTATACAAACAAATTGAAGTACTTGTTGGTTAAAGTCGATATCGTTCATGGTCGAGATTTTCCACTCTACACCGACATTTAAATCGATGTTTTATAATATTTGTTCTTAAAAAGTAACATAAGAAAAACAACGAAAAAACATTACCAACGGTTCTTTTAGTCCAGAGATTTTTCTAGATATGCCAAACTAAGCAATCAGAATTGACACAATAATTTGAAAACCTAGGCAACCATTTAGCATGTCTCTGTAGGCGACCTACATAAGCTTATTCCAAACTGAGAACCAAGTTAGTGCTTACGATAAAACGTTAAGAGCGCTTGTCTGTAAAAATTAAACATATCGCGACAAGGGTGGAAAATTCGATTTCTTTCTTATTTTAATGTTAGATAGGCTAAGCTATAACTAAAATCACCGGATACTTTTTTTGGCGAAATACCTTTTTATTTCAGAAAAAAATACAAATAACGAAATTCCGTTAAAATCGTCATTTTTAGCAGCAAATTATTGCACGAGTTTGAGGGCCTCGCGTGCAAAAACTAATCACTATCTCGTCTTTTAAACACTCAAAGTTCAGTCTGTATTGGTAACCTTGATTCCACAAAGATCTCGTACCGCTTCGCAATGACTTAACTGACTCGACGTTCTTGATTTTTGAGAAATCAAGTACAAGTTTGTTGACCCTCATGTTTGCGTCAGCTCTTGACAGCACTGCACAGTTTCAAGATTTTTTAGATTTCTCCTTTGCTTATCCGGGTTTTACCTCACGCCATCCTCCAGTTATGAAGCACGGAGAAAGGCAATTTCAGATTTCGGCTAGTTAGAAAGATTTAGAGCCATGTTTACTGTTACTGATGAGACCGATATGCAAAAAAAACATCCCTTTTAAAATTGCTCCACTCCTACTTCCATAGTTTCAGTGGATATTTTCCGTGACTGTGGGCCTTTTTACCTAAAAATCGCGTAGTAATTGTTGAATTTGAATACCTTAATCCCCATTTCATTGAAACATAACAACTTGAAAGACGCAATCTCTCTAAAAGCGGTCCGGTGCATTTATAAACCTCAAGTTCTCATGAGTTCACTAGAAATGAAATACTTCACATAAAAATCTAAAGGAATATTTTTCACAACGGGGAAAGGACCATAAAGAACCTTTATGTTTTCTTCCGTCTATCGTCCTGAGGTCGCATCTTTGTTTACCTAAATCAGTTATGCGTCGCGCAGCCACAGTTCGGTCGAGGCAGCAGCTCGATGGCAATTTTATGACTTTTCCGAAAAGTGCCGCAAATTATTGGAACTGGAAAAATACTGTTTAAGACTTTCTTTAAAATCACTTAAAGCTGTCTGACAGTTTTTTTGCCCGCCATTCTCGGGTAACCTCCTTCCCAATATTTCCCTTTTTTTCCCTTTCCCACCCTTCCCCGTTCCTTCTTACCCCCAATAGGGGAGGGAGGTATCAAAACTTGGAATGAAACAAATGTGAACCTGAGGCCGTAGCTTTTCAGCCTTTCTTCAAATGCAATTTTTTTCGCCGATGAATTTGCCGACAATAAGTATGAACAATCGAGTAAGTGTGATGTATTGAGTAAGTAATCGTCACAGGTGCAAGGTGTACGTCTTAGTATAGTTCGAGAAATTATTCTTGATAGAATGAGTTCATACCCGTGTAACATTCCGCGAAATAGATGTCGAAGCTGAGATTGGTAAAAAAGTGAGTGATCAAAACTTTTAAGGCTCATCGACTGTGTGTAACGAGCTGGGTCCCAAACTAGCTCTTCGCAACTCGTGAAGGAAATTCAACTTTGTGAATCAATTACAAGCTCTGATTGCCATGGGTCTGCGCGTAAATCATGATAGCGCGGCGGCTACCTGAAACACTTTAAAAAAATGTGAGATATATCAGAATTTAAAGGAAGTTTCTTTGCAAATTTATGGCGGTAACTTCTGTTTTATGTCAGAAGAATTTTAAAAAAGGTCGGGCTTATCAAAACAATCAGCTGTTATATAACAAATTAAGTTACAGCCACACTTTCTAACAGTTTACTGGTATAGTGAACTACGTGGGATGTTGAGGGAACTCGATAAAGATTTTAAACCACGAGGCGACTCCGAGTGGTTTTTAAACTTTTCGCTTGTAAAGTTTGTCAGGGAGAGTGGCAATCTTATTCTCATTTTGTGACCAAGTCGCTGATTCTCATGAAAACCATAAAAAAGCGCGAGAAACCAATCATAGCTTCGAAAACTGAACTGATGAACTGCCGGCGAGAGAAGCAAAGAGTGTATTTAATTTCTCAACGTCGTCAACGAATAAACGCAATGGCACCAAAAACTTGAACAGAAATTGTAAAGAAAACTGACGAGAAATAGCTATTTGCAAGATGAAGGTACAAACTATAAAGTACCAATGAAGAATTTTAATTTGGAAGCAGAAAACGCGAGCGGGCCTTTGAACGCTGACGCGATTTTTCTCGGAAAAAATTTGTTTGGCAATATTTTAAAAAACTAAGCTGGTTCAACCAGTTGATTGTTTTTAAACTGAGAGAAATTATTTTTGCAATTTATAATCTCTTGTTTTAGACTAATACCCATTCACACCACCAAAATATGTTTAGTTAAACTAGATTTTACTAGATCAAAATCACAAACAGAGAACTGAAATTAAAACTAAATTTTCCATAGGATTCAAGTAATCACTAAATTGTACTACAATGTGCTACATTTGAAGTCGACAAACATCGGTTTAAGCTGCTTCTACAAAGAAAACAAGTTTCGATCGTGTTTAACAAAACAGCTCCAAAACATGTTGGTGGTTCATTTTGCAAGCCATTTTGTAATAAGATTCACGCGACCGAACCAAGAGCGAAATAGCTCACACGGTAACTGCGTAGCAAAAATGCATGAAAGGTCAAATCCGATAAAATCTGTAAAACCTCAAACATGATAAATCAGCTGCTAAATATGAATAACATACAGCCAAATGGCAGTCAAACAGTGACCCGTAAATCAAGTGAAGAACTGAGATAGCTTACGCGGCGCAACTAAAAATTTCCATAACCATCGTTGGGACTATTGCTGTCGTCGATTTTAAAACCTAAAAGCCCTTTTCTTTCTAGTTTTATAGTCTTCTGTACTTTTGCTCTTCGAATGGAGAAGATGGGCAAAATGAAGAAAAAACCAGTTAGATCGTTTTAGAAAGAAGCGTAGTTTTTCTCTTCAGAATTTCGTTTTTTCTCTTTTATTTCCTTTGTGATTTTCATACATTTCATATTAACTCCGTCCGCCAGGAGATTGCAAGGAGCCAACCAGCCTGTGCTCGACTCAGTTACACGTAGATACCAAAAATCTCTCATCATATTGGCTCAATTATTCATGTTTATGAAACAGTCAACGAGGTGTCTGCACTTGTTTTCACTCTATTTTAAGTCTATATCAACAGAACCAGAAGAAATCAAATGAAGCCATTAATAAAAGTTTTACTAGTATTTTTTCCTTGTTGACGATGCAGATTCCTGAATAGCAACAACTTAAAGAATTTGTCCTCCAATCAACTACCTGAACGGTCAGGTTGGTCCAGATTTGAAAACCTGTAAGTTAAGTAAAGTGGGTAAGTTTCTAAAGAAACTGAGGTGCTGCGTCGGTGGGAGAGTATAACAGGGTTATCAAATGAGTTGATAAATGGAATTCTATTCGCTCTGACGAAGGGCTAACGCTTGAAACGTCAGCGTTGAAACTCCTTAAGGTGGCCAATTTACGTTTTTAACTCAGTTGATAATACCAAATTACTGTGTAAGTTAAGCAGTTTTGGATTTTCATCCTACTTTAGACGAGTAAAATGCTTACACTGAAGGTCCTCTGAGCATTTTGCAACACAACCTTTTCCAATATACGGGGGCTGAAAATTAAAACCACTGAGTTTTAAATTGTAGAGAAAATCTTCACTTAGTACTATAAGAATAATCCTTTATTTGGTAGTATTAAATATTTTTATTTGACGAGGCATGTTCAAGGTCAAGCAAGTAAAAAAAATTGAAATTTCGTTTTAAAAAAAGAATGAAACCTGAGTCTAAGAAAACGAATAAGTCCTTGCCAACATTCCCCTTTGAATTGTTTTTCAGTTTGTTTACTCCTCGAGCCATTTTTTCCTTCCCAATGTTGGATAAGTCATCGGGCAACAATGTTGCACCCAAAATTGCCAATTTTAAATCAATTTAATTCGTTCGTATTTTCAGAAATCTGATTCTTGTCGATGTAATTGTGATTGATGTAAAATTCAAATTTCAAATGTTCTCATAATATCATAAACTCAAATTTCGAGCATTATTAGAGCAAAATAATGAGATTCCAGAGGTTTCTTTTCGTTTCTTCATGTTAGTTAAACTTATATACATTGACTCATTTTTTCGCTGTTATTCTCAAAAATCACTCAGAGGAGCTAGTTAACGGTCAAAAGTTCGATGGCCAAAAAAATTAATCGTAATCCCTCAAAAAATTTGTACTTGCGACTGTCAGGAAAGCAAATTCATATGAGACGTGGACACATGCACCTCTTGTAGTTCGGACTTGTAGCTTCAAAACTTATTTCAAAAAAGTCTTAGAGGTCATCCACGCTGTCAGAAGGCACATTGCATTTTAAGAAAAGAAACAATAATTATGATTCTGAAATACATGTTTCGACAGTTTTTTCAGACTTCTCAGTTCAATCATTTCAGAGTATAAATGTGAAAAAGTGCAAAAGTAAAACGATTCAAAAATAAAAAAAAATTAATAAACTTAAGATGACAGACGAACTGTTGAAGCATGTCTTAATATTCTAACGTATCTGCTGCTCTCCTAATGTAAATATCTTCTTACACAGAACCCTGGACTTCAACAAACTGGAGACTCTTCCTCCTGATATATTCCATCGTTTCAAGTTATACGATCTGTAAGTAATTAATCTTGAAGCTTTAGACAGTTGACTGCCGCTCAGTTGGATTAATTTCCCATTTTCCCAAACAATTTTTTAGCGTTTTGTTTGAAAATGAAATTGAATTCCAACTAGCAAACTTAATTTGAAGATTTAAAAATGCTAGTATAAATCTTCTATAAGAAATTTTTAAGGACGGGGGCTTGACACCCAGACACCCACTCCAACTCCCCCTCCCTTCCCCCCGAAAACACTGACTTTCTCACCCGTTGGACGACTAATCGATAGTTTATAGCCCTCAAAGAGGCTGCTTTTTTCAGAAGAAGTTTAAAGATCACCCAAGGTTTCATTTCCATGTCCCATCAATATTTACCAGAATCGGACGGGATTTCACTGAAACCACAGAATAGATATCTCAAAAAACAGGAATCATCAATTTCATGATTACCGTCTATTAATTGATGTATGTTTAGAACTGTTTTTGTTGAAAGTGTACTGTAAGTAGATTTCTAAAGCTTACCCTCAGAGACAGAACTGATTACATGGCGTGACAGACTGAAGCTAAGAAAAGAATTGTGCATCTTACAGGTGGCTGGGAAACAACAACATCAAAAAGTTACCTGAAAACTTGTTTGCGGGGCAGGATAAGCTAAAATATCTGTGAGTGGTACTAAATTGTTTAACTATGCGGCGAAAATTTTTTCATTTATACATATATGAAATTCGAATAAAACCTGAACTTAAGAAATGACCAACATTTCAGCATGGAAAGCTCGTTTTAGTTAGTCCACTTACACCACCCGAATATTCTGGTGGCACATTAACCTGTAACCAGCGGGCTTCGGTGTCAATTGCAATCTCTGATCAGGAGTCGATCACTAACTGAATGAACTATCAAAGGAGTAAGATACAATGCATCTATCACTTAATCGTCATTGCTGACCTTAGTTTTGTTTGAGTCGTCCTGGATCGCAGGAACGGTTGAAAGGCGAAGAAAATAACTTAAAAGGAAGAATTTATTTTACCCACTTTGACCTTACTAAAACTACAAACAACCCGAGCGTGGTTTACTGACTCTAAGATCGTCCCTATGGAAGTAGTCATGAAATGGTGCTGGAAATGATGTATGAGTTAACATTGACTTCATACAAGATGAGTGCGATTTTGGTCAGTGTCAAATGAGATAAAATTGCCTTGTCCATTTAAACTGGATAGTCATGAAGAAAATTTGAACTGCGGTAAGTGACAAACTGAACCTCTTGCCTAGCCTTTAATAGGGACAACATTGTCCTGTTTATCACAGAATTCTACTTCTTTGGCTCGACTTTCTGAAAATATTTTCTGCCGTGATCAATTCATAGTTAATTTCTAATTTGTTACACTGATAATTGTATAGTAGGTGCACGAAACTATTACACAGTTCTGATCAGCTACAAAAGGTTGCATTTCTCATGTAACACGTTTGTAAATTTGAAACACAAGGTTAAAATTACAAATGAGCTTTGATTGGCTTAAAAACAAGAGAAACCAACAAAAACAAATAAAAGAAAAGTTTCTTTCGCAGATATGAGAGAAGAACGGCCGACGTGTTTGCACACAATAAGTTGGGTTTGCACGTACCTAGTCGCACTTAAAGTGCCACTCTCGCTAAGAGCGGTCCTCTCGACTTCCCGTCGGAAAAAAGTTTTCTTTTATTTTTTGCCCATGAAAAGGGTTTAGGACACATGTTTCAAAAATAGTTAAGTTGTTTTCCAATTCTCTTTTTTTGCGTCGCCACAAGCCAAAAATGATTTTTGGCCGGACCACCTCTGTGGACAGCGATCGAAAGTGTACATTTCAAAGATTCTGTCCAGCACGCAGCGACTGCAACAATGAAGCTCACGGAATTCTATCACGCTACAAGTTACAAGATGTATTTAATTAGTTCACAGACAAAATATGGAAACTTCAGCTGAAATATTTTTCATTCCAGCGTGATTAGAGGAGACCCTTCTCCTCGACCTTAATTTGCATATCAAAAACTCACTACTTTGTACGAAAGAATTCTCAAAATGCAGGCGTTAATCGGGCTGAAAAAGCATATCAGTGCATACTTCATACACCAATGAGGTCACGGATGGCCTTAAACTCGCGGGTATATCTCTAGCTTCCATCCACCATCTTCTTAAAAACAACGCCAATTTATGTGTTTGCTCAATTGCGCTCGTGTCAAAGATCATTTGCATTATTCTGAAAATGAACCAAGATCTCCTTTTGACCGTTCAAACTTCGTTCGTTCATTTTCTACGTTGAGGATTTTAGGTTTTCATAGCGACTGAATGGAGATTAGATGCCGAGTTGTCCTACAAAACGTTGCGTAAACGTGATCGGCTTGCGCGCTTGCGTGACTTACAAAGTAGAAAAAGGTGATCGGAAGGCGCTTTCTTCATAATTTATGTAGAAATATCAGGTCATGAACTACGCACAGTGTGGAGAAGATCAAAATTAAAGAAGGGAATTTGGCACTGTGGTCATAACGGACATATCGCGTTGCTTAAAAGGACACAAAAACAAGTTAAAATAGGTTACAGTGTTTATATTTACAAAACAACACGCATACACTCTGAAACAATTCTTGCAGTTTCTCCAGATATTTAGTTCACAGAACCCGATGAACTAGCCCTCCTTTCTGCAAATTTGTTTCCGTCATTAATAATGTTACGCTCTTATGGACCACAACGGTTTAGAACGAAAAACTCGATATTTCCTTGCGACCATCAAAATCAACTTGACAAAACCGGCTTGATACATTGCGTGACGTGATTGTGCAAATTTTCCCCTTTGCCATATGGCCTGTTTCGCGAGTTCTACAAATTGAAACCAAAATTAGTTGGTGTAACGAATTAGAATCGAAATTTATTAAAATGGACCGAAGAATTTTACATTTTATTGAGAATTTTAACTTTTAACTCTTTTTAAAACATGTGTCCTAAACCCTTTTCATGGGCAAAAAATAAAAGAAAACTTTTTTTCCGACGGGAAGTCGAGAGGACCGCTCTTAGCGAGAGCGGCAATTAAGAGAGCTTCTTCCGGGCTGAATGTGTGAAAACATGGTTTTAAGCCGCGAAAAATAATGACAACAGGATCGTGGAAAAAAGAGCCAGCGAATGAAACAAATCACTTGAAAGTTTCTAAAACGAAAAATGATTGAAAATACGAGTTAATAGCCTAAAAGGGATGATAGCTACACTCGACAGGTAATTAGATGTACAAGTCAGACTATGAGAGGTCCATAACAAAAGCAGACGTCCGCATAAAGCGCCAAGTTTTACTGAAGAGGAAGAAGAGGTGCAATGGAAGGCAGAAACTTTTGGTTCTAAAACTCCACACGCTCTTATTTCTTCTATGTGGTGGCTTTAAATGCTATCTTTTGGTTCCCGTGGCCGTCAAGAGCATCGTGGAATGAAGTAAGATGACTCAACTATGAAAAAATGACGAACGCGTGGAGTTCGTGTCGTTTACAGAAGGTCCAAAAAAGACGAGACAGGGCGAGCTTTAGAGTAAGAACATAGATTTCCAGCCTGATTGAAAAAGGTTTCCGGTAGCTCTCTTCAAGCGGTTTGTCTAGCGAGGACCTCCAAATATGCAATGGCTGGGTACCTTCTACCTCAGAGTCTAACGGAACTGAATTGAATGACAATGTCCGCTTTAAAAGCCAACCGTTGAGCCAATGATGCAACGTGATGAAAACAATTGGGGTGGGTAGTAGCCTTCAAAAAAGGATGGAAAAGGTCACGAATCACAGTGCAGGAGCCGGCCCATTATGAGCAGCATCGAAGGAAAACCAATTTCTACTTTTACATTCGGGTTTGAAGTCTTTGCGAGTGCGGTCACATCTATAATGAGGTATCAAGAAGAACAGACCATGGTGAAGACCCTTAAAAACTGACAAGTTTCTCTCATGCTTGGCCGCTCAAAGCGCGCACCTAGGATTTGAAAGCGACGGTCCAGTTCTAACAGATGCTAAGCTTTAATAGTCGAGTTTGAATCTGATAGACCAGTACAAGCCGGGCACTTTTGCTGATCACTGCACAATGAATTTTCTTCAGAACGTTTTTGAATGGTTTAAAATCAATCTGCACACGTTTCCAACCTTACAGCTGAATAAATTTTGAATGAAAGTCTTGATAAAGTTTGAATTTAACAAACACTGTAATCTGTTTCGGCCAATCATTTGGATGCATCTCAAATAAAATAGCAGCGTGCGGTGTCAAAATTTCCCTTATTTTGATCTTCTTTCTTCCTTTTTTCTTTTATATTATATTACTTGTTAATTTTTCAGACTAAAAATTGCACTAATCCAAGAGGCTTTTGTTCGTCTCAAAAATGTGTTCGTGCTAATTTAAACGCTTATTTAAATAAGCTTCAATGATAAATCATGTGATTACCCATGCAAACCGTAATTCAATACATTTTGCTAAATTTAAAACTATATTGTTGTTCTCCCAATGCAGGCGGTTGGGCGGCAATCAGTTGAAAGAGCTATCACGTGAAATATTTCTTGATTTGTCTGACTTGGAAGAATTGTAAGTAACAATTTTTTCCAAAAGTTTTAGAGATATCACTATTCTGTACATTGCGTTTGTATGAGATCCACTGTTATCAACTAGTTTAAAACATAGCACTGAATTATTAAGAATAAATCTATTAATCTTCGCAAATTTGAAGTAAAAGATTTTTATCACTGAACATCTAATGATAATGATTCGTCAGTTTTCAGCGATTAAAGTTGATTCTGTCAATTATCAGGGAGTGGACCTGTCCCGATTGTGCCCGTATTATGTTGGAAAGGTTCTCACCGAACCGCTAGAAAAATTCTGAAAAAATGGCTTAAAGTCCAAAAAGGTTGCCACCTGAATTTTGAAAGTTGCCACCCAAATTTCTTGATACTTTTCTATAAACATAAATTAAAAGCTTAATTTTTGATTCCTCTCAATAAATGCTAACATAGGTCAAGAAAAATAGCTTGAAACTTAGCTTTAAATAGTTGCTTGCAAATATGGGCCAAATTTATATATACTCTTGAGTTTAAAGGAACGAAACACATGGTTCATTAGACGCTTTGCCGAACGATATGAAGGAGATTGAATGAAACTAGTTCTACTGATTGCATTCTCAGAGTCTAAACCATAAAACTTTAAAAGTTTTCAATGAAATCGTTGGCTTTTTCGTGCTTGATATGTGCTCTAAACCTATCTTGTTCAGAAAAATTACTCAGAAAGGCACGAATTGCTCAAGGTTGTTAGAATCGCAAAAACTTGCTCCTAACCTCACAAGGTGCTCAAAAGTTGCCAAGCGCAATCGGGTCAGGCCTATCAGGGAATACAAAACCGGTTAAATGACGAGCTTTCTGATGTAGGGGAGGGGGGGGGGGGTGGGGAGGGGGGCAGAGAGAGTTAACCTTCTCAAATGTTTAACAAAAATTTGGTGATTCTCTAATTTTAAACGTTGTCTCACACATCAAACATCAAACACGTTTTCTGTTATCTTTAAATGAACGAACAATCAGCCACAAGGAATCTATTTGTATGATAATGAAGAAACAGTTGTTAATGGTGACGTTATCTAAGGGGTGCCTCCACCAAAATATCATCACCTAGGTCAATAAAAATGCATATATAATTCAGCTTATTAACAATTTTTTTTAAATTGATTCATCGAATTTAAGTGCCTTGTCACATGGTGAATCAAAAATCTTGCATTCCAAATTAAGTTTTTCGATAAACTAGTCTGCATAAAACTGTTTTTTGGTATGATGATTGAAAGTTTTAGTGAAGTGTTGTTGAATAAATTTTTGTTGGATGAGAAATACAGTAATCTTCGATGGAAAGGTCAAAGTCGACACATCAAAATCATTTTCCTGATACGGTTCAAATAAAGTCGATGCATATAATAGTGGGCATAACATCTATTTATGACACTCGAAAACTTATTTAGTTAAGGACATTTGTCCCATTATTTAAAAGTGTTTGTTAACTGCAACTTTTGACAAGTTCAATTCGCTTCGCTCCCCGATTATTTCATTGCTAGGGACTTGTCCTACAATCAGTTGCAGTTTTTGCCCCAAAGGATACTTAGCAATAATATCAAGCTGACAGAACTGTAAGTAAAACTGATTGTAAAAAAAAAAAAAGAAAAGTTACGGGTCCAATATAGATAATTAATGATGGTGGTCTTTAACTACTTGAAGAGTTTGCTTATTTCTGCTTCGACGTGATCCGCTACCGGCGGATGAATTGATTCACTAAGTGGTGTGATTTAATGTTAGATCTCCGAATGTGTTCTGTGGGCCTACTATTAATTATTGTCTCAAAAGAAAGATCTCTCAGTTTACTGCATGGAGTTATTTTTTCACTGAGTGAATCTGCTGCATACATATCAGTGATTCCTGGCCATTATTTATGGGGTAAGGGGTATTCAAAATGTCTCTATTCGCAAAATTTATATCTAAAAACAAGTTGCGGTATATAAAACTGGTTGGCTCGTTTGGCTCATGTTTGGCTCATACCAGAAGACTTAAGTAGCGGGCTATCAGCCAATTCTTAAAGTAGGATTTAAGTTCTTGAATTCTTATGTCGCTTACATTTATCTCAATAAATATTCTAAGGGATTTATCAAACAACGAAATTCAGCGTCTGCCCATGGATGTTTTTGGCAACCTCACTCAGATGAAAAAGCTGTAAGTGGCATTCAGTACAAACTCCACAGCAAAGGGAATTATGATATACAGTTTTTCATAGCGCTTGAAGTAAACATATGCAATATAACCATTCTAAAAACAGAGTTTTGCGAATTTAGATTTTGTGATTATTTCAAGATGCGCACTGCCTTTATATAATGCTAACTTTGGTGGAGTTGGTCATCGAGAACAATTGAAAAAAAGAGGTCAATATTAAATTCAATTGTCTCACACAGCCTTTTGCTTCACGTGACTTGTGACTATAATTTTTTCGCTGAGTAACCAGGGAACTCTGTTAAGATTGATTTGTGATGTAAGTGACTTATTATAGTTTGGCGCATTAGTACTGAAAAGTGACGTCATGATATGAAAACGCCCATGTTAACAATGAACGGGCAATGGTATCTTTTGCCTAAATTGTCGGGATCAGGAGTAAACAGTTTATGTATTCAGCAAAAATGTGTAAAATTTTATGATTCCTCAAAATAGCTTTGCCAGAACCAATTGGGTTTTATTTCAATAAAGTTAAAGTCCTCCCTATTCGGAGAGAACAAGAACAACTGAACCTTTCCAAGAATCTCAAATTCTATTTCAACTGACTTCTTTTTCATTCTATATATTACTTTAGCTTTCTCTCCAGTAACAAACTTCAGCGCTTGCCAAGATTCAAAAATCTCTCCAAGTTAGAAATATTGTAAGTGATTGACGTTTGTAATGTAACTGGTTCAGTAAGTGTCTTGCTAATGAGCATTAATTAAAGGAAGTGTTGGCCAAAATCAGCTTCGGTACGGACTCTCTCTATCGCATCTTCTTATGACATAGCAGTTTATTTAAGGATGTTAATTGAGTAAGTTAAAAGTTAAAAATACGCATCCATTTTGGAAAGAGATGCCATTAACAAAGAATTACCAGGGTTCAAATGTTTAAGGTGATAGAACAAAATATAATACAACACATCCCCTACAATACTTTAATAACACCCTTCCCTTGGGGCTTGACAAGGACCTTACGTTAGAAACGATAGCTGATTGATGATTAACCCAATTCAAACTTAAGTGATAAATTGTTATTTTTCTGAAAAAATTGTTTATCGGCTATGAAAACGTTTTTTCGATATTGAGTTAATTTGGGGTTTAAATGAAAACACGGGATCTATAGATTCCAGTTCTTAACCACCATTTTTCTGGCAGCTTTTCCAGATGTTCCAGAAAAGCGTTGTTCAAATTAAAAGCATAAAATTCCGGGTGATGCGATCAGAAATACGAGATTTAACCCGATTGCAAAAGAAAACGGGCGCACGTCCGATCATTCATTTACATTTCACAATAGCGTTACCATTTTAGGTTTAACCATTGTTTACCTGGTGGCCAGCATAGTCCTTTCGGTGAAGGCGTAATATGATGGAACTTAACTGTTCCTGTCACAGTGCACACGGCAACGTTTTGGTCCAAATACATTCATGGGACGTTTTTCCAGGAAGTGTTGGTGCACACTGATGAGCAGTAGAACGGTTTGCCTAATACACAGGCTCTAATACACTTTCGAAAGAGGTTTCGATTATAAGCATGTTTAACACAACTGACTTAAATAAAGGATGAAACAGTTTCATAGTATGAGACAGGGTTCGGGACTAAATTAGTCTCGAGGTCCTTAAAAGATTATGCTGGGTCAAGGGTACTTAAGAATCTCTAAGTTTCACAGTCAGCTGTATGCTGCCAAATACCATTAAAGTTAGTAAATCCTTCCCCCCATCGAAGACTCTGTCATTTTTCTGAGCGCCTCGTGCATTTTATTGTGTAGATACATGTATAACAACAGCCTCGTATCCCTGTTACCTGATCAGTTCCAAGGCCTGTCCAAACTGGAAGAACTGTAAGTGAACATTCCATAGAAATCATACCTGACTGCACAAGTAACTATTCTTGACCAAATATATATTTAACCAACTTTGATATTCATTTTTACTCTTGGTTGGAGGACATACAACTGCAAAAACAAGGAAGGAGTAACTCTCGAAAATACAAAGTATTCAATATTTTTGTAGTTTTACCGCAGAGGGTCAGTAGGGAAAATAGACCTTTCATTCTTCATCTCACCACTTTTGCCCAAAGTTTCGCTAAATTTTTAAGCCAATGTACTTTGATTGGATAAAGCTCAGAAACCTTAGCAGAATTGTGGAAAAGATGCTTTATCATCCAAGATAGCAACTGTCACCTCGGATTTCTCTAGAAAAAGGCAGAAAAAGAAGAGAATTAGAGATGAAGGGATTCTCCCAAAAATTCAACAGATCAATGGAACAATGATTTTTATAGTAGTCCAAATATAAGCATGCGCAAAGTTTTGACATTTTCAGCAAGGTAACCGCAAACTGCATATCAGTGTAACTTTTACACATTTCTGGCTGTGAGTTTTCTTCGTACTTTTACTATGTTTTCAAAATCTGATAACTTTCGAAGATATCATAGAGAGAGGGCACTATATTTCTGATAATAATGATGTGTCCTCTTTGTTGTTCGAGGGCTGTTTATGAAAACAATATCGAATACCTGCCGCGTGAAGTTTTTAAAGGCATGAAAAACATGATGTCTATGTAAGTATCTAATTCTAAACTTTCCTCTGAGTAACGGTAGCGAGGTACTGCAAAATTAATAAAGATCTAGTCGAGATGCAATTGTAGGAATCTTATAAATGTCCGTTATCTGAGTCGAATTCAGCTCAGGGAGATCAAGAGAGCCACAAAGCTCCACACCAAAAGCACGGACAATTTTCTACCTCCGACGACAGATCTTACCTTATGGATAAAACCATGCATGATTGGACGACAAGATATTTGCGATAGCGGAAGTGAAAACAGCCTGAATAAGAGATTATACTAACTAGAAGTAGAGAGAACCACCAAAAGGCAAATCAGATAAAAAGCTTGGGAGACACTAAGTCTCTTCAACCACCATAAACCAGATCCTGCTGAGGTATCCCCTTCCAGATTCAAACACTGAGTTTACAAAGACTTCTACCATGAAAACCTCTCGAGGGTAAGCATGACAATACTCGTGAGGTTGATTAAATCGGCATCGGCCACGAGGATATAAAGGAATCTGGAGCCGTACTATCAATTGCGACTTATGTAAGGAATATTTTGTTCTTGATAACCGAATTGTCACTTTGAAGAAGTTCTCCGTAATATGAAAATTCGTGAAAATACTTATGTGACATTATTTTATGACGCACTGTCTAATGTACGGTGAGGTTCTTTTATCGTTGCAGAACATTTTGAACAAATGGAAGATATTGCCTTCCATCCTTGGCTAATTTTCTGTCCAGTGTTGTTTTAATTTATGCTTTAATGCTTGTCACTCACTGGCGCTCTACACTATTCACTGTTTCATCTTTCTATAGGAGCTTTTATTTCAACAATATCCGTACCGTTACCAAAGAACAATTCAAAGATGTCGCCCCAAGTATTCGATTCCTGTGAGTATGAGTAAACTGATAATATTCCAGGTGTGTTCAAACTACTTTGAGTTCAAGGGAGACAGATATTGTTGGTGCGACCTTCACGTGCTGTAAAACTCACGGATAAACACCCCTCCCCCATTTTAATGAATGCACAAGTGATCATACCACTGGCCGAATTGTTTAAGAAGGGAAAATGGAGTAAACGATTTTCACATACATACCACCACTGATATACTAAGAGTACCAACTGTGCCGCTATTAGAAGTGAGGATCGGCTTTGTACATTAATGCACAGTTTATACTTTTATTTACGCCCAAATGTTATACTCCTTGGGACAATCATATCTGGTCACAAGAAAACGTTTGGGAAAAACTTAAGGGAGGGCCCCTCCCCATAAAGTACCCTCCCTGTAATGAGCGACCCATCTTTTCTACCTGAATTTGAAATGAGAGCACCAGGTGCTCATTGGAAGATTAACGACATATGAATATAACAAATAAAGACACTTCGGCATAGCCTGTGTAAGTATGTTTTACAAACTTAGTGACGAGTTATCCGTCTTCGGTGTTAGTTATCTTTCAAATAGTTGTTGAGAATTGGGCAGGAAAAGGAACAAGAGAGAGCCGGAAAACTGATTAATAAATAACGGTAACAGGACCGAGTGGAGTCCAGTTCGATCTGTAATCATACAAGTGACCAGCAAAATCGGACGACCGCGAGGCGGGAGTCCGATTTGTTAATCACGAGTATGATTAAGGACAGAATTGGACGACGAGAAGTCCTGTTACCAGTTTATCATAACCATTTGAAATTTCGTAAAAACAAATGCACCTAAAACAAACATCTCCAGTGGGGACAATTTCCTCAGTTAAAAATTCCTCCATTTTGGAAATTCCCCAGTTTTTCTTTGGATAAGTGGTTGTTGCTATGATTATTTCGATCATTCCTGTGATTGGTGGATTAGCTGAGTGGACTAAGTGCGATTGGCTGCTTTAACTGTCCGATTACAGGTGTCCGATTACAGTCAACTGTCCGATTACACTGTCCTATTACAACTGAATGGAATGATAAGTGAAAAATGAAGCGGCGGATGCACCAATAACATTTAAGAAATTTGTAATGGTTGTGATTAATAGGCTAAAGATGTCGATATTATCAAGAATTAGTGAGCAAGTTTGCCTGAATTGCTTTCGTTAAATTTGCAGGTACTTCCATTACAACGAAATGCGAGAACTACCAGAGGGTTTCTTTTCAAACATGAAGAATCTAATAACTGCGTAAGTCAATCAATCAATGAATCAATCAATAAACTTTATTTACCCTCGAATTTACAGTGTAGCACTTGGCTGCTAATATAAGTTAAGTCGGGTGCTTAATATAACTCAAGTGGAATATTCTCGATGCGAGGGTTGAAAATTGAAAAATTTCATTTGTCGATGCTCAGTTATACTGCACTTAGAGTATTACTATTACGCTTTCATTTTCTTGCAAATTTAGATCCTGCTACGGATCAAATTTGTCTTTTTTTCTCCTTTTGTTGTTCATTTGAACTCTTTTTATGAACCGTAGGACTGTGGACACCAACCTGATGTGTTGCCATGTGACGAAGCAGGACGCAGATTGCGACTTTGCTTATGTCGACAGCTTCGCCAGTTGTGAAACTTTATTCAGAAATCGAGCTCCTAGGGAGTGCCTCTGGGTGATTGGAATTATGTCGTTGGTTGGTGCTGTGTTTGTCATTGTGTGGCGGTTGGTGTTTAGGGAGACGAAGAAGAAAAACAAGATACAGTCCATCATGTTGATACATTTGGCTGGGTCCGATGGACTTATGGGTGTCTACCTCCTAACTATAGGTGTGGTGGATGCCATTTGGGCAGGGGAGTATTATTTGCATGACTATTACTGGCGTTCAAGTTTGACATGTCAGATAACAGGTGCCATTGCCGTGTTGTCAAGTGAGGTGTCTGTAATGACGATTTGTTTGCTCTCCGCCGACCGCATGAAGAATGTTCTGTTCCCCTATCGTGGAAAGTCTCTTTCACTTAAGGTTACGCACCTTTTGTGCTTCCTTATCTGGATTGTTGGTGGCATTATTGCATTTATTCCCACGGTGGGCTTTGACTACTTCGGTAGTCGCCAGAAAGGTCATCACTTTTATGGCAGATCAGTTGTATGTCTGCCATTGCAGCTTTCCACTGATAAGCCGTCGGGCTGGGAGTACTCTGTTGCCATGTTTGTTTGTTTAAACTTTACCCTTGTTCTCTTTGTCGTTGTGGCATATACGATGATAATCTATAAGTCCTGCGCATCAAACAGGCGCATGGCTAAGCAAGGGACTGAAAGAGAGAGGAGAATGAAAGCCAAGGCAAGGGCAGCCGATCTGAGGAGGGAGGCCTCGCTCGCCAAAAGGGTGTTCTTCATTGTTCTTACCGACTGTGTCTGCTGGATGCCTATTGTGGCGATTGGAATGAGGTCTCTCTTGGAAAAATCCTTCCGTACACCAGGTGACCTCGCAGTTTGGATCGCAGTCTTTGTTCTGCCGGTTAACTCTGCCATCAATCCCATTCTCTACACCTTGTCTACCCCACAGGTACATGTACTCATAACTTGAACGGTTGGAAAAGTATATATTCAGCCAATAAGTTAAATCTTGCATTTATATCATCACTCACAGATCACAGATCATATCTAAATTCGACAAGAATAAATAAGTGGAACACGAACCGCCAAGAAGTGTCTTACTATGTATAATTTTACCGTATTTAATATTAGCTCGTAAACTTGATTTCCGCCATTTCTGAGATCCCTTTGCCTCAGAACTCTCTTCTGTATGTAAAACGTGCACGTTTTCATTGTATCACACTCGGTTTGAGAGTGGCTGGGGAAATCAAAGACTTGAAGGGTTTAAAAACTGGTGAGGAAGCACTATTTACTGATTATAACCTCGTGTTTTGTTTCGATGTATTAAGGTTCGAGGAGTCATCAGAGCCAAACTCCAACCATTGTGGGATTATCTGGTAGCAAAACTCGGCCGAAATCAAGATGTTGAAGGTAATTTTTGACACTTTAAATAATCTTTCATCATTCTGGGGAGTATTTTTCTCGTTCTTTAATTTTTTGGTTTCATGCCATAAAGTTACGTTTTAAACAGGTTTAAGAACAGATATACCGTGGGTTAATCAATCAGATCGGCTCGTAAGCCAAGAGATACTTTTTAGTTACCTGTATGAATAAGAAACAAACAGATGTATGAATTTAGTGGCGCGTGAGCTTGAGTATTTCATTTAAACATATAGGTTGACTCAACCTCAAATGATAAAAAAAGACGTTGCCTCATGAATGAATAATTTGTTATTGCTGATGTTTTGTCCGCTTGCTTGTATTTTTCCGTCAGTTCAAGATCAGGGAATAGAGATGAGAGTCATCGAGGAAGGTACGCACCATTCACTTCTCCACAGACTAAAACAAATTTCAGAACGCAATACCTAGCATTCAAAAACCAAGAGCAAAACAGAAAAGCCAAAGAAAAGCATTGTTGTAACTTTGAAGCAATTCGGTTCGACCTTTTTGCCATTATAAGAAACGCATAAAAAGTAATTTAGCCTCCAGTTTGAAGTTTACAGACAACCACATTTTGAGTCAATTTATATGACTTTAATTTTTGTTTACGTAATATGCTTAATCCTACTTTGACTGATTCTCAATTATTATTTAGTGGAGGGAAGACTTAGAGATTTTTTCACCACTAACAATATTTCGCTTTTTGTCATATAGCACTCACATAAAAAATCGAAATGGGCTAAGAACATCGGAGACTTAATCGGCTGAGTCCAGTGCACCACATTTTTGATGTTACCACATTTTGTCGTCATATGTTATCTATGAATGAACAGACGCACGGCAACATAGGCTACTTGTTTGGTCGACCGTGAAAAGTTTTCAAATAATGGTTTTAATAAGGTATCAAAGCCACAAAGAGATATTCGGAAAGAGTAAAAGCGGAGCGTAAATGATTGAGGACGGAGAAGTTACACGATGCGGTTACCAAATGCAAAAAGCACGGTGTAGTTCGTATAACAAATTTGGCGATTTGGCCAACTACAACCATCTGAGGAAACACTTTTTAACCTTATTCCCTTTTTGTGTTTATTTTATTGAACACAGTACAAAACCAAGAGGAAGTGGGGAGCACTGACGATAGTGAGGATGAATCGCAAGAAGAACAAGGAGATGGTGAGCACCATGCAAGATCAGGCGAAGACAATGAACAACCTTTTGAATCCCAGCAGGTTGAACATGAACAAGACGAAGAACCAAAACAAGGAAAAGAAGAAGCCACTGAACAGCAGCAAGTTGAACGTGAACAAGACGAAGAACAAAAACCAGGCCCAGAAGAAGTGACTAAACAGCAGCAAGTTGAACGTGAACAAGACGAAGAACGAAAACAAGGCCCAGAAGAAGCGACTAAACAGCAGGAAGTTAAACGTGAACAAGACGAAGAACCAGAGCGAGGCCAAGAAGAACCCACTGAACAGCAGCAGGTTGAATCTAAAAGAAACGAAGCACCAAAAGATGACCATGAAGAACCAACTACTGAGCAGGAAGTTGAACAAGATTATCAAGCAGATTCAAAGGGAAACAAAGAAGTAAGTGAGACGCAACGAGAAAAACAGGAGCTAAATGAAGCCGATGAAAAACCTGAGCGAAAGCTGAAAGGAGACGACCAGGAATCCAAACAACAGGGCACTCAACAACAAGAAGAAAAAGAACCGAACGTCGACCATGCAGGGCCTGATGAGCTAAAGGATGCAAGTAAAGAGAAGAACAAGTCGAAAAGAAATGAAAACGAAAGTGAACAGCAACAAGAGGAAAATGAACAAGATGAGCAGGAGAAAGAAGAACACCCTGAAGAAACCGAAAAGCAGCAAATTAATTTTGATCAAGAAGAACGAGAACAAGACCATAAGGATCCTAAACTCGAGCAAATTGGACAAGAAAAACCAAAAGGAGACGGTGAAGATTCTAAGAAAGAGCAACTGGATTATGAACAACCAAAAGAAGACCATGAAGAACCTATGAAAGACCAACTGCAGCAAGGAAAACCAAAAGGAGAGAATCAGGAACCTAAACAAGAGCAACTGGAAACTGAAAAGCCAAAAGGAGATTATGAAAAACCCAACCAAAAGCAACTGGAAGACGAGAAGTCAAAAGGAGCATGTGGGGACTCCCCACAGCAGGCTGATGAGTCCGTGGAAGATAAATCTTCACGACAGCAGCAGCTGATTGCAGACGAAGGTATGTTTTGCCACCCTCCATTTTCGCCAAAATTCAAAGTTTTGGAGCATTAATTTCTCGCTCATCAGTCTGGGTAGAGGAAATATTTCTTCATTACTCCAAAACTCTAGGTTATTTGTTTTAGGCGACAAATTTTAACTAAAGTATCATGATAATGAGTTGCTTTGTTATTCAACAGGAGATTATGAAGACGATGATGCGGTACTGGATACACGTCTGTAATTGCTAGCATTGACTCATCAAGTCCTTTTTGTTCTAGTTATCGTTTTAGTAATAGAAAGGTTGCATACCGTTATATCATGAAAACGATGCATTTATTTAACCCAGAGCATTAGAGGATAACTCATATAAGGTATTACAGTGACTAGTGCGTGCCCGCAATGTTTGTTTTCATTTTTTGATAGTCTGAGTTGTAGTAGACAAGTACAAACAGCTACAGGAGAAAGGAAGTTAGTATGGTATGCTAAATAGATAATCGTGAAAGCATATTTACGGCCGTGTTGCGTTTCCTGTGTCGTCAGAAGTTTCCGCAACTGATTTTGTTTCAATATGATTAGGTTTATTAGTACTTATAAACATGATTTAATTATCTACTCAGCATTCAGTTGCATCTATTACTCATTATTTATTGACTTCAGTCTTAGCATGTTATTTAGTAGGTGGCTTAATTGTTTTTACAATGCTACGCCACTAATCGTATTTACTCCACTGCACACATATATCAAGTGCACAGGTCAGATAATGTATTTTCATCTGGCTCCTTTATTTATTCACCTATGTTGTTAACCTACGATTTAAGTTAAAATTTGGTAGAAGCTTGCACAAAAATAGAAGAAAAAAGTATCACAGGAGTGAAACCCAAATGAGAATGTTATAAAAAGTGTGAAATGTTTCATAATTTATTGTCAAGCCATTTAGTATCTAATTAAAAAAAATCATAAAATTTTAGCTCTCACTTTTTTTGTCTTCTAATAATTGAACCATCCTGGAGTTCAATAGCGTAAACAGTATCTTATAACTGGAAAAATCACCTTTGATGCTGGAAATCAATTCAGTTGCTGCAGGATTGTTCAAAATAAGTTGAATCAGATTGTCAGTTGACTGATCAACCAATAATACGGGACGTGAGAACCAGAGAAAGGTTGTAATTCAAACACAGAAATGGTAGGAGAAGTTGAACGTAAAGATTCCGTCAACAAGCTTTCTTGTATCTTCATAAATTTTGAATGAAGATCATGCACTGTGGTCTCCTAGAGTCAGTGACAATCCCTGGCTTAATGTTACTTCTGCCACCAGGATCCCGCTCTTCCTCACGTGTATACATATATTGTAAGCGCTAATATATGTCGCAGAGTTTGTCTTGTATTTTCTT
Source organism: Pocillopora verrucosa (assembly GCF_036669915.1). Classification (NCBI taxonomy): domain Eukaryota; kingdom Metazoa; phylum Cnidaria; class Anthozoa; order Scleractinia; family Pocilloporidae; genus Pocillopora; species Pocillopora verrucosa. The sequence goes on from NC_089312.1 coordinate 9,981,949, forward strand.
TTGGGTAGAAGCAACGAGGAACCTGGATTAATAAACTGATATAGTTTTTGGGTTTGGTGGAATCGTGGAAAAAAATTAAAGATGTTTAAATATATATTTTTTCCCCTTAAAATTGTTAATGCCTCGTTAGCGCAGTAGGCAGCGCGTCAGTCTCATAATCTGAAATTAGAAATCTGAAGGTCGTGAGTTCGATCCTCACACGGGGCACTTTTCATTTCTTTTTTTTTTTTTTTCTTATTTCTTAAACAGACCTGCTTGCCAAAAAAACCATGATAAGATACACAGGAAATTTTTTATTTCCTTGCAGCAAAATAATTGGGAAGTCCTGCAAACAAATTCTGGCCTCAAGATCGATCCCATGAACGATTTTCAGGTCACGTGGCTAACTGCCAAACCTCATGCAGGCTTCATAGAATTTATATTACAAGGATGATAATTGAGGTAATTAAGCAGGACAAATTGAAAGGTATCACTTCAAAAGTTTGCGTGTAATTATCTGTTACTCCCTGGACTTCACTGTCTGGTTTCCACTCCCCCACAAAATCGAACACAAGTGGGTTTCCATTCCCCCGCAAATTTGAACAAAAGAAGTGGCGGAAAGTGTGAGAACGAGATGGCGGCCGGTTTGTTTTGTCTCTCACCTGTATTGAGCGATACTTAAAGCGATCACTTAAAGCGTAACTACTCGAAGTCGATGTTAACACTATTTTTGAGCGAGTGTTGGTGGTCAATTTACGGCATGAAGTGCCTTTTTTATCGTTTTTTTAACATCCAAGTTTTGGGACCTGTATCAAGCTTTCACCTCGCTATTCACTGTGGCTGACCTCATAATGCAGGTTTGACTGTACTTCATAGCGTGACTCAAAACCAAAGTAATGAACGATAATAACGCGGCATAAGGAAAAAGAGAGTTCGTTTTATCTTAGACCGTAGGTTAACAGTGTGGCGTGAGTGTTATGTTCTGCATCACTGATTTTCTTTTAGCTACAGTTGTTCCTTTCTTTGTCTCGAACAATTCATAAGTCCAACTTATTACACAGTGAAATAAAATGATGCAAGTCTTCTTTCTTACAAACTACCATGTATCCTAATTGGAAAGCTAATCGGTGCAACAAATTTGTGACAAACAAAAACTCCATATGAAAATGAGTGTATTGTTTAGGGAGCTGAATAACTTTTGTTGGTTTAAAAATGAATGAAAATAGCTGCTTAAATTAAGCAACCACTTAAGACTCAAAACCTGTCTTTGTCCTGTCCTGTCAAGCTTTCGCTGGACAGGCCACGTACTAATCAGAAATCTACATCCTGTACTTTGAGCGTTGAAAGAGATCTTTTCCCTGATAAATATGATGCAACTGTTCTTGATACAGCCGACTGGAATCTACGATTCGAGGTGGTGCTTGAAGCACTGTTGCACCGGCTAGACAGCGCTGACCTTGATGGAGAATAACGACCTCCTTCGGATTGCAGGTCTTCATTAGCCCCCATAGCTACGACAGAGATCTTTGGCACCATCGGCTCGTCGGGTTTCTTCGTAGTCCTCTCCGGGCCGGCACCGAAACGAAAAGAAGAGTCGGGGGACATTTGCTCCGCATAAATGGCCATTATTTTAGTGAGAAAAGACACCGATGGGGAATTATAGACACTGAAGTGCGAATACCAGCTGTACTCGTCGTCCACAGCAGCATTTTCCGAAGTTTTTGGCGAAGGGTACAAACGATTATGATTGCGTGTTATGAAAATTTCTTTCGATTTCCGGCCAACAACAGAATTTGGATGCAACTTTGTGTTGATATTTTGACTTCGCCGAATTGTGTCCGCTCGAACGGAAGTAGCATTTGCCATTGTATTTATCACCCGACGCGTTTGTCCTTTAGAATTTGCGATTACTTGTCTTTCAATAAAAGATTTTTTAGTGTCAAATGAGCAACTGAGTTCACTGATGCCGTCTGGGTTAGCGTCATCCGCCCCCCTCTCTAATTCTGTTGTGGCCAATTCTAATACTTTCTCAACTTCCTCCTTGCGTGATATCGGGTGTTTCATAATTCTCTCATGCCACGCATATTTACGCCGGCGGGCATACTGAGACTTTTCCTTGTGTTTGGTGTCTACAGTCTCTAAATTTGCACTTGAAATTTTTCTGGGTGAACTTGTCTTCCTTTTCAAGACCCTTTCGTGGTTTGAAGACGATTTCTCGCCGTTCGAAGTAGGGGTCTTCTTTGTAGGAGTGTGTTTCTTTTGAATATTCCGGGGATTAGATTGTTTCCTCTCAGCAGAGTTGTTAATCGCAGCATATTTACTTTCCTCGACACCTCGCACCCTGCCGTTCCAAGATTTCTCTTCTTTTACGCTCATAAAATCCAAAAAAGGATTCACCTGAATATTTGTTGACGAATTCCCTTCAGTCAACAGGATAGTCGCACACTCTTCATTCCCCAGTCGTTTGGCCTCCAAATAAGGTGTTCTGTCTTCGAGATTTCGAACATCTATGTCAACTTGAAACTTATTCAGTTCGCTAACTATAAATTTCACTAAAGTGGCGTTACCTGTGCGAACGGAGTGCATGACTGGAGTGTTTCCGTCGAAATCTCGTTGGTTCAAATCAACGTCCTGTTTAGCGACATTAACCAGTAGTCTAACAATATCTTCTTTGTCGTCGATGCAAGCCCTAGACAGCACATGTCGGCCCTTTTTATCAACGATGTTTACATTCGCACCGTGCTGCAGCAAGAGTTTGAGTAAGCTGTTACGTGTGCGACATTTCTCGTCAGGTAACTGCGCGGCATGCATAAGAGGAGTCAAACCCTGTTCGTCCACAAAATTCAGGTCCACTCCGCTCTCAATAAGGTGCCGAGTTTGATACATTCTCCCGTCGCAAATCGCTTCTTTAAGTCTGGTCGTAGTTGGATTGTAAGGCGCTGCTTTCATGGTGTCTAAAAGAAACTTTTCGCGAGTTTTGATCTCTTGTCGGTCCAATATAGCGCTCTTCTTCGATACAGTTGCTACACTGAGTAGCGTCAAACGAAGCAGAAAGGTTTTGTTGCCTAACTTGTCGTGGTTAGCTAACCTTTGTTTTTTTCATCCGACAGTTGCCAAGGAAATAATAGACCGCACAAGAGGCATTCCGATACGCAACGATAAACCTCGTCAAACAAAAGACGTTTTCAGTTTTATAATGAATTTAGATGAGTTAACTGCTGGGTAGCCTAATTGAACTTTTGTAAGCTAAAACAACAGCTCATCATAAAACATCGGGTCATTAATAACAATCATATGATGTTTAATTTAATATTTGAGATAACTTTTGTCCTTATTGACATCTTCTACCCTATTGAGTAAAAAGAACTGACTGAAAAACAATTTAGGGTCTCGTAATAGAAAATTATCTTCATGACAGGATGAACGCAATGAACTACGTAAATATAAATTGAGTTAATGAATCATAAAATTGAGCTGGAGCGAAACCCTCCATAACCCGATTTCGACCTGTTTCTTTTTTTAATCTTTATAGTTAATCACTGAACGGGGCCTCAAGAAGACACGTAAAAACCAGCTTGTCAACTGAGAACTGAAGCGTTCCTGTGAAACGATAGTAGAATTCACCCGCTGACCACCAAAACATTGTTACCACTACCGTGACTATATTCTGCGTTAAAATCTTTGTGTGCACTCCAAAATGAAGTATATTGCGCCCATCTGTCTATTTTGACAATGCGGGAGGCTCGTTGACGACTAAAGATCTGACAGACAGACAACAAATTTTCAGCATTCAGGGGCTAAAAACCTCTAACCAAATGATAGAAAACTCAAAAGAAGTAATTATAAGCATGTCAGACGAAAGAGCCAAACAGATGAAACTGGAATCCAAACGCAATTCAAGATGGCTGCTTTATTTTTCTTTTTGAGTCGTGCTGTGCCATAACTTATGACTTATCTACCTTGAGAACAACTTAAATAGTTCTTTTTGAATATCACTCTTAAAGAAGGAATAGAGAACTGGATTGACAGCAGTGTTGGCAATCAGCACCAGATAAACCATATATCTGAGCGTCCCTGCGAAGGGACATAAATTAGTGAGAAAGCAGAGACAGCGGTAATTCCCTCCGAGGTACGTGATATTGAAGGCGGTCATCACCAATATGATCAAAACGGTGGAACTCCTGTGTTGCACTCTGAATACTGCAGGTCGCTGGATGTTCTGTCCACTCATGTTCATAGCATGGTTATGGCGAACTTGAGAAATCAGTTCCCGTGTCTGGCGGTTGACTTTCCAGGCAATGCGAAGGAGATGAGAAGTCGCAGCGACAAAGATAACGAGGGGCAGAATCTGGAAAATGAGCACTCGGGATATTTCCACGAACATGGTAAATGTCGGATTGTGATTGTAGGTGAAGATGGAAGGCAAAAAGAAGAGTAGAAATGGGCCAGTCCAAGCCGTAATAATCATTGCCCAAACAGTTTCTTTCGTCATGTAAGATATGTACCGCAAAGGCTTTGTGATGGCAAGGAAGCGGTCGACCGTCATGGCGAAGAGATTGGTGTTGGAGCAATACAAGAAGGCGAAGCTGACCTTGAAAAAGAGACCAGCATGGGTGAGGTCGACGGTGTAGAAGAATTTGGCGCCGAACAGGGGTGGAAAGAATGCTAACCCTGCACACAGATCGGCCACAGCCAGCGATAAGATAAACCAATTGGCGGGGGTATGGAGACGAGGTTTTGTCATGACGAGGTAAATCACAAGACCATTGCCGATCACAGTGACTAAAATTAGAACCCATCCACTCACCCAAAACCACATATCAGGCATGTCAACTGACCGAAAAAGAGCAAACAAAAATGATATAGAATCTCAAGATCTTGCCATTTGTTTGATTATTTCGTTGCGGAGAATCATATGAAAATCAATATTTCCACATTTTTGTCATGGTTCACACTTCAGCTGTACATACTGATTATCAAGATGAGTGGAGCGGACTAAATTTTGCGTAAGAACTGCTAACTACACGTTGATCGCAAAAGCTCAAAGCTGTACCGTATAATTTGCCCAAAAAAAACATTTTTTTTCAGAAATAAGTGGAATATTCTTCTAGAATAAGTCATTCCAAGTGTGTTTCATTTAAGGTTTTGCACAATGTTACAGCCAGCATTATCAACGAGGTATTTTCACCCGCATCAAAATTTGTCCATGGTTACTAGAATCAGTCCCGAGCAAATTTGAGAATCATGCAAGAAGGTTTGAGTGTATGGAAAGCGTTCGAATCTGGCAGATTAGGCTAATTCGTTTCAGTTTAACACGAACTTTTTACGCAACCCTGGAACGCCTTCAGTTGTTTACATATCAGAAAGGAAGCCTTTCTTGTCAATTTTTCCTTGAGGAAAACCTACCTGATAGTGCTTTTGATTAAAAAGCTGGCTGATTTCTGCTGTTAACTGCAAAATTTCGCTCTGCGACTAACTTGCGGCGGCTAATTTCGCACTTTTTGGGGGCATTATCAAGCGAGCTTCACAGAAGCCGGCTTACTGTGATTTCTTCTCTCGCTATCATGAAAATTTCGTCACTTAAGTCGTGTCTTAGTGAAAACCAATGGAAAATCGTAAAAATGCAAACGACTACCGAAGGTGATTAAAGTTTTCTTTGAAACGCAATTGCGCGCGGTGTTCCATTTAACAAGGCTTAGTTATTGAACTGAGTAACTGCAGTTTTTAATAAACTGTTAATTGATGGTAAATTAAAATCTGTCGCGTATTTCTTTGAAAGCAATCGAAACACGCAGCAAATTGGCCGTCATGTAAAACGGTTTTAATAAAATTTTGCGTCTTTTCGATCGAAGGTTCAAGATGGAACCATTCCCATAGAATATATCTATTACCTTTCCTCATTGAACTTAATTGTCTTAATCATTCTTACACAGAGGGACGTGTTCCTAAGACGCTGCAGATCTGTAATTGACACCATTATGGTATACCTAGCCAGTCGATATCTTCAACTGAATAAAGAAAATGCGGTTTTTCAGTTTTGGAGGGTCCACTTGAAAAGAAAAATTGATCAGAATAACAACCAATGTCGGTTTCAACTTTAAATGTGTGAGTAGCAAATCAAAATCTATTGCATCATTGACTGAAAGTCGCCGCAACCGGTTCAGTTTAGAATTGACCGTAATTTTAAAGCAATCTGCCAACTCTGTGGCGTCTTTTCGATCAACGTAAACAGTTTTCTGAATTTTCAAGGTTTAATTTCAATCATCACAAATAACCTTCAACTTATTTCGTTTTGTTTATCACTGAAAAAAGTTCAGTTATCTTTTATGTAAAATTTGAGCTATTACCTAATGCATACTGAGGTCTGCGTTTCGGCATCCACAAGTTTCAGATACCTTTTATCTTTAACTTTTAAGTAGTTATCATAATGATAATCAGTATTCAACTGAAATACCAATCCTATTATCATGATAAAAATTTGTTCTCCTCGTCAAGAAAGAAAAGCATTGAAACCAACAAAATCACGAACTTTGTTCATTGACAGTTCAGTGAGGAAACCATATAGTCAACAGTGATATCAATTCACCACATGATAATGAAACAATTTTTTTGTGTTTCTTTACTATGGTGCTCGTTTCGAAATACGTCATTTCCATGTTAACTATAGCTTATTAAAACCGGCTGTATATTTAAAGTCAATTCTGTTTAGGCCTCCCAAGGTGAGCTTTCCAGATTATTCATTTTAAAGAAATGACACGTCAGCGATGTTTACTTTTCAATTAGCTGCGACTCAAAGCACCAATCGGGTAAGCTGTCTCTTTGGTCATCTCACGGTCTTTGTTTCGACAGCAGCTGTGTCTTATTTCTATTAGAAGCCGACATCTTTTTCTCTCCTGATAAAAACTCCAACTTAAATTTGCCAATTTCACGGTTGCATGAAAAGGCTTGATTACCATGCGGCTTTGCTTTAAATTTTGTCTTTCAGATGAACGCCGCTAATAAGTGAAACGACGACCTCCTTACTACAACGGAAAGCCATTTTGATATCAACCATTTCTAAGAGCTTTTTCGTAAACCTCTATTTTGGGCTGACGATCTGTATCCAGATAAGTGTTTGCGGTAGGCCTAATTTAACAGAAAAAGTACTGGTTTCAAATTACTTCGGCAAAGTTTGGACGGAACCTACGTACACTGCCTTCCGTTTGATGCACACGTGAGTAGTGAGCGTAGTGCATGCTCTTTTAAGTGGTATCGGTTACTTATTAATCCCGTTATTCAGTTGAGAATTAAACCTGACCACAGTTCCCGAGCATAATATCAGCTTGTTTACGAAGACGGTGTAAGTGCAAACTTTCAAGTCTTAGCTCGATAACCGGGCTGGGGTATTCATCGGAGATCATTTCAACCACGGTTACAATCTTGCTGATCAGACTCAAAGGCCTGACGGTTAGTGCACTGGACTCCGGGTCGAGAGGCCTGGGTACGAGACCTGCTCAGTTCATTGTGTTATGTTCTTAGGCAAGACACGTGACTCTCGCAGTGCTCTCTTTGTAGGAGTATAGATGGGTACCTACGAATTGTCAAAAAGACGTGACGAAATACCGGGGTTAACTGTGATGGATTAGCATCCCACCCCCTTCCCTGGTCCCTTCATGCTACAGAAACCGGGATAAATAAAATTCTGGCTTAATGGGCCACTTGGTCGAAGTTCAGACCACTTTCCTTTTCCCTTTTTTAACCAGGTTGGCTCGCCTTTTTTTACGAACGAACTCACTTTTTTTACAAAAGAGAGAGGCCAGGCGAGAGCTCGTAATCCGCCTTAGCCTTTGTTAAACTGCGATCTTTTTTTGTAGATAGAGGGGGGTATCAGATTACGGACTTAGAGAGCAATTGAAGTTCACAGTCTTACTACAAGCTTTCTTACGATTCCAACCCTTTTGGGAACTAACCTTTATTATGCGCATGCGCCAGGATGCAGGCAAGTTTTCTGCCAGCGGTGACCACTACCGTGTGGACAAGGAAATTTTTGTCCGTTTCTTAAACAGAGGAGTTAAACTTTTGCCGAAATTCCTGAATGAAAATGATTTTTTTTTAATTTACTAGCAAACAGTGAGCGGGGCGTTGATCGACATACTGACTGACTGATTGGAACATTCAATTTCAAATCGTCCAAGTTAAGGTACATGTCTAATATTGCAAAGGATAAAACGTTCCCTAAGCGATGAAACATTGTTATGTAGATATATTTAATTCTGCAGCGTCCCTTTTAAATTTCAAAAGCAGCTCATAACCGCATCACTGATCCTTGGAATTCCTTCTTAACGGATTTCATTAAATCTTTTTTTTTTTTTTTCGTTTGTGCGTTTCAACTTGAGATTTAAAATCATCTCCGGTAATCGAAATGAAAATCGTAGTGAACCGACTTCTGTTTGTTGTATCTGATAATTTTCACTTCGCACTTTCCACTGAGTCCTTCGACGCGCGCATAGCCACTTGGGTTGAGCCCTCGATCTCTTCACGGTTGATTTGACGCCAGCGGCATTGTAACATAGCCTTAAAGGTCCTGCGGAAGTCCTTGTTAAAAGTTCCATAGATGAGTGGATTACAGCCAGAGTTTAACATGGAGAACACTTCCGCTGCCTCGATAGCAAGAGAAGAGACACAGCTATGACATACACAGTAAACGATGAGCATGACATTAAGCGGCCCCCAACAGAGGATGAACACTCCAACAACAACCGCAACCGATAGAGTAATTTTACGCTCTTTTTCCAGCTTCTTACGGCGTTTTTCTTGTTCACTTCCACTAACCTGCAAGAAACAATTAACGTTTTGCCCGAAAAATCACCAGTTTACAGGATTATTATCCCAATACCTCATCCAGACTGATTCTATTAGATTTGATGTAATTCCTACACACTTTGAATAAAAAGATGCTGTGTGCAGTAGACGATGGTAAGAATAGGGCTCTCTGAAAAAGCTATCACCAAACGACCACGCCCTCCTCGTTACAGTCTCCTCACGACTATTACCTGATCGTAACGTATAACGCATTTAATGTTCTTAACAATTATATTTCCATATAATTTATGCAAACCTTCAAATTATGAAGAAAGGAAATGCGGAGTAAAAACATTTTTCATGGCATTTCCGCCCCCCACATAGGGTTAGACGGGGCTAAAATATAGTTTTCAATTTATGTATTATACGTTCCTCTTTTGTGTCCTAATGTGGAGGTCTGGATAAATTTGGAAATGGACTGCTGAATCACCATGATTCAGTGGTTAACACCTGAGTTTTTGTCATCAGAATCATCACTCAAATATGTACAGTGTTTTAAGATGTTTTTTTGTTGCTGTTGTTTTCTTGATTATTTTTTGCTTTCCAATCACTTGTAAAATCGTTACCACTTAAATTTCTACACATTTTGTTCCTCCTCAGGTTAATTTTCTTTTGCCTAATGTATTTGTATGTTTTTTACTGTTTGTTTTGGTTACGAAGTTTATTTTCCGCACTGCATCCTTGCAAACAAAGAAGCAACACATCTTACCGTCATAACGGCGATTTTCTGAGCCTGCTGTCGAGCTACTTGGAATATCTTACAGTACGCCAGACATGTGATGGTCAGTGGTGTCAGGCACACGGTTATATGCAGAAAAAGAATAAAACTGGGAGCGAGGTTCAGGTGATACTGACAAAAGCCTCCCTGGGAACGAAGCCGGACGTCCCGCCAACCAAGGAAAGGAAACACAGCCACGAGCACGGACAAAGTCCAAATGAAGGCTATGACGTAAGCGATACGTCTTGCGGTGACGATAGCGTGGTAACGAAGAGCGTTATTGATTGCTGCAAAGGGAGCAGGCACGGTGAGTATTGGAACCTTGAGAGAGGGGATTGGGGTGGAGTGAAAGCATATCTTTGACGTCTTTAGAGATGGGATCTTATGGTTCGTATGATAAGCAAAAATTCTTCATTAACCACCTTGGCCCTTTAACCCCAAGAGTGATCAGCATCGAGCTTCTCCTTACAGTATCAGTACCAAACAACACATGAAGGTTATGAGAATATAGCAAATAAGCACCAACTGAAAAAAAGCTATTAGTTGATATACAAATCTTCATGTCAGTAACATGGGAAATGTGCAGATCGCAGCATGGAGAATATACATACTGATGTTGGACTATGAAGGCTATAAAGAGATTAAACGAAAGAAACGTTTAGAGAAAAGAGAAGACGAGTGGCTAAAAAATTTGATCTTTCTATTTTAAAGAAAACTTTTTAAAAAGCGACTCATGTGTCCCATGAGCGTCCAATTACAACAGATTTCTAAAGCAGTCACGCTCAACTCTAGACGATAATTTTATTTCGAAGACTGACTGAGAACTTCTAACAAGAAAACACTCATCGCTGTACCCAACCGTGTTTTTTACGTCATAAAAGGCGCAAAACCTTTCCTCCCTCTTTGTAATTAAAGTATTTAGGTCCTTATTTGAATGCAAAAAAATGGCCAAGGATCAATTTTTTTGGTCACATTCAAATATGATTGCGGACAACTTGTTTACAAGGGAAGAGAAGAGAGCACAAAAGAGAATTTTATACATAATAAATGGATATTCATATTTTGTGTGGGGAATTTAAACCTTGAAGCCAAAGGGAATACTACACTGTGTTTTTGGTAACAACGCCTTCCTTAGTAATACATAATTAATATAAAGTCCAACAAGTTAATTTAGTGTTTTTAGCCTTCTCACCTAGATATCTATCCAAGCTAATGAATAACAAATGAAGACACGAGGCGCTCAGGAACACCTCAGTAAAGAAGATCGTTGTGTTGCACAACTGCTTGCCATAGTGTAGATTTGGCCCGTATATCTGTGTCAAGGAAATAAGAGGGAAGATCACCAGACCAACAGGCAAATCAGCAAAGGCCAGGCTCACTATCAGAGCATTGGTGGCGGAACGGAGTTTCTTATTAATAACAACTGCTAATATGACGAGACCATTTCCTAAAAGAAGTAAAAAAAAATGTATGAAACTGTTGCAAAACATGCAGAATCGGAGAGATATTTGCTAATTATGAACGTTGTTAACCCAGGACGATGTTGTTGAGAAGAATGTCGCAATGCTTTTCAACCGTGCTCACAGAAGACCGTATTTACTCGAAAAAAAACGTCGCCTCCGACTAAGCGTTTCCCTCGAGTAAGCGCCGCGTTTGCCATAGAAAAGTTAATAAGAGCTGTCTCTGGTCTCGATTCGGTGCCTATTCGAAGACTTTTTTTACAAGCTTTAATGTTACATACGCAGTTGGTTATGTCGAGAGAACAATAAGCAAATACTTTTCAATGCACAGATTCAGACTTGGAAGAGTGCGTACCTTAGATCAAGAATGAGCCAGTGAGATCGAAATGGAGTGAAGACACCTCTGGTAATGAAATTGAAAAATGAGGGAAGAGACGGATGGTGACAATTAAAAGACACCTCTGTAAGGCTGTAAAATATACCGTTTAATTAACATACAACATTTTTTTCTTCGTTGAATCCAATTTTTGAATAAGCGCCACCCTCAAATAAGCGCCGCACTTGAGGAGAAAAAAATATCACGTAAGTGTCAAAACGTTTATTCGAGTCTATACGTTAGACCTAAAAGTGTTTCACAACGTTTTGTACTTCCGCGGTTTCGGTCATTAGTAGATATTAGAAATAGACGTTTTTGTCAAAGAGGCCTCCCCAGATGGGCTTTAAGATGGGTGATACTCTAATCCAACCCAAGCCCCCCTCTACCAGAAGAAAGGAAGCTGCATTTGCATGCATAGATGTCAACGTTTCCAACAGCTGAAGAACGCGATTCACATTCTGGCTGGCGCTATGTTTTTGCGTGTCATTTATATAGAGGTTCAAGCGCCAAATCGCCACGCTTGGCTTTATTAAGAAACAATTGATGGATTATACCACAATGGTGGAATCCTTAATCGACTTTCGTTGTAGATCAAATTTGCCGAGATCGGTGTTCAAATCGATTGATGAAACAGCTTTGAAAAGAACTACCCAATGTTTCGTTTGAATGATAAAAGTTAGAGTTTTACCATGAACTTATTTTCTGATAATCGTTCCTCTAACTTACCATCGCAGATCAATAGAACGAACCTTTTGAAACTTGCGTTGTAAACCTTTCCAACTTAAACTTTAAGACTTGAAATTCTCTTCCTTACACAGCTCATGAAATAAAATATATTTTACCGAGTAAATTTCAAGAAAAATTCCAGCGATTCATGATTCTGCAGTTTAATTCACACTCAGATCTTTGCTACAAGAAAAGCTGTTTTTGTTGAGTTTTGGTTGCCGTGGTTAACAAAACTAATGAAAATAATGGCTTCTGTATTGCGATATTAATAATCCACCACTATTATTCTCGCATCAAGGAAATTAGGAAAGGCCACAAACGGTTTACACATCAAATTAGCAATGACTTAAATTAAATCTTTAGATATGTGGGCTTTGCTGAAATTTAAAAGCTCTGATGCCAAATTTCATGAGGTCTTCATCATCTCTGATTATCTTTTGGAATAAGAAAAAGGAAGCCAAAAAAATAAATAAATAAGTGCTCTTTTAGCCGTTTTAAAGCTGTTAGATGTTATTCTAAAGGGTTTCACATATTTTGTCATGGATTTGTCACAAAAAAATCGCGGTTTCTTAGTTATATTACCTTGTTATTTTCTTATTTACACGCTACCAACGAAGCCTGCGCTGGAAAAAATAACTGCGAACTAAACAACTTGAATTCGTTTGAGCTCAGACAAGAATTATTAGGTCACGCTCGAATACTTACGTTAAAATAATAAGTGGATTTATTGAAATGCAAACTACCCCAGAGAGAAGTGTTTTTAGTCATCGATTGAAAAGCCCAACAACTGTATTAGCCTTTTATTGTATCCTGACAATTATACATCCGCGCGAATATATCGAGAAATTAAATCTGAAACGAATGGAGGGCCGTTTTCAATCAAATTGAAGTCTTGGAGAAATTATTACCAAATATTTTACGCGACTCTTTGAATGAATCAACCAAAAAATAATTTTGATCACTACTGAAAAAGGGTAAAAGATGTCGTGGATAATTTGCCTCTTTGGACAAACATTTTAAAGCAAATAAAATGAACACTCTTATGTAGATCGTCAAACCCATTTCTTCCGTCCCGAAAAGGTTAAAAGTGTTTAGAAGGGCCTCCCCAGAAATATAGCTTCTCAATCAGACCAGGCCATATTATTTCTCTCGGGTATTTTCACTCAAAGAGTCATTTCAGTGTTGAAAAATACACAATTGTGGAAAATTAAAGATCAAAACAAAGTGCTCCGAGTGTTGCTGGCGAAGTTGGTCGACTCGTTTATTCAGCCGAGTTAGAAAGTCAACTCGTCATACATTGTGAAGTGTGATCACAGGGGATGAATTATTTCCTTTCAAAAAACCATAAACTTATATTTTTAGAACATATTCTCTCAATATTTAATCGAGAGTTAAACAAATGATCGTCCACTGTGTGACGACTTCGTTGGAAAATTAATTCCTCTTTTCGCTGAAAGTCATTCTAAAACTTTTAAATCTTTACTAAGCGATAATCAAGTTATTTACTTCATATTTCGGCAATTTTTTCTTTCGCCCTGTTCGCACATGTCGTAAATTTAAAACTTTCTTAAGCAGTTAAGTGAAGAACTTACCGAATACAGTTAGAGGGAGAGAAATGATGAAAGCAGCGTAGAAGAGAATTTTTAGTTCGAGCGGGTGGTGAGATTCGTAGGTCCTCTCTATAGTTGAATTGGCCATCAGGTTTTCACTTGGTTGGGTGATCAGATGGCGTTTCACAATGCAAGTCTCCAGGCGGGCAGAGTATATGACATCAAAGAGGATCAGGGTACTAGAAATTGGCCCTACCGACTTTTAATATCGGAGATGTCCTTTAAAAGTAAACAACCTTTATTATATCAATAAGAAATGTGATGTCACACGGCGCTTTGTTCGGCTGTCTCATTGAATGAGTGATTAAGACTTCTGCTTGACAATTTTAAAGGAAATGCAAGTTATGCTGGACACAACTTTCAAATAAGAAATAGAAACGTGATATCTTGCGATTGTTTTTAGAATCGTGATCGAAGTCTGCAGCTCCAGAATCACTAAAACACTCCTGATCTCTTTACATGCATTGACGTGCCCAAATTACTTCTAATTAGAAAAAAACCGTTGATCGATTTCAATTTTGCGTTCCAAATTGTAACGACCTCATTCAATTCGTATCAATTTCCAAATCAATAATAGCTTCAAAACAGCACACTAACTCATCCTAAATGAAAACTTGCAAGGTGACAATGGTCCGTCCCACTGAGGCAGATAACCACATGCAACGTTGTAAAAGGTAAATATTAAAATTAACACCCTAATCGGAGATTTTATTAGTTTTTACAGGTGTTTGCAATACACCATTAATTGTTTTTTTTTTTTCAGTTAATAAATCTATCTGTGAAATTGAGATACTGTATGTCTTACGCTGCTAAGGTTATCATCCCTTTCTGGTAAAGCGCGCTTTGTTACGTGTAATACGAGACACTGAAGTAGCAAAATAAAGCAGAGCTATGAAAGAAATTATTAAGGGTTTTCTATTTGATTTAGACGCTCAACATCCGCTTTCTTCAGAATGAAGATTTGCAATTAGCGGAATCATCAAGTCCTTTAGAGAACGCGCTGCTTGTAGTCGCAAGAGAAAGCTAGCATGTCTTAAGTATGCGAAAAAAAACTTCTCACTCGTTAAAGTTGTTCAAAATAAGAAGTAACAGCATATTAAGAAACGAAGTTAAACTTTGAGACAAGTCGACATGTAATGCACATGGATGAAGCCTGTCAAGCAGTGGTCCTGTGATACTTCAGAAACGTTGTACTCAGTGTGCAATCACATTTTAAAATCAATTTTTAACTCCTTGGGGTGACTAGCATCTAATTTGGCTTTACAATATTACCCCTGAACCAAACATGAAGGTCACGAGCGTAAGGAAAATGATCGCCAACTACAGAAACTCTTGACTGTTAGACAAATTCTCCTTGTCAGCACCTTGGGAGATGTATAGAGAACAGTATAAAGAATACGCATACTGATGTTAGGATGTATAGGATTAATCCGTTTCTCGCCTTCAACGACAACAGTGTGTTAACATATATACAAGTTACTGACGTTGCACCAACAAGTACATAATAATATTGAACAAAAATAAGCTCAAGGTGATTCTCATCGCAAAATGACATCTGTTCTGATTCAGGTATCACCGATTGAGAGCCGATAAGCATTTAATATTATATTCTGAAGCCGCGATAAATCAGCCTTCAAGCTCGCCCCATTATTATTAGCGCTACAAGACGCGTGCCGGTTCCTCCGCCGGTGGGAAGATTTGAAACGAGTCGGGGAGAGGTTTGCTGGTGGTCGGGCACTAATATTAGTAATAAATACTTCATAAATAGACCTCTCGACGGCTCGCATTGCTCATTAAAGCCTCGTAGTTTCTCGAAGTTTCTGAATGACGACGAGATATTTGTACCGACTAAAATCATGTATGCAGGCAATTAAATTTTAAACGCGTCGCATCTTTTCTCGGGTTTTTCGTAAAGTTTCAACAATAGTAATTCATTTTCTTCGTTTTCTACCCCGGCGGGGCAGGCGGGTTAGGTTCATGCGAAAATTAAAAGCCATCGCTTGGTTGACAACTGTTTTCCTCGAAATAATACGTGTTTCCTGTTTCGCCTGATTCATCTTTACTTTTGGTTAAACAACGAGAGATATTTTCCCTTTGTACTACACAAAATGGATTGAATAGTGTAGCAATCGAACTTCGAGTAATGCAGTTTAATCTGAAATCATGTTACGATTTCAAATCACGCATGTGATTATTTCGGACCAGATTGCGCTCCACTCATTTGAATCACCATTTTAAAACACAAAGGACAAGCACACAGCAAGCAAGGCTATAGTTTTATCTGGGTGAAGAAAGATGCTAAACATCGAACTTGTTCGTCGAAAGAAAAAAGATGTTTATTCACTTTCTATGAACGCAGCTAGAGAAAAATGACGGAGTAATTCCCGAAGTGAGCCTTAGACATTCTGCATTCTGATTAGGAGTCCAATACATTGACTACATGAAGCACTTTTAGTATCTTTTTATCTGTTTTCACTTGTTTGTTTGTTGTTTTAATGGCTACCATTGAGTGTGTAATCACGTCGAGGCTTCCCTTTAAATATAACATTCACCGCTAAATAACCGCCTCTACATTGCCTTTAACTGGGCCTTTTCCGGCTGGAGGGGTTGACATCAAAAATGCATTCAAAAATGAGTGACTCTCAACTTAAATAGCGCATGCTTTTTCTCCACCTCCCCTCAATAAAAGTTCATAGCATGCCGAACTGCAACTTTTGTTTGCCCTTTGATGCGCCAGGTGGCAGAACCGCAAAAACCATGCGGCGGAACCTCCAGGAGGTTCCTATCAAAGTTTCGAAGTTGGTTTCCTAGGACCTGCTGCCTCTGTTTTCATCGAGCGTCCAAAAACCTACCGGCATTGCAAGCTAAAAAGTATTATTCGGCACAGTAAATTGCTCTACAAGTAGCAGTATTATGAAAAATTCACAGACTTTGCCTTATAAAAAACAAAAGTGCCTTACATCGACGAAAAAAAACGTTTGTCCATATGCACTTGCGTGGCGTTGTCCAGCAAGTGTGTTTGAATCAGAAAATGTCAAGCTATCTTTTAGTGATCGTGCCATCCGGTTTTCCAAATATGGCACATTCCGCCATACCAACAAACAGCCCCGTCTCTACCACCCCTAGAATATGAAAAGTTGGAAAAGTTAGAAAAACAGGAAACAGACCCACACGCCATCGTGCGTGGCCTCCTTTTCACTGCCTTTGACGGAACTCGAAGGTACTACCCCTAGCACCCTTGCGCGACATCAAAAAGCGTTATGCATGTGTTGGTCGGCACACCCAAATCACCCCAAACCCCACTGTCAAGGTGGAGATTTGTAAATTTTAGTAGGAAAGCAATCTTAGCACACTGAAATCAAAAGTATACCCACATGAAAACAGCAAAAGAGCGGCAAAGATTTATAGACACTTTAGTCTGCTTCGGATATTTTCGTCAAGTTATACATACTTTCCTTTACTCAACCAAAGTTTCGAGGTACAAAAAACGTATACTAACCTGGTATTAAATTCAATTGCGTGTTTAGTTCTTTCCAGTCATAAACCTTAAAGCAACACAGGAAAAACTCTTCCAAAAAAATTCCATGTAAATCAAACGATACCGATAGCTCACGTCTCAACCTTCTGTCAATGACATATTTACTTGCTATCGATCTGTCAATCAAAGACCGTGATAGGAGGGGAGGGAATATAAAAACTTAGCCTACGACTACGACCTCATTATTAACGCTGCAGAGCGCGTTTCTCCGCGTGCGAGTCGGGGAGAGGTTTGCCGGGGGTCTGGCTCTAATGAAGTGCCAGACTCCTTGCAGGCTTCTCTCCAGTTCGCGTTGCACGACGAGGGCGGAGAAACGCTCGAGCACGAAGCGCTCGTAATAAGGGCCAGCTGGCAAGCTAATGAAGAATTGGTTTTTTTCATTGAAGAAAGACTTTCCAAACTGGTTGTTGGAGAATGCAGTTCCGCGAATACAAAAACGGATAATAACAAGATGGACAAACTCTTATAGGCAGGCTAGCAGATATCAACATCTGTTTGGCACCAATTTGATCACGAGGCAGTAACACTGCCAACCTCCATAATTCGTTTCTTAGCACTTATAGTATTACATTTGTGCCTATGGTTTGACACAATAAATGACTGACACAATCATTCTAGCAAACAAAAATATAGTTTACCGAGTTAATAAGTGTTTACCTTGTCAAACTGGCAATCAATGATGAAATTGCTATTATCAGTCACCACAGGACCCTGGGGAGATAAAACAGCGGCCAAAATTGATTAGAAAAGTAAGTGGACACCCTATGCCTTAGTGTGCAAATACAAAGCATATCTTTCAAATAACTTATGGGAGCTTGCTGCAATAGTTGGTACGTATCGATTTTACAAGGGGCTCTGCGAACGACCCGAAATACTTTGTAGCCGTTGAACAAGACATCTGCAGATCTGCTCTTAAAAGGTCACTTAGACAAAGGGACTTGGCAGCTGCTTTATTGGATGTCACACAAGACTTCTGCCTCCATTTTTTTCATTCAAGAAGGGGTAGGTGAGGGAGTGCTGTGTGACATCTCAAAGGACTATTCATGTGGCTGCAGAACAAGACATCAGCAGATATGATCTTAAATTGTAACACCAAACACTGAGGCACTTTGTAACTTTTCTTTGGAATGGCACACAATGCTCCCACCCCCTCTCTTCTGGGTGGGGGTGGGTATGTCACCTCAAAGGACTGCTGCCAAATAGAAATAAGCAGGCACAGTATCAATGAGCTCCCATTCTGAGGGTCATTTAACAACACTGATACAAAGAAATCATTTGTTTGTCTGTATGTACTTACTGCTTTAGCTCGTGCCATTCTAAGGATTGGTTTAAGCCCAAGTTTCTCTATTTTTTTCATCACAGGTACATATGCCATAGGGATCACTTCAACTGGAATTCCCTTCTTGAACTGAAATGTTAAAAGACATTGACACTCCATTCTTAATGTCCTTTGAAAACAATACTGCACATTTATTTATCAGACTGTCTACAATCACTTTCATTGCCAATATGGCACCTGTTTATTAATTCATTCTTTGAACAATTTTTGATTCCATGTATACACCAAATTAAAAAATTGAGCTAACCCTTAATTAAAAACATATTGATAAAAAAAAGGTACTTACTGCTTCACCAAGCTGCTTAGAATCTTTTCTGAGAGGAAAAGAAAAAAACATTACCAACATCTTAGAACTCATTATATAAGATCTTTTTCTCAACCATGCCTTCCTGGTCTGTCAATCTAAAATGTACAAGCCAATTCATAATTCTTCAAAAACACCTCGAGCTCTAGAAGTCCCTTCCATTCCTCCTTTTAAACATTACTTTAGTTAACCCTTTAACTCCCATGAGTAACCAAGACAGAGTTTCTCCTTACAATATCAATACAACATCAATCAGACAAGTGATAAGAATTTGGGGATTATAAGTTGATCCAATACCAAATTCTCCAAAACTAACATCACAAGAACTGTATTACAGACAGTTAGGAGAATTACTAACTAAAGGAGATCTTGGGAGTTAAGGGGTTTGGAGAAAATTGAAGCACCTGCAGATGATTCAAGATTGAGAGTAGAGCAGGGTATTTCAAGAATATTTGACAAGGGTTTTGCAATCCTTGCAAATTAATTCATAAAACATTCCTGCTTCAGATTTCAAATTAATCAAGTGAAAGTGTACTGTAAGAAATAAAGCAGGAATGCTTGTGAGAAAGCCATGGAACTTTGTTTCTGACCTGTCATCCGCAATGATAATAAATTGTTTAGCACAAGCTGCTACTATCTTCTCTTGGGTTAAACAGCCTCTAAAAAAAACAAACAAAAACAAAAACAAAATCAAATCAATACTACAGCTTTTGGAACCACCAAGCCAAAGATCTGTAGATCTGCAACAACTTTTCCCTAAAGAGAAAATACAAGAAACAAATTGGGTAAATTCAGTTTCCTAAGTGTCTGGTGTTAACATCCCGATCTCTGTTTTACATGACAGAGTCATTAGAATATAAATGAAATACAACAAAAGCATACATTTCTCAAATGGGTAAAACCCCTATAAATTTTTTTTCCCTAAATGAAAAATTCCCAAGAAAAAGTACAAATGCACTGCTTATTTTTATCATTGTGTCCTATCATTATCATCTACATAATGCATTGCAGTGTTTATTACTACACAAATTGTTTTGAATGTTGAAAGAATTTATTAGATCTACTTGAAATCTCAAGTATAGATACAGCTTTTAACATACCCTCCTCCTTTAATGGCACTTAAGTTGCTATCCACATCATCAGCTCCATCAATAGCAACATCTAACTATCATCACAGAAAGCCACAGTGTTACTATTATTTATCACACACCTCTTTCAGAATTGCACAGAAGATTCTTGAACTTTTGAGTGCATGTAATAGAGAAGACACTGCCAAGTATGTTTAAGTCTTTGGAAAAGATAGGAGTGAGGAGAGGAGTATGGTAGAATGGAGGAGGAAAGTATGCGAATGAGGGGTAAGAGGGTAGAAGGGTGGGCTAAGAGGGAATAGGGGAGTGGGGTTGACAAGGGTAGAGGGGTGGGGAAAGGGGGAACAGGAGTAAGGGTTGGTAGAGGAGGATATGAGAATGGAATGATGAGGGTGGAGGAGGATTGGGGGAAGGAAGTGCAAGAGTGGGGGAGGGGGGATGGGGGTAGGTGAAGGAGGTTAAGGGAGTGGGATGATGAGTGTGGGGGAATGGAGTAAGGAGGACACAAAAGTGGGGGAGGGTGGATGGGGGTGGGTTGAGAAGGATAAGGGATTGGAACGATGAGGGTGGGGGAATGGAGTAAAGGAGGATACAGGATAGGAGAAACCTGTGTCATTTACTAAATAACACCATCTTTCACTTAACTAACCAGGCTCCAGATTTACCAATTCTTCATGTAAATCACTGTTACAAAAAGGCATCCCATATCCCCATTCCTATCCTAGTAGTATGCAGGAAGTTTATCCCCATGGACCTAGCTAACTGGCATTGCTGCCACAAGTCTCCTGTAGCTCAGTGGTGGAGAGTCTGAAGTTCCAATCCCAAGGTCATTGGGAGCAATAGAACTTTTTCTTTTTTCTGAGTATGCATGTGTCACTCACTGAACAACATCATCTTTCACTGTTATTTACACTCTCTTATTATTTTTTTTTTTGATATTTGATGGTTAAGAATTATTTTATTTGTTGGTAAACACATGTAAAATGTGACAAACCATAAGCTTAAAGAGCTTTTAGTAAGGTACAGAATAATATACATTACTTCAGAACATTTCTACACAAATTCTTTCTTCCAGTTACCTCAGGCGTTCTGTCAAGATCACTAAGCGTCAGGTTGTGTTGTGTGATCAGCTGCTGGGCCTACAGCAAATGAATTTAAAATAAATCAATTTAAAGTCATTACATGGACACAATTTAAAAACATAAACTTAAAATCAGTCACAATCCTTATTAATCTACCTCAAAATGTTATGGTTACATGATTTAAGTTGGATATATGACACAGATCATCTACAATATATTCAGAGGTTCTTTAAGCATTGTTGACCAGGAGTAATTGAGGACAAGATGGTAAGAGATATTTTATGGAACTAACAACCCACTCATAAAAGAATCATAACAAAAAATAACTCCACAAGACATAAGAAGGTCCTCTAGAACAGCCAATCAGATGGCTGGGAGTCACCATCTCTGATCAAAATACTGTATCACCCTTTACACCCTAACATCAAAATGTATATTCTCCATACTGTTCTCCCTACATTTCCAAAGGTGTTGACTGAGGGAATTTGTTTAAAAATCAAGAGCTTCTTTATTTGGTGATCATTTCCTTTATTCTTGTACTGTAATGTTTGATTCAGGAGAGATATGGTGAGGAGAAATTAGATGGTAGTCATTGTAAGGATCCATTGAGGCCACCACAAAATAATTCTACAATAGGTATAAAATATTTCACACTCCACTAAGAAAAAAACACAATGTTACATACAATAATTGGCTACTTGAATTAAATTAAGCATTCACCTACTTGGAATGATGATGGAACACAAAGTAAATGCAGCTTTTCATCTTTCACTCTTTCAGCTAAAAATAAAAAAAAAATTATGAAAACAGAAGACTTTTAGGAATCAAATTGGTAGCTCTCCCAAAATATTGCGATCTCAATGGTAATAGGTTAACTCTTTCACTGCAAAGATCTCATTTGTAATTCTCCTTACTGTCTGCTATACAATTGTTATGATGTTAGTGCAGAGAATTTGTTACTGGATCAATTAATAATACCCTTGTTGATATAATACTTTGTTCTCATCAGTCTTGTCTGCTTGATAATGCATCAATGATGGAAGGAAAAATTTTGCCTTAGACACTCAAGGGAGAAAAAGAATCAACTATTTTGTAACAGATTAAATATTCTCTTTCCAAATTACCTTATACAGTATTTGACTGGAACTATACAAGCAAAGGCCTAATACTACACACCTCTGCAAAGTGGCTTATTTACTCACAGCTGGTGGTTTCCTAAGATGCAGTAATGCAGTAGTGCAACATTTTTGTGTAACTTATCGTGTAGGTCAATTTTACAATTAGAATTCTCTTGCATTTTTTTATTAAAAGCACTTCCACATGTAGGTCAAATACAGGCAGAATCATCAATTCAAAACATTTTACTCTCATGTAACAGTGTAATCAATTGGACACACAAAAAACCTAAAAATTCACCCAAAAATCATATAATCATCATTGCAGATGATTTTCTAACTTACCAATACGTTCGACTGCATATACTATTGTTGATCCAGAGCCTATTCCTAGTGCTTGATTACCCTGTAAAATATTTCATTTTCCACAAATAAAACCTAATCGAAAACAAAGTTATTTCATTTAGATTGTGGACTTGTGTCATACCCTAATTATTATTACCTCAACATGTTATGAATGACAGCATAAGGGTGACAGTGTTCAATCTTGACTCAGTAGAATAATTTTCACAAATGCAGCAATTTGAGTGGCCAAAGGGCTGAAAATGGAAGTCAAGGCTACCACAGATGAGAGAGCCACATCACTAACAAGTGACGCTCATGCTCTATCTCCGCAACCCCACCTTTCTCCCACCCCCCCTCCCCCCGCCCCACGTTCCCTATGTAATCGAGCACTAAGTATAGGTAATCACATGAGGCCAAGTACTATTAAGGATTAATTGCACGAGAGTTTTCAAAATTTTCCAAAATTTTGAAAACTCAAGTGCAATTAATCCTTAATAGTACAAGGTCTCATGGGATTACTTGTTTATCAATAAAGGGCAAAATTTATACGAAGGAAAATCACGCGCGCAGTCTATTTTTATCTGGGAAGCAACGGATTAGCAATGCAACGGATTAGCCAATCATTAACAGGTAATCATGCCCTCTCTTGATTACTAAAAATGCCCTCGATTAAGAAAAAAATGCCCTCTCTCTCAACCAATCAGCGCTCAGTAATTTTGCCCTTTATTGATAAATCGAAAAATCAGATGATCCACACTTTGTAAAGTGATACTCTTGACTAACTTGTGGTTAACTTGGAAGTGTTCTCATTTGACGAGGTGTGGGAAGACTGCTTTAGATTCTAGCGCTTTTACGGTTTTTCTCACTTACGAAGCACTTATAGCCATGAAACCCTTTCCTTCCAGCGAATAACATGAACGATAAACAAAGTTTAGGTGGACTTCATTACTAGAGCACCTCTTTTGAACTCCCCATCTGCACGACTACAATGCTTTAACAATAGTATTTTACAAGAAGGCGAAAACATCCTTCAGGGGAGTGTATTTGGGATAAACCTATGCGTCGTCTCTAAAAATATACACTCGATAACTGAGAGCTAAAAAGATGGTTGTGTGTAGCCTCTTAACTACTTGTTTATCACATGACATGCAAATTTGCCTCAAACTTTGAGCTCTCTTTACCTTTACATATGTGTCCACAGCATATCTCGCTGCAGCTCTTTTTCCAGCTTCCATTACCACTTCACCGGTTGAAACACGGCGGCAGAGATGTAAAATCGATCCCCGAAGACGAAAATAGCTCAAAACCATTCGCTCGGAATGCCTACGATCATTCGCGCGTGGAATAATGAATTTACCGCCAAGAGTGTTTTCCGTCCAGCGGTTTCTGTAAACAGAAACAGATCTTGATCTTGGAACTGGTCTTGATGAAGGAAATTATCCGTGCTATGGGAAAATTTTACCAAAATATGTATATTTATGATACAAAAAATCAAAATGAGTAGATTGCCAGTTTTCCTGTTGTCTGTTCGTGATAAATTTGTTGCAATTTCGCGGATCAGTTTCTTTGGCGAGATCGTGCTATGTAACCGCGCATTTTCTGTCTCTACACGGAAAAACATGGCCGCCAGCGGACCAACTGCTTGGTTCCAAACATTAGTTAATATAAAGCCTAAATCCCGCGGAGTTCATATCATAACGGACGAAATAGAAAGTATACCGGAACTAAAGAAGTACAAGATCGGACTGGCTCATTTATTGTTGCAACATACATCTGCAAGCATATGCGTGAATGAATGTTGGGATTCCTCTGTCCGTAAGGATATGGAGATGATGCTTAATCGTCTAGTTCCAGAAAGTGGTCCACCATATAAACACACTATTGAGGGACCGGATGATATGCCAGGTTAGAATTCTGCAACTTGACCAACATTCCTTTCTTAACAAC
Source organism: Pocillopora verrucosa (assembly GCF_036669915.1). Lineage (NCBI taxonomy): Eukaryota > Metazoa > Cnidaria > Anthozoa > Scleractinia > Pocilloporidae > Pocillopora > Pocillopora verrucosa. The sequence goes on from NC_089312.1 coordinate 10,006,417, forward strand.
TACAGAAAGCTAAGCAGGTAAGTTAGTGTTAACATTACTGAGTCGAAAACGTAAACCGGCCACCATAAAGAGTCAAAAGGCTAGCCTGGCCAATTTACGTTTTCAACTCAGTTTTTAACACTAAATTACCTGTTATATTCTCCCAGCGACGCAGCACCACAGTTTCTTGACACAAGGCACACTCTTGGAAAGAACGAGTGGGACTGGGGGGGATTGGGTTGATGGCTAAATAGTTACACCGAGGATAGAGTAAGAAATCTACCTTGTTGATGGGCATGAATTGCAATTTTCCGAGTTGAGCAATGTTTATTCAGTCAACTAGTGTAATGAGTACATTATTGAAGTATCTAATGCATGTCACATTAAAGCAACTTTAAGTTGTTTCCTTTTCGGCAATTTTCTGTGATTATTGCTGTCAACAAGGTGTGAATAATCAAAAATCCGAAAATGAATGAATTCATCAGTGGCAATTGATTATGGTTTGTTGATTGGTATTGAATTTGGTATCGAGAAATTGATAATCAATCAATAATCAAACAAAAGTAGTTGTGAAGTTCATCCCTGGCTATCAGTTGGCATCAAAGATAAATTATTTCTCTTGTGAGTGTACACAGAGCAAATCTTATATTTCTCTGTTAATTTTTTTTATTTTTTTTAGTTCCATGTCACAAGTACAACGTAAGACATACACACCATGCTAATAAACAGCAGTTCTCAATGTTCCTGATAACTGAGATTTGCATAATATTTACCTGGGCAAAAGTCATCATTCTAATACTAATTATTTAGCTTACAACATTTGTTCTTCTTTCCTATTATCTCTGTTAACACACTCAGTAGTGGAACTGATTGAAGTGGAATTTGAACTGGGAAAACATGCTTGATTTGCAATCCAAAAACACTCTGATTAAGGCCAAAATTGCACTACATAAAAGTTTTACAGCATGTTTATTGTATGCATTTTTATATACACCATTTGAATGTAAACAAACAGGTTTTTAGTCAGCAGGAATATTTTATTGATCCATTTGAAAAAGAATGAAAAAGGAGGTAGTGTGATTTTTCTAAAAACTACGCTACTGATACCTTAAGTCCGACTGTTATTGTTTGTTCATTTGTTTGTTTATTTGTTTGTTTGTGTTTGTATTGGAGCTCGATCCTCATCTACTGCTCTCATAGTGGATGGGGAAAAGTTGTAATTTAGAGCCAAAGTTAGGTTGACTGGAAAAGTTGATCCCCCAAAAAGTTGAAAATCCAGAGGTTAAGGAAAGATCTATTGAGGATTTTCCAAGATAAATGATGATTGCTGTGCTGCACCCACCTTTTCAGACTTCACTCCTGTGGTCAATGCATGTGTGAAAATTGTTCAACAGAAAGGGGAAGAATTGGTCAGAACTGGGAAAAATGGAGCTGGCCATCATAATTGCTGCATTCTGTGTAAAATCATTGATCAGCTTCAACCAAATCCATGCACAAGTTTTCACAGTTAATAGATTTTCCAGGCATGATAAAAAATAATTTCCTCGATGCATCTTAAAAAGTTAGATACTCTTAGACAGACGGAAGTCCAGAAAAATTTCCCTTTGTCATCTCTGACTTAGCATGATATTTCTTTTATCAACAGGACATGTCAAAACAGCTCTTGTAGGACCAAGTGTAACACTTCCAATAACAAATGGAAAATTGAATCTTGGAACATGGCAGGGAATTTGGCTTTGTGAACATCGGAATCATGCAGGGTCAAGAAAGATTGTGGTGACTCTTCAAGGGGTGCAATAGGGAAAAATGTTCAACAGGCCAAGTATGTTTTTTATTGTTGAGACACCACAGTAAGCGTGCGCATCTACAAAGGAGGCCTACAACAAGTGGATTCTATTGTTGTCAATTTCACCATCATTCATCTCTGTCGATGCAATAGCAAACATTTTTTCAAGTCTATTGGTAAAGGGAACATCTAAATTTAAATTAAACATTTTCATATGCTGTAATAAATTTTTTGTAACAGTCTGAGTAAGAAAAACAAAGAAACTGCATTCCAGCTTGCTCTCCAAGTAAATAGCTCTCAATTATTTTTCCTTCCTCAGGACACTTACCCTTTTCCACCAGTCTAGTCCAGATACCTACTGACTTAACCTGTTGAAGGGTTCTTTCCCCATAAAACTGGCAAGCAAAGAAAGTTTCATCAATTGAAAAAAATCCCTTTTGAGGTTCACCAAGCAGGTGGAGGTAATTCTGAGCCATGTTGAGAGTTCAGACATCTTGGAGAAATCATAAAGTTTCCCAGATTCTCCAAAAATTGGACAGATCATAAAATTGCCTAATTATTGAAGTAATACAAAGTGAAATTGTACAGGATTTCAAGGGAAAGTCAGAGGTCAAAGTATGAAAAAAATTACTTACTAATAGTAGGCTTCATTTGGCAAACAACAAAGTTATTTTCCCAATCTTTTTCATGTGTTCTCAAATTGTGGCCTTTCATAGTAAAGAAAAAAATTTTACAAATACCTGGGATATGGAAATGTTCCTAGAATATATCAGACACTGCTTACATGAGGCTACTCTTAGTAAACAAAAATTTTTTGGAATTTGTTTTTCTTTTAACTGCTCAGTAAAAACATGGCTGGCTTTTGTACAGACATTTACTTACATGGAGCCCAACCAAATTGATTTACCAACACCAGAGGGTTATAGGGCTTGCACTACCATCCTTTCAGATAGCTAGAAACTGATGCACCCCTTAAAAGTACTCTTGTGTGCTTAGTTCGGTCAAATCCAAGGTGGGGGGGGGGAGGGGGGAAGGGAGGAAGTTGGCATATTTGCTGCATTTAACTGCTTGAAGGACAATCCCCACCCCAGGACCAAAAAAATTAGCAATATCAGATCACGATACAGTGAAACCTCTATTACGCGGACACCCTCGAGATCTATCCAAGTGTCCGCTTAAATAGAGGTTTGTAAAAATTATGCAATGTTTGTTAACGATTAGCATTCGACGGTTACTCTGTACTGTAATAAGTTCCATGCTGTTAACGAAGCTATCCTGTGATCAAGTCCAATATCTTTCATTACCTACTTTGTTGGTAATAATGCAAAAAGATAACAGCAACGATTGACTCTTTCTTTTGGATTAAATACATGTAATCGACTATTTCAAGGACGCGATCCCATACACTTGTCAATTCAGTCCGGTGTCCGCTTAACAAAGGTTTTTAACAATAGAAATCAGCTAAATACAACTGATTTTAGTGTGCGCGTCCGCTTAATAGAAGTGCTCGCTGATTTGGAGTTCATTATAAGGGAAATATAAGACGTTAATTACTGAACCCTGCCTAGTGTCCGCTTGATAGAGGATGTCCGCTTAACTGAAGGCACACTATAGGTTTCACTGTATTCTGAAGAGAAGATCAAAAGAAAATCTTCCAATCTCATTATCAAGTGAAATCAGAGATTTAATAAGATAAAAGAAACTCAGTTTCCATAGTCCCCCCTGAGCGACAACAGATCCTGCCTTCATTCCTGCCGAAAACCATGTGATCCCCCTAAAATCTGCCTCCTCACCCCCCCTTCCCCCCCCCCCTTCCGCGACAAATAATGACTGGTCTGTTATAAAAGACTTTGATGACAAAGTGAATGATCACTTACGTTACGGTATAAAAAAAATAAAAAAAGAAATGATGATTATTGACAAAAAAATGTCCACGAATAAGTGTTGAAATGACTGAACCGGAAACGCAACCATAAACGTACCTTTACTGAATCACTGAAAGATGTTTAAAAATAGTTGTTAATCGTTGTAGAGGTCAGTTAGCCAGTTCTTTTATTACAAGGTGAACAAAAGATATACGCGTTCATTTAGTAGTTTCCTTGGAAAAAATCATCAGGTTTTCATTATGTTCGGATATTTAAGGCGATTTTTCACCACGATTATCAACCACCCATAAGTGCTTGATTCACGAGAACCTGCTTTTGCATTATTCATAAAAATGTAGGCATGCTGCAAAGGAAATTGTCATATCAAGCGGTCTGTGTCTTAAAGTAGAATTGAAAATCGACTTCGTTACCACTTTAAAACGTGAGGAACTTGTCGATTTCTTCACGAAAACTTGCGCAGCATATTAACCAATTTTTCGAACTTAGAATTACCATTAACAATTTACTTTCGCATGAGAACAACTTATTTTCCTCTTTGCGATTTTTCACTTAATTTGTTCGGTTGCTCATCTCTCGATAATTGATTGAGGATTACGCATAAGTGAAAGAGCGCCGTAAGTTCTGAGTGATCTTAAAGGCAGATATCATGAGTAGAGCATCTATATGAGCGAGCCTAAAAGCTTCATTTACCTTATACCAATATTTGCCACCCGAGATAAAAATGGTAATAACTTTGGATTACATCAGAGCACGTAGGGATGAAAATGATTCCGTACTAATTTTAAAATAATTTCATAGAAAGTTTGATCCCAAAAAGCTCAGTTACTGAAGGTATAATCTCATCACAAAGCCAATCTGTGCGGTAAATCTTCGATACATAAAACAGAAATTCCTTTTATTAGTATTTTTTTCCTTTGTAAACATTGGCATCCTCGTCTGAGGATTTTCCTTGAACAATTTGCATGTGAAAAACTTGCACCTGGTGATTTTAACTTTGAAAACAATAAAAACATACATTGAATTTCAAGCTGAAAACATCTCTCGTTGAAAGCGCTTGGGGAGACAGGAATATATTCATGCTCGCTGATGCGGACGTAACATACTTAATTGAAAAACCAACGGCTTTGTAATTTGTAGTTTTGGCGAAACGTATATTTTCCGTCGTTCATTGACACCAAATAACACGTTATTCACAAAGGTAAGGAAATCATTTAGCGATAAAGTGTATTTTTTTCTTTTCATAAAACATGAAATTTTGGACGTTTTTGCCATCACAAATACGACGATAAAACTCGGTTGAATTCATGTTTCTTAAGGTTCCATACCACTTTATCCTCTACGTGTATCAGAAGGTTTCGCGCGAGGAAGGTGGTGTAAGATAATGGTTGAATTATTCACCCGTCCGATATGTTTTACACATTTAGTTTTCATTTTGATCAACTGCCATAAATTTTTCCTTGAAATGCCCTAATCAGAGCTACAAAAAGGGGAAATCCCGGAGACGAAATAATAGTTATGTTATATTTCAGGGATGGATCTATACGAGCATGTAATGAATTGGCACTTTTTCGTCTTACGGGGATTTTTTATTCTTAACAAACGTCAGATCGTAATACATACATATTGTCCCGTCTTATGCATTGTTATGCAAATTCTTTTCAGCCCAGTTTTAACCTATGGTTTAAAGTCTTTGCTAATTAAAAAAGACAATATAGAAAAACTTCAAACCCTATAGCTCAGTAACCAAATTGACCGTCACTTTTTTTTCCTTTCGTCCAATAGGATGTCTTCGGTTCTGTGTACAGAAGAAATATGTCACATAACACAAAAATCTGGATGAATTTTTTTTTTCCATGCGATGTAACACTCATTATTTAGTGAAACGATGAAGGTTATTCATCGAGCGCGTGGTTTTGTAATAGGGCTATAAGTCGTCCGTTTTTAACCGTCGTTTTCTGCAAGTACGCACTTACGAGGGAGTGCGTGCCAAGGAGATAACTTAAAGGATTCTGGTGGCATCGGCGTCCAAATTAAACCATACGATTCTGTCGCTTCCTTTCGTTTGATCAAGCAGCTGCAGAAACATTGAACTCTCCGAGTTTATATGCAACTGCGCCGCCTCGATCAACTTAGAATAAAAACCGACGACAAGGATTAGCATAGAAACGGAGTGCACTAATTTACGCAACAAATGGGTTTCTTAACAAACGTGGAAGTTTTCGCTTTCGCGATGTCTTTATTCCTGATGACTCTTGCAGCCTTGGTTATGAATTTCCTGGTTTGTTTGGTGGTTTATAGGAGCAAGGAACTCAGGCGACACATCTCCAGTGTGTTTATCGTGAATCTCGCAATCTGCGATTTTTTTATGGCTGTTTTCGCCATGCCGTATTCTTTTGGAGCAATTGTGGCCGACAAATGGCCATTTGGTAACTTTTGGTGTCAAACCAGTGCGTTTTGGAATATGGTGTTAGGGCTCGCAGCCGTATTAACGCTCGCTACCATATCCGCGGACCGCTATATTGCAGTTTGCAAGCCTCTGCAGTACAGAGCCAAAATGACAGTTCAATGTGCGTTAGCGATGATATCTTTCGTATGGTTGCAATCCATAATATTCTCTCTCATACCAATAGGGTTTGGTTGGTACGAATTCAATACGCGATATTTCTTCTGTACATTTCCGTCTGATCTTCAGGACATAAACTTCCTGGTGTTCACAGCGGCTACTTATGCAGCCAATGCTGGCGTTTCGCTCTTTGTTATGTTGGTGACTTACTATAAAATTTTCAACGTGGCAAAGCTGCACTCTCGCAGAATCGGACATGCTGTTATTACCGCAATACATCTCGCACCTGTTCGTGGACCCTTATCCACTGAATCAAGTCGTCAGCGAGAATTCAAGGCAGCGAGGAAAATTCTCTTCGTGATTGGTGCGTTTTTGTGTTGTTTGGCACCGTATACAACGCTCCGCATCCTTGAGCTGAGAGAAAACGGCTTGTCGCTAAGCCATACTGTAACAATCTCTTTAAGGTGGATTGCCTTTCTAAAGAGTGCTATAGATCCTTTTATATATGGTCTTCTCCAGAGGCGATTTCGGCGAGCATTGTTGGAATTATTTCTTGGGACACAAAGGGCTCGTTTAGCGAGAGGTTCTTTACCTTGTGGTCATGTTAGAATGAATGTGAGGGCTAAGAGGCAGTCATCGCAAAGCGAAACGGGGACATTTGTAACCGTTGCAACGAAACGAAGTTCCATCGAGTGAAAAGATGTAAATGTTATCAAGATGGTATACATTACTGCGATCCCTTATTTTTGACATAAGTGCAAATTTGTTGGCTCAATTGTGGTTCGCTTTACTATAAGAGGAAAAACTGCTCGAAAATAGCGAGCACAGGTAATAAAAAAGCGCATTTTACTTATTAATTTTGTGCATGAAAACGATATCTAATTTTTACAGGGGAGCCAAATAGTCATCTTTTCATAATCACGCATTGCTAGCAGTTTGTTTATCTCCATTAAAATTTACATCTCTGGGAATGAAAGCATATGTTTTATCGTTGCGTCGTGAAAATTTTTTGCCATTCATCCAAAAACTGAAAATTTTTTTTCGCTAATGTCGCAAAACCATAGCTTCGTTGCCCTTTTTTATTTTTTTTGTCAAATTAGGGAGACATATGAACAAGCCATTGGAAAGCAAGTGACCCTTTTAAATCTTCTCCGGAAAGGAAAATTTTAAGTAAACAATCTATGACAAACAAAAACCATTCCTGCTGAAAGTTTTAATTACTATGCTCTTATTTCGCGATTACTGAAAAGCTCTCTGCAAGAGTGAGAACCGGCGTAATCAAAACAAACTCGAAAATGGGAATAATTCTTTTTAGGACGTGAACGTAACACAATTCTGAGTCAGAGACCTGGCTGGTAATTATTTTACTTAACAGAGAAACCATCCCCGTGAATAAATTGGAAGGGTTTTGATTAAAAGGTATGATATTATTCGTGCTAAGTGTTACATCTTTGTTCAAAAATGTTTTTAGAGGTATTCTTTTGGAAAGAAAGTGAGTAGATCAGCCTTAACATTTATATTCATATGCATTTCTGTCGCTGCAAGAGGATTAATATTTGTGAAATATAGAATATACTAAAGAATTGCTACGTTTTTGTACCATGATCGCCACGAAGATATAAATCAAGAACATTGATTGAAATGCAGAATAAATAGGATAACCACGTATTTTTATATATAATCGTTTTCACTGATGGGGACTTTTTCATTCTTTGATGACTTTGATGAAAACCTGAATGACGAACCTCAATGAAAAGGAAATTTTTGGACTTTATTTTGCGCGAGCGACCGAGCTGACCTAGTCCCCTGGAAAAGTGATATGTAAATGTAAATTTAGTAAAGAGATGTTTAGATGCAATGCAAGTTTCATTTTTCTCCTTGTCACTCTCCCTCTGCAAAGAAAAGGAGTTTTCTAACAAAAGTTAATCGATTGCCTCTGTGCCACATGCATACACACGTGTATATATGCTTTCGTCAGCTGGCACTTGAAAGCCTCCTCGCATTCATCATAAGACGTCAATTTAGGAAACGAAATGAATTCTCATCAGGGATTTCAAATCTTGGTCAGGTGTTTCATGATTTTTCAAAATTTTGGCTTCTTTGAACTAATTTCTGGATTTCCAGCGAGAGTGATTCAATCATAGCTTCAGGTCATGTGGCCTGTGCTTGTTGCCTTAACTGAGTTCGAAAGAATTTGATTCCTAACGTTGTGATTCGCCAAAGAGACGAGGTCGTTTACTTCAACGTCATGTTCTGGCGACTTGACGGCGAAGATAATTGTCTCTCGCTGTTCTAGAAAGACAAACAATGTTTTCACTTACAAATTGGGCTGTGCTCTCACTGATCAATGCACCAGACTAAATAATGATTAACCAATTTACGAATTTATTCGAATACTTTGCAAATGTTTTACAAAAAAGAAAGCCAGAGAAAAATAACAAAAGTGCCTTTGAAAAAAAAAATTTGGAATTCATTTGCCTGAGTATAAAATCAATCATGTCAATAGATGTTGTACAAAATTGCAGCTGCTTTTTGGTGAGACTTAGGATTGATCGTTAAAACTTCTAAATTTGTATGCTTTGTCCTCAAAGTTCAATTTCCTTAACTGTCCGATGTCCAAAATTATAAATGAAAATTTTAATTTACGGATGATCTTATCATTTATTCATATGAATATTCTTTTGATAACGTGCGGCATGTCTTCGACAAGACTCCACAAAAATTATTGTGTTTCCTGATAAGTGCATAACTAGAGAGGAACGAATCACATGGCTTTCGGTGGGGGGTGGGGGGGGGGGGGTCAGTCGTCGCCAACAGAGTATAAAGGATAATTATTAAAAACTGACTGCCAATGAGAGATAATCATGAGAATATTAAAAGGCCTTCTGGAAGGATCAGGTATATTTTATCGTGACGCTGACCAAAGTCCCCCGCAATACAAAGCAATACAAATAAAGACTACAAAATTTGTACGCGCTGTGCAATTTCGATTTCTTTCTTTTCTTTCTTTACCCGTACTTTTAAACACCAAATTGCACTCGAAATCATGCTATTACCTATACTAAAATCCAGTAAAAGAGAATCCTAAAAGTGTATGAAATCCATACGTAACTGATCGAATTAAAGGGAATTTTAAAAGTGCGCGAAATACTCACGTACCAATAAAATGAAAGAGAGTCCTGAATGTGCGCAATAAACTAACGAAACAATCCAATGAAAGAGAATCCTAAAAGTGCGCCAGACCCTATCGTAACAATCCAACAAAAGAGAGTCCAGACACTATCGTAACAATCTAAAAAAAGAGAGTCCTGAATGTGTGTGAGATACTAACCAAACAATCCGATGAAAGAGAATCCTAAAAGTGCGTCAGATACTATCGTAACAACCCAACAAAAGAGAGTCCTGAATGTGCGTGAGATACTAACCAAACTATCCGATGAAAGAGAATCCTAAAAGTGCACCAGACATTATCGTAACAATCTAACAAAAGAGAGTCCTAAATGAGCGTGAGATACTAACGAAACAATCCGATGAAAGAGAATCCTAAAAGTGCGCCAGATATTATCATAACAACCCAACAAAAGAGAGTCCTGAATTTGCGTGAGATACTAACGAAACAATCCGATGAAAGAGAATCCTAAAAGTGCGCCAGACATTATCGTAACAATCCAACAAAAGGGAGTCTTGAGGCCTGGATGCGCGTGAGACACTAACGAAACACTCCAAGGAACAAAATTCCTAAAAGTGCACCAGAAACTAAAGTAACAATCCGATGATAGAGAATCCTAATTCCTAAAATTGCACGAGATACAGACGTGACAATCGAATGTAAGACAATCTCAAAAATGCGCGTGAATGAAGTATCTGGTCCTATAAGGTGCGCGAGATACCAACGTCACAATCCGATGGAAGAGAATCCTAAAAATGCTCGAGATACTTAATTGACACTCGAATGAAAGAGAATCTTAAAAGTACGTGGGATAATAACGTAGCAACCAAAGAAAGAGTCCTGAATGTGAATCCTAAAAGTGCGCCATACATTATCGTAACAATCCAACAAAAGAGAGTCCTGAATATGTGTGAGATACTAAAAAAACAATCCGATGAAAGAGAATCCTAACAGTGCAGGAATTGCATACATAATAATCGAATGAAAGAGAATTCTAAACGAGTGCGCGAGATACTAGTCTAACAATTGCATGAAAGAGAACCCCAAAAGAGCACCAGATACTTACGCAACAATCAAATAAAGGAGAACCCTAAAATGACTAAGATGCTTACGTAACGATCGAAGGACGGAGAGCGTATATCAGGCGAAAGCTAGTGGACAATCGCACTGTATATTAGCTCCCTAAAGATGTCGGTTGTCACATTTATTCTACAGGACGCGCCTAATACGAGATGACAAATAGCTAACAAGGTCAACAAGATGCCTAGTGCCGAGTTAGAATAATTATTTTTAATAAAAAAGGTGCCCTAAAATAATTCTACTGATGAACTTTTGTTTGGTTTGAAAGGTCAGTGAAACAATGACCTTTCGTTGGTGTCAAATGTCATTATAACATGCTCAAAGCAATTTTTTCCCCTCTTCGCTGACAAATTCATTCACCATATTGTTGGAGCTAGGTTTATAATCTCGGCTTGGTTATAGGCTCGGAGCTGGGCTACAGTTCATAAAATGGCTTCGTTCAGCCAGTCAGACGGCTAGAAATTCATTAATCGTAACCCAGTCTTTACTAAAGTGTAATAACACTTATCCTCGTAAGAAAAAAACAAAAGCCAGCACGGTTATTTTTCCCTTTATTAATAACAACAAGTGTTTCTGAGTGTTTTGTAACATTAGGAACAAAGTGTTTTGTAACATTAGGAACAAAGTGTTTTGTAACATTAGGAACACAGTTAATTGTTCTCTTAAAAATATACTTCACTTCGAGATAAATGTTTCTTGAACAGACCACTAAATTTTGGTAATCTCTTTCAAAATACTTCTTCATTTAGATTTATAGATCTTCACAGAGTCTACTTTTTTCTTCCTTTTCACTAGAGTTTGGCAAGTGTAATGAAAAATAAACCTGTGCAAATCGCACACCACACTAGGCAGATAAAATGTTAGTTTAAGTAAGATCCAATTTAGACAAAAGCTACCTAAATAGTTTCAGATGATAAAGATTAATCATATTCATAAAAAGAAACTAAAATCTAGTCATAAAATTAGGCATAGCCTTTGCGGGGAGGGCAAGGTTCTGATTCCCCACCCTCCGGGCACGGACGACGGTCAAATGCCCGGCTGAGGGGAGGGATTTTGGAGTTTCGAATTGGTCGGCGCATTATCAGCTCACGAATCTGTATCCTCCGGGGTTATGAATGATTTTATTGAGTTTCTTTTCCTCCACGACACATTTTTAAAAGAAGCATTCATTATAAAGATGGTAAATTTGCCACTCGTGTCCGAAAATCAAACGAACGGGTAATCACTAAACTGTAAGTTACCATCGGAAGAAAACTTGTCTAGACAACCGGAATGACCCGGTTGCGCACACTTTGAAAAGGAGCCGGGATTGTAAAAAGCCCATCCAGTTCCGTGTCCAATATCCATCCAGTGTTCCTGGTGACGGTATATACCGGGTCCGTAACGATTACGGGCAAAAAGTCCCGGATTGCGCATTACAGTCACCCATTGTCCAGAAAATTGTACTTTTGTCGGCCGCTGACCGTTTGCTACAAGAGTTTCAGATTCCATAATGTGTTGACCATACAGTTCTAGAGTCCAGCGGGTTGTGCCTATTCTAAACTTGCCCCCAGCTTGCCGACCGTCTGCGCAGCACCACAAGGAGCCGTCATCGTCACTAAGACTGTAGCCAGCTGCTTGAAACTTTGAACGGAGCTTCTTAAACGCCGAGTAGTTCCCAGTAAGGAAAGTTATATCAGCGTCGCGTTCCCATGGTAAAACTTTGTTGAATTTGACTGCACCTATACAGGAGATAAGAAAAATGAGAGTTAAGAGTACTATAACTCAAGGTGATTATATTCTTGCAAATTATATCCCTTTTACTCTATTATAACTTTGGTTCAGTCGTGATGATATTCATGCCATACTTTAGTTAAGGTGCTTTTCAATCGAGAGTCCTAGAACCGAAACCAAAGTAATCACAACAGCCAATTAAAAGAATGGAAAATATTTTCAATAGCCAATGAGATCTCAAAGTACCACGTAGTTGTTGAATTTAGTTTTGGATCTGATTGTTTGAGAGAGAGATGCGAGTTTTTTAGCCAATCACAGAGCAAAGAAGAGCAAAACCAAAGCGATCTCGGATTTTTTTCGAGACCAATTGAAAATTGCTCTATTAGTAACTATTCTTCGGTTTGCAGGTTTCAGAGGATTGTTTGGGCCAGTATGTTTCAAAGCTTCGAGAGACTAGTTTACCTCACGTATGTCCTCATAGTTTCTGTTTGATGATAGTTTGTGTTTTGGAACGCGAACAAGGAATCTAAAGTACAATTGTCAGGCCAGGAAACAACATGATGAAGTAGCAAGCGAGGACGGAATCAACATATGCAGTGGTATAGAAGGAATTTGAATTGGGTTGAAGCGCTATGCATCCTGGTCGGATATCATGATAAACCCGAGCCGCAGAATAGCATGGGGTGTGATCATTCCAATCATGAAAATAATTAATTGGAGAATTCTTCTGTCTTCTAGTTAGAATCAACAAGGACCTAAATTTTTATGAAACGAGAGACAATCTGCAACTTCTTTGATTAACTACTCTGTATCTGCAATAAGTCTAATTTAGACATAACTCAGCTCAGCTGAGCCAATTCTACTAAGAATTAAACCTTTGTTAAGCCAAAAAGGACTTAAAAAAATAACAGCACCAGCTATACTGCGTTTATGGAAAAAAAAACTGTCTTGTGTAAAAAGTCGTTTACCTAGTAGCGTTCCTTCTTGAAGTTCGCAAAACAAGCCAGCGTCTTCACACTCTTTCATTACAAACTTGATAGCATCAGCAAGGTTTTCCAGATCACATGGTGGAACGCCAAGCCCCCTGTGAAAACTACACGAGGATGTGCCCGTATAAGAATGCCCGCGCCTGCAACCATACCAGCGGACTTTACCACTTGAATCCACCCATTTTTTCACTTCCCACTTCCTAGCCAGGGCGGCGTATTTATCGTCTGTGATGTCCCGATCGTAGATGTTAAACATGACATCGGGGCAACTAATCACGATTTTACCAGGGTGTTTCATCTTCAAACGCCAGAATAAATCCTGGAAGACGCCGAAAGGTAGCCTAGAAGATAAAGCACAGATGAGTGTCAAAAGTCAGCGATCCTAAAAAAGTCGTCTAAATTCTCACGGGTGGCGAATCTATGAATTTTCAACTATAACAAGAAGAATGCATTGGAAATAAAGAGACAATTAAAATTGAGCACGGTAAGAAATGTTAAGAGTGTCCCGAAATGAGACCCCGCACTGGAAAAAAAGTCTTCTTTCAACTTCTCCGCGCAAGCTTTTCAGCAGAGGTTTCAATCACTTTTTCTATGAACGGCTGCCAAACGTGTAATGTGCGGCTGACCCTAAAAAAGCGCCGTAAGACCAAGCACAAGAGCCTGAGACAGCGATAAGAGGGCTTATGAGTGGTAATAACCAAAGCGTAAACCTTTTACCGCTAGTAAAAAAAATACCCATCGTTTAAATTTTATTATAAAGTACACCACCTGCTTTAGCTCTTTTCACACCACAAGTTACAAAAACTACTTTTGTCCAAATAATTTCAAAGTTTAAAGTTTTTTTCCCACTTAAATCACTAATGTCTGTCTTTACTTCCTTGGGAAAACTGTCTCGAATTTCATTTCTTTTTTTTCTTTTGTTCCCAAACTTAAGGGAAGTTCTTGATTTTGCACTGATAATTTTCTTTCCTCATCGTCATTCATGCGTTATTGTTAAAAAAAACGGAGAAGTATAATATAATTTCTCACGCGCGAATAACAGATTAATCAGGCCTAAAAAAAATACCGATATTTTCTAAGTTCCACCACCTAACCTAACCAAATTTTTCCTTTGATATATTTAGGGAAAAAAAAGAGTAATCAGCTCTTACTCACTTGCCATCGAATGAAACTTGCTTGAGTTGCTCGGTTTTCGCTACGAACGGACCAGAGAGTACATCACACACCACGCACTCCGTGAACGAGTGGTAATATCCACCCCTAAAGTAAGCTGTCCAATTTCTGAACGTCAGTTGAAGACAGCCGATGTCCCATTGTCCCTTAAGGTTACGATGGCTCCCCCCGGCGATAATCGCCTCCTTGTTATCACTAAGTACTCTGATAAGCCGCTCAAGATCGATGTCATCCGTAAAGTGTGTTATCTCCGGGGCAAAAAGGACATAGGGCGTGCTCACCTCGTCTAGTAACTTAGACCATGTCTCCCCATGGTTCAAATTGGTAGAGACGTGATGCTTTAAATTCAATTTCAGCTTTGTCATGGTGTCCTTGGAGAGTTGACCTTGTGATGCATAGACAACCTGTACGTCTGAGTAGTGTTTTGCGATGCCTTCAAAAACTTTATATTTATCTTCAGCCCGTAGCTCCTCTGGTAACGTAACAAGAATTGTCACAAGTCTATTCATAGGAACAAATTCTGTACAGTTTATTCTACCGAAACCTTTTCGAAAATAAGGGTATCCATAAGCTAGATTTCTGCCTAGGAACTTCTCGGGGCAAACTTCCTTCTTTGGTGCGTCAGCCTTTTTATCTCCAAGAGAATATTCTTTATCGTCCACGGCTTGTCCACCCAAAGATTGAATGACGCTGTTTAAAGATCGAAGGCTCTTCCCGACTCGATGATAATGCACCGCAGAATTCGCTAATCCGCGATGTGTTTCTGAAAGTTCCACCGCTATACGCTTTAAATCACCAATAAGTTTCTCTCTATCCATGTTACTTTGTTCATTCTTAATATCGTTTTTAAAATCTTGTTTAGTGACAGGTTTTTCAATGATTGGATTGTCCTTCTGTATGGCTATAACCTGCTCATTGCCAGGATTTGCTTGTACACTTAGCCTTTCTTTGAAAACTTTCATTTGCTCGCAGTTCGGGGGACGCGCATTCAGCAATCCTAGCTGGCTGAAAAACTGCACAGCTAATATAATGCACATGATAAGTGCAACACGAACGAGGGCCCAACGCAACTTTAAACGACTCATAACGGCGGAAAGTACTCGCTGTACAACACATCCAGACAAGGAGTGAAAGTTTCAACAGTCTGCCTCGAACTCGAACGTCTGCAAAACGAAATACACTAAACGTCACGCATTAAGCCATAACGTGTAGAAAATTAAATTTCATTTCATATTTCTACGCGTTGAACTAAAAAATAACTTGAAAAATCGCCTGAATCTTAGGCAATCCCATAAAAGATTCAAGCAATCCTATGAGATTAAAAATTCAAGCAGTCGTTCATCATTATTTATCTCCTTAGTTAATTGAATGGCCGACAAATAGACGAGTAAATGTTTTAGTTTCCCAAGTCGAATGACTGTAATTTCAACCCATCACTGGAATCAGCTATTTTCAGTGTAAGCTAACAAATTATCCGGTCAAAACCTTTGCTGCATTCGATACTTTGCGATGGACTATAACAAATCTTCGAAAGCAAAGCAGCAATGCTTCAATTAGACAGCCAGGCTTTCTGAAAAAGCCGCTCTTTGATAACAAAACCGCAAGGGTTAGAAACAGAGCTTTTTGAATTGCACTGTTATTACTATCACTTATCACCACAGCGGTTAGCACGTTGAAAGCCAATTCGAAACGATCGGCAGAAAGACAAAACATGAAAAACAAGAACAAGAAAGCTAATTAAAGAAAACATAGGAAAGCGGATTATTCTGTTAATCCCATTCATCAATGGATAACCACTGCCATTGAAACGAAACCAGAAATTCATTTAAAGCTAAAAATAAGATTGCGCACCATTCTTCTTTTTTAATCCATCACAATTAAGTACCAAATGAAAACTTTGTTTAATGAGTGGAAAACTTCAGAAGCTTGTCAACATTGGCTTTCATCAAATGTGCAGTTCTTCCTTTTGAAATGAAGTGAAAGCAAAAGGATGCTTATTAAAATTCTTTCTTACAGAGCAAGTATTACGTATACAGCACTTAAGAACCACCGATGGCTTTGTTAAAATCGCATGCTCTCACACTGTTTATTTTGGCTGTACTTTATGAAAAAGTCGTTAAATGGTTCAACGCAGATCTCTTGCGTTGCCATAATATTCACTCACATCATATATTCAAGAACAAGAAGGTGATATGAAAATTCGAGACGAGATAAGTCTCAATTGTTCTCCTACTTAGAGGGTGGTAGGGAGGGCAGTGTGTGGCACAAGTTTCACCCATATCAAAAAGTACAAATAACACATAACGAAAATCAAAACCACTAAATCCTGCATCACACAAAATCCTCTTTCACCCCCTCTAATAATGTAATAGTATTGTCAAAAATTGGGCACTTGGATCCATCTTAGCCTGAATATCATTTAAATCAAGCAACGACAACTGGAGTTTAAAAAATAAATTACTGTTTCTTGGAGTATCATTCCGCTCCTTAAGAACTAAATTTAAGTTAAAGACTTGAGACTTTGTTGAAGTCGGGGCCACCGATATATAAAAACGTTAATTTATCAGACAAAATTTATCCTTTACAAAAATCATTCCCCTTAACATTATAACCGAGCTAATGCAAATTAAAGGCTTCTAAATATATTACAAAAGACTTAACAAAGCGAGTGTTGAAAAAGAAAAGGTCTGCAAAACGTACATTTTGAAATTCCGACTGCGTACGAGAGATAACGATATTATTTTGGTGTGTGGGATTTAAGTGTTAAAACGAGAAGAAGCACTTGAGTGGTATCGTGATTAACACCAATGATGAATCC
This sequence comes from Pocillopora verrucosa, assembly GCF_036669915.1. Classification (NCBI taxonomy): domain Eukaryota; kingdom Metazoa; phylum Cnidaria; class Anthozoa; order Scleractinia; family Pocilloporidae; genus Pocillopora; species Pocillopora verrucosa. The sequence continues at coordinate 10,023,573 of NC_089312.1, forward strand.
TTTTAGTAAAACATTCCTGTTCCTTTTCCTTTCGACAAAATCAAATTTAATTTGGCTGTTAACACTCTTATATATTATTCGTCTCTTATATCAAAGTTATCCACTCGCACTCTTACGCAGAGTTTTGGATCAAAGTTAAGTAAAATATACAAAACCTCGTTCGAGGTGCCACTCTTCCAGAAGAAAGTCTTTTCACGGCGATATATCGGGCCCCTTCATGTGAATTATCGGTTTTATTTTAATTGGTTGTACCACGAGATTAGGGAAAATAGCATGAAAGTGTTCCTTCCAAAGCACAGTGTGGCTTGAACACTACTTACATATAACGACGCGCTGGTACTGCGGCCAATTTACTTCTCTTTTGTCAAATAAACCCTGGTAAACTTGATATTATAGAAAAAAATATTTAAACGGATAGAATTTTTCTAGCCCTACGCTCGTCTTTTCTCATTTGCACTAATAAATTATTTCTGAAAAATCCAGAAAACGGCAAGCAAACTGAGAAAAACAAACAACGAAAAACAAAACTGACAATGTCAGTGATCCGCTTGACAGTAATCGCAATGAAGTGTGAGTAAAAGTTCTAATTTATTTTAAACCGTAATATTCTGTGTCGTTTTGTTTTCACAAAATTTGGAAGGATCTACATTACTCTCGAAATAATAAAAAAAGAATTCAAAATCCATCTCTCAAATGATTAACCTCGTTCCAAACAAGTAAAGAGTAATTAATTCTGGCCATCGGATTCACAATAACATTCTACCTGTTTGGAGATTCAGTCGCTATATAACACCGTCTGACTTAAATATTTAATAAATTCAAAAGCGCCACATTCGATGTAATCTTCTTTGAAACAATAAATGTTGAAAGCGAATTGTAGCGAAATCTTTTTCTTGTGGTTACAAGCGTTACGAAACCGATAAACTCTACTAGAATTAATCCACTCGGACCTTGATCCATAATTAATACGAATTAGTAGGCAGAATTTTACAATTTTGTTTTACCCGTGTCATGTAATAATTACGGCCGGCTTCGTTACACAAATGGAACACAACTGGGTTCCTTTTCCTTTTTTTTACACTGAATTTTTTTTGGTTGTTGAATAATTTTTTTCCAGAGACAACTGGAAATTTTTTGTTGCGAGGTGAATTCAAAAGCCATCCTTTCCGATCTCCAAATCTTGGTTTAATTCTTTACAAGGATCACAATAGGCCGCCCTTGGTGGTTGTTCTTCCATTTCAAAGAAATATTGTTTTCTGATTTACATATAATGCATTCAAACACAATTTTTTCACGTATGAACAGCGAGCTAAATTTCTCCGTGACAGAATTAAAGAATACCGAACAAAATTTTCATAGATACTAACAGAGTATGCATATGCCTGAAGCGAAAATTTTAATTCTTTGCAAGAAATGTAACGAAAAATTGAGATAATTCCTGTGAGGTGGGCAATTCTCGGTCAGCCTGGTTTAGAAATGTATATATAGCAAATGTCTTAAATGTAAAATATAGTTACTTCACCTGCTTGCATGCACAAAAACGACTAAAAACGTGACCGCATGATCGAGTTCTGTTTAGTCAACCTCAAACATTTGCTTTTACCCACCGCTAAAGGAGCGCTTCAAATTTTCTGGTTTCAGTTTGACGTATTTCCAAGAAAATTCTCATGATCAGCATATTCAGTAACCTCAGAATTTCTGGTGTTTATCGAACTGGTCTTCGTTTCGTGCCGAAGACAGCAGAAGATTCGTAGAAAATTTGAGCCCGATATACCGCTGTGTTGAAACAATTAAAATTCAGTTCAACAGAACACCTGTTTGGATCATTTCTAACGACGCCTTTCAAACGATTGGTCCGTGAGACAATTTGTCCTTTCCCTCGGAAGTTTGTTATATATTTAGACTACGTACTCAGCAAGATTCCTACCAACTAGTTTAAACAATAATTTCGCGGTTCTTTTCACTAAGAGGAATTGCTTTGGTGTTCTTCTTTTGTTTCAAAAATATTAAGTTCGACTTGCTGAAGCGCAGCCAATTTGTGGTAATTTTTTTGTTTCTTTCGACAAGTGCAGTTTTCATCAAAGAAGTATTCTATTATATCTTGAGAGTTCTTTTAGCAAGGTCAAGCCAAAAAATCAACAATTTTATGATAAGAAGCTCTTTTAGGATTTTCTTCAGCTTGATTAGTGTATAGGAGAGAGTACGTAGGTTCGAGTTGAAAAAAAAAAGGATTAATAACCGCTTAGGAGGAAACCGGGTTTAAAGGCAGTACCTCCCACACAAATCCCTCATAATTGACCTCAATAACCACCCAATCTACTGAACAAAAACTAAACGAAAATTAGGTAAAAAAAATCACTGCATTTAACTCTAGTTCCGCTCGTCAACGAGCGACCATCGGCATTAGACGTACATCTTTCGGTGATTGTTTCTCGCATAGAATATATACAAATGTTTATATTTCCCGTAATGTCCGTTCTGGCGGCCCCTCAAATAACACATCAACCGACAAAGGCGAACTGTGTATTGTTCATTTTCTTCTCGGAGAAGCCGCACGGTACAAGCTAGTTGAGTTAACGTCTCGACAATAAAGAGCGTTTATCTCATTACGATTTGACATCATTTGAGTCTTTGTTGGTATCTCACGTTTAGAGGGTTGTTTGGTTTGAAAGAAAAAAAAAAAAAGGGTTTGAAAGAAATAAATAAAGAGTTTGTGATGAAAACTTTGTAATTCTTGGATCAAAACGTTTTATAACAATTAATCAATATTTTGGGTTGAACCAACATTGAATTGAGATATCAATCAGCTTAAAAAGTATTCACAGACAGCGCCGTGAGATAAGGATGTGGTTAACTCTTCCCACTAAATGTTTCCATGGCTTCAGTTTAGATTGAATCGACTTTAGGTGGCAGCTAAACGGCAGATCAAGGGAGCTGCATGTGTAATGTAACGTTGCAAGAAATTGATATAGCAGAAGCTACGTCGGTTAAACATCACGAATCGCGCTGATCAATCAAAAATAAAAAAAACATATGGCGATTTTCACATGATTTCCGCCAAATGATAGCTCAAACATGTTCGTATCGCAAAATGGGGTGAGGTTTGGACTTTCGCATGCGAATGTGTCACATACTTCTCAGTTTTTAAACCTCAGAGAGTGTTAAAAAAAGATTCAAATATTACCGTTGTCTAAGGAACATTAAAGAGGAGAGTTAACGAATCGAAAAATCGCCATCTCAATTAGAGTTGTAAACCAGGCAGAACTTTTCTGTCTTTGCAACAAGTAGAGCAAACCAAAGAGCTGTGTAGTGCTTAAGTTTACCTTGTTTTCGATTTGACTGCAGCAATTCCCTTGAGTTTGAGATGACCAGTAACGGGTATAAACTTGTTCACTCAAAAACCCTCGCTGATGGCTATCAAACCGTCAGACAGAGCACTGTCACTCTCTTTAAATGTTTTCGGATCAAGGGTTAGCTCAAAAGCACCATCTCCTGTGTTAAGCGTCTGAAAAGTGAAAAAAACCACGATAAAATGAGGTTGAATGTGCAAATAAATCTGTGTTTGCCACTGAAATCCAAACGACGTGTTAATGACAGCCTTTACATTGGCTACTGAATTAGTTATTTAAACCAAGATTTCAATCTCGTTTCATTTCAGTTCTACTCTGTCGTAGAATTTTGTCTTCTGACTGAATGCGAATGTTAAGTCATTAACTTGCTTTTTGTTTTTTGTTTTCAAAGTTTTTTCTTTTTTTGCCAGGAAAAAATAACAAAGTAAAAATACAATACGTAATCGTAAGATTGACAGTTATGTTAACCCCTTGGAGACTGTTGGGGCAAGGAACTACGCAAGGATTAATTTTCAACTAGTAAATGCAAATCGAAAAACCTTTAAAAGGGGTAAATATTACAGAATTTAAAAAGCATAAAAGCTTTCATAAAACGAGCAATTTTTCTAAGGCCAGACCTGAAAGGAGGCCTTTTACTTCGTGATATATTTCATTATTCACACCTTTAGATAGTTATGTGTGTGATTCGCACCTGCAGCTTATGAAATCAGTGAAAAACGGTTATCTTTTTTTAAAAAAATGAGAAAAAAAATAAATTTTTGCTCTTAGTACAATGTCAAGCTAAACAAAGAGACAAATGACTGTGTGGAGAGTCATCAAGTATCATCTTTGGTTCACGTACTTGGTAAAAAAAAAAAGAAAAAGCAAAGTTAAATATAAAAAATTAAAAAGCAAAATCTTGAAGGTTGTTTCTTCGGATAAATGCTTCGATGTGCGAAAATTCCAAGTCGTTTTTGCAAATCATCCTAAGTACAATTGGTATATCACGCAATCGTCAAACTTCAAGGCCCGACAAACGTGACAAGTCTCCAGAGGGCTTAAGCTAAACTTTCAACACAAAGGAAGCACGTGTTTTTCCCTCATTGGATTACTCAACTTAGTTAAAAAGTTTATGCCGCAACACCAAATGTTCCTCGGAAATCATCTCTCCAGCAAACAGAAGTTTTGTCCTAACGCTGGGGATAAACATCTGAACAAGGCAAGTTGCCAAGTAGTGCTCAGGAATCAAGAGAACAGCTTCAGATTTGATTCAGAATCTGTAAATAAAAACAGCGGAAAAAAAAAACACAAGAAACCTACCCGAAGAGTTTCCTTACAGCTCTCAAAAGCTTTCTTAAACAGCAAACTACCAAAGGGGTAAGTTTCTGAAGAAACAGTATCGATAGAGTGCGAGCCATTAAGCTCATTCCCTGTGGTGAACAAGCCTAATTTTGAAAGCTTTTCATTCATAAGTATATGTCACTTTTGAAACAATCCTCAAAACTATTGACATTGACACATTGCAGGTCGCAAAATTCTTATGAAAAATATCTGAAAGAAAATCAAACGTTTCATACCATGATGAGAAGCCTACGGATTACACACTTGAACTAATAGAAACTGTGATTGTCTTTCGAACCTCGAATAAATCTCACAGTTCATCGTACAGCTTGATCAATATTATTAGTGTTTTTTCACAGCAAATTTAGAAAAATTAGAACCTTAGAACAACGAAAGTTGACTTACTTATTTAGGGAATAAGGAAGGCAGCTGAAGCGAGATGTGCCATACTTTTACAAGATTAAATAAACCGAAATTGGGACAGCGCGTCACCCAGGTCGGAAATGGTCTGAAACCGAAATAAAAAAAAAGGCCGAAAATAATCTCATACCGAAATAAAAGCGCCTGCTTATAAGACCGATTATAGTTTTTGTCGGTGAAAGGATGGGCTTAATTTACAGAATTTGTAAGTTGTAAAGTCTCAACTCAATTTCTTAATCATTAGAATCGACAAATATGCAAGATTCATACGCTATATATCATTACCGAAAACGTTGTGGCAAGAAGATTTTATTTACTGACTACTAAGGAAAGCGATAAAAGGATGAGCAGGCGTCAAGGACACTCAATGTCACAGGTAATCATGTCATGTATGACTGCGGTGCATGATTTTTAAGGGTAATCATGTCAAGTTCGCGCGCTTTGTGTTGCTTGTTGATTTGCATATTGTTATTCGTTGAGTAATAAATGATCAGTTCAACTTATTGTCGTGACCATTCTTTTCAATGTATAATACAACAATTTTTAGATTCGGTTTTTGTGATAGTCAGAATAATCAAGGTCGATGAAGGTAGGGGTTGTCAGCTGAAGCCTTTGGCCCTACCTCAACCTTAATTATTTTGGATATCACAAAAACCTAATCCAACAATTGTTTAAAAGGTGACTTCGGAAAACAGTGCATCATGGAAATCGTTAAATCACGTTAAACCAATTGTCATATCGCCTTCGACCAAAAACTATATATTCCTACTGAATTGTGTCAACACTTTTGGCTATTTCAGGCGAGACATTTTCAGAAAAGTTCAAGCAAATGCTAGTTTGTTTGGTGTTAGTTAATCACGCGTCTTCTGAGGTACAAAACAATTAGGTTGCGCATATTTACTAAATCTATCGGTTTCTGTATATGATTAATTTAAAAAATTATTCTAAATCATATGAATAACACAAATATTTTAAGTTGAAGTTATGGTGTCCACTGTATTTGTCATCATTAACACAACAATTTTGTGACTTAAAATTGTTTTGGATTTAATGCGGTGAAGTCAGTATCTATTTTATAAGTAACTTCGCACAAAGACGTGGACGATAAACTTCCATCTGTCAAAATAAAACTTTTATCAAGTCCTATGATGCGTCGATACGTAAAAAACGAATAAAACTCGTTGGTGAAGCGAACGTGAGGAACTCATTTGTAATCGTCATTGTACTTTGGTCTGGTTTCGGTTACATTAGATAATTTTCTTCTTTTAAGCGGCTGCAAAACGAAACTTGAAATCAGCCGGAATCCCTGTGTTACACCTCAGCGAATATTTTAGACCGACTACGTTGTTGTCCGACGGTGCACATTTCAGACGGACGGATAAGCGAGACCTTAGTAACAAGCCAGTGAATTTCGAACACTCAAATGTAAACATACCACCAAAATATTGACATAAAATTACCTTTCACCCAATACGAATTACCCATGTCTGATAAAATGGTTTAGTTTACAGGAGGATATGTTACGTCAAGAAATAAAAAGCCAAAAAAGCTGTTAGTTGTAAATTAAAACCAAAAGACGGAGCCTTGGTCCGCATTAAAACATATGAGTTAGACATTCAACTTACCTGCAGTTTTCAACACGCGAGAGAGAAAATCTGTATCTTCTTTTCCTGTAAAAATCAACCGTACATTAGCTGCTGAAATTTGTTGATTTAACTAAAATAACCGTTTGAAACTTGATGGCGCCGTCGATACCTCTAAATATGTTATAAAACAGCGTACCCGCTCGACACATCTTAAGCTGTTTAACATGTTGAATATTTGAATATCAAAAAGCTGGATTATCATGGACAATGAGATTGGCACCGCAAGAATTATCGTCAAAGTTTGAATTATTTAGATCGAGATCATGAATGAAATTATGCGGAGCTTTAGCGGGGGCTGACAGGAGGTAAATTAATCTTGGACTCCTACTAGGACAAACAAAGGGAAAATTCAAAGACACGAGATAATTTATGAAAAATTATACTACAAGCTGTCCCTCCCTTTTAGCGAAGTCTAAGAATTGGAATGGAGAATCGAGAATGGAAAATCAGGAATGGAGAATCGGGAATAAATAATCGGGAACGGGGAATGAGAACTGGAGAACGGAAAACGAAAAACGAGGATTGGGGAAAAGGAAAATGAAATGAAAAATTGAAGATAGGAAATCATTTTTTTTTCGACTTTATGTTTATTATGCAGAATGGATATTTGTCATATATCCACGCTTTCTTTTAAAAAGGTTCAAAGGCAAAATCTGAGGAATGAAACAAATAAATTGATGACCGGCAACGGAAGAAGTGATACATGACACTTAAGGTATGTATTTGTTTATCACATCGCACACAGAAAACAGTAAGCTGTTCGTAACCATTTTTTCACACGCATTGCAAAATATTTGAACTACATGAAACACAATAGCCTCTATTTTACGTGAACATATTCTCGCATATTTGTCCTTGAACATTGTCTGTTCATCCAAGCTCACTTTTTTCCTTATTATTAACTTATTTCGTTCCTTGAATTTTGCCCGTAAATGTTTGAGAAAGAGAACGTGGATATGAATGAAAAACATTTGTTCCTCACTATTAACAATAAATCTAAGGGAAAAATTAAAAAAAAAATCAATTTCCTATTTTCAATTTCCCATTTCATTATCCCATTCACCATTTCTCATTCTCCATTTGCCATATCCTAATTTTAGTTTACTTTCGACACACTAAACTAATGTTTTTTCTTTTCAGTCTTGTTGAGCATAATCAATGCTGTGACATGCCTCAACATCACGTCACCAAGAGGTGGTAAATTCAGAACTGAATACCTACAACATCCAAATAGAACCATCTAAATATGAGTGGCGAGACATTGTTGTACAGGCCTAGACAAGTTACCACTGTGGACTTGCGAACATTTATTCAGAATTTATCTAAACAGACTTTTTAATGTTTCTAATGCTCAGGGAACAAAATGTCACACGATGAAATTACATTTTACATTCAGATCAGCTTTCCAGGCCGCTATTTCAATGTCAAGTGAAGAAAAATTACGAAATTAGACCTGATGCATCTATTTCCAAAATGGAGAACCTCACGAGGGTATAACCTTACCAAAAGGTAAATGTTTACGGGGTCTTTTGTCTTCCGGAGGTAAAACTGTTGTATAGCCCTTGTTATTTTGGATTTTGGATTTTTATGACATAAAGTGCAAACCAAGGATAACTACATATGTAATGCAGAGATGCTATGAAAAAAAATCAGACCTGTACACCAAATAAATTGATCACTGAACCGCCTATCATTTAGAGATGCTAGAGCAACTTTCCGGGTTGCTCTTCACCCTGCTTGTCTCCCTCCTCTCTCCTCACCCTTGCCCCAAGACAACAATGGAGTAATACCATCCCTTTCCCCAAGACAACGGTGAAGAAGTACCATCCCCTCCCCTCAGACAACAGTGAAGTAGTACCATCCCCTCCCCTCAGACAAAAGTGAAGTAGTACCATCCCCCTCCTTGCGATTTTACATCATACCAGCATGATTTTTCACCATAGCGGTGAAAATAAAACAACCATAATCTCCGGTGCCACACTCATTTCATGGAAATTTCGTATAAAACCACACGTAGAATTTGTTTTCATTTCTGTCATTTCTCAAGTGTAACAGTGTTTATATATATTTTACTATTGATTTTCTTTGTTGAATAACGAAACTGTTCAAACAAAACCGAAAGACGCATAGAATGTTTGGTCGAATTCGCTTAGGAATACTGTTTGGCGAGATCTCATATGTATTTTTGCAGGATACAGCCCTGTTGGAAACTGTACGATACATTCAGTTCTTCTTAATTTGATGGACATTTATAGGTGATTTCGTTTAGCTATATATAACCAAACAAACATATCTGCGGCACGGGTTTTATCGCCCCATATACGACTCTGTTCCACGTGCTCACAACGGGTCGTTTAACTTGCGTTCCTTTCGGATAAGCCGAGAATTTTGAGTGGGAGTTAACCAAAGCGTTGTAGTAAAATCGTTACGTCAAGTGAATAAACCGTAACTTAATAAGAAAGTACAGGTACAGGCTTTTCACGTTTTCGACAAGGAAGAAATTTTTCGCGGGCTCTCGCTGAGCATGCTTCGTCTGTTTGATTGATTGGTTATTCTGTTTTGATTTTTTGTTTTGTCTCGTAAGCTTCACTCAATGAACTAATGGTCCATAAGTTACCACGTTCGTTGTGTGACATGTCGTAGACATGAAAAAAAAAACAAACAAACAAACAAAAATCAAATGAAACACGAATCCAGGGCACAAATGAGATGATTGTAACTACAGAAGACGATCAGCTTCCAAACTTGTGATATCGATTTAAGGTTTTTCCGTTGATCTTTGACAGCACGATATAAAAAGTATGCTATCGAAAGACATTCTCCTAGATATCGTCGCTTCATCTGTCGCAACTTTCGCAGTTTGGCTCGAATGCGGAACGGACCCTTTCCGAGCATTGTTTTTAAACTTAAGGTTCTCGATCAGTTTATGAACTACTTACTCCTTCAATTCGTTCCATTTGTAACAAATCCAAGAACTCGTGCACTGATTACCGATATCCTGCGTAGATTTTTGCATCAGGTGCCCAGCTAAGCATGATCAGTGAATGCTTTTGACGGCAGGAGCGTAACTGTAAGATATCGAAACCAAATTAACTTATACGCTTCCTTGGTGCGCGATATTTTGTTAATTGGATCACGTATCATGGCGGGCGATCTCCATAAGTACTTGAAGAGGCAAAAGTTTAGACTTCGAACGAAAGATCGAGCTTCGAAAACGCCGGAATGATTCGTTTCGAAATTGAAAGCGCTCGAGTTAAAGCCTATTCAATATCACTATGTAAGGTGCGTATCGCAAATACATAATGAAGCTGTTTATGATATAACTCTAGGTATGTGTATGATTTATGAAACACAACAGCTTCTGTTACCTCAAACGATATTCAGCTGGTGCTTCCCTCCTCACTTTGCCAATAAAAACTAACAAAAGATCCTTCTAACAACGAACTCCTTGATCAAGAAACTATTTATGCTAATTATGCTGCTTTTGGAGCGATTGACTCGTGGTGACGTGCGCAGTCAGCCTGGAAGTGAGTGGAACACGAAATTAAGACGTTTTAGGCCAACTGCAGGTCACGAATGGATTGATGCGTTGACCTGAACCTGGGTGTGTTTAAAACGGTAGAGAAAGTTGTGCCAAAAAAATTAATGAAGCGAGCAGTCAACACAGAGGCAAGGTTTCAAACAAGCCAAAAATGTTGCAGAGGTGGTTGTCACCATGATTGGAGGCGAACAATACGTAGCGCACCTATCGATCAAGGCACGTACGAAATGCACTTTTACACGGATCATACAACACTGTAACATCCGCTCTCTCGATGTAATGCAATCGCACACCGCTGTTACGACATTTGCTATTGTAATCAACTTAAAAGACATAGACGCATCAAATAAGAGAAAGAGAGAGGATTACGAGGTCAACTGCCTATCGTTCAGCGCGTAAGCCGTTTGTCTACATCAGAGAAACTGGGTAAACCTTAACACAATTAATGGCTGACAATGACACAACGATCATCATCGACTCACAAACTACACTTTTGACTATTGGACTCTACATAATGTTTAAAGTCCAGTACAAACTGCTCTCGTCGACTGACTATAGATAGCTCAGTGGTGTTTCCATTTAGAATAGACCTCTCTCAAAAGATAACAACTATCGGCTCCTTACAAACATTTCACTCATGACAGCCGAACCGAAAAGAACCACCTATTTCACCGTCTGATAGAATCCGTCCAATGACTCGGACTGGGGAAATTTTTGCGGCATGGGATGTTAATCCGTCAAATGGCTGAAAAACTATCATCATGACTCTTGCAAGGTAAAAAAAAATTGCACGATTTTTACTATCAATCGTCCATAAGGCCAACCAATTTTAGACGTCAAAATATTCTTGAATTAAATTGAACTGGGGCAAGGGAATTAAGCCTATGAGGAGCCATAATTGGGTATTGTAGCACCTGGCTGTGTGTGACCAATCCACTTAGATATTAATGAATATTCCTAAAGCACAATTTTATACAGGTTCTTTTTCCAACAACATCTACGGCTGTAGAAGAACAGTACCGTGACCCACAACTGTCACGGCAAAACCAAAAAACTCTCGGCAAAACCAAAAGGCTCACGGAATAATTATTTCATGTTCAGAGAGATTATGCAAATTTTCTTCAATGTTATTGTACTTTTTTTACAACATAAGTACAATGATTGTGGAGGGAGAGGGAGGGTTGGAACTCTGTAGGGAGGGGAGTGTGATTGATTGTTAATACATGAAAATTTTACTCTCCTCAACTATCAAAATTCACCCTGCCATGGTTACGTCGAGAACAAGGTGAGGGGGAAAAGTGAGTTTTTCCGTGGGTTTTTTTTATTTTGCTTTGAGTCTTTTGGTTTTACCGTGAGGTGTTTGTTATTCCCGTGACAGTTGTGGGGCCATCTTAGGAACTGCAGACCTCCTCATGAAAACTTATTTCGTCAAACCTCGGTCGTGTTTGTGGTATTACCAAGACTACTGAGTTCATTGGCCATCGCTTCTTATCAAGAAACGAACGATAATGATAATTACAATGATCATTATCTTATTTTGTAAAAGGATTTTTTCGAACCTGAATGCGCTGCAACCTTGTAGTGTCAAAAGTCTATGGAATCGCGCTGGAATCTATTGCCAAAGTCAATAGATTCCAGCGCGTTTCGGAAGTCCTTACTGAGTACAGTACGTGGAATTCCTGATTTCCCGTAAAACAACACGAATTTTGCACCACAAATATCTGTGTATACTGGAAACATAAGAAGTTGGCCCTCGAATATTAATTTTTGGTCTAAATTAATATAAAATAATGGTTTATTCGGGCGTTGTCAAAGTTGTGTCTTTCTTTGAAGAACAAAACCTGAATTTTGCAACTTCATTTCTGGTGATAAATTGTCGTTGCGAAACATTTAATCGTCGATTGCCATGAGTTTTTCCGTTTACTGTTCAACAGGGGGGGGGGGGGGTTTGAACCCTGACAAGACCTCTTAATTTCCCGCGGGCGTAGAAACGCTTTTGCCGTAGCACAAATAACGAGGGCCTGGGCTTGCTGGCAGGCTACGACACGAGAAATAGGAACATAAAACTGAATGAAAGAAGCTAATTTTGTAGGTAATTCCTGGGCTTGTGCTGCTTTCTAAATACAACTATTATTATAGGCTTCAGTTTTCATTTAGCATTATTTCACGCATAATTTACATGATGGCTAAAAAAAATAGAAATTGATCTGTAATACTATTGAGACAAACTTCAACTTGAGTGACAAAGTAATGTTGAATTGCAATGGTTTGCCCTGCCACCTCACGTGCTGGCATGAAAAACTTACATCATCCTCTCAACCAATCAGATGCAACACTAAGACCAAAAGCTAAAATGTGACTAATATTTTCCCCGCACTTTTTGTCAGTTGCATTAATTCACTTAATAGTTCCTTATCTTTTGTACGCTTTATCTGACTAGCCGTTGCAAGAGCGTTTCAAACCAGCGGGAAAAAAAAGCTTTGTACCGCTACTTTCATCAGTCAATTCTACGATAAGAAAGATCACTAGATTAACAGCTTCTGCATTAAATAAGAGCTTTATTAATTTAATCATTAAAATACATAAGAAATTTAGACAGGACAAAGCCGCCTGGATTCCATTTAAACTCTTTCTCAAATTGCAAACTTATGTACATCGTATCATACATGGCATCCTTCTATTCATCCAAAACCCGGTCACGTCAGGCGGGCATGCGCAGCTCTTATTTCCAGCTATGATGACGATGTCCTCGTGTTCTGTGGCACAAACACTTTGGCATTTGGGTTCAGCGTGCTCTTCACCTAAAAGAAATCAAGAGTAAGACATTAAAAAGAAAATTTACCCCTTAGAGTAACTGCCATTTAATTTCTCTTGACAATATTACTTCTGAGTCAAGCATCAAGGTTATTTGAATATAGGAATGATTGCTAACTACTCTGTAAAGAAGCCCTTCATTGTTTAACAAATTCAATACCACAGGGAATGTGCCGAGAAAAGTGTGGAGAATATGCATACTGGTGTTAGGATGTGGAGGGTTGGAGGAAAAAAAAAAAAAAAAAAAAAAAAGGATGGGTGGTATGAAAGGATATGAGCTTGGAAATCCAAGATAGGTAAAAAAATATATCCATAACACCAGTAGGAGGGCATGGATGTGCTCAATTAGAACAGAAATACATACAATGCAGCTTCTCCTAACATTTTAAAAAGAATCTGTGACATGATCAAAAGAAATGTAAAATATATTCCCAATTATGCATTTCAGCTTAAATGTTATTGAAAAATTCAGTACTTGCACACATATGAGACACAACTTTAAGTCTACACATCTTTGTCAGTAGTATGAACAACAACTTCACTATTATCAATCATGTTTCAATGTTTAAGGGCTGTGATATTGTCAAGTCAAACCTTGCTTCTACTCTGTGCTATTTGCTTCTTGTTTTGCCAAATAGAACCTTACATTTTAAGCAATCTATAAAGTCCCTTTGAAGGTGCAGGGATTATGTTGCACATTGACTGATTCTGACTACACTCAGATGAGTTATTCAATGTGAAAAGTTTATAAAGGACGAGTCAGCCAGTCTTGTAGTGTATGTGTCCTAATATAATCTTCTAAGGGTTCTACAAAAAGAACCTGTGCTATGCCAGATACGAATAAACCAATAAAAAATCACTCTTTAGAAGTGGCCAAAAAATATGTGGAAACGTATTCCTCATCTAATGCAGCAGTACAATACCCTTAGAAAAGGGTAAACTAACCTGGTTCCACTGCTAATTACAAAGAAAAATCAATGAATGTAATAATATTTCACAGGGATTTGGAAACAAAAATTACATCAATGTGAAAAAAAAAAGAGAGGGAGAGAGAGTGACCAAACATAAGACTGACCAACCTAGAATGACTTAATTTTCCAGCGAAATGCTTAAATAATCTGAAACTTCCATGATGCCACGCAAACATCTTCAACATGCCATTAGAATATCAATTTCTAACTAACTTCAGAAATTACATTTTCAGGTACAGTGTTCATGATAGGGAGTAATAACCCTTAACAATAATGAACATCGAATTTCACATTACTGTATCACTACTGAATCAAACATTAAGGTAATGAGAATAAAGGAAATGATCACCAACTGATCCTCCCCAATGCCATAAAAAATGTAGAGAGAACTGTCCACAGTATATGCATAGTAATGTTAGAGTGTGCATGTAAGAGGTAAAGAACACTAATTGTCAAATGCCAAATGGTACAAACTGTACTCAACCTTCACCATTGGAATTTTACATTGAAATTAAAATCTTTTCAACACCATGAAAACCAAAACCTCACAGTCATACCACAAGCGAGATATATGACTTACATTTGTGACGTAATATAAAGCACATTGAAAACATAAGCACTGTATGTCTTGTTAATTTAAAAGATTAACAGTTCTGCTATTATATCCATCATAAATATGTAATATAATTAAGAAATAAAAAAAAAAATGTGTAAGAGTAGAAAACAAGTAAGAAATAAAAGGTAGCCAGGCTATCATGGACAACATATTCTTTTGTCAGATTACATAAAAGACTGGGAAATGTTCAGAAAAAATGTCTCTAGTGTCCCACAAAGTTAACACAAACCTTCACCCAAATTCTATAAATGAAATCAATTCACATATCACATGAAGTGAAAGTGACCGGCTTAGGATGGCAGACTAGACATAAGTTAACACAAACCCTCACATAAATTCTGTACATGACAATCAATTCACACATCACATGAGGTGAAAGTGATCGGCTCAGGATGACAGGCTAGACATAAGTTTACACAAACCCTCACATAAATTCTGTACACGAAAATCAATTCACACATCACAAGGTGAAGGTGATCGGGTTAGGGTGGCAGACTAGACATAAGTTTTGGCCCCCTACTAACTATCACCAACAGCTATGAAAACATGCATATAACTTCTTCTCTTAAGTTGAGGAAGTATTCAGTTTTTAGACATTGCATGAATCTTTGTAAATGATTGCCTGCCATACTATCATGTAGAATTCCACATTGTATCTTTCTTCTCAAGCATCAAAAGATTTGTGGTCACCAATTGCCATGTTTTAGCATGGCAAGCTTTGAGCACTCATTATGTGTGCATATTTTCTTCAAGGTGAAGACAAGACAAGTTGAAACAATCTTCTTGGAAACATATTTCAAACAACAAGACACTGCTATATTGATCCATCATACAGTTTCAAGAGTCATGAAAATGACCCTTACTTTCATTGTATAACCTTTGCCAACACAACACAATAAACCTGCTTTAAGTATGATAAAAGTAAGGAGGGGCTATCAAATACAAATAGGCTACTGGAACTCAATCAAAAGGCCACTGTGATTGCTTAATAGAGGTAACCATGTAGTAAAGGTGAAAATCAGAGTAATTAAGATGAAACAAATCTGGGACTTTGACAACCGACCACTTAACCCTGTAACTCCCAAGATCTGATTGTTAATTGTCCTCTAGCTGCTATACATTTCTATGCAAATAAGTAACAAGAATTTGGTGTTAGATCAAGATAACTTTCACCTGATAAGTTTAAATATTCTCATGACCTGTTTGCTTGATAATGTTTAGATACCGTAGGAGAAGTTATATGTTAATCACTTCTGGGAGTTAAAGGGTTAATCAAGGGTGACTGCTTGATACAATGCCACTTCAGAGAAGTTTTTCAGGGTGACTGCTTGATACGGTGCTACTTCAGACAAGTTTTACAGGGTGACAGCTTGATACAGTGCCACTTCAGACAAGTTTTACAGGGTGACTGCTTGATACGGTGCCACTTCAGACAAGTTTTACAGGGTGACTGCTTGATACGGTGCCACTTCAGACAAGTTTTACAGGGTGACCACTTGATACAGTGCCACTTCAGACAAGTTTTACAGGGTGACCACTTGATACGGTGCCACTTCAAACAAGTTTTACAGGGTGACCACTTGATACGGTGCCACTTCAAACAAGTTTTACAGGGTGACCACTTGATACGGTGCCACTTCAAACAAGTTTTACAGGGTGACCGCTTGATACGGTGCCACTTCAAACAAGTTTTACAGGGTGACCGCTTGATATGGTGCCACTTCAAACAAGTTTTACAGGGTGACCGCTTGATATGGTGCCACTTCAAACAAGTTTTACAGGGTGACCACTTGATACAGTGCCACTTCAGACAAGTTTTACAAGGTGACTGCCTGATATGGTGCCACTTCAGACAAATTTGACTTTATACAAGCGGTACTTTAAGTAAAGGCTTAACGTGATCTCAACCAATGTAATGTTTAAAATTTGTCTCATGAAGAACACATAAAAACAATAGATGTGAATACCGGAATTCTTGCCATAAAAAGAGAAAAAATCCATTCCCCACAGTGAACTGATGCATAACCACAGGTCAGTGCACACTACGTCAAGGTTCACAAAATTGCTGATATTTCTGAATGCATAACTAATCTTGGTTGTTTTGGTGCTAAATTTGTTTTTGCACTTGCTCAGAATATACACACGTAACTACATTTGTAGAAAAATGTTCCCATTCGGAGGAATTTCCAAAGATTTCAAATCAAGAATTTGAAATAGAAATTTAAAATCCTTGCACATTTTAATCAAGAAAGCTCGAAAGTGTGAATGATTCTCTTCTTGAAATGGTGTATCTTTTATACAGCCAGTTAGCACTTTGTTTAAGAGTTGTTTTGCCCCAGTTAAAGCAGGACATAAATTCACAATGTGCTCAAGGCATCAGCTTCTAAAAACACTACTACCATTTTCAACTTTGAATGACCCTACATCTTTATTGAAGGTGTCTTCCAGGAATATAGCATTTACAGACTTGAGGAATTGTTTTATTCCCTTGTTCTTTCAAATAAAAATACTGGCATTTGGAACTGTTCGAAATTATATATTTTAAAGGCAGTCAAGGCAACCTCAAATTGTTTCATACACATCTTATGGCAAAAATATTTCATGTTTGTACACAGATAAGAAATTCACCAGTTATACCAAGCATTGGAGTAACACCGCAAGAAGAGCCGACAAATAAAAGTTAATGATAAATCCATTAGATTTAGAGAAGCAAGGAGAGGAAAAATAAAAATGAAAAAAAAACAATTTAATGAGAGAGCGGACGAAATCTCCGAACCATCTTCACCGAAAGCTACTTAATACAAAAACAAAGGAGCTACTGTAACTGCCCTTGGTTCAAATCCTTTCACGCCCCAATACAAATTTCGGTGTGGATCTCTCGTGGCACGAAAAACACCACTGAGAAGTGAGCTGAATTTGTAGAATCGAAAATTTTCCAGAAGTCCAGTTTTTGATTAAATAAAGAAGCGTTTCCATATAGAGAAATCACTGAGTTTAATAACGAAGAGGGGAAGGTAACTAATTCACTAAAGTCCCTTGCACAAATTTAGCATTTTCAGACTTCAGACAACTTCTTGAGTATTTTTGGAAGAGAATCTCCCACCATATTTATTCGCAAAGCACTCAACTTGGAGAGGGAACCATCGTTTGAAAACCGAAACGTCGTTAACCGTTAAGAGATTTCAGTATGACGATTGCGCTGCTTAACGTGTACATTGAGTCAAATATACTTCAAAGCGCAGGGATATCTCGAACACTACATTCATTTGCTATAATTCGATAATACCGTAGTAGAATCAGACCAAAAATAAGGAAATATGAAATTTTATCACCATAAAACATTAATAGGTTTGCCTTTGCTGCATAATAAGAAAAAGAAAAACGTAAAAGAAACGCGCAATAGATTTTCAACAGAGACTGCGCCTCTATGGCGGTTTTCCCTACACCCTCGCCATCGCTTTCTCTGGACCTTCGTTGATTTCGACACCACACAACATAAAATTTGAATTTTTGCCATTTGATCCGCCGTAAACACACACAACAAACCTCAGATATGCATTCTGTATTGAAATTGTACGACAATGAATCACTCAACGAAGCTATTCGAGAATCAAACTTACCACGACGTTGTAGTCGTGATTGCCGTAGCCATTCGTGTATCCATTCGAGCAAACGTTACGTCCCTGGAAGTTACTTCTATAAGAACTTTGTGATGTTCCTTGCTGTACTGAATCTTTGCTCTGTAAGCTCTGTAATTGCTGTTGGGCTATTATTTCGGCCGCTGTCATTGTTTCGCGTTCGTCTTCTTCATCAAGCAGTTGTTCAATACATGCACGAATGAACTCCTCTTCGTTGAGTTGATCGTTCACTTCGCGATCAAAATCGTCCATATTCTCCATCCACAAGTACTCAGCAAACGGATCTTGCTTGCTCGGGTGGTTATTTTCCATATCCAGGAATGAGAGGAACACAGGTACTTTTTGTCAAGCACGAAAAATACAACGTCCGAGATACACCGACGTAACGAAGTTCGGTCACCTGCGTCAGAGCCAATCATAAGGCTCCTCGCTGACAGGCCGGCATAACATAACACGTAAATATGGCGCTTGGCTTATGTTATGATGCAAGCTTCAGAGAGAGAGGAAGAAACGACAACACAATAGATCAATCCTGCCACATCTTCCAAAAAAAAATTAAAATTGTGGAAATTCTTCCAGCTTACAAGTTAAGAACATGTTTGGGTTATTCACGAACAGTCTCTCAAAATTTGCGTATGTGGGTGAAAGCGCACGGGCTGTGTGTTGTTTCGACCGGAAGTTAATAATCTGCATTTTCATGATGTGATTTCCGCTGGCCTGACCACACCTTTCAGGTTACGGAATCACTTAAAATATCAATGGTCTAAAATTAGTTTGGCTGAAAAGATCAGTCAGAGTTAGACATCACTTACTCAGACCTCAGTTGTCTGGACTTGAAGCCAATTTTGCAGCTTTCACAACTTTTTCAGCATCTGAATTTTGACCGACTGTTGGCACTGCTTTAACCGTGATAAAGAAAAAAATGGGAAACGGCAATCATATATTGAGCCTCCCTGATAGGGTAACCGGCTGTTCCGCTGGATCAATTGGCTGTACAGGCGCGCACGCGGGGGTTTCTCGTAAAAAAAAAAATGAAGAGCCAAGCGCGATAAAAACCCACAGGGAGAAAGGAAAACCTAATTAAGGTAAATTAGTACTCGAGAAGAAGCAACGCCGCCAGGGTGAAACGATTCCATGCATGACAGCGTAACTTCGGTGAACCGTGGAAAATTTAATTCGATGCAAAACCGCATCATTGGAAACCCAAATGGCAGTAACTGACGATGGGTCAGAGGAAATAAGTTCGACGCGAAAGTTTCCTTAACAGACAAGAAAGGGCGTAGGATCGCAGATGAATTTTCCTGTCGCCTGTTCATCTGCCCTCGCATTTCTGGGAATTGGAAGATCGCACCGAGAAACGATTTATCGGACAAGCCTTTGGATTATTACATAACAGGAAGTGCCCGTAGGTAATAAAGACGCCAACCCTGTATTCTGATCAATTACCCGAGAGGGCACTGGGTTCGTGTATGTTGGGCCAATAAAGTGATTCTTATTAATTATTTTGATATTAATTAATACTCTCGCAATCACGTAAAAACATTTGGCCTACTAACGAATCAGCAATATTAACTTCCACCTGATAAGTTTGAGTATCCTCATCACCTGTTTGCTGGATAATGTATGGATGTTATGGGGAGAAGGAACATGTTAATCACCTCTCAGAGTTAAAGGCCCTGGGTTAATTGGCAAATGCAAACAAATAATGGATCCATGGAGGTAAAATCAAAGTTGCAAAGCTAGTTGAACTTAGGCATTCAGTCAGTTTGATTTCCTTACATCAAATGCATGTGCCTCTGAAACTGCAATAACCTTCAAAATGACAGTTTTATGCAATAAAACTTGCAACAAGATTGGGAACGCAACAAATGAAGGCAATTAATTATATATTTAATCCTAAAGATTGACAAGCATTTAATTTTACCTTATAATATCACTCCTGAATCACACACTAGGTGTATAAAGGAATCAAAGAAATGACCAACATCTTAAGAAGCTCTTGATTGTTAAACTAAGTCTCCTTCTGTATCAGTACAAAATATATGGGGAACAGTGTGGAGAATATGCATTCTGATGTTGGGGTGCAAAGAGTTAGGATGTGAAGAATTCAACCCTTCCATTCCAAGATCCAAAAACAGTTATCCATTATCAAAAATACTCTCACTGATGAGTATTTCATAACATCCAAAGAATATCTCCTTTTTATAATTGTCTCCCTGCTCACCAATTCCTGCTTGAAAATGTATTAGCATTTTATAGTGAAATTGTCTTTTTTAGTTATTCCTGCTTGAAAAGGTTAAAATTAATCAAATTATATAGTTATTATGATCCTTAATTTTCCTTAAATGATAATTAAAATAAATGCTTAGTATTGGCAGTATATACCAAACAGGTAAAACATCCTTTTTGGACACACTGATGGGCTACTTCAGAAAACATTGGCAAGTAACACACACCTACAAGCCATCAAAGAGATAAATTGCTCATCGAGAGTTCAATTTTGTGCTAATTTCTCAGTATTTTAACAGAAATGAACAAATTCTTTGGTTTCTGTGTGGTCTTTACTAAAAAAAAAAATATTCAGCTCAAAAAGTGGTTCACCTCCACTTTAGTGAATATATGTTATTAAATAAATAATTTATACCACACAGATTAATTGCTCTGTTTGTGTCCAGTAATTGGCTGGTTTGTTTCAGAAATGATTAGTGAGTGCCATTCACCTCTGGGCAGCCGAAGAGACAAAATCATGAGTCAACAATTTAATTTCCTACCATTTTTTGGTATATTGTTGGAAATAATCTAATATTTTTGGGTTCTGTGTGGTATATACATGTACTAACACAATTATTCACCCAGTGTTGGTGAAGGTAGAACATCTATATAATTATCTACCTCGCCGCTTGCAGCTCAGCAAATATCCACCAAGCTATTCAACTCCACTTCTGTGAATAATTGTTAATTTATTCTTGATCTGCACTTTAAAACTTCTTCTGTCTAGTCAAATAGTTCTACAATAGCCTTTGACGGAGATATACACTTCAGACAAACACAATATCTGCAACCACTCAAACACAATAAAAGGATAAAAAAGGAATACACTGACAACAGAAACTTCACTTGATGTTGAATCCTTAAAATTCTCCCCTCTAGCTGTTACACATTTCCAAGAATTTAGTATAAGATCAAAACAACAACTTCTAGCTGATTTGTTTGAGTATTCTCATTAACTGTTTGCTGGATAATGTATGGTTAATATTAGGAGAAGTTACATGTCAATAATCACTTCTTGGGGTTAACCCTTTAACTCCCAGAAGTGATCAACATGAAACTTCTCCCTATAACATCCATATATTTTTCAGCAAACAGCTAATGAGAATACTTGAACTTATTAGGTAGAGGCTGCTATCTTGATTTAGCACCAAGTTCTCATAACTAATTTACAAAGAAATGGGCAGCAGCTAGAGGGGAGAATTAACAATCAGATATTGGGAATTAAAGGGATATGCCAGAGTAGACTGATGTCATTCAGTTGAAATAATATTCCACATTTGTGCAAACATAAGCTGCAGGCTCAGACAAGAAGTCCATAAATAGTTATCAAAAGATTAACACAATGATTTAGTTGTGTCAAAATAATTAAGTCAGTCTAATAATTGAGGAAAAGTTAATGAAAAGGCATCACCAGTTAATAATAAAACTGCCACTCATATTTAGCTGCTGAAAGCCTCACATAGTTTTAAAAGGAAAAATTGATGTTCTGCAAATCTAATAGCTACAGGTAAATAACAATATACAAATTCATTTGGAGATGTTAAATTTGCAAGCAGAAAACAAAATTTCTGATACTCTTACACCCTTTAGAAATGTTTCATGCACAATCAGATCCCTCCAGAAAAGTGTTTCATAGTTTATTTGAATTAAAATCATTTCAAATCAGTTCGATTTCTGATTTTCCCTTTCTCTTTGACTTGCATTTGAGAAATATCAGAAACCCAAGGAATCTTCATTCTAGCTGGTTCAAAACATGCCAAAACCAATGAATGCTTTAAATTCAACACAATTATACTGTTTACCAACTGTTTCCTCTCTATCTACAGATAACATTTCAACAACATTATATAGATTAATTGGGGAACAAAATACCATGATTTGAAAACACATTTGGTAAAAGTACCATAGAAAAGTAGTTTAATAACAGGGACCTAAAAGACTTCAATATACACTGTAATAATACATCATTTTTCTCACATATGTCCACCATAATCTTCTCTCAGCTCTTAATATGTTTTTGTCCTTGTTGGTAGATAACCCTCCGTTTTCTTCGACAAAAAATTAAAAAATGCAAGGATTCCATGTCTGCGACTTGATCTCTGGCCAGCATAAGAATAGCTTGGTTCTGGGTAGACAAAGGTATGAAAAGAGAAAAAAGGTTAAACTTGTCAACTTCACATTATAATTATCATTGTAAATAACAGCATAAAATTGTTTTCAAGATGTAGAGAGATCCAAAATGTTCTTTAACATTATGCTTACATGTTTTTTTTCAGACATTAAGACTACAAAATAAATACATTGCAATCTCAATCTCAAAATGCAAACAACCTCACAACTTTCAAAGTTAAATTGCAAATTTGTTCAAAAAAGACACAACTGAATAACAGAACATTTACCAAATGAATGAAACTGAACTTAATGCCAATACTTGCAAACTTGGCCTGAAATGCTGCATAGGTATTTTCCTTTTTTTTTTTTTTTCTTTTTAATTTTTGCAGCCTTTTAGCAGCCTATGTACTGTTTGGACCCAATGGGTAAAAATAAAATGTTTATCATGCTTAAAAATTTTTTCTAGGGTTTCCATTAAGGAAAGTACTAAAAGGAGAAGAGTTTTAAGTAACAATGAAAATATTTCCCGAAGTAAACAATAAAAAGCCAAGGCCATCCAAATTTTATCCCAGAATTCTGCCAGGTACAGGTAAATGTATGTAGTTGCAAAATTTTGTTATCTCTGATGGTTAATAAAAACCCTGATGTACATGTAATGAACAAACTGCTAGATCCCCAGTAGTACCTGTTGTATCCTCTGGAACTGTGGACGCTGTTGGTAATACATTTTCACTTGCGGATAAGGAAACAAAGAATGCAAATGGTAGAACCCATAAACAGATTGTGAAGTAAGCTAGAATCTGGAAAAAACAAAGTCACATACTAAATATTTGTTCATGACCATGCATGAGGTCAACAGGACTAGATAATGGGCATGTTCTTTTCTTGTGAAGACCATGTCCATTAAAATGCAAAAAATGGCCAATACATGATAAAACTGAGTGAACAAGCTTGGTCAAAAAAGGATTTACTAAATGGTTTAAAGATTATACCAAAAATTGCAACACAAAGTCAAGAAATTCCTTCTGCTTTTCTTCATTTTGACCGTCTTCAGGATAACCTAATATTCATGACAGATGGGTTTTTTTCGTGTCCAACATGAGCTGAGTTTATGTTTTGTGATGCTAATGCTGTTGAAACTGTGAGAACAATTACTACAGGGAGAAAAAAATGCTTCTCAGAGTTACAATCGATGTTTGTTGGTTACAAGCAATTTTAAAGTGCTGTAGGGGCAAAGTATGGAATCCCAAGCAGGCAAAATAGACCCATTTCACCCATTCTGTTAGCCAAACAATTTATAGTATTCATTTCACCATGTCCTTGGCAGGAACAATGCACAGTTTCTCAAAACCTGAGTATTAGGGGGCTGGAAATCCTCTGTTAAGAAATTTGACAGGTTTTGCCAGTCCATCTTTGATTTATTTAATTTTTTTCACGCCAGAATAACTTAAGTTCAGCAGTAAGGTGCTATACAAAAAAACAACTTTAAAAAGAAAAGTACATCTCATCAATTTCTTTAATTTGCTACAGTAACCGTAGATGTTCAAAAGAAATTTTTCTCTTATGTTTAAACTCAGCATCCCTAAATTTTTCTGATAGATAGTACAAACAAGCACATTACCTCGGAAAATGGATACCATACAGAGGAGAAGTGGTCAAATGCCAAGTAGTGATTGACAAAAACCATCACTGAAAAACAATTATAAGTAATTTTCACTATTTAGATGAAAAATTCATTTCAATAACAATTTATTCATCTCATAATCTACATTAACCTGAGACACAATGACCTAGAAATGTTTCAATTTCAAAATTCAGTAGCAAAAGGGAAGTGCAAAGAGAACACAGCTTGGGGCATGTGATCTACTATCTCCAGAGTTGGCCACTTAAACTAAGCACAGGTTTTGGCAGTGATAAATGATTGGTACAAATTTTGAATCTTTCTATAGCATAACTTACCCACTCCCCCTAAAAACACTGGAGATGTCAGCTGAATAAATGGAAAATCTTTAAGAAGCAGGAAATAAAGTCCATTGGTAAAGAGTCCTGCAATTATTATTAAGAGAGGAAAACTTTCTAGCACAAGAAGTCCTAGGTAAACCAGAGTTGTCCCCTGTAAAAAACAAAGACAAGGAAGCAAATTTTGATAAATATAATTTTTATCTTTGACGCCTAAGAAAGCTTTCAGCCTAGCTGTGTCAGGTAAAAATGCTTCTCTGATTCAGAGATTGCACACAGAATGACAAACACACAGACATATTTTACTAACATGGAGGTGTCTTACGTAAAATTCCACCCATTGCAGCAACGATAAACCATTAATTCTTGTTAAATATAATTTCTGTCTTTGATGCCTACAAAAGCCTTCAGCCTAGCTGTATCAGGTAAAAAATGCTTCTCTGATTCAGAGATTGAACACAGAATGACAAACTGACAAACACACAGACATATTTCACTAATACAGAGGTGTCTTGTGAGAAATTCCACCCATTACAGCAGTGTGGAAATTTGCAGCAACAACAAACCTTTTTTTTTAATAATAAAAGATATCAAATAGAGATATGTTTTATCAAAAGACTAAGAGTTTCACCAACATGCATACCTAAGAGCAAAGAAGAGGAGAGACAAGTCTTAAGAAATCAATACATTTCTTTCAAGAAATGTCTCAGACTGACAAGGCATCTTATTGCCCTGCAATGTGTCACATCATGATATTTTACTAAAGCTTCATCACAGAGGGATTTATTATTGAAGGTTGACATGTCAGTAACAGCTAACTGATAAATCTTTTATAACTTTCAATCCCAGATGTTAATAATAATTTCTCTTGGAATTAACACTCCTCTGTAAATCAAAGAGCCATGTTGTGTAGAGAAGAACATCAACTAAGGTGTATTGCTTGATTTATCAAACACGAAATTCCCAGAGCTGTAGTTATTAGAAATGTGTGGTAAACTCTAAGGAGAGTATTAAGATCTCAGGTGGAGAGGAAAGGTTTTTGTCAACACCTATACACTGAAAAATGAACTACACATGTAGTTCTTTCATTAAGATTCAGCAAGTGAATCATTCTATTGTCACAACGAAACTGGAAAATAAGGAGAATTTCCCAAAAGCCTATGGAAAATGCAAAATAATCTGCAGACGGTCGAAACTACAACATCTAAACTCCTCCTGTCTTTCTAAATTCCCACGTTGTTTCACGACGTAAATGAAGAACAACTGCCAGGCTAATATTGCATTTTACAATCGGACCAAATTCACACTCCATAAAAAGTAATTTTGAGCTCAATTACTTGTGCAACTCTTGTAATTTCCACCTGATATCATTCATTTCAATATCTCTTAATTATTGCACGGGAACTGTATGCACCTCAGCTGTCTACATTTTACGACTTACCGCGACCATACCCTTAACAACTTTAGCTGTTAGTACTGTGTATTCCTCCACAAGTTCCGCAAGGTAAAAAAGAGCAGCAGCTGTGGCAAGATTGTAAAAAAAAAAAAAAGACAAGCGTGTGAGCACCCAACGAAATGTACAAGCTCAAACCAGTGCCAAAGATTCTATCTAGGAAACGCCAGAATCGGTTTTGAAGTACCTAATGCAAGAGTCAAGAAGAGAACGTGGAAGATCATGGAAATCCAGCTTAAAATGTAAAGAAACATCTTGAATTACTAAACACTCAAGCGATTCTCCGCCAGATATCAACAACAAATTAAATTCTCTGCAAACGTGCCAACTTTACCGCTTTGTAGCCACTCCTTTTACTTTACCGCTTTGTAGCCACTCCTTTAAATTTCAAAGCGGTTCCTCATCCAATTTATAGGTTCGCAGTGCATGCATACAGTGCAAAGACACTACCTGGAATGTTTTTCCCCTGAATATATGCTCCTTTGCCTGATATTTCGAACAGAAAACAATCGTATTCACAAGTTTGAGCGTGTATTTAGAATATTAAACTAATCAACAACTTTCCTTTTTATTTATATTTTCATCTTTTAACTATTTATATATATTTTTTCAAATTATTAACACGGTTACTTTGGGTTATTGACCAAGCGTGAGGTCAAGATGGCTAGAAATCGCCTAGTTCTCTTTTTGCGTTGTTATGGACCGACACGAAGTCGGGTTCCATAAAAACGCAAAAGAGAAACGAGGCTAATATCCGGCCAGCCTCATCGAACAAGCATGGTCAGTAAAGGATTTCATTGCATAGCAAGAATCAAGAATAACTTGTTGTTTCTAAAGCCGGGAAAGAAGGCCAGCTGTGTTTGTAGCACAATAATCCCACGAAAGTCTTTTATGCTTTCTCTGTTTTGACTGTCTTCTGCCGCCTGTTGCGACTTTATCGCCGACATTGTCCAAAAGTTGCGAACTTTATGAGTTCGGTCCCTCGCACGCACCGGGCGGGCAAGATGGGCTCAGTGAGTGCTTCCAGCTATTGAATAAAACTCTTTATGGCCATCCAAAGAGTAATCTGAACAAATCAATCACAATCTTATTAACATCTTGACAAGTTTCGTAATCTTCTTAAATTCCTAGTTGGAAGTTTCTTTTTTATTATTATATTTTTTTCTGTGTTTCTATATTTAATCTTCACTTGTTTTCAAACAAATCTAAGTTTTCACGAAAACTGCAATTTAACCAACGCGAAAATGAACTTGAAAAAGGAAACAATAAATAAGTCCCAACTGCATGAAATCAGCCAAAAAAATTAATTCAGAAAAAAACCGAAAATGAAATTTCAATTGTGACGATGGCATGGAGTTTCTTAGATAAATTTCTAATCCAGCGCCGTTAAGAGTTCATCCGTAAAAAAATTCGACATAAAACGATTTCACTTTCAAAAGACTCAAATGAGATGATCCAATGATTTTGAATCAGTTATTTATTTTTTCATTATGTTGGCCTGGACTCCTGTAAACAAAAATGAATACGAAATAATTCAGAGAGAATTCTCTAGTAACCGGCGAAATTCTCCAAAATTTACTTGATTAGATATTCTTTTCCTTTCATAGACAGAGACTGCAACAATCAGGCATCAGTAGGAAGCACACCGTTCTAATCTGTATGGAAAACAACTGATCAAGAAGAAAAACTTGAAACAATTCAAATTTCCCGTTCATCAGAATATCTTTGTAAAACATTAATTATTAGCCTTTGAAATGTACGCGTCATACATGGAATAAGTGGCCAAAGAACCCAAGGGGCATGTTCAGGTTAATTTCCGCTTCAAACGGGTGACACAATTAGGCTTGATATGACCCTCTGGGCATCACTTGCCTTGCATCACGCAATGAAATATTTTAGCATCGCAAAGAGGGTTAAATATATTTTCTTGGTCACCAATCGGTTTGACGAGAATTGTTTTCACTTTGTCGAGCATTATGGCTCATTTTGCGGGCTAAAATGGAGATTTTGATGAGCTAAAATATATTTAGCCCACTCGCAAGCTCGCGTGATTGTTCAGACTGTTTTGTTGTTAGTTTTTCATTTTTTTTTCCATGCCCTCCAAAGTGGTAATTATAGTAGTACAGTTGATGATGCTATAATCTTAGTAACAATAATTGTACAGTTTATGATCTTATGATCTTACGATCCTAGTAATGATAATTGTACAGTTTATGACCTTAGACATAGATATATTTTGGGCTGTCCTCATGCAGAGCTTATTTTAACCCTTGGCTAGCTGGTCGAGCTAAAAGAGACTCTGAGTCAGGCCCAAAACATATATTCCTGCCCACCAACATAAAATATTTGGTTTTAACAATCGTTACTTGGATAAAAGATTCGAATCAATCCTGTAATTATTACTTTTAGATTGATTCCAAGACCTCTGTGTGTTTTATTTCATCTGAAAAGTTGAAGTCACGTTTGTGGTTTACCATTAGTTGGATTGCGGCGATTGTAGTGAATGTACCGAATAACGAAAATCCCTGTGATCGGTCACGAATACTTGATTTTTTTGCAATAAGTTTCAGATATATGATTCGAAAAGACACGCGCTTTTGCAATCACAATGAGAGTTCGGTATATTATTTTTTAAAATGATACTTCAAAAAACCTACACTTAAAAAAACGAGATATGATTAGCATAAAACTCATCTGAAATCACGATTCCCCTTCCATTTACTAAAACACGTACACAAATTTTTAAAAATTTTTTTTTTTCATTCATATTTTCCTAATCCAAGATTACAGCCACAACAGTTGCAATGTTTGCGCACGACGTAGGTTTATATGTTGCCTGCATGGGGTCTTGTTTCTAACTAACTAACCCTAAACATTAACAGAATAATTATGCCTCAAAAATGAATGTTATTAAGATCAGAATGTGATGGGAAACTAATCCCGTATAACATGTTAATATGATATCTTTGAAGTTCTCCTACAGTTGACGCGGAACCACGAGAATGCTTAAGATCTTTAATAGACTGATTTCTTTTTTCCTTCCTTCCAAACAAATGGTTTGAATATAATTTTATCATTATTGAGGCAAGATTTCAAATTTCACGGACGATAGACGTTTTAGTAGAAGAAATAAACTTTCATTAGTTTTTTCTCCTGATTCGAATCTATCCTTGTCAAATCTAGTTTAGGAAACTCCTCCTTTTTCTTCTGATTCAGCCAAAGTCATTTATTTGCAATAAAATCGACAAATTGGCAATGTTTACCTCTGTTTTTCACTAAAAGAATAAAACAGAAAGACTAAAGTTGATGCGACGCTTAATTGACTTCAGTTACACTAATTGCTACACTTTAAATGATAACATTGCAAATGTAACAAAAAGGAACGGAGTTTGACATCACAGCGCACTTTCAACGCTATAACTGATCTGAATTTTATTATCACCGAATTTTTCCTTCAACTAAAAACGTAAATTTCAGTTAAATATTTTTCTGTGTCCAACTGATTTGCGAACGGATCGGAGCCAAATAAATAAACGCCTCTACATTTCCTGGCCATTTCTTCCAGTCGCTCTTTGCTTAATTAAATCGAAGAGTTTTTCAATTAGCTTTCACTCTCGCCCTTTATGATAAATGCATTTAGGCACCGGAGAGGAATCTCATCGAATGTCACTTGCAGCAAATACGAATACTCAAAGCGTGACGTCAATCCAATGCACCGTCAAAAGACTCTTTATCTCTGGGACCCGGTTCTTTTGCCGAGGATGAATGATGTGTTTGTGAAATCTTGACATCTTCGGTATAAAACAGCGGAGGTAAAACACAGAAAGAAAGAAATATCAAATCTACAATTTAAAGATGGCCATCTAATTACGAGAAGGAATTTTACCATTCCCACGGTGAAAATAAGCGGCTCCCGGTCTAGTTGATCCGCGAAAAACGTATATTTTGGGCTTGTATCAATTTGACGCAAACTCGATTTCAAAATCGCCGATCGTAGAATTTTTTTGATCTATATCGTTTGGAAAGCGATAATTTAGCCTTTTCTTGTGGATGAAACAATGTTTAAGGTTTTTTTCATGTTCGTTTTCGCAAATTGTCATTTATTTTGTTGCCCATATGAAGACGAAAAGTTCAACAAAACAGTCCAGGAAGGACATTTCAACATGAAATGCGAGAAAATGGTATGTAGAGACTGTGATCATTTATTTCCTAAATCGAGTTTTGATAATATTTCTCATAACTATGTACAATACTCTAGTTTATTTAATCGTTCCCTAATCATCAACAGTTTCTTGAACGCGAGATTTTTACAATTTATGATTTGAATTTTATCTTTACATGTGTCTTTCTCAAAAGTACGGTCACCCGTTACTGATGAATGTGAGTAGCATGAATTTTTGTTGTTTTATTTAAACCTATTTTAGACTAAATTTCAACTGACACAGAGAGCAGAACAGAAACATCACTGAATAAACGACCACAGCGAGCGAAGATAGCATTCTATCGAATATTTGATCATGAATAGTCGACTTAATCTCTTGTGTTATCGTTGCACCATTTTATTGTGTTTGAATCATAACACGCCTAAGACATGCCGCAGTCTGGACCCTTTCGGTTGCTGCTCTTTTAAATATGTCGCTTTGTGAGCAGGATTTTCCTCCTTTGTCTCTGCATGAAGTAAGCAAGATGTATGAATTTATAATCGCAATGGTGAACGAGTGTTTTTTTTTTCTTTTACTTGCAATTGCTGTATTTACTCTTTCTTGCTCAGAAAATTTAAACTATCTTTACACTAGGAATACTTTCTGTCAGTACGCTAAAATCAACAATTATTTCACGAGCTGGGAACTGTTTTAAACGCCATAATGCTGATTGTAAGCTTTGCAGTTACTTGTTCGCGAATTCTTTTTTCCGAACCTTGCCGTTATGAACTCACTTTTCACCAAAGCTTGCCTCGAAATAAATACTAGCCTTAAAGAAAAATTACCTAGGAAAACGTTGCACCTCGGAAACTAAGACTTTCTCTCGTAATTTTCTTTCAACCAAAACCTGTGAAAAATAATTTGACAGTGCTGTAAATTATGGCGATATAGGCCTGTAATTAAGGGAGATGAATATGAAAATTACAAGAAAACAGGAAATAAGCATTGACACAGAAATTTGCAACAATGTACCAGCAATCATAAAGACCCTCATGTTTTCCAAATTAAGATAATTTTAAATTTGTCTGTGAAAACTTCCTTTTGCCTTACGTTTTCCGATTCGAAACATTTCGTCTTTATGAAATTTCCACTCAAAAAAGTCTGTTTCTATTTAGTGCGGATTTTTTAGTAGTATTCAAAATTTCTGAACATTCTTTGGTAATGAGAGTGTTTTGTTATCGTCAGAAAAACATCTTACGCTTTAATGTGAAATTTTGTTTTCTTAAACCTTGTATTTGGCTGGTTTGAAAATATTTTTCTAGCCTCAAGTCATAGAAAGTCGCATGGTTCTTTTGATCAGCTCGCTCTGAGGGAGCCGCATCACAAAAATGCTAAATGTGCCACTAACATCTAGATACAGTTTGTATTTCGCCTATTTCACTCTCAGATAGACAAGGCACTCTCCTTAAACGACATTAGGAGTAAGGAGGTTGCATATAAAGTTATCGGTAATGCGCGCGATGCAATTTCTAAGGAAGAAAGCCGAGATGAATTCAGTTTCATTCGGGTAAAATAGAAAGAGCGCCTTGAGACTCTCTTATTATTGTTGTAAACATTAAAAGGAATCTTTCCCAAAAAATCTCTCGGTTCAGTTAGACTTTTTGTGCCAGATCTATCAAATTCCTAAACTAGGACAGGTCATATGATCAGTGAGAATCTACCGCACGCTTTTCTCTGGCGGCAATCAATGTTATTGCCAGATTTTCTTTCTCAACTTCAATATCTTTTGACTTCAACCAACGTCTAAAGCTTTAGCCAGGAGCATTTCAAGAATTACGTCGGGTTTATAGGGTACTTTAGATTAAGCATTTGCTTGAGAGGGACAGAAATAATTGCAAGTGGGATGTGTTTTTGACGTGTTCCGTGCATGCTTTCCAATAACACCTCATACTTAGCGGCTATATGTAGGCTGGAAAAATTATGATAGAAAATAAAACTTTTACTATATTCGGACTTAGATTACAGTTTGAAGACATCGATATTTGTGATTACCTGTTGTGAAGGACGACTCTCAAAAACTGAAAGAACATTCGCTCTGCTTTTTCAGTTTCACCTGTCCTGGAACACATGAAGGGAAAGGATTACTGTATCTTCTTTGCATGCAAGTGAACATTAGCTTGATACAAAACTTTAAGTTCATCTTTTTATTAGATATTTATGTGTCTCTTCACTTCAACGGATAAATAGAACGGTTTTCGTTAAATGTAGGCCAAGCTACAAGCTGCAAGCCGTTCTGAAGGGAGTCAGCTTGGACTATTAGGATGTTGTGTTGCATATTTGATTGTACTGAGGTTTACAACGACAAATTGAGCCGACCGAATCTCATTTGCCCGTCAGGAAGCATTGGTTTCCAGTACTGGGAAATCCTATAGAAAACCGGTTAAAACTCTAATAAAGGGTAGGAACTACAAAAACTTACGTAGCTGATACGGACATTATTAATTTGGAGTATGATTTTGGGTAAGGGTACGGTTATGATGAGATAATATCGAACTGAAAGTTAATTCCAAAAGAAAGTTTGAACTCAGTCTTAGCTCCTTAAGGCCTGTGTTACTACTTATGTGTTCTATTTTTAAAAATCGCTGTCAGCAGCTGAATCCTTCACGTAAAGAAACAGATGTAGCGGAAAAGAAGAGGGCAGTCAAGTATCCACTGAATGTATGTTCACCTTGAAATCGGATATGATTCCAAAAGTGATATGTGAAAGTTACTAGCAGTTAGGCCTAAGATTTTCAGTTATTGAGGTATCGAATGACCTTTTTGACTACTGAATTGTGAGCATCTAAGTACTTTTTCTAATTTTCCTTGCACGAAAGGATCAACTGATTTATGTTGCATGTAGCTCTATTTTTTCTTGCAGCCTCCATATCCAACATCTCGTTCTTTAATGTTGTTATTTTCCTCACTACCTATTGTGATATCGAAGTAATGTCGCTTTGGTATATTGGGATCACGGTTTGTTTTTTGAGCTCTTCGGTACATGAAAAACTATCGAGCTTTTTTTATGTGTCAAAAAAAGACTTTCTCAGGCCGGAAAATCCTTATAATGTAACTTTAGAGAAATTATGAACAATCTTGAATAAAAAAGCATTCGGGAATGGCAAATTTTTTGAGAAATTTAGCAAAAGTCGGATTTATGAGGACTAATGCTAAAATTTAACGGAAGTATTTGAAATCTCTCTATGCAGGAGAGGAAATTAGATGAAGAAATCCACCGAAAACTACCATTGCATGCTTACATTTTTTTTTTTACTTTTACAATTGATGGATGTGCTTCTCCAATTTTCCAGGGTTGCATGACCAAAGGGTTTTGGCAATCAGCCTCTCGGAATAGCAAATGTAAACAGAGAACAGAAACCGGAAATTACCAACATATCGCATCGCTAACAAAAGAATTGTAGCCCAGAGGCGTATACGTTCCTTTTGTTAATAGCTCAGAAATATCTCCACTTTGTTCCCATGCAGTAGGAAGAAATTAAAATGAAACTCTTTGCAAAGCATGCTAATGACTTGGGTGTCCAATTTAAACTCTCTAGTTGAAAAGTGGCAATAATTAATCGCTGTAATCGGATTAATCAGTGATGTCCCTTCAATAATAGCGGTGTATCTGATAGGCGCATAGGACCCACTTAAACCATGAAAATTATTTTGATATTAATTTAACGATAACAAAATCACGCTACATAACTGATACCCTACTTTTGTAAAATATAAGCCTCTTGGTTTCCCTACAGGTTTCCTAGCCACATGTTAAATTTTCAATATATTATATAGTATCATATCAATTCCTTTTTAATTCTATTGATGAATTACAATCATAAACAAACAAACAATAAGCAGTTGGAGACATCTTGAAAGACAGCGCTAAAATTTATCGGCTCAGTTTTTTTCGCCATTTTGTGAATTCAATTTGCCATTAATTTTCTTTTCAGACAGTGCAGTTTTCGAGTGCAGAAGTTCAGCGGTCTATCGCTCGTTACATACAGCCCTTCGTCGGAGCGATCGACGAAGGGCAAACGCTCGAATCGTCAGCTTTGCAACTCACTACGGTACCAAATTTACATTATCAACTCAGTTGATAAAACCAAAATTATCTTGTGATACTCCTCCACTGACGCAGCACCACAGTTTCATTAGAAACTTACTCTCTTTGTAATTTATTTGGTTCTAGATTTTTATACTTTGTCGGTAATTTTACAGGTTACTGGTATAAAAGGAAGTCTTCGTCCCTTCAGCTGTGGGCACCAGTGTAAAGAGGTAAGTCACTAAGGATAACCCTTTAACTCCCAGATCAAATTTGTATTTCTCCTTACTGTCAACCATACAATGCTTACAATGTTAGTTCGGAGAATTTATTATTGGATTAACTCATTATCCCCAATTTGATATTTTTCTTTATTCTTATCACTTATCTGGTTGATATTGTATTGATATTGTAAGGAGAAATTCTGTCTTGGTCACTCATGGGAGTTAAAGAGTTCAATAAATAAACCATTTGCCGAAACAACAACCTCAAGTCGAATTCATGTACAGATCAAAACTGGTTTGTTTTTCTCCTTTCCACGACCATTGATTTTGCTCTGATGGTTCCGGCCCAAACAAAAATTTCAATCAGGAACAGATAGAAGTTTAAATAATGTCGATGTAAGGCAATGTATAAACCAATTACAATCATTGTGCAGCAATTGTCAATTGAGCGTTATTTTGTGATTTGTCTAAAATGTTACACCACTTTGTCCGGCTAATCAGATATATAAACAGGTAGTTCTTTACAATTTAGTCTCTTCGGTTTTTCCGCACTTTGAAGTTCATATTTTTAGTCAATGTACTTATACAGGATGTTTTCCGAGTTCTCACTTTCTCTTTCTCTCTCTCTATCTCTCTTGTGAACCATATTGCTTATTATCTTTTTCTAGACGACAATAACTTATCATTGAATCGTAAGAGAAACATTGCCAATTGAGTATCGAAACTGATCTGAGATTGCACTAGTTTCGCTTTTCTTCGCTCCGTAATTGGTCCAGAAACTCGTGCCACTCTCTCCACCAGTCAGATGCAAAACTAAACCCAAGCAAGAGTTGGTTGCCAGCGTTTTCCAGCGCAATAGGCCGTTTTGAGTTTTCATCGGCTCTTACAAGTATTTTGTGGCCATTGGCCATTGTGATTACTTTGGTTTCGGTTTTACGTTACTCAATCTAAAAGCGCTCCATTGTTAATTAAAGCGCTGTTTTGGCTGAATTTGAAGTTCCGTAGTCACCACTGACACCACTCCCCTCTCGTTATAGTGCAAGAAGCCATTCAAGTTTTCCAAGTTTAATGCAATAACTGTGAAAGATTGTAAAGCTAAATGCAACCAAGTAAGTAATTCAATAACCAGTTGATATAGAAGTTGATATGAGGATTCCTTACGTGAAACGTTAAGTACGTTCATTGCTGCACGGACTTGTTTCTTAAAAGTCACGATAGTAAACGGTCCCAAAATCTGAGTAGTAATACCAGTAGCTTCATGCTTTAGATCTATTCCAGTTGAAGAGGTCACTTGGCTCGTGTACAGACTTCTCTTACTTACGTTGAGTCGGGAAGCATTTAATAATACCGCGGTTTTTGAAACCTGTTCCTGTTTCAGACTGACCCGTGTGAAAAAGGATGCGAGTTTCTTCAAAGTGTTATTAATTCAGGTATTTATCATTTAAAACACCCTTTTTAAATAGATATAATAGAGAGAAACACATTTGATTTAAAAGGGAAGCCAGCATTAAGCCTTAGTATGCAAGAGTGTAAAAAAAACTTCGGTTGAGAACCAAAACCAGGAAATTATGACGGCGCTATTTCTCAGGTTGATTTTCGCAGCATAAAAGCAATTCCATGATTGAGCTTCAGTTCATGCTTTTCTCTTTAGGGACTCGTCATTTCCTTTTTGGCAGGTGATGAAGGGGGGGGGGGGGGGTAGAGGATTTTGGAGGGACATCCCATGGTTTTCATGCATTGGGAACAGGGAAAATCAAACGTCACGACAAAGTATAATAGGGGACTATAGAAAGAAAATGACAGATCACTAGCAATAACAGGATCATAAGAATATTGAAGAGCTTTTTGGGGGGATTTTATAGTGAAAATCAAAATACACATTCCTATCCTGCTCTCCATTGACTTTTATATATATATATATATATATATATATATATATATATATATATATAATTGTGGTAAATTGTGGCAAATGCTGTTGGAAAGTACACAATACACATGAATGTAGAGCCAAATACAGTTCAAAATGACTAAAATGAAACACGCATGATTCCCTGAGAGTTAGTTAAACTCCGAGTTACAGGGAATCATGCGTGTTTCATTTTAGTCATTTTGAACTATATATCAAGATACAATAAACGCTACGTAACCCCACAAAAAGAGAAGAAATCCCAACAAGAATGACCCTTGCGTTAGCAGATGATCACCTGAGGCAAATTTGAACTGAATCTCACGGGAGATGAGCACTGACCAGTTGGCTGTCGGAAAGTGCTCGATACACATGAGTGTAGAGCGAAATACAGTTCAAAATGACTAAAATGAAACACGCACGATTCCCTGTTACTCTGAGTTTCGTGCTTACGCACTAATATACATCAAGTTGCTTGGATCATCCTCTCCCATCAACTCCTTTGTAACGCAGATGATAGATCGGGTGGCATCTGGTATGACACAAGGAACATCACTTCCAGAGGACCGTACCTTTTCTGTCGTACGTCAACAGAGTTATTAGTTAACTTTGAGTTTCGTCTTGTCGCCGAGAGCGCTGCTGGATTTGAGCCCGTTACCTTCATTATCTTTGTAAAGACGACGACGCAAGATTGGTATATACTAACACTGGTAAGTAATCATTCTTTTTACGCATATGTTGATCAACAACAAAACTAAGCAGATTGTTTGGCTTGATTCTCATCAAAAAGTTATTAAAAAGTTGACTCCTCGCTTAAATTCTTATTAAGAATTTTTTGATCGCCCTTCATTTATATCTGTTACTGTGCCTTATCTTCCTTTAAAGATAACGAACATTCCAACATCATCATAGTTTTTATTGGGCAATTCACTCACGTGATTAGGAACCTCCGCTCCTCTGATTGGCCGAGATGTTGTCCTATGTACCTTGCCTTAAGCAGCCTGCATGAGTTGTTTTTAATACAGAAGCGCTAGTTGAAAAATAGCATTAGCATTATTTTTTATTTTTCGGAAGAAAACAACCAGACCAATAGGCCGACAGAACAGCAAAACAAAAACAAAAAAACAAAACAAGCCAATTTTACTGACTGAATTGAAATCATGTAAGTTATTCTCCTCCTGCCTAATTTGTTAAAAAAAAATCGCTCTCATTAATTCCTTTGCTTTAATTGCTTAACGATGTTTAGCTCACCCTCGGCAAATATTGAAAATGATACTTATTCATAATTTTTATCATCATAACATCATTGTAATCATTATTACCCTTATTATCATACTCATGGCAATTATCATCATTGTCATTATTATTTTTATCATCCGTTTTTTTTTCAAGTTAGAACACGCATCAACGATATAAGAGCATTTAAGTTTTTTTTTTTTGACTTCTAATCACAGCCAATACACAGTCTCACACTGTTATCAATTCACTCTTTTTTGCAATGCTCTTCGAAACAAAGTGGCGCTGGTCACAGACAGAGCGCCTAGTGCAGGCTAAATATATTCATATATCATTTCAATTCAGTCTTCAGAGCTTCCATTCTATGCAAATGATCTTCATAAAGGCTTTAAAATGCAAGTAGCTTTTGCCATGGTAACATCAAAGGGACTACACTCTGCACAAGATTTTAAAAAATTCCGCAATATTAGCAAATGGATGTCGACGTTGAGTGGTAAGTCTTTGTTTGCGAGAAGATTAAAACTGAAACAAAAAATTAATCTGGTAACAAAAATTATCAAGAAGTCCTCAGATTTAATCATTTTGACAATTATTTTCTGTTCATCAGTTGATAACATTAAATGCATTTTAGTTGATATCGAGTAAGTCACGACTTGCCTTTCTCCTGACAGCAATACTCCTCGATCATTAATTAAGATCACGAGTAAAAAGGAATTGATCGCCAACCAAAGAATCTTTGATTATTAAATAAATTCTCCTAGTCAGTATTAAAGGAAATCATATTGAGAAGAGTATGGAGAAAGTAGATACTGATGTTAGGGTGTAAATGTTTTATATTAACGTCAGGTTTCCCAACATAAAGTTATCCTAGCTTCTAGTTGTTTTTCCGAAAAGTACTGCACGACAACGCTGAACAGTCAATCGAAGGGGTGGTGCGGTGATACTGAATTAAATAAAGCCGATATAACAATTTTAGATGTGTTTTTTAAAATGTCATATTTTCTCTGTAGTTTTTAAAATATTCGTAATCTCGTCTCATTTCTCATACAACCCTTCTTGATCTACCGCATTTTAATTCAGATGAAGATCCTATAGACCCTCCTAGGGACGTGAACGTTAATTTGAAACCAGCAGGCGACAAATTTGAGGCCCATGTGACTTGGGGTTTGGCGCCGCACAGTAAGTGAATTTTTCACGAAACTCAGATTTGACTGAATTGTAATGGCACACATCAAGAAAACCGGGAAACTTTGGATCACCACTCTTTTCTATAAAACAATAGAAAAATCTGCATGAAACGAAAACAACACTTTTTTTAAATTCTGTCATTTTTGGTGTTACTCATATGAATGCACCCAATCTTAAATACGAAACTTTTGAAGCTGGGGAGAGGTTTAACCTGAATTTCAACGTTTTCAGAGTTGTTTGCCTGAGAGTTTGACGTGGGTGTCTAGGATAATAATAATAATTTATGGACTTATGTCGCCCGGTTATCGATATAAAAGTTTTAGTAGCGCATTGCAATGTTTACAACTTAAACTACACCAAAATATTAAAGTTGAAGGTCGACTTCAGGGTTGAAAATAAAATATATATTCAGATTACAAGAAAATTAGCTTATAGTAAGGAGAAAGAAAACAAATTCTTAACAAAAAAATCTCAATCGATCTTATCTCTCCTTGCCAAAGGCGGAAACTGTTTCATCGATTTTATGGTTGACTCTTGTTGAAAATTTTGTAGGCAAAACATGTGACTACATGATTGACTGGCGAGCTAATGAGGAAGATCACTGGAATATTGAAAGATATGAACTTGATCGACATAAGGTAGGCTGCGCTCTTACTAAAGTCATTTGAACTTTTATCGATCTAATAAGTTTTTCATTTCTGTTTTAATTCTATCAGCATCATGTAGGTACAAAGATGTATTATGTGCTGCAAGGTTTATTGCCAAACGAGAATTACACTATAGATGTAAGTTTTTAATTAATTTATTTATTTTTGACACGCATTTGATAACGTTAGCTGTCATATCAAATATTTTCACTTGTTTGTTGATAAGGCTGTACTACCGAAAAAAAGACTTAAAAAGTCCTACGCAATATAACGTTTTTTTAGGTTTTCAAACAACATCCTCTGCTTTGAATGCACGTTTGTCTTTCAACTTCTGAAGAAAATTCGTCTCTGTAAAATTTCTGTGATTTTCATCATTGTTTTCACGAAAGGATTAGTAGATATTGGTATGAGAAATTTATAAGTGGAACTTCATTATCGCAAAGATAAGTCCTCCATGACACAATTTCCCTGGCAAATTGCGTCTAGAGAAATGTGCCTCTCAATCTCACGCAATATGAAGTGACCGTGAAAAAGAATGAAATAATATTTAGTTCCTATGCAATAAATTATGCCATTGTTTAGATTGCGTGTTGCACAGATCAGGAATAATCAAGTCTTTTTTCTCGCATTTTAGATCATATCCACCACTTCTGATGACAAAGAAAATAAAAGCACCGTCTATATTGTTACTCCATCCTTGAGTAAATATCACTTTTTTGATCATAATCACATATATGTAGTGATTGTTTATTCTTCTGTTCTATCAGGAGTCCATTGAGTAATGAGCTAATGGTTCTATACCAGTCCTTTTGCCGTGATATGATGTAGATTGTGCACTCCGACAGTTATTTGGCGCGGAAATATTTTTCTTTGATTAGCCATCGCATAAAATTCATCAGCGTTGGCAAATTCTACAGATTTAAAAGGCTTATATATCGATCAGAAAATGTGGCATGATTCTTTAAACGAAATTTAAAATTTTTCATCTTATCAATATTCGTACAACTGATCTAGCTTTAGAACTGAAATTAGGTCATGATCATCAATTGCCCTTACACCCTGATTTTCTTTCAGATTGCTTCAATAAAACTGGCTTTCATTACACCTGCAGTGAGTATTAAACCCGCAAGGCGTTTTTTTTATGTCATTGGCAAGTGACAACATTATTTCATTAGTCTCGAGTTTTAAGTTTTAAGTTTTCAATTTTATTGCCAGTTATTTCTCATAAATGATAACGCTAAACAAAGGATCATAAAGATATAATCATGTTACACTAACGTACTTTTTAAGAGCAATTAAAAGTTTAGTCTGTTCTAGGCATTTAGTGGGTAAAACGGAGTGAAATAAAAAATGGCGCGAAAATTGCAGGAGAGAGAAAAAGCGAGCGAAGTCTGGATCGGATAAAACTCGATCCAGAACTCCTTCGTTTTTTCACTCCTCCAACATTATAGCGCTGTTTACTATCGTTTCATCAACGGAACGCCTGGAACAGACCATTCAAAATTGATCGTCGAAAGCTGGACATCCGGGGTTTCATGGGGTTTGGTTCCTTTGCTATGTGATTGTCATATAGGAATCTCGCGCCGCCCTCTCAAGCAATCAGATCAACAAATAAATCCGTTAGCAACTTGATCAGATTTTGTAGCGGGATGCATGACCATCTCAGAGAACTGGTTCTTTTGCAAAGCCATGAGAGACAAGGACTCTTGAGACTGGATTTAAAATCAACCATCTTTCACACGGACCCTATCCTTCTCTCTTTCCCAGTCCTTGGTCCACCAGAGAACCTAACCTTGGTCAACGTCAAACACCTGTCACGCAATACGTCAAAAGCTGTGGTCACGTGGTGGCCGCCACATAATATATTCTCTACAGATCATATACAAGAATACAGATTAACGTGGAGAAAGATTCCCATCCTAGTAGGACAAATGTCCGAACCTCATAGTGATTCTACAAAATTACCACCAGTAAGTAAGAATCCTGTTAGGAAGATCTCTCTGAAATTTGAGGGAAACCTCGAAATGACCAGCTGTTCTGGCAGAAAACTCACGAAGGGGGTATCACCAAGTAAAATTTTGAATCGGCTCTCGAGAGCCACAAGATCAAGTAACATCCTCTGTTAAAGTCTCCTTCCGTCGATTGATTTCGTTTCGCAAAGCAGCGAATTGTTACGAAGGAGACCGGCTTTTTCGAGAATTTTTCTGTCGTAAGTTCGCGCACACTATGCCAGCCAATTGAAACCAATACTTTGAAGTAGCGCTTAGCATTCTTAGACGGTCAGGTTTCGTCGTGATAAACATAAAGGTTAGTGAATCAAGTGGCTGGCTAAGAGCGCGGACACGATGAAGGGAATCTCAACTGGCTACGTACCTCAAGTGCGCTGAACATTGCCATCTTTGTTACCGCAATAGAGAATAGTTTTGGTATAATACTTTGGAATAATAGTAAATGCCTCATCGACCAAAACTGTTCCGTCAACATGACTGGATATTTGCCCGCTCACTTTTGCGTTTCAATGAACCTTAACTTTGTTTCTGCCCAAGGGGAGCGCAAAAAGGTACTTGAGAAAAATTCATCAGATCTAATATCCTCGTTTATTGTTGTTCTCTTACAGGAAAACACCAGTTTTCAATTGGTTGGTCTTCACAATGGTTTCCCTTACATCTTTACGGTAGACTCGTAGTACACTTTGCACTTAATTGGCATATAATTGATTCAGTTTTAACCTCGGTGCCCCCTTCAAGGGGCTGATACACTTTGTTTGTTTTAAAGATCTCTGATAACACCTGACCGATCCTTACCTCACTGTTTGGGTTGTCCATTGTTTACACCTTCACGTGCTCAGTACATTTGATATTTCATTTTGATAACATCAGGTAGCAGCAGTATCACCAATGACAGGGAAAGGAGAGGAAGCGAAACTCTTTTTTAACACCTCAGGTGCGTCCGTGAATCGCATGAAATTGGTTGAACCGTTCGAATCAAATAAAAGATAAGCACAGTCAACTCTCCGCTAATGAACACTTTCATGTTTTGCCTCCCAGTCAGACTCTGTATTTACACATTTCCGTTAGTGGACACTCTCTTGTAAGCGAGACGCGCACACTTTTGAAAATGAAAATTGGGCTTTACGTTTGTGTACACTCTATCGTAAGCGGACACCCCATGCATAGTAATTGAATCTTAGCAATGAAATTTTTCTTAACTTGCAAATCAACAAAAATATGACCTGACGCAGGAACAGAACAATGGGGGTTTGGTTTTGTCCGTTCGTTTTACATGAATAAGACCCCTACATGACATTAGTGGTGTCACGTTATGGCCTCGTTGGTCATGGTCTACGTTAAATTCTCAAGTAAGCGGACATCCGCCCTATTTTTCTTACGTGATCGCTCATGGGATTAATTCTCGTAGGTGGACAGTTCCACTAACGGACACTTTTTCCAATTCCCGAGGGTGTCCGCTTCGAAAGAGTCGTCTTTATTATGGGCTTCAGAACTCACCGTGAAATCAATATCATGGATTACTGCAGAGTATTGCTGCTCCTCCAATGTTAAGTACTAATCCGTCCCTGTCTATTCACCTACCCCCCACAACCCCTCACCCCACGGTCACCCTCAGTATTTTATCTTACTTCTCTGATGGTCATCTACACTGTTGTGTGGAGAGAGAAGGGCTGTTCAATCGAAGCAATATGTTTTATCTAAGGATATGATCTAAATGACCCATCGATTCGGAATGCATTGTGCGAACTTCTAGCCTGGCTTACTTCCCTTCAAATGATATGAAATATTGATATTTCTACCGCATGCTCTTTTTTTCACAGGTCCTCGTGTTCGCGGTATCAAATACGCCCAATCTTCACCTACCCATAAGGCGGGCACGCCCTTCCCATATCTGGTGACAGCACTCGTGCTGATAACTGTACTTGCCTGCTTCTTCGGTGCCACCTATTTATACATCAAGAAGAAATACGGAAGTATATCCTCAGCTGTGCAGCAGATGCAAGTTCAGTATATCAACAGCAGAGCTATGTAAGTTGAAGCTTAAAGTTACAGGCTTAAATCAAATTTGTGTTCGAGCAGATAATAAAGGCAAAGCCTCTAACCATCGGCTGCATGTGGTAAGCATACAAAGGAAGCTTATGTGAAACCCGAAGAAGATTGTGCTAAAGAAGTTGGAACTAAAACCAAGAATCGAAAATAGTGAAATATGGTTCCCGTACGGGCCTGAAATTTTTTTCAGGTCCTACTTACAACTACTAGTTTCAGTAGTGTTCTTAGCTGCGAGGATCTTCTAATTTCATCTTTCCACCGCAGTGCAAATATGTGAATTTTCATATATCTAAAATCTTCATTCACTCGGATGTTTATTTGTACCCAATTCATTGACCAGCTCCCAGTTGGCTTGTTAGCTCAATTGGTAGAGCGCTGCACCGGTATCGCAAAGGTCATGGGTTCAAATCCCGTA
This sequence comes from Pocillopora verrucosa, assembly GCF_036669915.1. Taxonomy (NCBI): domain Eukaryota; kingdom Metazoa; phylum Cnidaria; class Anthozoa; order Scleractinia; family Pocilloporidae; genus Pocillopora; species Pocillopora verrucosa. The sequence continues at coordinate 10,067,587 of NC_089312.1, forward strand.
CGGGCCTGAAATTTTTTTCAGGTCCTACTTACAACTACTAGTTTCAGTAGTGTTCTTAGCTGCGAGGATCTTCTAATTTCATCTTTCCACCGCAGTGCAAATATGTGAATTTTCATATATCTAAAATCTTCAGTGAAATATGGCTTACTTCATGCGTCGAAACTTGTAACGGGCACAAAAAGAACCCTGTAGGAGACTGAAGCATTTTGAAAACTAGAAGTGACCGCTATTCCTGAAACTTAAATATTTAGTTTTTACTGGTAAAATGTTTTCAGGTTGTTATTTAACGGAGGCACGTTTTCGTTGGATCTCCCTACCATTGAGCCTGATGAATGGGAAGTGGAATACAGCAGTGTTGCCTTCGGACAGCAGATCGGCGAAGGAGCTTTTGGAACTGTTTCCCAAGCCACCGTTATCGGCTTGATGGGTTTTCCAGTACTTAAGGAAGTTGTTGTTGCTGTCAAGAAATTAAAAGGTAAAGCAGTCGATAGTTGAGAATTGTTTTATGCTCGATCAACGTACGTGTACCGAGGTATGGATGCACACGAGAAGTTCGGAGAGCACAAGGGAAGCTTACTTGTTGTTTGAGCGGCGCTCAAGAGCAACTCAAGTCTATTAAGCCCTCTTTGCACTAAACTTTCCAAGTGCATTTACACCCCAGTCGCTTAAGCAAATCCAAAAGTATTAAACGACTTTTTTCTAATAAAGTGGAAAAAATTTGAGCGCGATAAATAGGATTTGGATGTTAATATTGTCGTGACACTATAATGATGTCACTTGGAGTAATGTTAACTTTAATGACGTCATCAGGAGAGATGCGACATAATGATGATGTCATTTAGGGTGATGCACCATCATAATGACGCAAAGTGATGTAATTTTATTTAATGCAATTTTCAATAACCTGACATCATCATAGACTATTGATCCCTCGGAGCTACTTGACTTTTTATGACGTTAATGCTTTAACTGATAACATAAAAGTTACTTGAAGGAGCTACTTTTTCAACCTGTGAAGCACCAACCGAGGACTATAAAATTTCCTTATATTTGTCTGGTTTTTAGCAAACGCAAACTTGGAAGACCGGCGGAACTTCCTCACAGAGATATCACTGATGAAAAGCATCGGCAAACATCTGAATATTGTCAGCATGCTGGGATGTGTGACGAGTAGCGGCCCGCTATGTCTTATTACCGAGTACTGTCCTCATGGAGATCTCAGGAACTACCTCAGACTCATTCGGGATAAGGTGGGAGATTGTGTAACTTTGAACTGAGTGTTACTATGACTACTTTGGTATTGCTTTTGGCGTTCCGTGATTGGTCTAGGAGACTCGAACCACACTTTATTTCGATCAGAAACAAAATTTAGACCAATCCTAACCTGGTCACTTATGTTTCCCGCGCTTGACGTAGCTTATTTATTTATGCGTTTTCATTGGTTATTTCTAAAGATATGCCTTTGCTCTGATTGGCCAACGTGGCTGCTTTGCTTTTATGGCGACACTCAATTCAAACGCGATCTGATGATCTTGTCACGTGCAGGCAGAACAGAAACAAACTCTTTTTAAAAAAGTTTGTTATATTTACAGAATTTTAACGAATGCAAACTTAGAAGGAAACTGTGGTTCTTTCCAACTTGAAAAAAAAAAGAGTGAGCCATAAATTGCACGTTGTTATCCATGTAAAGCTCTACAAGGCCTTAGGAACTAACACGATGACTCACCATCATGAGCTGCCTTGTGGCCGCGGTCCTGACGTTACTAGAAAAGGAAAATAAATTCTGTCATATTGCCGGGCAATTGTTTAAAAAGTTATTACCACAGTTCCGTTTGGAACGTGATAAAATTTATCAAAAATTGATGTCTTGGAGATCACTAAAATCTTTCAAAGAAGTCACACGACAGATAAAAGTGTGCAAAGTTGTCAGGTGCATGCAGCCATTGATTCACGTTGCCATCTTCTTAATCAGAAAAAGAATCCGCACTTTGTTCTGCCCAGTGACTTTGTGAGCCCCGTCTTCAAAAGGAAAGCACTGCACAGTAATAAAGGATCAAAGAGTCCAAGTCCGGTGAAAAAACTTAAGGTAATAGCACTGCACCCGGAGGAGATATGGTTTATCCTCTCTTGACCACAAATGTTGACGAAATATTGTATAAATGTTGGTGAATGGATTACACTTAACACAGGTCCATATCTAAATGATTTATGGCTTACATTGCGCCTGGGGAAAGTTGTTTTGGTATTCAAATAAGTGTGGCCACTCTCTTATCAACGTCCTTGCATGTACTCTTTTCAATATTTCATGGTTGAAAGTTATTGCAACGGTCCCCGTTTTGTGTGCCATGGGATGGTTCATACATTTACTCTTCTTTGATCGAACTACGACGACAACGGCCATTCTAGTGCCTGCCCACTGCAACAGCCAAAATAACAGCCAGCTAGTCACTGACTGATGAACAACGTGACAAAATGTGTGACGATTCTCTCAGGCAAACGAACCCTGGTGGCCAAAGTATAGTTCGTGAGAGAGGAATTAATTACTTTTCAGCATTAAGAGCGGACGTTTAACAATCTAATGTTATCCTAGCACTTAACGCCAACTGTTTTGTTGACAATCTAATTATGATAACTTATTTTTGGTTTCTTCTTCATTTGCTATTTTGATCATTTCATGTATCTAGGTGCTGCAGTGAGCATTTTCAAGTTTAATTTTCCTCTTACCTTCCTATAGTGGCTCCTCTCTTAAACAGGAATTTCCCCTCTGTTCTCAAAGTGGACGTTGTAGATGGTTCAGAATCAAATGTAAACAAATTCTTCAAAAAGGTTCATTTTGCCACATCGCGCACCACCTCGACTGCCAAGAAAGCTTACCTTTTGCAAAAACGTAAAGCTGAGGATTGCCATTATCGCAAGGTTTTTTATTTTATTTTTTTGTCGACAGCAAGCTTTCTCTGCAAGCTGCCTTCAAGTTCAAAATAGTGACGATGAGAATCAGCCTGAAAACACTGAGGGAACATTCAGTAAGTACAGAACTGCCTATTATTTCCCTCTTATCGGCCTTTTTCTAGCCAGGTGAGTAAAGCGTTTACTGGGCGGAATTCTGCGAAGGCATACGAAGACCTCTCTCCGCTGGTACTGAATTTCTCTGCTGCTCAGTTTTTCCCAAAAACCACATGCGATTCCCACTTAAAAGGAAAAGGAAATTCAATTTATACATAATAGAAAAGAACAATTAGCGACTTCCTCCCTTGTGCTTTCATGATGGTCTCTCCAGGGCCTAAAGTTACGATGATTATCGATGAGTCATCGATAACTCATCGTAAACACACCGTTCGGTCATTATTAATTTCTTGATGATGTGATTCCGTTTCAGTGTCAAGCTACGATTTAAAACCTCGTGAGACGGACAGCAATCACAGCCTGTTGTCTTCAGTCAGGTAGAAATGATGTACCGCGATAGAATTAGACATATGATGCTCGTTTATCGTAAATCACCTCAAACCTCTCCTGTCCAGGCAGGAATGTACAGCAGAACTGTGGCCTCATGGTCAGTGCGCTGGACGAGAGGTCTTGGTTCGAGTCTGAGACCGAGACCTGGCCAGGTGAATAAGTTTTCTTGGAAAAAAATCTTCACCCTTACATCGACTCTCTCCACTCCGGAGTAAATGGATACCCGCAAATTGCTAGATAAATGCTGCGGGGGAGGGGGCTAACCTAACGATAGACTAGTATCCCATCCAGGAAAGAGTTGTGAAACTTCAACCTGCTTCATGCTAAGGAGACCGGGAGTACGCTCCACCTGGTTGGGCCAGGCTCGAGTACAGTTTTTACCTTTACCTTTTCAGCTGAGTGTCATAATCTGGGGTCTTAATAGTTTTTTTCGAGGCTTGACAGGTACCTCTGTCAGTTCTCTTCCTTTACAGAGGGGTTCATGTTTTCCTTTACCTTTGCTACACACTAGTGCGTATGCTTTAGCTGACAAGCACTTTACGCCCTCTGATCCAGAAAGTGTTCTTTTCAAAGAGGCAACACTAAGGCGTCGACAAGTCTGGACCCCACAATTATACATATTAATCATAAATCTTCCGTCGATCTTTCCCTAAAATCTTACCACTTAGCTTGCAGCCATCTTCCTTGGCCACCTGCTTTGTAATAGAAAATTCTCGAGGCCCGCTGCCACGCACGGTGTTCTCCGCACCGCAGTAAGGTGACGCCAAAACTTGAGCGATCTTGGACCTTAGTTTAAGCTTCACACCCAACCTTTTAGGTCTCCTACTTCAAAATCTTTCCATTTCATTTTCATATCAACTTCTCTCCTGGTATAGCTGTCTGTGCAACGATGCATGCAATTGTTCTGTCCAGCCGGTGCATGGAAATGACTACGTGAACCGCCAACGCAGTTGGAGCCATGAATCATCTTCTTCCGCACCTATGAAAAATCTAAGAATTCCTCTAAAGATCGGAACGTCAGTTCCTTCAACCCCCCTAAATCTCTCCCCCAGTGCCACGCCAATTCTCTCGGGAAGTACAAGCAAAGGCAGCTCAGTTCAGGCGGGTGGTTTCATGCTTGAAGAGAAGAGAGATGACATCTGCATCGTGGTGACAGACGCTGATCCAAATCTAAACCCCTGGGGTAATACAAGAAAAGTTTCCGCTGGGGAAAAGTGGATGGCGAATTTTGTACCAGTAACCGAGCAAGAGGAGAATGAACAAAACTCCCCGAAGAAAAGATCGTCTACTCTGAGTAAGTAATTTCATTATTCATTGTTGTAGGGTTATATGTAAGAGGAAGGAGTAAATTTTTTTTGGTGGAAAAATTTGTGGTTGAAAGGATTGGTATTAGGGATACTCACTTCCATATCATCCAACTGCCCTTCGGTTCTTTTTCTTCTTCTTTCTTTGTTTCCCCTCGTCTTTCTATATTGGAAAAACTTACGGAGGAAGTTTAAAATGCTGAAACGATAACAAGGCCAGACCAAAACACGGGGGCTACGTTCCCTATCCTCTGTCTCCTACTTGCGTGGGTTCTTTGGTTCTGCTAACCAGTACAGAGAAAAGACGCAGGAGACGGAGCCCTCAGTTCATCATCCTTATCCGAGAAAATTTGACCATTTAGCCATTTGAAGATGCCATAACGAAGGAAGCACACTCTCCTCAGTTACTTTACGACCCTGAGTGTTTGTCTTGTCTGAGGCTTGAAACCTCGACTGCCCGCACGTCAGTCCGACGCTCTAAAACACCAATCGAAGGGCTAACGCTCGAAACGTCAGCCTTTTAACTCTTTACGATGGTCAGTTGATACTACTAAATCATCCTGTTGCACTCTCCCACCGACGCACTTTCTTTAGAAACTTAATCCCTTTATTGCTCTAAAACACCTACTCACCAAGCCACGGTAATCTGAATGATACCCAGGCCAACTGTCGATGAAATCTCATTTTGAGAACATGGTCAGAGAGGTAAATAGCACGAGTAAAAAGTACAGAATCTTAATCTCCACTTAAGGGACGGCTGGATGGGGTGTATCAAGTGAACGAGATCTGATAAAGATCAGTTGGGATTCATCAGCCGCTTTACGATCCTAGGTCCATCTAAGAGTGAGGAGCGACTGCGGAATGAAAACAGAAGGAGAAGCCTTGAAGAAGACATGAGGGAAGAACTAACACAGAAAGTCCTCCTGTCATTTGCAAGACAGATAGCCGTGGGCATGGTAACTTAGAAGTCTGCTGCATTTTAGCGAAATCGTACCATCAACCCTTTGCGTTCTGCATGATATATTAGGTCACGACATGAGATGAAACTGTCTAAGATCAGAGGTTTCAATAACTTTTTACTCGCAGGCTGAACAGACAGCAGTGGGAGGTTTTATAGGCAGTGGCAGACCCCTCGTAGAGTGCTTTTATCGAAACTCCTGTCAAATGTTTCCTTTCATCATCATTTGAAAGGTGTACTTAAAAGAAACATTGTTGAAAAGTTTGGTGCTTTCAAACACGCTTTACTTCGTCGATTATTTTAGGCGCAACCGATTACATTTGTGTTTCAATGCGTCTGATGTGCTGTACAGTTTTTTTCTTTGCCAAAGTATTTTTTTACTTTCATAACTTTCTTCGTCCTCTCAGGAATACTTGTCACAGAAGAAGTTCATTCACCGCGATCTCGCAGCGCGTAATATTCTTGTCTGTGATGATAATCTTGTCAAGATATCTGACTTTGGCCTGACCAGAGATGTTTACGAGAGTTGTGAATACCAAAAGGCCCAGAGTGCAGGAAAACTTCCCATCAAGTGGATGGCGATTGAATCTCTCTTCGACAATATTTGTACCACGCAAAGCGATGTGTAAGCAGCTCAGTTTTTTTTCTCTTTCTTGTTAGAGTAATTTTATTGAGCGTAGAAAGCAATTCGAGACTGCTGGCTCTTACAACAAACAATAGAGAACAAAACGGAAAAAGAACGAGGAAAACAATAAAAACAACAGGTTAACGAGGCGGTGTGCTATTGTGTCTTCTCACAAGAAGGAGCCAGATTTCTTCGGTTTCGCTTTACTTCGCTCGGTGATTGGTTTAAAAAAACTCGCGTCATCCTCTCGACAAATCAGATTAAAAACTAAAAACAATCTTGATTTGGTTATTCTTAGTTTCCTCACGTCGTTTTCAGCAGTTTGCAAGCTTTTCCTTGAGTTGTCATTGGCTCCCTGTGATGTCATCTCTTTTCTGATTGGGTGGTGTATCTACTCTAGTTTTTTTATCTTCGACGTTCATCGAAAATCGCCCTAATTGACATATGACCAAGTCGTGATTTTAATCAATTCGGAACTAAAGGGCTTAGTTAGGTAATGACGGTACATTATTTTTTCAATTCGAATATGATGTGCCATGACACAGCAAACCTAGTGACTGCGTAAATTACCATTCACACGACACAGATAACGTTAGGGTCGCATTAAAACTGAATTCTTCAAGTTTAAAACAAATTCCGGGAGGCATACACTTATACAATTGCTCTTTGGATAAAGGCGTCTTTTTTGATCGAATGAACTGATCAAAACCATTTCTTTGATCAGTTTTACCTCTTATCACTGGAAATATTGTGTAAGTTTTCACCAGCTATGCCGTTCCCATGCTCTTAATGAACAGTTTAATATGGATGTATATTATCATATGCAACGCGTGGGTCTGTACTTACATCTCGAATTGCATCGGGAGTGAACAGCCGCTTCCTCCATCTCACCGAAATAATCGATGCAATCCAGCAGATGGCCGAAACACGAAAGTTTTTATCGTAACTTAAACAAGGGGGAGGGGGAATGTGAATTAAAAAAGGAATAAATGTCTAGGGCATCGTGACCATTTGCAAAAATGGAAAATGGCTAAGGAACTAACTTTATCACTTTTTTATTTGTATTTTAGGTGGTCGTACGGCATTGTGCTCTGGGAAATCATTACTCTGGGTAAGCACATTCCTTTTATCCATGCTTTGAAGCAACAGTTTTCTAAATGATGTATTCTGAAGGAAGAGTTTGATCTTACATAGGCCTCAACAATCATCTTTCTATTTCACATCGCAAGAGTTGCCATGATAACACGTCACAAGTACATGTTTCTGCCTCATCGTTGTGGTCCAGAACTTATCAGCCCTTTTTACATTTCTGTGGCATTTTTCATGGCGACAGCTACAACCAGGATCGCAAAAGATCATGTCAGGGATTCATGAGACCTTTTTTCCAAACTAGCACTTTATTCAGCGCCATTTTGCCATAGAAAAACAGTTTGTAGGTTTTGACCAACCTACAAAACTTACAAAAAATAAATTATAAAGGATTATCTGACTTTCTAATATTCACCATTAATGGTACATTTTAAGTGCGGATCTGACTGATGAGCATTTCATTCCATCAGGTGGTTCTCCCTATCCTGGTATATCAGGTCGAGATATTCATAAGCTAATCAAGAATGGATACAGAATGGAGAGACCGGAGACGTGCAGTCAGCAGATGTGAGTTGGATGAGAAACAAAAAGCATCCTTCTGAACTTTTATCCCTATTACTAGGAATCTACCATTTACATAAGATCAGCAATTTTCAAACAGCCCAGCCCTGTATATCATTTTAGGTGCGCTGAAGGTCTGTCGTCAGGCCTCATAAGCGATCGTTACCTGGCAACCAACCGGTTGACCGAGTTTCTTTGTAACAATTTATTACAAAAACATTGAGTTTAACATTTTTGCGTACGTAATTTCCGTGCTGAACGTGACAAGTTCAGTTGTAATTTTGAAAGTGTTTCAACTTTATGAGTTGGCCGACTTTTGTTCTTACTTTCGATGATTTTTTTTCTGTCATTTCTTCAGCTACCAAATCATGTTATCCTGTTGGAGAGCTAATCCTGAAGAAAGACCAAGCTTCACAGATCTGAGAAACGAGCTCGAGAAACTGCTAGAAGAACAGGGGGACGAACAATATATAAGTGTCAACTGCGCTGATTTTGATGATTACTGTGCTCTGGTTGGAAACCAGAGCAGCTCAAGTGAAAACGAAGAACTTGCCTTGCTCACGAGTGATCAAAGTACAGCGATATAGACATACGCGCACAAATGCCCAGGGTTTATAAAATGAAGCAGTCTCAGCAAAACACTACTATCGATATAAGTGAGACAAAGCATGTACTTGGAAATAGTTTTTAAAAATCAGTTAGTCAGCCTTTGCTTCCTCTACGAACCTAGTGGTGCATTAAAGGTCTTTTCCTAAGGTTGGGATAATCTGGGGTTTAGTGATTAAATCTGCGGTAAATGTCACCAGAAATTCCAATCAGAATTAGAGCGGAGGAGCCAATAAGATCTCAAAATAATTCGAAGAGAAACTCGCTTCAAACGCGAGAAATGACAGTGATCAAGTTGCCAATGATTTACTCTTGTATCTGATTGGGTGAAAGGGTGGCGTGAGTTTGTTCGACCAATCACAGAGTGAAAGAACGAAAACCGGTGCACCCTCTGTCACCCCTTGTTCAATTAATACAGAAAAAGTGGCGCCTCTTAGAGTAGCCTTTGTTATATCATGTAAATCATTTTATGATAACTTAAAGTTGAATTGAAATCGATATTTTCGAATAATAATTTCCTTCTCTCTTTCATCTACTATGCACCCTGTGAACGTACAACTTAGCGGAAAAGATTTAACTGTCCGGCCCGCTAAAATTATATGGTTGTCACTGATGCAGAAGTCTTCTTAAATTTGGCGGGCTATAAAAAGTTTGAGCCATCGTTTTTCTGTAAATCGTGTTTAATTTTTGCAGATGACTGAGCAATGATTACGAGTTTTCAATCATTTGAAACTTTTTGACTCTTAGGTTTAAATAGGGTGATGGATTTTACAGGTAACGGTTAAGATTTTTGCCATTGTACGAGTTACAATTAATTCTTTCGGTCACGGTCAAAAGAAAAACCTTTTACGGTTAACTTTTCACTTTGACGATTGGTTAAAATTTGCAAATTTCACGCCTAACTGTTTTTTTTTCCTCTTTTGCCTTTCTATGGTAAACGGTTAACCTCATTAAAACCCTCATAATATACAGCAGTGATAAAATTAATGTAAATAGATACAATGTAAATATTATTCCACAATAAAGATGTAATAAATATGTTCCTGACCTCGTTTTCTTAGCTTGTAAAATAGGTCGAAGTTATATACACCATAAATCGAAGGATGAAAATTCAGTTCGGTCCGTAACTTGTGGCACGACCTCCGACTCAGCTGGCCCGAAGTTTTTGTGGATGTATTAACCCGACTGTAATTAATCATAGTGTAACAGCTATAAACGCGTAGCTTCAAAAGATAACAGCATAAAATTCTGGCGGATTCGTCGCAGACTGTATGTTGAAAATTATGTTTTTGTTTTCTGTAAGTAAACAAACTAGCAAATAAATATATAATTATGAAAAGGTGGGGAATTCTTACCCAAAGCCAAGATTCAATGAAGTAACACGTTTAATTTCTATTTTTAGTAAGGGATTCCCAGGTTTTCCTCACTTTGCTGCGATGATTGGGCGTAAAATGATCCAACTGCCTTGATCTACGATGGGCTCATGGTATTAATACTCGCCTAAGAAAGCAAAGGGAACGATTGGCTCATAAAAAAAACTACAATTCATCTTCTCCGTGTCAAGTCTACGTTTTCATTCAGCTATTTTGTTTCAAGCTATCATTCACTGTTGTTTTTCACGCGTGCTACGCAAATTTGGTTTCACTGCCTAATGTTTCACATATTAAACAGACATCGTCTTGTCAAAGAAACGGTTGATTTTAATGATATGGAGGTTTTAAAAGATAAATATTCTATTGAATTTCTCAGTAGAGTCAAACAGTGGGCCTTTACGCAGGCAGTCTCACCCTATTGACGAGGTCCTTCCCGCAAGTCAAAAAAAAAAAAAAGAAAACTTGAAAAAAATGAATCAGCACGCGCGCGGAATTCTGGGAGTGAGGCACACGAAAAGTGGGCTCTACGTAGGGCAATACCTTTTTATCTTGTGCTTAACTGAGCGCGTCATTTGATTGACTTCAACTCAGTTTTTCCATTTGACTATAGAGTGACAAAGAAGTTCTCAGTATACATGAAAGAAACCAAAGGAAATGTTTAGGGACAGGCTGCAGTTGACAAACTTCATTTAGGCCCAGGGGAATGTTTAAAAATTTGAGCCAACACTATTAAAATTGTTTTAGAGAGAAAACATTGACGGCAAATGTCAGTCCTTGGCGATAAGGCTGGCTGTTACATGCGTCTCATATGTATTTAAATTATAAAATCAGTACGCCAGATATGTCATCGATTTGAAGTGCACGTCTTTTAATTTTGTTGGTCATTAGTTAGGGTGATACTGTGTTCCCGAGATTACTTTGACGTGAAAAGCGTGCAGCGCGAAACAGTTTGGACATATTCAACTCATTCAATAACTTCGATCTCTATGCATTTCACGAGAAACTTTTTTTGCAACACAACTGAATGAGTAGCGAGAGTAAAACAGGCAGAGCCTTTCACATTGTCTTTATTTATCCTACACTCATTGTGCTTTATTTTAATTAGATAAGATTGATTATTGTGTCTCTTTCGCGACGGCACCGCGCACGAAATTGTTCCACAGCTGACGATAAACTTCCGTACTTCTTTTTCACAAAAGCGTAAGTAAGTCTAACAAAACTTGCGCAAACAATCGCCACAAGGATTCCTGTTATGAACATCCACGGCAACGCTTTGCTCTCTAAAACGGGAACATGTTGATCTTCATGGCTTGAAACTTTTGTTGTTGTTTCTGTAGATTATGAACCCAAAACACAACACTCAATATTTTCCATCTTGGAAGTTTTTATGCTTATTAACCTATTTGGTCTTTCCACTGAAATAGAACCTCCACTAAGATTTTTATCAAAATTTACCTATCGGTTGTTTATCCTCAAGGAACGTAAATCTTACGCAGTTACCCTATTTTCAGCTTAGTATAGGTAATCACATGAGGCCAAGTACTATTAAGGATTAATTGCACGAGAGTTTTCAAAATTTTCCAAAATTGCCCGAGTCGCGAAGCGACGAGGGCAATTTGGAAAATTTTGAAAACTCAAGTGCAATTAATCCTTAATAGTACGAGGTCTCATGGGATTACTTGTTTATCAATAAAGGGCAAAATTTATACGAAGGAAAATCACGCGCGCAGTCTATTTTTATCTGGGAAGCAACGGATTAGCAATGCAACGGATTAGCCAATCATTAACAGGTAATCATGCCCTCTCTTGATTACTAAAAATGCCCTCGATTAAGAAAAAATGCCCTCTCTCTCAACCAATCAGCGCTCAGTAATTTTGCCCTTTATTGATAAAGAAATTAAACTAATTAAACTAATTAAACCAAGCAACATAACGTAAAAAAAAAGAGAAAAAACAGGATAGAAGGCAAATCGGCTTGAGATTTTTTAAATTATTAACCATTCCTTTTCATTTGAATATCCATTTCTTTTCAAATAAGTTTTTCTTGTTTATTTTTCTTTCAATTTCATATTTGACAGCTATCTTGTTCTGATAACCTTGTATTTTAGAGTGTATTTGTTTTCTTCTGCAGTCCCACAAAAACAGTTTTCCGATAATAATAAAGTAATTGAGTAGTGTATGTGAACGTAAATCTTGAAATGAAAAAGGGGGTTGCCTTGCTCGTTTAGGAGCAGCACTCTTATTTCATATTTACCTGTCGTGTTAAATAAAATTACGGCCTCTGTTCCCACTCCCGTCACTGATGACACTGCAGCAACCTGCAATCAAAAAGAGATTCCTGTGACGTTGAAAGAGACAGCAGTTAAGTAAGTTTTCTACCCAAGAATTCAATGCAAGAAATGAACCAATGTGCCGAGAGGAAAAGCATGGGGTATCTGAAAAGAAGTTTTAACAGAACAGTCAATTTACGATTTTAGCGTGCGGTACACACAACTAGTTACCTTGAACATGTAGGCGAATCCGTTATGAAGGCCAAACACCCGAAAACTTGTATTTTCCTACAAAAGTTGAATTCAAATTAACATTAAGTTTAATTCTTTGATGGGTTTTCCTCGACTTGATGTGGTTCCTCGACATCGGTATGCATAATCAGCCCCTTTAGAAGTCGCTATTTGGTCTGAAAGGGTACATTTTAAAAGCAGCATTAAAATGAATCTTCCACTCATAATTTACATGTAAGCTAAATATTTTGATCTGCTCTTCACCTTTGTAGCTCCTTGTCGCCTTGCCTGATTCCGTCGCAATCTTGAAAAGCACAATGTTACCTTCGATCATATATCCAATTTGTAAATAACTTCGGAGAATTGATGTGGCCCTAGATATTCGACTTACCGCTGGTAACCACGTGGAATCAAAATGTGGTTCTGTAAAAACTCCGTTCAAAACAGGAATCTTATTCCATTCTAATCTGTATTCCTGTACATGGTCTACAATCGGTATATTATGTGGCGGCCACCACGTGACTGTAGCCGTGGACGTATTGAGTGACAGGTGGGTGAGATGGACCAGTGTCAGGTTTTCTGGCGGTCCAAGCACTGGGGAATATTATGAAAGGATGAAACAAAGATATTAGTGACCGCTTTTGAAGACAATGGGCAAAGAAAAGATCTGCGTCGATCAATCAACGTTAAGTGAGCGCATCATCATGAGGATATTTACCCAGGGAAGGCGTGACAATACATATAGTACTTTTATTTTGTTTTTCATCAGAGGCTACGGAGATAACCTAAAAGAGATAAGAAAGGAATATTTCTAAAAAATTTCAATCTAAAAGAAAACAGTCTGAGGAAAATTTAAAGGTTTGCTTTAGGCAGGTTCATGTAAAATTTGCGGGAACAAATTTTCATGTGCATGTCCGCGCGGGAAATGTTAATTGTGTTAGTGTGCTGATGGAGCTTATTTCATGATATAAAATTCTTCAAAAGAAGTGCTGGAAATGGCAATAATCTTGCATATGATACAGAGAGACGTTTTGACCAACCATATGATTTATGTCTTTTTCTTTTGTCGCATATCTTATATTTGTAATGCTGTCTTATTCATGATCAGGATTGTGACAAATGAGTAACTTACCTCTATAGTGTAATTTTCCATCGGCAGCAAACCTTCTACAATATAGTACATCCGTGTGCTTGCGACGTGCTGATGGCATTGAAAATAAAGGAAAATTGAAAACCCGAGGAAAAACTTTACCGGATTCTTGGCACCTAAGCCATCTTACTGACAGATTTTCTTTGGGTGCACGACAAAGATCAAGGAGGCTGTGAGCTGGTTTAGGAAACAACTAACGCACAAAGTAATGTTAGACTTCGAAGACAAGCTCTAAAACGATTTAATTGAAAATCAGCGACATGAACAATTTTAAAAATTTTTATAATTTTAACATGATGGACTAACTAGGACTATCGGACCAACGGACCACCGGATCAACAGACTAACGGACCGACGGACTAATGGACTCACGGACTCACGGACTCACAGACTGACGAAATGGTTAAATGATGGACTAACGGACTGACGGACTGACAGATTAAAGGAACGACGGACTGACGGACTAACGGACTTGCTAACAAACGGACTAACGGAGTAATGGATTAACAACTAATGACTAATGAAGGAGTGAAGAAGATGCGTTTGGAAGCGCTAAACTAAAGACCTGTCATTTTCATAAACTTCCTAGAATATATATAACAAGGTTTACCTTGCTATGACTGACTTCAAATGCTTCACTTTTCCAATGATCCGAGTAAGTTGCTCTCCACTCGATTCTGTAGTCACAGATTTTGCCTATGAAATTATAAATGTTTAATGATAACTCGTTTACGCTAATCAATTGCAAGGACACTTATATAATGGGACAATTAAACTAACCTTCCCGCCGTGGAAGGAAAGCAAACGTAAAAAATAGCATTCTTTATCAATTTTGAAATAGCTAGACGAAACAAGACCAGTGTATTCACAACTCCTTATTCGTGACCGTTAGTAATTTCCCTGTTTTCGAAAGGAATGAGGAAATCTGATGTACCTATGACTTTGCACTACCTCTAACTCAGTATTACTCACTACGCGGTGCCAAATACCAGGTAAGATGTCCTTCAAATCTGTCACCAGCTTTCCTCACATGGGCCTGGAGGCCCTTGGGAGGATCCAAATGAACTTCATCTATTAATGTAGAAAACGGTCGATGAGCGAAAAAGGTTTCACATGATAAGCTTGGTGTCGCAGTTTCTACGAGTTTGAGTAAGAGACCGGGACTGTTTTTTGGGACTGAGACAGGTTTAAGGCGATACCTGCTAGCTTTTTTAACCAAAAACAAGATTGAATGAGGGAGGTTGAAGATGAATTTGATGCGCTTGTGCCAGATCCCATCATGAGTGTCTGAATGTTTTGTTGATAATCTGAAAGGCTCAAAAGTCTCCCAACACCACCTTAGGAAGGCACGTTTCGGTCCATTAGTCAGGAACTAAAATATTTGAGAGACCTTAAGCGATTATGTAACGCTTTGGAAATGATTGAGATTTGCTGTGCGCTTTGGTTGTAATTTCCTTGTTTCCTTTTTTCCTCCGTTAAAGTCTCTTCCAAGAAATGGTACATAATGAAAAAAAGATCACGAGCATCCCTTTTTTAATTGTGTTCAGGATGATCTATACATACATAAGTATAGCATTATCCATTGTTAAGGAATCTTGGAAAAATATTTCTGTTTCCTCTCCAAAATAACTCACCACTTAACGTTACCATCCATTCTCCAACATGGCGGAACTCTTTAAAGGGCAGTTTAACCTGTAGCCCCTTGGCTGTCACTATGGCAATAGAGATCTGTATAGTAAATCCTTTAAACAGGTTTGGGAAATAGAATGGCAACTCTGAGGACTAAAATGGTGCATAGATAAATATGAATTAGATTACAACGAATGACAGGAGAAAGTCTGGAAAAACTGTAAGACTGTACAAGAGAATTCGGTCTCAGTTTGAATCCTGTAAGCAAATTCAAAAAGTTTCGGTTACGCATTACAGAAGATTCTAAATTTGTATTTTTTATGTTTGTCTCCAAAAGAGCTCAGGTCACTCAAGCGAGAAAGGTCCTAAAAATATCTCATCAATTATTGAAAACCAAAGCAAATATGAAACGAAACTCGCAAAAGATAGAATGGAGATGGATTCACGAAAGTAGAGAACATGGAAGGCAGATGGAAAACGTTGGCTTGAAAACGTAATTTTCACGAGGACGGTTTTTTACTCAGTTTCAGCGTGAAGGTGGTGTTTTTTTTTTAACTCGAAATAGAGCCGTCCCTTTAATCACTGCATATATATTCACATCGTATTAATTTTCATAAATAAAATTCAACAATGAATATTACATGATCTATTCACTTACTACAGATGAAAGCATCGTCCATGAGTCTTTTTCGTCAAGCCTGTAAAAGCTGATGAAGGTGGTGGGCTCAACTTTAGCGGTATTATCCGAGAAGAGATGAAAATCAAAGTTCACCACCAACTCTGTATATGTGCGACAGAAAAGGTAGGGTCCTTTGGCAGTGACGTTTCTTGTGTCGTACCAGATTCCGCTCGGTCCATTACCTAAATTGAAAACAAACCCAGTCAGCCCAGTACCTTCGCGTTCCCGTCGAAGTCTGGATTTCAAGACGGACTTCTTTTTCTGCAGTTTCTTCTATTGAACTTGAAAGGAGATGATTCTCTACGTATTTGCCGAGTCGCTCGAAGGAGGTCTGAGATGAACGTTCAGGTCGGTCAGGATCAAACACAAAACGCAGTCAAGGCCCTAAAGAGCATCCTTGAGTCTGAGTATTTCTCAAGGAGGCTACAGGAACGAGTAGAAAAACATGTGAAAACACTCTTTGAAAGAAATGAAATTTCTTACTTGCTTTTCAGATGCTTTTCACATACCTCTTACATGGCAAATGTTACGTGTTTGTGAAATTTTCTATTGAAATAAGTCTAAACGCAGTCTTCCATTGCGAGTACCCGAGTACACGCAGGTATGTATTGGGTTCGTTAAACAGCCTCGTACCAAATCACCATTATGTATATTAAGAAAGATTCATTTCTGTTCTACCTGAGTTTACAAAGCGGTGAAGGAAATAACATCCCTGTTTGCATGCGTCTCCGAGGCCATTCTGAAAAAGATTTTTCACGACAAAATATGATTAGATTTGACACGAGAATATCAGGATGGGTCACTTAGAAATTGCCGGCCAGATGTAACTCGCTGTTTTAAAATAGGAACTTAAAGATAAAACCTTACTTCTTACCTTGTCACACTCAGCTTTACATTCATTGTATGTTCTGTGTTTCGTACTTTCGAACCTAAGGGGTTGCAGGCACTGAAGAGTGAACAAGACAGGGTGGAAACGATGTTGGAGTAAATTACGAATGATGAAATGGTTTGCAATATCTTAATAACAGGCATAATAAAGGAAGCTATACTTCTCATCTCAGTTATCAAAAAAATTACAAGAACTTTAGATGCTGAATGCGTTCTGAGAATCCAAAAAGTAACTACTGAAAATTTTCTTCAAGTACGCTTAAAATTTTGACTAGCGACGTCACCATTTTTAGATCCCTAGGTAACCCGGCCGAACACGCAAAACCATAAAGGGTGGTTTAAAAACTAGCAAGTGCAACTGGTTAATGCAAACTTTGCGGCAACCAGTAGCACCTAAAAAAAAAAATACAAATAAACGAGAAAAACTAAACAAAAGCACACACACACAAAATTAAACACAAAGTAAAAAAATTGCCTGAAAATTGCTTTTTTGTGTGTAGTTTCTTTTCACTCAAACGGATCGTAACTGGCTAGTAGACGGGTTTCAGATTTACAATGGCGACGTCCGCGAGTGAATTGTAGCTCATTTGAAGACGGTTTTCGAAAGGTTTAGTTATTCTTTGGAATTTTAGAACGAGTCGATATATTTTTTAGTTTCCCAAGGATGTCTCTTCCCTAGGAGTTAAGATACTGAAATACCACGTCAAAAAATCTAGTGAATGCAAAGTATGCGCATCATCCCCAACTGAAGGGCTCAGGACCTTCCCTAAAGCCGGTGTTCAGATTGCTATTTTACTTTGTTCGTCCCAATCATGTCAGGATCATTACCTTCGCGTTCTCTGCTGAGTCTGTCGCCCGCATCATTCAAGATTTGGCACAGATAATCAAGAATAAAGAAACCCAAGAAACCCAAGGGTACTGTGGTCCGAAACTACCGCGAAGTCGAGACGATCAGAGGGTTCCACTAACGAAGTGGAATCTCGATCATTCCAGAGTGACTTCCATGTTATTATTTGCAAGTATTGCTATAGCTTCTGACCTTCCAATAGTTTCAGGAGATTGATAACGAATGCCTTAATCTACCATGTAATTATCTGAATTTTTTGCCGTAGATTTCACCTGATATTTCTCATTTGCCGCTTTCAAAACAATAAACACCCAATTGGGTCATTACGTTCTTCACAATGTTCGCGGATGAGATTCGCTGATCTCTAACTTACAAGTTTATTTTCCAATTTAAAGATCAGTTAATTTGAGGACATACCTCTTCACAGTCTTCGTCGCAGTTATAAGAGTAGAAGATTTCAGGGTTTTCTGTCTCCTGTGTTTAAAGGAGACATCAGTAAAACATGTGTAAGTGTTGATTTATCGAAAGAGTTACAATTGTTATTGACCAAGAGAGTATACTGAAACTGATGTGTTCTCGTGTATTTGACACGCAGGTGAAAATCCAGCAAAGGAATAATTCTCGCTGGTGGATGAGTAATTGCAGAAAAAAAAAGCGCGTAAAAAATTCAAGTTTTTACGGGATTCAAACTCAGTGATCATCGAGAAGCGTCACACTCCTCAATGATGACTCATTTTGGACGAAGGTTAAATATTTTCTCGTGACTTAGTATTGCAACAAGGCTAAAAAAAACATTCCTTTCCAAAAACCTTTTCCGAACTTTTGTTCCATGCGAAAAAGAAGTTATGTTACTGTTTGTCTAATATATAGATTTAGCCTAGCCTAAAAGCAGGGCTCGCATTTTTTTCCCGCACGTCTTAAGGGCACAACGCCTTACCCCGGCCAGGACTAGAACCCGGGTCGTCCGACTCGGAGCCCAGTACACTGACCACTGGACTACTGAACAAAGCCGTGGCGTTGGCGTACTCGCGGTACAGTTGACCACGCATGTTAAAAGTAGCGCCTTGTACGGTCGTACGGTCTTACGGGCGTACATCCAAATTTTTTCGGCTTGATGGGTCACTACTATTTTGTAACTGGGGTATTGATTGTAACATTCATACATCTATTTATGTAGAAAGTCTTAAAATTCAAGGTGGTACTCACATTGATTCTTACTGGTTCACCGTACTTCACACCAAATCACGTGCACATGAAAAGACAATTTAAATTATGAGTGGTTAGTTTTCACGTAGAGTTTAAATAGTATATGTAACTGGTTTATACTTAGGTTCAATGAAGTAAAGCAATGTGGGGCAAACCAGACATGAGAATTTAAAGATAACTTCAAAGGTACACAACACAAGTACATTGTGTTTCAGGTAACTTCTCCGTAGAAATTCTAACCTTTTCCATCACTTCAGTCCCACTTTCAATCCACTACACAGGCTAGTGGTTTAGTCCGATCACAAAAAAATAAAACTATATGAAAATTTGGAACTGAAAAAGAACGTTCATTCTTTTTCAATTTTATTTTTCCAATACCACAGGAAACGTGAGAACGTTCTATGGAGACTTTGTCTGCCTAAGTTACTCAAAAGGTTATTATGTTAAAATTAAAGGAAATAGCCGTCGTGTGGCGAGACAATTTCACAGATCGAAAGCCTTCCTGCATATTTTTAAAAAACCTAGACAAATATCAAAAATCGTCAGCTACTCGAAATCTTTCTGTAACTAAATTCCTTCACTCAGACCATTCACGATGAAAGTTCTGCGCTCCCAGATGGGCGGAAATTGATATCATAAAACCAGTTGAATCGCACAGCTCGCGCAGTGAAACACTACCTTTAACAGTATAGGTAGTTAAATTCTACGAAGAGTTTTTCACTCCAAACGGTTATAAAGTACTTGCTACACTACAGTAACTTTTCCACTGTTAAGATCGATAACGTAAACAATGTGACAAATGGAAAACAAAACAACTTGAACAAATAAAATTTTCTAATGTCAAACTGAGAAGATTCCATCTCCTAAAGGTTAATGAAGTTTGAATTTCGTAATTTTAAATTTTCTCTGAAAAGTCGTGGATTCGCTTACCATACGTGCTACTTCAATCAGATCAAAGTACTGGTAATTCAATTTACGAGTTTATCTGCCCCAAAACAGTTAAATGATCTCAAAAAAAAAAAAAAAAAAAAAAAGAAAGAAATCGCTCTCGATCTTGTCATTCCTGAGGAAAGAGAAAATAGTTCACATAATTCCTTCTTGTAAACAATTGTTATTATTCTCCTTTTCCAGATAATTTTCACTCATTTGTCGCCGTTTTATCGAGAGTTTCCCTTGCATTTCATCGTTATTGAACCATATCAACGCCCGCGTGGAATTTGAACAAGACCAAATTAAAGTACGTGACTCCAGCACAAATCACTTTCAATAACAAAATGTATTTGACTTGTCACTTCACAGCAGGAATTTTTTTCCTCTCCCAACTGAAGGCTCTCTGTTGACGCAAATCGCACGGAATTGAACCTAAAAAATTGGAGTCTGTGACCCTTATTTGAATGCATTTACCCTAGGCAACGTATCAAACTTCGAATCTCACCAAAATTTTCAGAAAATATTTAGTAAATGATATAAAAGAGGCGCGCATTGAAAACATCCAATTAAAAAAAAACTTAATTAAATTAAAATTCGTAACGTAGCTCTTAATTCTTCAAGATTCCTGAGAATTTACATCGATTTAGGAAAGCAATACATGTGAGTAAGTAAATTAGCTTATAATGTTCTCCAGCCCTACATTTCATGACTTTAACTGCATATTCATCCAAAAAGAGACGAATTGTATACAATTGTCTCATATTTTAATGAGTTCGCCAGTGCTCCAAACCGGCTTTGTAAGAGTAAAAACAACAATAACCACAATTGAACATTTGAAGTGGTAGACAAGTGGAATTGAATATGCAATTTTCTACAAAAAAGATTGCGTTAGTTCCCAACTGTTTATATGACAGTCTTCTTTCTGCATTCGCTTACCATTTCCTCGCATTTCATGGTGAATTGTCCTTCCTTCACAAGGTTATAAAACTTTAAGTCTTCCTCTGATTTACTTGCACGCACTACGCCTTCCGACAGCACGCTTATACAAATGGAAACAAGAAACAGCATCGACATACTTAAAACAGCGCAGGTTTCAAAGTCAGGCAATATTTTCAAAATCTTTTTTTTGGAACTTGCAATCAAAAACTTTCCGTACGCGCTTCAGTCAACATTCCGCTTTTCACAAAATGAACACGCAGCTTGTTGCGGAAGCTCATTTACGTGATTACGAATCGATAGATTTTAGTTACTAGTTCCTTTTCATACCGCCTGCGGTTCATTTCAAAAATAGATTTGCCTAAACAAGTAGTTAATATTTTTAATCTGATGGTATTTATTCTCGGTAACACCAGACCTTTGCGGTCGCACCTCTGTCTCGTAATTCTCATCAGTATCTGATCAATGACTTTGAGTCCACGACTTAAGTTTTTCCTTCATGATCAGTGGTAAATGATGAAATAATTTCAATAAAAAATCCGATTGAAGATGCTAAGGTTGACCGATGCGGTAAACACCAGGATTATTTAGAGACAGTTCAATATTTATCACATTGAAAAGAGGGGGGGGGGAGGGGGTGAGAGAATTTTGGTAATGTCTCGATAAAATTTATCGATCCCCCCATAAGGCTCTGTAATATTCTTATGACTCCCCCCCCCCTAGACAGCAGTTAGTTGGCAGTCAATTTTCACTTCAAACCCTGTTGGCGACGACTGATCCTCTCTCCATTCCCCCACAAA
The DNA here is from genome assembly GCF_036669915.1 of Pocillopora verrucosa. Classification (NCBI taxonomy): domain Eukaryota; kingdom Metazoa; phylum Cnidaria; class Anthozoa; order Scleractinia; family Pocilloporidae; genus Pocillopora; species Pocillopora verrucosa. Next base: position 10,089,122 of record NC_089312.1, read on the forward strand.
ACCATGCAACCCCCCCCCCCCCCCTCAACATCATTCACCTCTTCCCTGGGGAAAAAGTTTTGACTAGTCCTTTGCAACCCAATTTTACTGGTGATATTGTGCTTGGCCGATGCTTTGGCGAAGAGGCCTAGTCAACGAAGTTGTGAAAGGCTTCACTTTCAATTGCTAGACCGTGAGGCTGATACAAAATGTTATCATCTATCTGCACCAACGACCCGTTAATCGAGTACAAATATCCTGCGATATTGTACGGTTATTTCGACAGTTGGTTATTTTGTACTGTAAAAAAAAGCACTTGAGCGAGCTGCTTCGAAGGAATGCTTATAAAAGAAAGCAGTTGGATGATAATTAACGCATTAAACGTTGTAATGTGCAGTACCGCCAAGCATGCTCGTCAACAACGAGTACAACACAACTTGTACAAAAAACTTAGTGACTCTACACATTAAAACGTTTCAAAGATATATCGAATGGCGTCTCTCCAATGACGACTGCAAGGGGAACTAAAATGATAAATGAAATCTGCGCACCGCAAAATTCTGCGAGACATTATTCGTTGACTGCCCTAAATAGCCTCCCGCCGAGAGGTACGTAAACGTTATATCAAAAGGCGTCTCTCCGATGATGACTACTGGGAGAACTAAATGATAAACGAAATCTACGTACTACGAAATTCCTGCCTAGAACAGCTAAAAGGTACATACTATGTTAGGTTTTTCTACCAAAGTGAGTACTGGGGTCTACCATGCCCCAAAGGACCCTAAGGACGCTAAACACTCCAGAGGGGACTTTTTAACCTATTTAAATGATTGGCACCTTTCAACAAGTGGGCAGCACGATGATGGATTCTGGATCCTAGACAACTGGCAGACAGACGTAATTATTCTTCATCATCGGCTGAAGACAAAGGTCAATTTGTTGTTATTTCAGCCTCACTTAAAAAAATAAATTGTAAACAAACTGGATGTGGAATATCAAAGGGACAAGAACAGATGTGCTGTAACTTGTACAAAGTTCTTATTTGCGAAATACAGGTCGTATTGCATGTCACAAGAGGGAAAGAAATATTCAAGTGTGGTCTCCTTTACACAGGGTAGTCAACGAGTCACGTCATTTCTCAGTTTTTCGTGTTTTTTCCCCTTCACTCTTAACTCCATTTATATCACTATTTGCTTAGCCAATGCTACGTCTAACTATTTAGGTTTATGCCTCTTGAAAACTCACGTAGAAACGTTGGCAGTCCTCGTTCTCAATTCAACTAAATTTTCTCCGCTTCAGAACTATTTTTGATTTCTTTTTGGTGTTTAGTGAATTTGGTGCTTTTTTATTTATTTAAGCGCTTTCTCCTCTGAAACATTCAACTCGTTAGAATAATAATCAAGTGCCGTCTCTTTTCAGTATCAAAACAGATAGTCATAGTTTTCTCAATTAACGTTCACTATGAAGCAAGGATAGAGCATATTTTATATTGAAGGACGGCCGAGCCTATTTTCAACTGGCGGGGCTTGAGAATGAGCGTAGGGGCGCCCCTCCCCCTGAAAATTCTATTCTTGATACGTAAAATTGTGGACATGCGCCTTCATACTAAAACAAACGGAAATGTCGTCCTGGAAAAGCCATCCCTTAGGTTTTCGGGAGTTGACGAGGCAAAAACGACTAAAAATATCTTTACGAGGCTCGTTTGGAAGATTTCCCCACCCTCTCTAGTCATTAAAAATTAGCGGAAATCTAAACATTTGTTTTTATCTTACAACCGTCCGAGACCTATTTGGCCGCAAACCCTCCGTTCTTTGACCTTTCCTTCTCTTGGAAGCAGAGATTCTCTCGAGTGGAATTAATTCAAGCTTTCTATCAAAGTCGTGATCATGGTGATCTGTTGGTCTGCTAGAAGTAAACAATGGCGCGCCATCAAAATTGTCATACTCTGTTTTTGATCTAACAACAATTGACGACTCGGTTAGCATGGGTGCAGGAGTTGGACGTAAGGACTGCGTTGCTCGAATTTCTTCAGCAGTCTTCCTCTCCTCGGAGGAAAGAGGTCCGTACATGGTCCCAATGTCAGGAATCCCTTTCTCGGTGAGCCATCGCTGATACGCTAACTGACTCTCGTGTTTACCCTCTGCAAGGCGGATAAGGCTCAGTCTTTGCAATTCTTCCTCGATCTGTTTGGCTTTTTGTTCCCTTTCAAGTTTTTCTTTCAAATACTGTTGTTTGTCCAAATACCACTGTTGATTGGCTAAAATGCGTGCACATTCCCTCTGGCCCCATACACGCGCTAAAGACATAGGAGTATGACCGTTTCCGTCGACAGCGTTGATCGTCGCACCAGATTTGATCAACTCCTGCAGGCATTTAACATGGCCTTCACTTGCTGCCTGATGCACTGGAGTGATTCCAGCCTTGGTTGGCCTAAAATAGGAAAAACACATATTATCATTCACTACATCCATACTAACTGCCAGTTAAGCGGACACCTGCAAATGAAGTTAATCTCATTTCCACAAATTTACTGCTACGTGTCTTCTTTAAGGTATCAAATACGAGATGCTATTTAAATTTGGCAAAAACAAAAAAATTATCATACGAGCCGCGGGTGAATGTACTTCTGATATTCTACCCACATTTCGGCGTTTTCTGTGGTCTGTAACTGAACATAAATACCCACGGCAAATGAGAACTGCTTCTTTCGTAGAATGAACAGTAAAGCAAAGTGAAGAAAAGGAATTCTAAACGCTTGCCTCGTAGGTCTCATCTGTTTGGGTATAATTCGAGTCATGAAGAACTCAGTTGAGGAAATTGAGGAAAGGAAGGAAAAGGGAGGGGGACTGGGTTGGAGGTTGGATCTGGTAAGGTGATACCCAAACACAAGAGTCTGCTTTCAGGTTTAACAGATGGTGGAAAAAGGTCCCATATGCAGCAGTAGACTGCAGGTAAGCTGATTCATTGAAATCCCTGGTTTAACACTTAATTACATCCATTTTGGAATCACTTTTGATCCCCGCAATCTGATAGCCTCTCACCTGTGCAATTTACACTCAAATTGCACCCATTTATGCTCTAAGTCACATCTTTTCCCAGGCCAATGAGACAGCTTTGCTAAAACACAACAATCAGTCAAATTTCAAGGCTTCAGTTTACAGAAATCAATCAAATTGCAGGAAAATGAGACAACTTTTGCAACTTTTTTCAAACAAGATCAATACAATGGATCAATGAAATATTAAGTGATCAGACAAAAAAAACTCATTGAGCCAATGAATTTGTGATTTCAAAACAGATGTAATAAAGAGGTACTCAGTAACTGAACTTTGTGTTGTGTAGTTTTGGTCTGAAATCATATTTGGAACTAAACTTTCCATTATGCACTCTCTTGATTTTGAAATCGCATATGATTTCAGACCAAACTGCACTCCATTCAGTTCGATTACAATTAAAAAACACTCATCCTACACTAACCTTGATGGATCTGCACCTTTCCCCAAAAGATATTGTACACATCTCAATCCTCTTTTCTTGGTAGACTTGTTAATTGCTAAATGAAGGGGTGTCCATCCGGACGCACTTTGAAAATTAACATCTACTTTATATCTTTCTATCATTACTTTAAGGCATTCAAGCTGTCCGTTCTGTGCAGCAAGGTGAATAGGAGCAAGACCCTAAAAGAATTTAAGGTAACATTAATATATTTTCACTTTGTTAGAGTTAAATTATTTTACTTTGTTAGAGTTTGCTGGTTTCAAGCACTGGGGGTTCCAGGCATTCATGTAGCCTGCATCAAAATACATCCATATACATGTAAGAAGCCATCAGTTTTGAGGAAGTTTTAGGCTAGTGGTTAAACTAGGAGGTATTAAAGGGGAATGCACTTTTTCCTCTTGTCACAAGCATGAAGAATTCTTGTGAGGAATCAACATTAGATCTCTGGATTTCAAGTAACCAAAGAGACTCTATGGTGAACTACAGTAGGCCATTATGAGGTTTATAATTGTGACACACACTTTTCCCTTGGTTATGAAATAAAACATTGGAAACAGGAAACAACGATAAGGAAACACTGTAAGCTTGAATGTTATCAGGATAGCTCAATTATAGGGATGAAAACAAAATATTTTGCTTTCCAGATTAGTTACTGAGAAGCAACTGGTTTGGAAGCAAAATTTGTCTTCAGGTGGGAAAATTAAATGTTTTGATCCAAGACAACAACATTTTTGCCTGTTTTCGAGCAGCAAAATTTATTTCCACAAAATCTGTTTCTTGCACTGTTAAGCTAAAAAAGACATTGTTCTCTGCAAAGGTGTTTTCACAACAATATTATTTTAGCAGGGCTTTTATGAGACAGAGCTGCCTTCATGTTCACCAGAGAACGCTCAATACTCAATAACTCAACGCAATAAAAGCGGAGTGTTTGAGACCGGTTGTTGAATGAACTTCCAGTGGCTTAGGCTTATCGTAATTTGTGGATCCATTTGCGACAAATTTGCTTTGATACTAAAAGAAATACATGTACATCGGTAAATGTTAGAGTTTTCATCGAGGTCTCATGGCGTGAAAGGGGTACAATCGGATTTCTAATCTCCCTGGATGAAAGTATAAAATTCAACTAAGGTTGTTCTGAGTCCCAATCAAAATTTCATTTGGTTTTATTTCAGCTTTCCCAATCAATTTAGGAGTACCACCTGATTAAACCGATGAAGAATGCTACATTTAAAGTAAATCCGATTTCTAATACTCAAAGGAGGGAATACCATCTAAACCGTTAATTTTGAGGACGTGAACGTCAAACAAACAAAATGGCTGCTCCTTGCGGTAAACCCACCTTAATATTTCTAAAGTAATTCACAAGTACAGAAATAATGCGGCTGTGGAACAGAAGTCGGACTTCTATTGAAATGTTCGCAAAAAGTAAATGGAAACACGCTTCGTCCCGTTACACGAGACAGCGAAACAATTCGCACGTCTGTCACGTTTGCTTCGTAATAATTACCGCAACTTTTTGTCGAAGTATTACAGCATTTGACCTGCGCCTCTTTCGCTGCTAACTGTTCACACTCTAATTATCTGGCGTGAATAGAACTAAACAATCGAACATTGGTTTACAAGTTATTTAAAGAGATGGAAGAATTCGAGAATATCACTTACGTGTTCGATGGAAACAGAATATGCTTTACGCGTATCATAGAGGCTTTGTTGAAGCCATGTTACATCACCGATCGCTGAAGCCATAAGCACGTCATCATCTATGTTCTTTTGGATTCTTAAAGATTGTCTACGCCTCCTCCTTATGACTGTATCACTTGGCTTATATTTCATTTCAGTCATGTTGTACCCGCGGTGGACCGCCATTTTGAAGAACGGAAATTTCGTTGCTAAGCGTTGCTAACGTCAACTTTTGGAAATACGGGACTGGACTTGTCTTTCGTGAAACTCGGACAGAGAGACTACTCGTGAACGAGGTAAAGTAATTAATTCAATTCTTTACCATTCTTTATCTTCCAAAGACTTTTCCTTAATTCACGATTCTTATTCGCCTCCTCGTGAACTTTATTGTTGGAAAAATATATTGACAAGAGTTCTTTTCTTGATCATGAGGTACAATTCCTGTGGTGACTTACTAACGGCAACAGAGTTATTAATGTGCTTGCAGTATCAACCGAAATAACATGTATGTAAAAGACAAATGATATTACTATCATCAATAAATTAATCATCATCAAGCATTATACATGATACCAAACAGTCCAAGCTGTTTTACCATTGTTTGGTGAGCAGGAACCACTTTTCATGGCTAATATACTTGTTGTTTATTGTCAATTTGAAAGGCTTACTGAAATTGAATAGATGATCTAATGGCAAGGGGAAAGCAAGATCCATACTGCTGGCACACTGTAGAAGACAGAACTTAATATTCATCTAGGAAGTTGTTAACAACTAGTAATACTATTTACTGAACTATTTCAGCACAGCATAAAGATGTAAAACCAACAATCAAATGAAGCATAAATACTCAGTGATTTATATACTACATATAAATTTTCCTCTTTACTGAGGCTATGCCCCCTCAAAAAAAATAACTTTATGTGAACTCCGGTTGAAGAAACAAACATGAAAGAACTATCATAACGACCAGCTCCCAGTTGGCTTGTTGGCTCAGTTGTTAGAGTGCTGCACCTTTACTGTGGAGGTCATGGCTTCAAATCATGTACCGGCTTGAATTTTTTTCAGGTCTTATTTTTACCAGTAGCTAGGTAGCATTCATAATTGTGAGGATTGCTTTCACAAATGTTTTTTTGGTCTTTTCATGAGCATGGGACTGGACAAACAGAAAACTGAGTCCCATGAGGAACTTCAGATTCTGTGCTGCAATGCTCTGCGGCTGAGCCACAAAGACTCTATGGTGACCAAGGCCCATTGCGAAGTTCATATAGGACATGCATCCTGCATACTGCTGGAATCAGCAATGTCGATAGCATCATGTTTTGTAAATAATTAATAATAAGAGAGATGGTAATTTTTTAGCTCAGTAAAAAAAAAGAGAAAGAAGTTTTTTTGTCTTTTCACAGGCATGGGACAAAGAAAAAATTCTGAATACTCACAAGGAATCAAGCCTCAGACCTTCGGATTTCACACTCAGTTGCTCTGCATACTAGGCATGATTTATCAAAAAGGTACTTTTTAAACACCAAACCTCAAAAAAAAAATATGCCCTTGCAGGTGAAAGGATCAGAATTAGAGTCTCAGTCTTATTTTATTCACTAAAAAACATCATTCTCTACTTTTCTTAATTTTTTTTCTTATTTTGGCATGGCTCAGGAATAAAAAAATCCCTAGAGAACACTGATAATTCCTCAATGGATTCATAAGACAAAAGAGGACTGGGGAAGTATTTCTGTGACATCCAAAGGGACTCGAAGGCATTTTTTCAGATCCATCAGATACATGTTGACTACAGGTGTCTCTCAGGCAGAGGGATTGTTGTCTGTTGGTCAAGAATTCACACCCTTTATCCTACTACTGGCTAGATTTGACTCTGGTTACCAACTACTGATCAAGTGCAACCTTTAAGCTGTACTCTGTGAATAGCCAATAAGAAAGCCTCTTAACAGAGAGGATTTTGAAACATCCCATATCTGTTTTAAAAGGCTGTTTACATAATTTACTTCCAACAATAAAATAAACAAAAAATTATTGTGCAATTAAAGAAATTAATAGTTATATTATTTTATTTTTATAAGACAAATGTCACCAATGTCTTGAAGAAATCAAATCCAACCTTGTCTTCAAGGTCTCATTCAAATCTGCCCATTTTAGGCAAGAAAAACAGTCCCTTTCTTATTCCAGGATATAAAATAAGAGAGAGAGAGAGAGAGTGACCACACCTTGTAGTAGAAGGTTAGAAACTGATTGTCTTTAACCCTTTAACTCCCATGATCTGATTGTCAATTCTCCCCTATAGCTGCTACATATTTCCATGTAAATAAGTTATGAGAATTTGGTGTTAGATCAGGATAACAATTTCCACCTGATACACTTGAGTATTCTCATTACCTGTTTGCTGAATAGTGCATGGATACTGTGGGGAGAAGTTACTTGTTAATAACTTCTGGGAGTTAAAGGATTAACATGGGATCTTCTAAGAATAAATTTCCACAAGAATTCTTGTACCGCAAATAATTGGAGAGTCTGTTTGTTTCTTGTTTACAAGATGTTAAGCTGCACAAGAACAGACATAGAAAGTATAAAGTAAAATATGATTTCAATAGCACAAGTTACATTGCAAAGGAAAGTGAACTTGATGACAGAAAGTCCTAGGTAAAACAAATACTAGAGTCCTGATTTTTAGCCATGATAGGAGTTCCTCAACTCCATACCCAAGTGGATTTATGAAGGTTGGTTTAACATTAGAGAAAAATGTCAGAGGATCCTCAGAGGTTACCACTCACTAAGGGAAGCTAACGAATGACTTATTGCTGTTTCTGTATCACCACTCACTTCACAGGAGATTTATCACCAGGAGGTACCCAAGACTGCGGCTCAAACGTTTCTCCACCCTCCTTTCCACTAGAAGATTCATTTGGATCAGACTCAGGAATCCACTCCCCAGGTTGAAAAGTCGTCCCAGTGCTTATAGGTTGTGTTCTATTATCCAGACTCTCGTACAAGGGAGCTGAGGCGTGGCCAATTTGAGCTGCTGCCTGTGATGTTTCCTGCTCCAAAGCTTGCCGTTCTTTATCCTTCTCTTCCACTTGCTTTGCTCTTTCTTGGAGCGTTTTAACTCTCCTCTGTTCGGCTATGAGTTCTTCATGTGTCGGGGGACGTTCTCGTTTCCCTCGGATCCACGCCTCCCACTCAATGGGAATTAAACCAGGGGTGTATTCCATTGGATTCATTTTGGTGATCATCTCCCTCTTAGGCTTTTTTCCCTGCCGGATGGTTTCATAATATTCATTTCCATGGAGATCGGTTCCTACAAGTCGTCTTGTTCGTCCGAAGACATTTAGTAACGATCGTACCCACTGCATTATATTGAACGTAATTTAGGTTTAAGTTAAACAGCTTGAAGAGAGAATATGATAAAGTTCCTGTTTTTTTTTTACAACTCTCGCTCTTTAAAACCTCCAGATTTTACATGGAGTTATATCAGTCAGACTACTCTTTCCGCGAGCGCGCGAAAAGTGATGTAAGAAAATTGGACAAGTCTGACCGCCATTTTGAACAATATGAACATCAGAGAGAACCTGGTAACAATCAGATAGCGGACTCTCGTCACGTAATATGCGCAGGGTGTCTTTAGTCGAGAAATGCGTCATTCTAATGGGCTAAAGTTCTGTTTACATGTAGAAGACATTGTCACGAGTTGGCGGGTTGAATATTAATCACTTCATTACGAAATCGACGAAAAACCTAGTACATTCTAATCTAAATATGACTCTGAGATGACCGCTAGAGTATTTGGAAATGGCAAGGTTTTACACTGTGATTAATTTCTCTGTATTGTTGACTTATTTCGCTGGTAAGTAAATGTTTTCATTTCTTTCACGTGACATAATTGGAGCGAGGCATTCAGAGGCTATCAGTTGGTGCTTTTATGCTGTAGCTTTACTGCTTATTTCAGTCATGCTCGAAGTCTAGAGCTTTCTTATCTTACCTAGAAATTGTTCCCACGTACGCTTCAGTTAAATGAAAGCTCACTGTAATCAGTTCAAGTAAATTCCTGCACAAGTGATTTCACAATGTATAAACTCACGGCAACTAATAAATGTTAACTGTTTTACTCTACCACGAATCTGGTTAGGTTACCCTCTTGATTAAGAGGTTAAAAAATATATGTGAACGTAATTGAAATTACTTAAACTTGCTTTGAAACATCATTAAAGCTCTCCAATGTTTTGCTCATAATTTTTAATATTAATAATAATTAATATGGAGTTTCTGTGTTCCTAACTTCATCCTAACTTAACTACTAGTTTCCTTACAGGCAGAAAACCCTAAGGGTTTGAGGCTTTGTGAAATCAGTCATTTAATATAGTTGTTGATCTCTAACATGTAAAGTAATCTGGAACGGTTGATCCATAAATAGCTTTAGTTATAGTGCCGTCACATTGTGGAATAGCCTTCCTTGCGAGGCTAGGTGTGTGGAATCCCTCAGGTTCTACAAATGAGAAATCAACAAAGCTCTTTAAGGCACAGCATTCATGGAAAGCAGTAATATAGTGTAATTAATAATGTCATTAATATCAATCAATAGTTAATGGTTTTTAATTAATCCTATGTAAACAGCTGATGAATTGCCCATGATTGATTAAAATTTAAATGAAATAAAATAGATAAATAAATAAATAAACCTCAGCATGATAACTATGAATTCTAGCCTTTGACCCTCAAAATCAGCCCTATTGATATTTAGTATATAAATAGAATTCACTTACCTTCAGTTTTCTCTTTTCTCTAATGATTGAGTAGGTTATTGAAGGTGGCTGATTCTAATCCTTCCTATAGACTCTCTTCCAGACACAACATAAAGTAATAAGGCATGCAGCTCAGGGTTGAGAGCCTTGAGAACTTCAGCAAATTTTGTCCTCTTCCCAACTTTACTTCCCTCCAGTCTTTGGGCATATGTAAGGTTGATTGATGTAAAAGATCCATGCTTAAAATCATTGTATTTACACATCTCTAACCACCGAAAAGCTTGGACTAGTTTTTGGCTTTGTTGGTGATTTTGGCGTTGACTTATGATTTGATGATAAGTCTTAAATTAACTTTTTTGGACATGCAAGGAATCCATATCTAAGCTCTTGTTTCATTCCTAAAAGACAACATTGTTAATGAACCCTACTCCCACCAGCAAGCAATATAAAAGTCAAACAACTGTTCAAACCTAGTTCACTGTCAAGGTATAGTATTGCTCAGACATAAAATAACCAAAAAACACATATAAAACACATTAATTTGTATGATAAATGAAAGTATGTGCATCTAAATTTTGCATGTGCATGCATAAGCCTGACTCATTTGCCTCATTAGTATGTATGAGCTAGGCCTTTTGTTGTTCTATTGCTGGTGGTTAATTGTTTTAAAGAATAGGCTAATAGCTCTACCGGTAATTTAAAAATACTAAATGGCTACCAATTACAAAGAGAATTGTTGATTTCAATTATGATTCAAACCAACCTTCCACAATATGCTGTTGCATACATGTACTAATGCATCTTCATAATCAGAATATAGAAGTGATGTATCAATTTACAACTTACAGTATCCTTTTATTGAAGTAGCTGTTTCTCACTTCATAAAAAAAAATCATCCATCCAAATGGCTTGGGAATGTGTTAAAAATAAATTTAGTCTTAGTATATGGTATATTAGCATCAACAAAGGTGCCTGTTTGTAAACAGTTGTCACATTCTAAAAAGGAAGGCATACACAAGTGCTCATTTTATAGCGTGTACCATCAATAAACATGCTGTTCTGCATATGACAAAATGGGGACAGGAAAATCATGTTTTATGGTGGATATTTGTAGTCAGTTCCACAATGATAGGGAAGAGCTGATTTTGACAGCCTCCAAATGCATACATGGTGCATTTGTACTTTCCTTTGTATCTGTAGGAGGGTCAGTGAAGAGGAGTGTAATAAACCATCCTAAAAATAGTTGTGAATAACTGCAAGTAGTGAAAGAAAGGATAAATTAGCTGTATATGTATGTCTGTGGTTTTTGTGCAAGTGTGCTTGAATGATTTCATGTTGCTTTTTAATTCTTCAAAGCTTGAGGAACATGTTTATTGTTTAGGGATGGAGGAGGGTGTAAAACTGTTTGTAGAAGACAATTTGTGTGTACACTGGAAAGGAAAATGTTAATGGTCCTGCTCCAAAAAAAAAAAACTTTTCAAATTCTGAACCTAACTGTCACTGGAATTTGAATTGAGTGACCCCAGTGTAAATGAAGTCTTAAACAAATCTCTTATTACTTTTTTGTTTTCAATTAAAGCTGACCTGTTATGGAATTTTGGATTTCTGGGAATTCATGCCGCTGTTGGCAATGGTACAGAAGGTTCTTGTCAGGCCTGTCCAGTAGGAACAATTGGAAATACTAGTGAGTATTTTACATGACTGTGTTCTTTAATCAGGTTTTTGAATCAACTGAAGATCACATTTTGGGGAATTTTGATGATTAATTATTTCTATATGAACAATAGATACTGAAAATAGGTTTTTTTAGAAAATGAAAATGAACAATCAATCAGAAAGAATAATTTATATTCAGTGGTATTAAACCCAACTTTCCTATTATGCAGTACAGTGCTATTTCCAGTTTGTATTAAGCATTTTGCTGATAATTATAATAAATTATGATAATGAATTTATTTGCTTTCTTTGTATTCTGCACCTTTTGTTTGTAGGAGTTTTGAAATAGTCATCAACATCTGTGAGTGTGGATAGCCAGTTCAAAGTCTGCAAATACATGTACTTTAAGTGTACATTGATTGTGTTGGCCACTAATATACATTTTTTAGGAGATGGTTTGAAGTAATCATGCATTCTCTTGTTAATATGCTGTGGAACATCCACACTGAATGTGTTAGACTTGAGAGCTCTGAATATACCAATTGTCTTCTGTATTTTGGGATAAACACACTTGTCCTATGGCTTTTGGGTATAACAAGAAAATACTAGTGACCTGTGGGATACTCTATGGTATACCTGTTCCACTCACAAGTGTTGCTTATACTTGAAGAGTTTGAATTTTTTTTTAACTAATCACATCATGGACTTAAAACTTTCAGGTGACCCAGACTGTCACAGTTGTAACATAAGTGGTCAGTGCCAAGATCCTTCGTCAAATTGTGTCCTGTGTCCTGCAGGCCACCACCAAAATTTAACAGGACAAACAGTTTGCTATGAATGCGAGAAAGGCAAATATCAAGACAAAGCTGGAAAAGCAACATGTATTCCTTGCCCTTTGGGATACTTTCAGAACAAGAGAGGACAAACATCTTGCCTCAAGTGTGAGAAAGGCCACTACCAGAACGCAACTGGAGAAACAACTTGCAAGTTATGTCAGAAAGGAAGCTTCTCTAGGTGAGCCATTTATTGCACCTGAGTTTCAATGATTACAGACTGAGATACCTTTTATACTACTTAACAGTAGGTGAAAACACAATCTCAAGGGTTTTTTATGCCTGTATTAGACAGCCAAAACTTCATGCCGTCATCCTTTTCCTTTTTCCCACTAGTTTTTGACTGGAAGGCACAAAATCATAGAATCAAGGTGCTGCCCATTGAATGTACTTTCTGGAAGACAAATCTTAGACCATTTTTTTGTCAGAATACCGAAGAATGTAATGGATAAAGTCTGTTGGCTAATGGCTGCCAACTTGAAGAAAAGCATACTATTTATCAAGTTGATCATTTTTCACACTAAATTTGTACATGCATGGTTCACCCTTGCACACTCAGTACACCAGTCATGACCTGAAGTTGATGTAAACCACAGGCCCCAGTTGTTCGATGGTTAGATAAGGTCACATGCATCAACTGATAATAAAAAATTAATATCTTTCTGGTGGATAGCAGAGTAGCAGTACCTTTTTAAACACTTTTTGACTTCTTCAGTGACTAAAGATTTTTCCTCATTTCCCTACATTGCAGCTCAGATGGGAGTAACATGTGTATGCAATGTGGCAATGGGAAATACTGCAAGTAGGTGCAATTATTTTATTGTCATGCTATGTTCAACAATTATTCGCTGTAGAGGAGGTGAATCCATATTGTTTTAGTATGTACCACACAGAAACCAAAAAATTAGTTTGGTATATTTCTATCAATATACCAAAAAATGGTTGGAAATTACATTTTGGACACATGATTTTGTCTCTTCGGCTACACGAAGGTGAGTACTTGCTAATCACTTCCAAACCAGCCAATCAGTGAATGTGAAAAGCCCTCAGATACAAAGTTTTATTAATCGCAATGTTTAAAGAATATGATGATGAAGGTGATAATGATTATTGTGATTATTATTGCTTGGTAGTAGTTACTGTTTTGAAGTAGTTTAGGGCAGTAATAGTTACTGTAAGTTACAGTTGCAGCACTATATGTATGGTTACTAGTAATTAATGAGTTAATTTATATAACTGTTACTGACCATACTCTTATACAAAGTTCAATGGATCAGCAATCAAATCTGTGTTCACTCTTCTAACTCAAATGTTTCACTGTTCTTTTTTCTTAAAAAAAAACAAACAAACAAACAAGCACCACGGGCTGTACCAAGTGTTTTGGTTGCCCACCTGGCCAAGAGGCAGATCGTATGGGTGCACAAAATTGTACATATTGTCAAAAAGGTACGCAGTTTAAAAATGTTAATTTTATTTTGGTTTTGTTTTTAATTGTTGTTGAGAGGTGTTGTACTGTAGTTGTTTGCTTGTTTTCATTGAAAATGACATGAATATATGTAAAAGTTTCCCTGTCTTCAGAGCTGCTTGCAGTTTTGATTAGTCAGATACAATAAAATACATACCTACAAACTTGATATTCATTGTAGGACACAGTAAGGCTGTTGTTGTTTCCAAATGTGTTGTTACTCAATGTTTTTACTGACTGATCAGAAAGTACACATAGCATCTGAACTATTTGCCTGAAATTGTGTGTCCTTCTAACATGTCAAATTTTACAATTGTTTTTATCTCTGGTAAATGATATCATTTTCAAAACTGCCATGCAGACACACTTTTCATTTGTGTACTTGATAAAAGATCTTAACATTACAATTAGACAAGAAAGTAACCATGGCCAGTTAAATGCATTTTCCAAACCTTACACCCATTACAAGAAAAGTCTGCATTTAAAATTTAATTCACAATGTGATCAGTTTCAGTTCTGTGAAGATGGTATTCATATCCCTTAATGGAAGAACATTGAAATTTATTACATCACTGTGCTAAGACATTTAATTGATGGATGATCCTAAATCTGAAGATACAACCATAACATTATGAGTCATCCAGCAGTAATTGTTTACCATAATGTTATGAAAAGCTAAATAATTTTTCTTTCAGGTTCATTCAAACCCTCTTCAGGCTCTGAGGTGTGCCATTCTTGTCAAGATGGATGGTATCAATTAAAAACTGGACAAACATCTTGTCTAGAGTGCCCAGAAGGACATTACTGCCCTGTAAGTCATTCATGTTTTTGTCTCGGTGGTTAACTAGAACACAACAATAGCCTCCAGTTGCTCAAAATTTTTACAGTATCACTCTGGACATGAATTTTCTGTTCTTAGAATTGAGCCATTTCCTTAAAGCTTGAAGACTCAGAAAAGCATTTTTTACACCAAATTGTGGTTTAAAACTGTCAACCCTTAATTATTCTTTTTATCATGAAAGCTGAGCTTTCAAGAAATGCTTTATGAAAAATATTTGCTGTGATGAAATGTAGCTTTTAAGTTGTCTGTGGTGCAGTTTTTGTTATATCTTCTTCTGTAATTTGCTCTTCCATCTTCAATCACTCTTAATTAAACAAACAATTTCATTACTGTGCATTATACCACTGGCAGTCCAAGAATACTGGTTTTAAAAGTCACACAAACCAAAATTTCCTCAGTATGAAATCTATCCTTTTGTCCATTAGCATTAAATCACTTTTTAGTTCATTGAAGTTGATATTTCCGGAATATTACACAATTACATGGATAAATTAAGATCAAAATTTTTTTGCATTTTTGTGTGCTGTAAAAATGATAAAGTGGATTACAAAAAGAATTATCAAGATTAAAACAAGGGTTAAATCTGATACTAGTTTTGATTTAAAAAAAAAAAAAGGTAGTAGTATCTGTGGTTGTATTGATTGGGTATCGAGGTATTAAAAGATTAGCTAAGCAAGAGGTGAGGTGTTGATGCTACCTGTGAATTGAACATACTGTAAATGATGATTGAATTTAATAAACAAATTAAATTTTCTTCACTGCCATTTATTGTATGCTTTTATTGCATGTGCTTTAGTGGCCAAACTCAGAACCAGTGCCATGTGAGAAGGAGCAGATTTGTCCTCCAGGCAGTAGTGCACCAAAAGAAGACTGTAAAGGGTTGATGACTTTAAATAATGAAACTGAGGTACAGAAATTGTTTAATGGCAACATGGTTGAATCATCCCTCCAGCTTACTAGCCCACACTGTAGGAGTTTACATCAGTTTCCATGTTATAAAATGACTCAGGGTATTGTTTTTTCCCCCTGGATGGAATGCCTACAGGTAACATCCCACCCCCACCCTCCCCCTCCCCCTCCCTTTCACCTTAGGCAACATTAGGCATTCCTGGCAGTTTTCTGGCACCCATTGATACTTCTGTCTGGGGGAAGATAGTGTGACAGTGAAGTGGTTTTTCCAAGTAAACAGCACAATTACCCTGCTTCCAGCTTCTTGTAAGTAAGACTGACTTCAATTTTTATGGTAGACTGTTTAAATTACCATTAACAATGGCGTATATGCTGCACTTACAGATAAGCAATGACACAATTTAATCTACCAGAAGACTTACCTGTGATAGTTCATTACTACATATTTGATTATGTTTAATTAGCCATTAAATGCACTGCCTAAATGGTTAAAAAACAATCCTTTCTTTTATTTTTATGTTCTTGTGCGTATTTCATTTACAGGAATGTGAAATGAGCTCAATTGTTTATGCTCTTATCGCTGTTTCACTAGCAGGTACAAAACTTTTACACTAGTACAGGTCATTCCTGGAACTCAAGGAATTTGCATGACTGTATACTGGTGTCATATTTCTTGCTAGGACCTAATTTCCATTGTCTCTATAAGGTTTCTGTAATCTTGAATGGCTACTAAATATAAGAAGGGTGTTTCGTGATGACTCGAGAAAGACTTAGTATGAACTTCTACTCTTCGGTTTTTTTTTTGTAAGAACTGGGAGTGAATTTTATTTGTGATCTTAAGAGAGGATTGGAGGGAGCAGTCATACCTCAAGCTTTAATAAACGATTATTTAAGATTTTGAGAACAATCCCCTCCCAGCGAGGGGTGTGACCCATCCCAATAGGATAAGTTGTGTTGACACTCATGCGTCAATGGCTTAACAGAATAGACAGGATGAAAACCTATACTTGCCTTTTTTGTTTATTTTAGTGGTTGTGGCAGCTATTGGTTTTGTGATACTCCGAAAATACAGAAGGTAAGAAAACCTGCCCGGTTTGCAGCAGAGATATTCAGGTCTGTGTGGTATTGTCACGCAAAGCATCGCGTGACTGCTATTGCTTCGAACGTGTTTTTCCAAGCACAGTCTTTGGAGCTGTCTTTACACTTTAGTAAGTAACTTTCTTTTTTATTTTTGCAGAAATAACGAAACAAGACAGCGATTGCTAGAGAGACAACACCCAGTTTACACTGGTTGGTGAATATGGAAATTCACAGCACGACAAGAAAGATCGTTCTACTCAATGGTTGAATTTTCTTGCCTACTGTACACTTTGTAGCTTGGGAATGGGTAACGTAGCTAGGGAAGCTCCTCGGAGTATTAATGAATAACCCTCCCTACAGAGCGCCAGTTAATAAAGAAAACCCCGTTAGTTTATCCTAAAGTTTTCCCTTTAGAGGTTTATTAGCACGAGTAACAATTTACATGTAATAAGGTTTATATTTTGGATGTTGATTTAAGTCAGCACTAGGGCAACATCATATCTAATGACAGACATTTGAATCGTTGGCCTAAATCCATGTACCTTATTATTTTAATGTTGCCTTAAATTTTTAAAATGCGAATAGCAGCGAAAGACGAGTTTATTTAGTTCCAAGTACATGATCATATACTTGTATGCGCGTGGTGTTAAAACTCCGTGGAGCCTCCTTAACTCGAGTGTCATTAAAATAGGCAGATGACTTATTATGAATAATGCTTTGTATGAATTTAAGTTAAGTGATGACGTTGAGGAGAATTTTATCATTGTAACGATTCTTGCAATGATGTTCTTATTACACACGCATTTCCTCACAGAGAAAAGGAAAAAAAATGAAATGAATTAGCTTTTCGTAAAATATTTTTTGACGTTGTGTAAATTCCACTGACATGTCATCAACACTGCCTTTGACTATAGTTGCCTTCTTGTTTAGTAGCAGAGAAATTTGAATCTCAGCGGTTAGGTCTTTCGGAAATGAACAACCCGGTCAAAACGGAGGTTTATGTGAACGCCCACCGCACTATTTTTGTATTTTGAGAGGAGATAGCTGGACACTCATTATGCGCATGTCCAAGGATGTAGTCAAGTATTTTGAGAAAAGGTAGCTAGACACTCGTTATGCGCATGCCCAAGTCCAGTTTTTCGTAAACAGAAAACATTTTATCGTGCTCTGGTGTGAACAGAAAGATTAGTGGAGTGAAAGTACGTTTTCGATTTCTCCATCCTTGCATGGCCGGTCCATCGTCCGCAGAAAAAACGGTCTTCCTCGTTTTCACTTGAAAACCTCTACGGACAGTCTTTGTCGAGAAAGAAATTTATGTAACAGTTACCGTAGCAGTTTTAAAGTGACCTAGGGACGGACACATGATTTAAAGTATTGTTGACAAATATTTATTTTTGATAGCAACTTTGTGGGTGTATTGTAAGCAATGAAGAGATTCGCGCATTTTGTTGAACAGAATTATTCCCTTCCATCCATATTACTTCCCCCCTCATTTACATCATCGTCTGTAATTGTTTAGTCATCGAATATCACGAACAGACAAGTAAGCATCAGTTTTCTCTCTCATTAAAAATTTTTAGGTCAGATTTTAAGATATCTTTCGATCCATGTCAGTGTCTGAGCAACGACACACCTACCCCTCCCTTAACTTGACATCAGTCAACTGACAGCAAGTTAAGGTTAGTGTTGGATTATGGGAAGGGTGGGTGCGCAGTTCCTCACTCACCTCCCGGACATGATCTATATTTTCAGTGTGGGGCGTTTTTCTAAATATGGCAGGTCCGTTTACAATTCGCTCTGTGGGAAGTTAATAGGAGTTTATGTTGTTAAGATGTTTTGTTTTCCAATAAATTTTGCGCCTCTGCGTGATAGAATTTTGTCTTGATTGGTCTGTTTCGTACTGTAACTGTAGAAGTTATGATAGTGAAATTTGCGATGCGCGAATGTAACATGGGCCATTAACTTGATCCTGATACTTAAAGTCATGCATCTTGTTTTGTTCTTTTTTTCATTAGCCTGCAGTACAGACGTCTTGTTAAGGCGAGTTGACGTTAAAAAGCTTGCGATCTTTTATTCGACCGGCCACATTTGAGTAAGAGTTAGAGTGGACTATGGGTGGAAGGGGTGGGTAAAGACAAAATTTGTATATCCCCACCTCTCTCCTCTCCTTTCTTTGGATCGTCGCTCACCCACTTAGCACAAATTTCTTTCCCTCGCCAGCCTTCCGCAGTTGTAAAATTAAAAATGCTAGCTGTGTCATTTGCAACAAGAATATACTGAACACTCGCTTGCCAAAATTACGCGTAATCTGCAGGCTGTTTATTGAATCCGCAGTTCACTGACTTGTATAATTCGTTAACCTTTTAACCCCTAAGAGTGACTAGCGTCTAATTTCTCCTGACAATATCAGCCCTGAATTACACAATAGGGTCATGAGAATTAAGGAAATGATCATCAACTAAAGAAGCTCTTGATTGTTAAACAAATTCTCCTTGTCAGCACCTTAGGAAATTTATGGAGAACAGTATGGAGAATATGCGTGAATACGATAAGGTGTGAAAGGTTAACTCTTTGTTATTAGTAATACTGGGAATTTTTAGTAAACTTCATTTCAAAAGACAAGAAATGTATGCAGAAAAAACTCGAGTGAAACGGATCCTGAAAAATTCAGACTTCCTCTTCTCGTCGAAAATAGACTTTTTTGAAGGCCTCTTTTCTGCATTGCTTAAATTGTAGTACACTAGCGAGCATCATCTATTTGATTGACTTTCATCCAAAGGTTAAATGAAATGTATTTCATTACAAGTTGTTGATACAAAACCCATTACCCTGGTGAGCCCGATAATAGCATCACTGAACTACTTCATCAGCTTCTGAAGCGAGTTTTAATGCTGGCTCTCTCTTCTTTAAAAGACAGAAACAGTCTTGGCGTAGTCTGGTGCCCGTTAAAAGGGATCTCATTTTGCCCGGCCAGTGAACTGGTCGAACATAAACCGGCAAGGGTTCTAAGATCTTCTTGTGAGCGTCGCCTTGAACCATCGACTGTTCCTGGAACACTACAAGATTCTGCTGCGATGCTATTTAACAGTCTACCCCAAGACATTAAAAATTGTACATAACTCAAAGTATTCGACAGTAAATGCAGAAATCATTTTATGACATTGGCAACAAATAATTCCCAGTCCTACTTATATATCTTGTACATACTTTATGTCTCATGGCAGTATTACTTTCATACGCGCGTATCTATGTTATCCATAAATTTTACATCATCAATATTATACAATTTTACATGTGCTATCCATAACTTATGTATATATATTATTTATGTAATTATACATCTTGTTGCACGTTATGTATTTATCCATATATTTATTTCAACCATTATATTATTTTATTATATCCATAATGCATATTTTATCAATTGTGCAATTTTTTTTAACGAATTAGTACAGAAGAGCCACCATGTGGAGTACTAGTAAACCATTATTATTATTATTATTATTATTATTATTATTATGCAATCAAACATGATCTTACCGAGGATTACCAAAATCTTAAAGGATAATTGGGGGTAGCCACTCAACATTCCGAGATGATTGAGTTGAAATCTAAAACAAGTGCGGACTTTGCTTTTTTTTTTTTGAAAGTGAAGGAAAATAAAATTTCTCTGGCAAATCCTAAAGAGCGATTTTTAAGAAGTTTACCTTTTTTTATACGTGACGCGCGAACTTCTCCGAATTCCTGCGTGAAACGGGATCAGGATTAAAACACCCCCCCCCCCCCCTCCCTCCTCCTTTTTGCTTTCGATTTTTAACAAGCTGCTTTTAATTTTCGAACGCATGATCAGGAAAGAACTCTTTCATTTTAGCACGTTTAACACCTCTTTCTTGCTAGGTGACTGTATGTGTAAACTGATGTGTTAGCTTGCATGAGGTAATTACTGGAGAGCGTAACTTGTAGGTGCTGTTCACTGCATTCGTTCTCCGCACTTAATATATAATCAAGAAGCGTATAATTGTTCGAAGAGTAGGAAGCTCGTTAAGAGGTAATACCAAGAGAAACAGTCGTTCCCAGTCGGGTCTTGGTCTATTTTACACATTGTGTTGAGGGGCATGGGAACTAGGAGGAGCGACGCTGGTCAGCAGTAAAGGGTTCGCCGCTTTTTGATCAGAGAGTGTTTGTTAAAGCAAACAAATCCAATTCAGTTTTGAACAAAGTGATATAACAAGCCGGTGAGTCCAAAGAAAAACGAAAACCAGGCCAGAGAAGTGTTAAACGTTATTCTACCAACTTTGAACCCACAGCTTCGTTCCTTAGCGTAAGAGATAAACAGAGCAATGTTGCTACGTTTGCGAAACGGATGTCCTGTTTCCCAAACTGTGGTACGGTTAATTTCCTCGTATATTCCTTTAAAAACAGAAAAAAAGTCTATTAATTTTGCGTTTCAAGACATTTTCTACCACTAAGTGACTGGTCAGTATTGGTTGGGGGGGGGGGGGGGGGGGAAGAGGACTTTTTCTCATTCTACCAAGCGGTCCGTTTATAGTCTCTCGCTTTTGCCTGATCCCCCATAAGACATTGTAATAATAACCCCCCCCCCCCCACCTCATCGACAGTTCATTAGCGGTCAATGTTCTATAATATCCCCTTTACGACTGATCCTCTATCAGTTTCCCCTGAAAACCCCAACCTCGGCTGGTCTGGTAGATATAATTATCCTAAGTATTTCAGAGCAAATTTTATTTTACTTGGGATTTATTTTGCTCTCTTCAAATAGTTGATAATACAAATTTTTCTCTTTTTTTTGGGGGGGGGGGGGAGATGAAGTGCCTTTGATCAGTGGTTATATTTGATTTTGGTATAGTTTTACGACACTCGCTCAAAGCACTGGGTTCGAGATTACTCACCAGCACAGCTGCCTGTAATGCTGGCTGCAAAATAACAAGGGAACACGAACAAGTAGAAGCAACAAAACAGCAGCATGCCAACGAAAATGTATTCCGACGCTGTCGTATCATATTTAATTTCCTCTGAAATATATATGACGGCTACAACCACACCAGCTCCATAAGTCAACCAGTGCACCACAAACCACACACTGTAGGCTGACACTGTATTGAAAACAACTTTGCAGAGGTCCTCATGAATTTTGATGATGTCATCTATAGATTCGTCTTCAACACCCCTTACATTTCCAATTAGCCTGGTGACATCTTGAGCAAAAGTTCCTGGAAGATAGATCAGAAAATTCGATCTATCATTCCATTGAAAGTTATTTTACCATGATGCTAGTCGTGCGATTTCATCGATATTTTTACAAGTAGCTTTGTGGCCGATTTATTTACACATTGTAGGGACATCTGATTCAGGAAAAGATCGCGACAAAGAAGGATCAAGTAACAACCGAGTGGCTTTCGAATGTTTCCTTCACAAATTTGTTCAAGACGTTACACATGAGCATCATTCTAGAAAAGTTGTGACTAATTGAGAGGGATTGTCATGGCTACCCATACTAAAACGGTGGCAAAATAAACTCCGAAAATCTGATCCTTTGCTATTCACCTCCGAACAGCACGCGCGACATTTGCACCCGAAAATGTTGTAATCATTGTAGTTGACAACTGAGTTCAAATCATCTTTTTGTGCTATATTATGTCACTGTTTATTATATGCTAAAACAACAATTCACATTCCACTTCGGTGAATAGTTGCTTGCTTATTATCTGCAATTTTTGAACGATTTTGATAAGATTAAACTTCGATGTTTATGTTATGTATTACGAAAAACAACATACCAATAGCCAAAGAACTGACGGCGAAGACTTGGCAAGTGTTGATTGATGCTAAGTGGACCAAAAGCTGTGCACCTGTACCAGTGATCACGGCAATGGTGTAATGAGGATCTCGGATCTCACTTGTCTTCGGTAATGTGTACAGCGACGCACCCAAGCCTAGAAACGACACAATAATTAAAACATACGTTAAAAATAACAACCACGCGTCGCTTTTGTTGATGTCTGTCATCAAGGTCTCTGAAGGACATACCAGCGCTGAATCTAAACGACTGGCAGTGAAGAAAGAACCGTTGAAGAGTATGTACGAAATGACAGCGGCAAAAGAGACTATTGTGAAAACAGCATTCCCTGTAGCTACGACACCGTGAAGGGTTTTGTTGCTTGTTAAATTTGGTTTGAAATGACAGTTGAAGTTCGGACAGCCAAAATCAATGTACATTCGGTAAACGACTTGGTAGAAGCTGATGACCAAGAACAATATGCGAGGAAGCCAATTCCAGCGCTGATTTCCCCATAATCCAAGCAAACTGAATGAATATCTGAGGACAATGAGAGGGATTCGAGAAAATCCACGAATGGCTTGCTGCTCTCTGTCTTCTCGGAAGCGATCGTAAATCGTTTGATCGTTCTGTTCAGTTGACTCGGTTGTTGCATTCGGTTCGTTCGGTTGTACAATTTCTACCCTTTCATCGTTCTGTTCATTAGATTGGTGCGGTGTTACAAATTCTTCTCCTGCTTTTTTTTCTGCCATTCTGGCGGTTTAAAAAATCGATGCAGTCAATTTGTGTGTGAAATATTTGTTTTCCAGCAACGGTAACGCAAGAGATCGTGCGTGTTTACCATTTACAAAAAAATTCCGGAAATCGGAGCGATGCCTGAAATTTTCGGATTGTCCCGCCGCGCTAGACTGGATTCTAGTTACAACATGACGTTGTTAGAGGGAATTTTAGATTTATCGGCTAATGAGGAGATGTTCATAAATTCCAATAAAGAAGATGAAATTAATACCATTGGAGCGATCTCAATGTTTATGAGACGCGATCATCATCGAGGCGAAGGTTTCTGCGAAAATATTATACCAATGTATTCCATGGACGAATTCAGTAGTCACTTCAGGATGTCAAGAGCCTCCGCGGAGGTTCTCTGCCAAGAAATAGGGGCCACAGGACGAGTGCCTCAGGGAAACGCTTTTGGAAGGGCTCCAATACCCCTCCAGCAGCAGGTTTTGGCGTTCGTTTGGTTTATATCAAACTCGGAAGTGATATGCACTGTATCTGACAGATTCGACGTCACTATGAGTAGTATGGATAAGATTATACGTCGGGTATCCAGAGCATGCATGGACATGAGACAATAATACATCAAATGACCCAATCGTACATTGCGTATTAGCGAATTATGTCAATCATATTATAAAAATAATTTGTCTCTGTAATTCTATAATTGAGTTACAAATTCTTAAAAAAATCAATGACAATATGGTTTTAAACAAATAAACCATTCCAGTTTAATAGGTGAGAGTTTCCTCATCCTTACTGCTAATTTTCACAGCTTTGGTTAGGTGGCTCTGAATGAAATTCAGGGAGGGAGGAATTTGCTTTGCTCTGTTTTTTGGTCACTTTGTTATACGATTTGATACTGATATTCCCTGCAGGAATAATAATAAATAATAATAATTTTTTTTTTTTGAGAGGGCACGGTAACGAATCTTGCAATCTGATTGGTTCCTTACCCGGTCAGTAATTTCCTATCTCTGCCCACGGGCCACGGTAACGCTTTCGTGAGTCGCCAAGTACATCCCAACTTTCATTGCCATTTTTCATAAATATATCTCGTTTTTCCGGCTGGGCAGTATTTTTAAGCAAACACATCGGTTACTACCTCAAGCCGATGAATAACTTATGAATCCTCTCTTTTCTCTCACTCAAATCACTTTGGTTGACAGAAAAATATTGGTTTCAGAATGAATTTGTATAAACAATAGTGCCATTACGTTGGTTAACAAGCGGCCTAAAACCCGTCTGCAATTAATTTTAATCGTTCACAAAAAGTACCAAGCAAGTTAAAAAGTGAGGTATTTGGTTACAGTTAAACTGAACGATGGAACTTTCATTCATCTTTTCACCTTTAGTGCCTTCTCAACCAGATTGAACCATAGCTGGTCATGGGGTGCAACAAATACCGTGGGGTGCAACGATGTTGTGTGCATTAACTAGTGACAACATATATATAGAAGTTCTGTCTGACGAGCGCTTAGGCACGAAACTCAGAGTCACAGAGAATCGATGCGTCGTCTTCAATTCTTTAACTTCTGTATACTTAACTCTGCTACCACAGCATTGAGCATTTTATGCCAAGGTAAACTCTACCCCCACAATTATTTTATTTATATATATATATGATGAGGCCCAGAAGGCCGAAACAGTACTGTCTGCAGTTAGTTATGTATATATATATATATATATATATATTGTGGGAGGAATAATCCCACAATATATACATCGCTCTACTCCTATGTGTGGAGCACTTTTTTGCGTAAGTCAAAATTTTACACTTTATATATAGATATATGAACAACAACAAACTTTCAATATTGCGTAAAACTTGACAGCCATTCGATTTTGGACACAAATTAGAGATTTTAAGTCTGCTCACCATTTAAATACAAGGAACAGCTATGTGTTAGGAATATTTCCAGAGTTGGAGACTAATAAGAGCAACATGAACACTAGTACACATCCCCCATTTGCTGTGCACCCGCCATATTTGTTGTTGTTGAAGCGATTACGCTCGGCCAAAGGCCATGAGGCCTGAAACTGGTACGAAACTCAAGAAACTTCTTAATGGTAAACACATTTCCATTCAGAACGTCCCAACCGGGAAAAAGGGACACCTTTTCAGAATTTCCATTAGTCCGGGAATTTTCCATTGGGACGAACCGAAAAACTTTACCAGTTACATCCCAACCGCAATTTCTAGGAATTTGTGGTAAATGGTAAACAATCCGTATTACAGCTTCTTAGAGACTCAAATTTTGAACTGTCAGCGATCAAATGTGGAAGTGAGGTCTTCCTTAGCCTTAATGTAAGTAACTCTTTTTTTATAATCTGAAAGAAAAAATTACCATATATATGCCTCTTTTCAGAAAGTTTACATAACCTCTCGACGCAAACCAAACAACAAGCGTCCGATTATTCGTTTTACCAAACCGGAAGTATGAGAGAGTACGAGATTCAAATACTCTGGGAGTAGGGGTGGTTAAATATCGATCGACCATGGTCTGGATTTTGCTTGAGAAGGACCTGGACTAAGACCGGGCGTTCGAAGTCTCTGGTTCTACCATAAAAACATTTTGTAGACCTCTAGCGAAGAAAGAATTTCTAGTCTTTCTAGTTGATTGGAAATAGTTCTCTCATTAACATGCGTGCATGGGAAAATGGTATTTAGCATACTCAGGCAACATAGCTATTAGAGTGAAATATTAATGATCTGAACAAGTAACTAATACTTCTACGTTAGACCGTGGATAGATCTTGGTAGGTGACAATAATTTTTGAAAAAAAATACGGGAAACCCTCGAACCAAACAGAACAACAACCTAACTTTATAGACTTATCGAATTTAGACAGTCATAATTGTTGAAAGCCAGTTAAGGCCTTGCGAACCTTATAACATCACGGCAAAAACTGACCTTAAACCTTAACCATAACAGAACAACACATTCAACTGAAATTTCTTCACTAATCATGACCTCTGCTGAGGTTGTCGAAACATCACTCACTACAACTAAAAATAGCCGTTTTCAATACTGACTTCACCTGAAGGATCACACTTCTCGAACGATAGGTACAACAGTGAAAACCACTTTCTGAAAGACCTTAAAAGCATAAGTATACGTATATTACAAAAAATTTCTGTTTAAAAAAGAAACATAGATAGGCGTATTTCATGCTTTTCAATTTTTCTTCAACTCAGCCGTAAACTAATCGTGGCCCAATTAATCAGTTGGTTTTTTATGTATGTTGGATGATTAGATTAAATTAACTAATCTCTTTATTTTATTTATTCATTTGCGATATTTAAATAGCCTAGCCCTTTGCAGCTGGTTTAAATGGCTGGAGGCCTGTATAAACAATAACAAGGCCGGACTACAACATTAGGAAGTGCGTGGGTTCCTTTAAGTACCCAGCTAACCATAGCACGGAGTAAGATGAGGGAGCCGGGGGGATCAGAGGGGAAAATAGTTGTCGCCAAAAGAGTATGAAAGGAGGACTATAGAGGATATAGAGCCAATTAACTGCCAACAAGGTGGGGGGGGGAGGGGGGGGGGAAATCACAAGAATATTACAGAGCCTTAGTAGGATCAGGTAAATTTTATCACAACACGTGTATAACCAAAGCAACCAAAGTCCTTCAATTCCCCCCACCCCCCTCCTGCGCTACATAATGACCGATCACTTAGGTAACCCTCGTGGTGTCGATTTTTGATCGTTTGTTTGTTTGTTTGTTTGTTTGTTTTTTTCAGGC
Source organism: Pocillopora verrucosa (assembly GCF_036669915.1). Classification (NCBI taxonomy): domain Eukaryota; kingdom Metazoa; phylum Cnidaria; class Anthozoa; order Scleractinia; family Pocilloporidae; genus Pocillopora; species Pocillopora verrucosa. The sequence continues at coordinate 10,116,136 of NC_089312.1, forward strand.
TGCTTGAAAGAAGTGATACAATAGCCCCAAGAGTCCAAAGAGAAAGGAGAACCAGGTCAGGGAAGAGTTAAATCTAATTCTACCAATTTTGAAACCGCAGCCTCTGTCTTTAGCGTAAGCCAAAAACAGAAATATGTTGCGACGATCTTTGAACGGGTGTCCTTCATTCCAGTCATCAGATGTGGTGCAGTTAATTCTATCGTAGATTCCTTTGAAAACAAGAAAAAAAGGATCTGTTAGTACTGTGATCAAAATCCACCTGCGAAGGAGACAAAAAATGTTTAACTTAAGGTGGCAATCACGGAATGACAGTTTTTTCAGCACGCTCCATCGCTGAGAACTCATCCATTAATCCCAAACAGTGCAGAAAGTTGAAAGCGCAACAAAACAAAATGGCGCACAGGTGTGGAGAAAGTAACAACGTTTTAAGTCAGAGTTTGAGAGAGAGGGAATGCTAAAAGAAAAACACCCAACAAAGGAAAAACAACTGGGTAAAAGTCTGGCTTACAATAACGGATATGAAAATATTAAGCGACAGGCAATTAAATCGCTCACGTGTCTCTACTCATGTGAACAGTGACTGCTTACGACTCTATTGAACTTTCTCCAGTTCCTACCTGCGCATGCGCTTGTGATCCTAGCAGCGTAAATACACGGGAGTATGAAAACGTAGAAGAAACAAACGAAGAGTAGGCAGGTGTAGACTTTGAACGCAGTGGACACACTATTTTTGTCTCCCGAGAGTTCCTCAGATGTTAACATAAAGTAAACAAGAATGCCAGCTCCGTATGTTAACCAATGCAACACAAACCATACTTTGTAGGCTGACACTGTGTTTAGGACAACTGTACACAAGTCCTCATGAATTCTAATGATGTCATCGAGAGTTCCATTCTCGACGTCCCGGATGAGTCTGAAAGTGTCTTTTGCTATTGTGCCTGAGGTAAAAAGAGAAAAAAAAGGTTTAGTAGATGTTGGTTTACGTTATTCTTTATGTCTGCAAGGAACAGTTTTTTAAGGAAGTTTAAGAAATATTAAGGTCTTTAAACGAACCAGAATCGCTAAAACTGTGTTCGATGTCTTTGCTATCTTGATGGCTCTATCTTATTTCTAGGGGTGAAAAACGCGTAAGGAAGTAATTCGATAAGTTTTGGCAAAACGCGAAGTCTTCAATCAAGGAAATATGCATCATCATTCTTACCTAGAGAGGAAGAACTGACGGCAAAGGCGTGACAGGTGTTTACTGAAGCCCAGTGAGCCAACACAGCGGCCGTTAAGTTGTATACAATGCACAATTTGCTTAGATAAGTATTGTTATTGTTATATAACTTCAAATAAAGAAAAAGTGTCAGCCCGATAAAAAGCGAGGAAAGAAATCCAACGAATCCAATAAACAGCCACAGTATCGCCGTTTTGTCACAATCTTCGATCATTGATCGTGAAGGTGACACCAAAGCAGACTCTGTACCCCTGAATGTCGTCACACTTGTTATGAAAACGACATATGAAAGGAGTGCTGCAAAAGACAACAGTGAATAGCACGCCTTTTGAGTTCCTGGAAAGACCGTCAGTACTGTGAGGTTGGAATGCTTTTCATTGAAGTTGCAGTCGAAGTAGGGACAGTTCAGGTCAGAAGAGATTTGCAAGGATACTTGAACAGCACAAATTACAACAAATAGAAGACGAGGGATGTAGTTCCACGACCGATGGCTCCACAAACCAAGCGAACAGAAGATAGCTTTGAAAATCATCAGAATGATTCGAGTGGATGTACTAACCAGCTGTGGCTCTCTTCCCCACCGAAAATACTGATACGTTTGCCCTCGTCGAACAGCCGGCCTCATTGTTTCAATGTTTTGATCATCAGGAACCCTTAGCACGAGATGCTCTTGCTCTGCCATCATTGATCGTAAGCCATTGATTACATCGACTTCTAGCACAGACTGCGTGAATTATATCCGAAAGTTATCCTGATCGTGACTTTCAGGCTAGATTTTGTCACCTGATAATTGTATTAAGCTGGTGCCACCGATCTATGATGTGATTTCAGTTTCCATAATCTCTGATCCTCTTTCGAGGTAACGCAAATTTTCTCGCAGAATTAATGGTCACGCTTTTGAAGTAACGCTGGCATTGCCGAACCTGAAAGATCTTTTTCGCACATTGCAGGATAAGAAACTTCAGTGACTCTTGAACCTAAATAATTAAATAGGTCTGAAAGAAAGCTAGTATCACGTGGTAAAAGGTTCAACTGAATTTCTCGTTGAGGATTTTCGGACAGTTGTTTTTCTTTTTGTATCAAATAACAGCATTGCGTTACTTGAGTGCATTTTGAATCTAATTATCACATCTCTTGAAGTTTCTCGGAAAAACCTTTCTTCCGGTGCGTTAGAGTATAGCTAGAAACCGAAAGGAAAGGAAGTACACAAGATTTATTTTGATCAATTAAAGTTCTTTCAAAGTATTTTTTTAACTTCTTATGAAAAAAAATCATTTTTCTTGTTGTTTTAAAATGGTCAACAACCCGATCGATGCCGAAAGAGAACCACAAGATCAGGAAGGAAAACGTCTGCCTCTTCTTCCATGAATGAACATATTTGGGCTTCCGGTCACATAGACATCCGCAAGATGTCAATGGATGCTATCGATTTCTGTTGAAAATTGTCAAAATCACCTTCTGTAGACTTGGATTATGGACTCACCAGGTTTTGAACTACATTCTACGAGTACTAGTCTATCTAATCTGTATTTATCAAGCTGTTTACGATTTCTATGTCGTGTTAAGTTGCCACGGTTTTGGTTGCAGTTCCTCACAAAATTCAACGGATTTAAGAAGCCCCTTCATCACAAGGATGATAATCGTATTGCAAATGTTGTTCATTTTTATAGTTTCATCCGCAGTTTCATCGTAACAAAGGACAAAAACTCAGTTATGGTCGCACCGTCTTGATCCGCATCGATGGAAGACCTTAACACAACGGCCGGCTGATGGTTGTGTCTTATTTTCGCTTTAATGACAATGTTGTATCTTAGCTCGATGGCTGTGTTTCACACCATCGTATGGATAAGTAAGCCAAAGGTTTCCTATTTCACCACTCTTGCCACCGGAGTAGAAGCCCAGTTTTTCGCGCAGTGCACAGCAATAACAACTTGTCACGAGTTCGTCATGAGTTCCTTTGCGTTAGGTAAGTTGCATACTTCAAATGCTGATAACAAAATGATCATTGTGTTTTCATTTATCCTTTGTTTTCAGCGTTCAAAACCCTTTTTTGATGATTTAGGTGATTAACCTTTCCTGTTGTCTTCCATCCTTTCTCTGCGAATTATCTTTGTTACCAAAGTCATTATGGCCGTAGTTATGACCATCACAAGTTTTATAAGCATTGACAATACCGTGACAATCAAAAGCACTGATGTAACGAAAGGGCAATATAACAGGATTTATAACAATTTTTTGACATTTTCAATGCACTAGAGTTTTGCTAAAATGTATGATCGATAGTTAAATCAGTTTGATCTTGTTTGAGTGGTGCACTTCTTCAAGCCATTGGATCATCTTTAAGTATCTACAAGGCATACATTTCACAGGCATTCTTAGAATAATCTGGAATCTGAAGACAACTCATTTGGGACAGGCAATCTCTAAACAAATTTGGCAAATCCTAAAATTGGCAACGTCTTGTTTAAATACCTGACGAACAATGCAAAAAAAATAGCGTGTAATCAATCTCATTATTTCTCTATTTAACCTTTATCTTTTTCTGTCAGTAAGGGTGTGTGTTTTTTCTGTTTTGTTTCATTCTACCTTATTCATTGTTATAAAATATCATTATAAAATTTATATTATATTATTATAATTATTATTATTATTACAGATTTTCTGGTATGAACGTATTTTTGTTACATTTTTCACTTTAGATACTTTACATAAGCATTATCTTAGAGTGAGTTGCACTCAGTCTTGTAGTATAGAAAGTGTTTTCATGAGCACTGAAGAAAACTTTCTTCACTGTACTATGAAGGAAATAAAAGTTTTCAAAAGTCACGGAAGTTGCAATTACTCAACCTCCCTTCATAAAAGCAAGGAAGAAACTGCTTTAAGTTTTAAAATGTGTAAATCATTCTTTCAAAGACCATAAAATGGAATGGGTATGTAAATTAATTCAAACAGTTCATCATTTCCTACTATTTTTGTGCAAAATTATCCCTGAAGTTTCCTGGACTTCAATATTTTCTTTCCTAGAGTGATCCTGATGATTTAGTCTATAATCATTTATTTATGATCCTTAGAACAACATCTCTATTATGTGTTCTGCTCATGGTCAAGTTTTGGACACAGTTCTTATGGAAACGGGTGATGAGTCAGAGACAGACATTCCATTTGACAACATTATTGTCTTGTAAGTTCTCTTCAATTACAATCCCTCCTCTTTGACTCTGACAAGCAGATTTTACCAGAGTTTACAGATATTTATCCTCACCCTGTCTTCAAAATTAAGCTGTCTGACTACCTGCCAGAGTTTGAACAAATGAGTTGTTTGTCACAGTTAATAGATTAAGACTCAGCATACTGAGTGGGCCATGACTCACATGTACATTGCACTCAATTTGTCAACTTTTACCTCTTCACTTACTCAAACCAAAGTCTCACAATTTAGGAAGACAAGAATCTTTGTATTCTCATGGAGGAATATTTCATTACATGCAGTCATCTTGATGCATTGCAATATCTCTATCTTACTTCTTAAAGTTGAATGTTGTACAGTAAAATTTGATCACCCTCCACTTTATTTGGTGTTCAATTCACCTTTTTTAAGTGGTGGTCTACCTGTTCCTTGAGTTATGTGTAATGATGGTATCAGATTCAAACCAGAGTCTGATTTATAAATTTTTTCTAATCTTAGTGAAAATGTGAGCTATGACCTCAAGCTGGGTATAGAAATAAGCAAACAGAGCTTCGGGAGTGAAAAGGCCATTACGAGGAACTTTAGCGGGCCACGAAGTTCTCAAATTTATACTTGCGGAACATACACAATTGACAGTGGATCACCTTCATCAGAGGATCAAATCACATGACCTCAAAAATAGGTACAGTGTATATTTAGTATGGTTAGCAATATTGTCGGGCTATCATTTTGTTTTGTAAGAAACTTTGGCAGTAGTAGTGACTTTGCAACACATCTCTGGCCTGGACGGCACCTCCGTAAATCAATGAAAATTGGGCTGTGGGTAATTCCCAAAAAGAGTTTCCAAATCGTGTCATCCTTTTGCTCGGTGAATTTCCTGGATTCTCTCTGAGTATGTGTATTGCAGGTAATATAGCTGTGATGGGCGATTCGGTGATTTGGTTCATGCTGTAATGTTAGGCGAGTAGAGTTACGCGTGGCAGTTTTGGCCTTTTACTTTCTCAAAAAAATATCAGCTCTTGTTTCAATGATTAATGCCAGACTGAAGTTCTATTTCGCTTTAAGGTTTGGTTGGAGCAAGCCCTTTAGTATCCACTGTATCTACTGAGGATTCAAACATGCCAAGACTGGCTTTATGGGGCCAGATTAGTCGCCGTCTAGCTGCCAGACCTGCTTGTGTTGAACAAGTCCATACGGATGGTTTTCTTGAACTACAGGTACGGTCGAGTAATTAGAGCCTGACACTTAAGTACTCATTCAAATATAAAGCTGCTACTGCTGCTGTAATTAGGGTTTTAAAAGAACCAAAGAAATTATTCCAATCTACACGTATATCTTCTTGCAGTTGAATATTTTTATAGAAACTGCGCGGTATAAATTTAAATTTAATAAATAATTTAAAAATTTAAATTTAATGAATGAAAGTAATTCTTCTCGATGATCGGTGCAAATACGTTGAAAGTGTAAAAGCCTCACCATAAGTTTAGTTGAAAAACCCCTGCTAGTACATTTAAAGAAGTTTTGCTCATGGCAGGTTCTGTCTTGATAAACACAACATTTTATGTTGACTATTTTCAGAGAATGACTTGCAGTCAGTTTTCATGGTGTCGGCTCTGGTGTGTTTTGAGACATGCGACAATCAAGTGCTGTCATCAACTGTTGGTAAGTTTTCACTCAGTAGAATACTCCCTTTAGACGGAAATTTAATTCTTTTGGTTCTATTTGGTAACTTCCCGGTACACGTGTAACTGTGATCAATCAATGATTATGGAATATTTAGGAAATTTATTTAGGAAAATGTCAACGGGACAAAACATTCGATCAAGGTTTCAGTCGAAACGCATCCTGCGCCCGATACATTCAAATTTGTACGAGGTCCCTTGGTTTGGTCAATGTACACAGCTTGTCGGCTGAGATTGAGTCCAAATTGTTGCTAAATCTTTTCTTAACTTGAACTCGACAGTTTGAAAACATGGACAGCCATTTTCTATGTATTAGTATTCTTTTTGATGAGTGGAACTCTAATCTTTCGCTTAGTATACGTGGTGCTCGTTAGCCTTTGTAATAATTTTTTTCGGTATACGATTTTATGCTCTAATCGCGACCAGACAGTCATAGAAAATTTGTTTTGCACTGTAATAGACTGCGTGTGTCATCAATGTTTTCCTCAACAGAACCTTGGAAGGCAGTTGACAAACCAGTCCCTCTAGAGGAACTGAAATCAGTACCAGCGGATTCAGAAAGCATCGAATGTGCGTATGCCATCTGGCAAAGAAGAGACCGTGAAAATGGAAGCTTCAGGAAGGGAAAGAAAAAGAGAGGTGTGGACGAGAATGTGTTGAACCACGAAACCACAATTTGAATTTGAAGACCTCTTTGCTTGACGTAAAAATACTTAATTGTGTTGTGGATCAAGAGAACGTGCGGCTCTAACCCACCTGTTTTACTTTCTTTATTTTCATTAGCTGAGAATAATTGCAGCATTTAGGAATGAAATTTTACAAATATAGCAGTTTGGAAGATACATGATTGAGCTCCTGAGTAGAGCCTTTTGTTCTTTCAGTTAACGATGTATGTTGTTTTTCAACAAAGAAATAAACAATATTGTGTTCTGGTTATTTGTATGAAAGTAGCTGAGTTTAAGAGATATGTTTGTTTTTTGGATTTGAAAATACATATAAACATAATTATTAATTGGCTGAATGTTTCTCTACTGTACATCAACTGACTTGATGGCGGAGTTTGGCTGCTCGTTGTGTGGGAAATGATGGCAGCTTTATTGGTACCAATTAAAGAACGTTAAGTTACGAGACGAATTAAGCAATAATCTTTTAATTTTTGTGAGCAATCAGATATCAAAGACTTTTTTCACAAAGTTTTGAAAGATTGCGAGCCCGAGGTGGAATTCTGTGTTTCTTTTTAAACTTATTTTCTAGTTTGTCTCTTACAGAAGGATAGTGAGAGAAAGTAACGTCACTTATTGTTGACCAAAATCAGACTGATTTTTAAAAACTCTTACGTATATAAAGTCACTCTCGCTCTCGATCCAACTCCCTCAAAAGACCTCGACTAGAACACGATCTAGTAATAGCGGACGTTTAAAAACGACAAATCGTTAGTAATAACTCGGCCTACAGCTTCTCTGAGATCCATTGGTTTTTTTGCCAAAAATGGGATCGGACGAACGAGAACGGTCAAACGAATAACACTGATAAAAAATAATGCTTTTATCGTGCTTATATTGACAACGTTTTGAAACGTTAATCGTGGGACAAACGATTTAAATATTTTGTCTTACCAGTAACTCTAAATTTTTGTATCAACCTATGCATCGAATATTTGAACTGAGGAACGATTAAACGAGTATTACAATTTTGTGTCAGAAAGTCACACATGTTATACATATATGTTACGTTATTCGCTGGCCGGGAGGTCCGTATTGGAAAAAGTATACCCGAGGTCTTGAGTACCGCCTGAAGCCGTGGGCCGATGGTGGTACTTAAGACAGAGGGTACAATTTTACCCAATACGAACCTCCCGGCCAGAGAATAACGTAAGTAATAACGTAAAGTAAGATATATAATAACGTAAGATCTTCCATAAACTGAACAATTTTTGAGCGGGTAAATGGTAGTTAAAATAAAGGTTTTTTGATGCAAATTAAAGAGAGAGGCTTCACCGAAACATTTTCATTTGTGTAACGATAAAGGTGATTTAAAACGCTTCCAAACTAACTTTGAAACATTATTTTTACAAGTATCTGTCACACGGCTGACACCTGTCAATTAGAGAACGCGTAAGAAACAAAAAAGGGCCAGTACACTTGTGAAAAAGCAACGGAACTAGTTTGGCAAGGACTGTCAGGACAATGTTTTCTTTAAAAACAGTCAATGATCTTACGGAAAGTATTATTCACTCTTATCGACGATTAATTGATGTACGAAGATTTATCTCTGTTCAGTAAGTAAATGCCAAGGAAAGTAACTAAGTAACTGAAATTCAAATTTTTTATTTTGAAGTTGTGAGGGTTTGCTCGTTTGTTTACTGGAATGGCTTGTCCAAAGCTGGTCTTTCCTCCACAAAACTAAATTCGAATGAGACACTTAAACTAGACACAAGGGATCCGGAATTTAAGGCGGCTTTTTCTCATTAAATTCTATCAGTTTCTTTTGTGCAATTAATGGAACAAACGTCCAAACTGAACGGACTTGGAGAAACTCACTGAAAGCCCCTTTGTAGTAGAAATGTAAACTTCGCTCGCCCTTTCAGTACGAACAAATTATTTTAGAGAATTCAGATATCAAATGGAGGAAAATTCCGTCAATTAATTCAATTTTAACCAAATACCTCGCGTTTTAACTTTCTAGGTTATATTTGCGAAGGATTAAAATTAATTACAGACGGTGTTTAGGCCGCTTGTCAACCAATTTAATGATACTCTTGCTTGTATACAAATTCATTTCGAAACCAATAATTTTCTGTCAACCAGAGTGATCTGAGAGAGAGAAAAGAGACGATTAATAAATCATTTATCGACTTGAGGTGGTGACCGACGTCTTTGCTTAAATATACTGCCCAGCCAGAAAAACGAGATGTAGTTATGAAAAATGGCAACGAAGTTAGAGATGTACTCGGCGACTCACAAAAGCGTTACCGTTGCCCGTGGGCAGAGAAAGGAAAATACAGACCGCGCTATGAACCAATCAGATTGCATGATTCGTTACCGGGCCCTCTGAGAAAAAAAAATAAAAGCAAGTACCAGCCATGGTCAGGTACATTCTCTTGCATTCCTGCTACTCTCATCCGACTTGATGTTGTTACAAACTATATCATATAGGTGTCATCTGCAGTTTTTTGTTTTTTTGTTTTTTTTTTTTTAATATCTTTTGCAAGATAACGAAGTGGTTTTGGGTCGTTTTAAGGCCGCCATAAACAGACGTTGAGTGTTCTCGTATCCCTTGTCGTGGACGAAGAATAATTTAATAAACGGGGACTCAAAATTACGACATTAGATACAAATCATAGTCTCAAGGTTTCCTACCGGATTTGAATGCATTTTTGAAATTTTGTACCTTCTAACACCTTCAGCGGGGGAAATAATACGAGGAAAGCTCAGAAGATCTAAATTTAGAATATCTCAATTTCGACTGCTGACGGGGAATAACCAATGACTAAATTCAGCAATAACTTTTAAGGCGGATATTGAATGCGGCTTAAGCCTCCAAAAACTGATTATGCTATCAAAAGACCAGTCTCTTTAAATGAGAAGCAAGAAGTGCCCGTCATGCCAACCTGGGGTTAAAAACGTTGGACCTCTTCCGTAGCCGTAGAAATCCACATGGGTACCAAACGGATGACATCAGTTCTCATCAGTAATTCAGTTGGAGGCGGTTTTGGTTTCCAGCTGATAGAACTCGCACATTTGAAACTGAAAGAAAGAACAGGTGATTCCCCTTTTAAGATACAAGTCATTTTTGTCTTTCGCTGGGGAAGTCAAGTCAATAACATATTCCGTTTTCAAGCTCTCTGCATACATTGTCTGAAATTAACAGTTTTGCTCGAGCCTCTCCTTAAGTGGTCTCTTCTCGTCAATTTTAAAGTTAGAAAGTAAAAATTGTTAAATTTAGGAGCTTTTGCAAGGAATTACTCGGCCGTATTGATAGAGGATTTTTTTCTTTAGAGATCCAAGAAAGTGAAAGTTATCTCTAAAGGTGACTGAAGCTAATATTAGAACAGATTGAACTCCCCAGTACAGTTTTGGTTTTAGTCTCTTTGTAGGCGAACTAGCACCATGCTTTTGAGACAGAAAAAGAAATCTTTGAGATGAAAAACTGTTAACTCTTGGAGCCTTTGCCGGGAGTTACCTAACAGTAATCTATAAGGGAGGCTTTTTAAAAGTGAAAGTTGCCTTCTAAGGAAAAAAATCAGTAATTTTGGAATAAATCTAACGTAATATCAATATAAATCCCCTTTCAGGAGTATTTATACTGATGGTGCGCCTTAATCAACCTCAACGCTTAGTTAGTTGTCGACCGTCAGCAAGTAAGCTGATCATGGCAATTCCAGAGACAGCTTGGATCCATCTCCTTGATGAAAGAGCACCACATTTAATCGAGGAAGTCGCACCAACTAAGCTGCTACCCTATTTGAATTTACCAAAATGGGATAAAGAGAACATCGTTTGCGACGAACGAAACCTGGGACCCGCTTACGCGACATCGACTCTTCTCGACAAATTGAAGAGGCGGAATGGATCAAAGGGCTGGAAGACATTTGACGCGCTCGTCAGAGCTCTTAGAAATATCGGAAATCAACAATCGGCACTGCTGCTTGACCCACACTTTAAAGGTAATAAATATACCATATGGAAATTAAAAGGCTATCATCTTAGAAGTGCAAAGTTGTCTATCAAATCACCTTTAAATGACACCGGCTCAAGATATTCCAACTAAATTGCAATATGCAAATCATCCTTCCAGTTCCTTCAGTTCCTTCTGCTTCAGAGGAAATTGAAGATGAAAACTGCTCTCGACTCGGAATTCTAGGTACAGCAGCAGGTATGTAAAAGATTTAATTAGGTTCACCTCTGATAAAAGTTACAAACCAATTTACAGTGAACCCCTTTATTGGTACAAAACTTCAAGTAAGTCGCTCTATGGTTAACTCGCACAAAGAGAACACTCCGTTGTACTAAGCTTTCATAGTAGACATGGTAATCTGTTTTAAAATACTCAGAAGAGGATTTTTTTTCCATTTTTTAACAATATAGAAATTGGCGTCAGAATACGTCTAGTGGACGAAGAAACAAAAAATTATTGCGAGAAACTGGAGAACGAAATCTGGAGAAAGTTTCAAGACACCAGATCGGAAAGCACCCTCGAACTGCGTAATAAGTTGCATGAGGTAGGAAGTTCATAATTGTAAAACAAGATTTGAAAAGTTGACAAGGTACATGAGAGTTGTTAAGGAGTTTGATATCTTCGAAGCACTGATCGCCACTGAATCTGTTACGTTATTCTTATTAAATTAGGTGCCCTTAGAAATTTTCCTCGAGTTCAACAAGTTTCTGAAATAATTTTTAAGCAAACTGTGCATAAAATGTTTATTGCTAAGGGTTTACTTTGCACTCGTGAGTTATTGGGCAAAACTTTACCTTCTTATCTACCTGATAGACTTAAAGGGCTCACCACACTTCAAGATTAGTTTACTTCATTAATTTCATTAACGCACAGTTCAGACGCCGCACTCAGTCGGCCGAGCCGAATCTAATTCAACGAATTAAGTTCATGTGAAGTACGGCGTCTGAATCAATTCGGAAGGACCGATTTAATTTAGATGGGTTCAGTCAATTAATCCCGCTTGGCTCTGCAGGGAAGAACGACTGTGGACCGGCTTTGATTCAGACGCCGTACTTCAACTGAGCCGAACCAAATGCATAAATTATTTTAATGTATTTTTCATGCCGTTTTTACGGTTACATGTTCGCTACTTACATGCCGAATTCGCTACTTACTTCATCCCATCATTTTATCGTTCTACCTCCACGATCTTTCCGAACCAACATCTTGTTTTGAAGAAATCTGCCTTACTCAGCCTGAAATGGTCACCATGTTTCAGCGTATTATGGTGGTTATCATCGAGCCTGCGCATCGCTCACAATGGAGTGAGCAGACGTAGAAAAACGACTATTAATGGCTATCCCCTCTAACCTTTGGCCTGGAAGAGATTTATTGATAACATCTTGTCACTGAGGGACATTTCTATGAAAGAAACTTACAATTTTATTGACTTCACCAATACGTTCAACATTACAATCAGGTTTACTTGTGAAACGCAACTTCGCAACAATCACAAAAATAATTAAATGGTGGTTAAAAGTAAACTAGAAGTCAATCTGCAGAATTTTAACTGACTCCTAAAAGCAGCAATCATGCAGTTGGGAGTATAAATTACAGATATAGCTTGTGGTTTATGTTTAATAGAGAATTAAAACTGTGAATTGACAGAGGCAGCGAATTCGGTATTCGACGAGTACTCGACGAGTAGCGAAACCGGCGTAAAGCGTCGCTACCACTCGATGATGCATGACAAGAAGGAGAGTGAGTGCACATACGGTTATCACTTGTCTTCTTCAGGCTGCAAAATAGGCTAAGACGGTTTGTATATGCATTCTTCTTCTTCTTCTTCTTTTTTTTTTGGCACTGTTTTCCAGCATTTTTAGCAGAAGAAAGGCTCTTACGCGCCGATTGCTGCCGGAATCCATGGCATCCGTCGTGTTTACAATTGCATGCTAAACCAATGGCCGAATATTAATTTTCTTCGATTAATTAATTTCGGCCGAATAAAGTTCGGCGTTTGAATCTCTTCAACCAGGATTAACTAATTTAGGTCGGTCTATCGTTGAATTCGATTCGGCGCGGCTGAGGTACGGTGTCTGAACCGGGCCTAATGCAACAAATGATCCGCACCGAATTTTCTTACATAAATAAGCACCGCTATTAAACCATGTGTTGTATCTCACCAAGAAGTCTTCAATTTCCTTATTCTAGGATTTACCAGAAGGCGCAGCTTTCTCAGCGTTAATTCAAGAAACGAAAGATGAGGTGCTAGTTTGCAAACTTCGAGTATCTCAGAAGTCAGTCGCTGAGCAGATTTAGGAAGATTATGGTAATGGAAAGCTGAAGGCAGTTCTGAAAGAAAAATTGCTTCATGGAATAGGTGCTGATAACAACCATTTTAAAATGAGTATTCATATCATGGAGGAAGAATATGAACGGGCATATAAAACTTTGGCAGGTAAAATATATTTTCCATTCCTTTGGTCATTTCAATGAGAGTTTTGAAACGTTTGCTTGCTTTCTGGAACTTGCAGATGGTGTCATGAATTAAGTTGATAACACCTGAACACGACAGAAATCCCAGAATTCATTGAAATTGTTAGCAGTGGTATGAAATACTGTCTGTAAACTATCGAAACGCGAGATGAGGCATAGCGCACTGCTCCAGCAGAGTTTCTTTATCGCGCCAAAGAGACGCGTTTAAATTTGCACTATGGGATCACACATTTGAGTCGGTCAATTTTTTATTTCAGGTGGTAATTCAACTGAGCTTTCAGACGAAACGCAAAAAAAGAAAAAAGTAGGCATCCCGCCAGGTATAGTGATACCCCCTGAATTCTAATCTCTGATTGGTTTTATTTTGTTTGTTTGTTTGTTTTTTTTTTTTTTTTTTTTTTCACCTAAATATATGTTAATCCAATGTTAAGTTTCTGATGGCACTTCACATTCAACGTTTCCTTTTACTTTCATCTCACGACTTAAAGATAAAATATTCTCAGTTTCTCTCTTTCTCTTACAGTGTTACTTGACAAAAGTGCAAGTTGGAAACTTGAACTCCATTCATAGCAACACGAGCCTTCGATCCCTGCGTTGAAAGGGAACAGCTGCATCCTTTGCGCTCCAACAAACAGTGGAAAGACTTACGTAGCACTTGCCATAGCTACAGCACACCTGGCAGAGAACAGGGTCCCCATAGATTCCAGTCAGTCAGAGGTTTTGGGGAAAGGATCTCTGTAGATCAAGGAGACAAGACGAGTACTATTGGGAAGCTTGAATATTTCCATAATGCAAATAAACTAAAGCAGATTTCTTAAAAGTAAAGCAATATGAAATCTTCGCATAATGAAAATAAATGGAGAATGTTTCCTTCTTGTGTGATATATGAACCTCACAGCAGGTTTAAAGGTCGATTGAAACTATGCATGTCCGCTTTGTCACGCTATGAATTTAATGTCACGAAAATTCGGCCTGACAAAAGTTATTTGAATTAGCAGCCCTTTCTATGATTACAGTACAAAAACAATAACTGGACACTCAATGCTGTTTATGGCGTGTTTTTACAAGTACTGGCAAGTATGTGGTGCCGGACGTATAGTAAATGAGCATAGTTCACCTTTTCTTTCAGGGAAGACACAGAAGCGGTGACTGACTCGATACACTTCCTTTGATCACTAATCCAACCTAGCCTTAGAGAGTAAGAAGGGAAGGGCTAGTGGACACTGATCAACCCAATTTTTCCCCTGTAGGTCAATTGTAAAACCTTGGAGTTATCTTAAATAGCCCAGAGTTAATGACTCTTCTTTCAACACCAAATATCAAAACTTCACGAGGAACGACATAATTTAGTACGTACAGCCATGATGACGTGACGGACGAAATGCCCGTTACAGAACAAACTAGTCAACAGGTTGAAATAGTGCTGTCATTTATCTTGAAGACCAATAAGATACTTGTCATGAATGGTATATCCAGAGAGAGATCCTCGTGAAGCAGTTGTAAATGCCTTTCATCACAGAGGGTATGAAGACTGCAACTATGACGTAATAAAAATCCACATTAGGCCAGATTGCATCTATGTTATAAGTTACCCAGGTCCCAGCCCAACTCTTACAAAGGCGAATAAAACCAAAAACAGTAAAGTAACAGAGGTACCATCTGGGAACAGAGAGATTGCAAGGTTCCTCAACTGAATCGAGTCGGGTATAATTTTAGTTCTTGCCCCTCTCAAGAATTAGTGAGAGGGAAGGGTAAAAGAATAGAAGGGCTGCACTTCGTGGTGCCCAGACTGGAGGTAACTGGTCGCCAATTCTATTATTTTTTTGCAAACGGGCCACAGTATTCTGATTCGCTTATAAATTCTACTGGGCCGTTGTCCTTATGTTCAAGCAATTTAGACTGCATGTCCGTCAAAAATTTCTTCACAAAGTTTAAGTCTATCATCGAAACTCTAACAGCTTCCTTCCGCATTCTGTTAGAAATGTATCATTAGACAGAAAATTAACTAAAGCAGGGCTGCAACTAGTGAAATTAGATGCATTGTAAGATAATACAGCGTCTAATAGATTTTTATAATTGTTTCAGAAAAAACTATGAAAGATCTCCTTTCTAACTTAGTGGTGAAATCTGTCCAATCAATTTGTTTAGAAGAGGTTAGTACCCATATCCCCTCAATCCTGTCATTCTTTCAACAAGCTATTAATGTTGAAAAAAATAAAATATAATGTTCTCAGTTTTTATATACATTTTTTGATGTGGAATTTCTATTCTAAAGCATAGTAAAAAGAACACGAGCTAGAAAGTTGTGTCTGTTACACGACGTAAGTTGGCCTTGGACTCACAGTGACCTTCATCACTTCTTAAAGTTTGGTTTCAGTTTTGTAAACTGAGCAGGCTCTTAGATTAAAAGCTGTAAGGAAATGTCATATTAGAAACCAGAATCAATTTTTATAGAACGCAAGACTATTCCTCTTTAGGCATAGAAGATGAGGTGTAGGGGAGGGGTTTCTCTCTCTCTGTGGGACAATATCCAGTTTGATAAAACACGCTACACAGAGGTCATGTCAGTAAATTGAAGTTACGTTTGGCGACCCGCCATAAAATGGCGAGCCGGATCACTGACATTGCATGCAGACGAAAAAGTAGAATTTGTTTCATATGGTAGTCTTTGCGTAACGTACAAGTGAATTAGATTAAGAACTTTATCATTGCTAAGACGGTGCATGAAGTACATAATCATTTTTACAATTTAATTGAATTTTTCCTTTCACGGAAGGAAAACTAATCGAGAGCTATCTAAACTAACTATGAAGAGGATACCGTTTTCTATGACACAGCCCTGTGGACTTTAAAATCCGTGAAATTTGTCACCGAGAGAATTCAGATCAAGCATACAGGAAAAGAATCGGGTAGCTTGAAACAATAAAGGGAAAACACTAATTTCAATAACAAGACACAGCATGAGTCTGTTCAGGAGTTGAGTTTAACCTAACTGCCTCCTGTAGGGATGTTAGGTTGGAATATAGTGTAAGTTAGCCTTGATAAAAATTAGAGCTATTTTAAGTACATCTAGCCACTCCTAGTAGGAAAGTATGGCAACCCATGTAATAATAACCTTTCAATTTTTGCATGTAGTAAGTGAGTCGGATACCTCTGAACAATAGCCTCTTCTGAACTTTATCTTGATGTAACACTTTGCCTTGAAAGCATTTCAAAGAAACTTAAAGTTGACTTTTTAGGTAAGATTCAAGGGTATTTCTACATCTGTGCTATTTGATTCATGTCGACTTTTAACGAGTTAGTCGGTTTTTGTGAAGATACTTGCAAAGGGGAAAGCGACATATTCATCGATTAGACCTGTATTTTGTAAAGGCTTTTGGGAATCGAGAAACATGTTTAGGACAGAATTGAATGTCATCAGGGGACTAAAAAAAAAATGAGTAACTTGCAAAAATCTATTAGAAGTTTTGCTCCTTTTTTTAATATAGCACCAGGTGTTTCTTTTTATTTAATGTAGAGATCAAATAATGCTTGATAACTTGCTCATTTAGTTCTTTAAGAATATTAATCATCGTGTAACAGAAGTTCAATTCCAACACCTGCGTGAACAAAAGAAACTTTCATCAAAAGCTTTTGAGTATGTTGATGGAGCAATCCATTAGGAAGTTTAAATGTAACAACTTGGCTGTAAATCATGATAGCTTTGAAAAAAATAACACATGCCCATATCCGTTCGGGCGTGGTAATCCAGGTACAACTCTTATACATCTATTCAATCGTTATCTAAAACTTATAGTACACTAGACTGGCAAAAGCGAAAGAAAAAAAGGAAGAAACAAGACGGATATACGATAACAGGCCTTGGAGCGTTTGAGTATGTTGATGAAACAACCCATCAGGAAGTTTAAGTGTAATGGCTTGATTGCAAATCATATCAGCCATTGCAAAATGATACATGCTCATGTATTCCAGGTATGTTACTCTAGGTACAAAGCGTACACAGTCATATTGTAAATTTTGTACTGCACTGGACTGGTATAAGTGAAATAAATGTAACAAGAGGGACAAGATGCCACTTGGCTGCTTGGATTATTTTGTGTTTATGGTAAATATTGACAATTTCAGGCCAGCCAAAGTCTCATGAAACACAAGATTTCAGACCATAGGAGAGCAATGGATAAATGGTCATCTCGAATGCGCCACAGTTTTGAAGAAAGAATAAAACTATTAGGTGGCGGATCCAGACCTTGAGCTGAGGAGGGGGCCCGGTTTTTGTCGCTTTGCCTTACCGGCTTTTCTTCCTTCTGCGATTTTTTTTAACCCAAAATAAGGGGAGGGGCTGGAGCCCCCCAAGCCCCTCTACTAGATCCGCCACTGCTATATCTTGTTCATACGTCCTTATTAGCGCGGATCTGTGTATGAAATTAACCCGGTTTTTGGCGATCGAAGTTATGAATTGTCAATGTGTTGTAAAAAAGAATTTTTGAAAACCGTTCCTGGATCCAAATTATTCCACGATCGCGAAACGGTGCCATTACCCATGTAGGCACCAGCACAGCATCCGCAGAAAGCACAGAAAGCCTCCACAATTGAAACAAATAACAAAGTCCAAAGAACGTTTCCTCAGCTTTCGTATTAAGATCTCAGATATGTCGGTAATCCCTCTTCAGGAACTTAAAAGACCCGTTGGGAAACGCAAACTCGCAGAGTTGCAGAACACAGGTCGAAAAAATACTGAACAGACTAGGTTGACTGGGTTAGGTGGCTTCTCCTTGCATAATGTTCTGAACACGTGCAAAAGTTCAGTACGATATTGAGTAATTAAAAGATTACATGATACTTAACACAAACCGTGCCACGCTGATGCACCCCACGGAATAAATATGGCATTTTGTGCTCAAAAAGGATCATGTTTGTCCATAAACGTTTGGAGGAGCCCAATCGACCGATAGAAACTTCGGGCATCAAGATGGAAGACCAACAAGAGCACGATCCACTAATAATTTACTATCTCTCGATCTTCAACTCTCCGGCTGGCCAACACCTCCCTAAAGTAATGGACTTGTTTTATTTTAAGTTTCTATTAAGTCAAGTCAATCGTCCTTTTTGCGGTGAGGATTTCCCATTTCTGGCCACGAACGGGTGCCTTTTGATAAATCTGATGTCTGATGGCTCTTTTCCTTTTTGTCTGCGCTCGTACATAATTTTTTTCGTGAAAGAGAGCTCTCTGGATCAAAGTCAGGATTGATGAATATTTTCGGGTTATACAAGCGAGCTTTGGCGTAGCAATCTTTGTAGTCTCTCTCAAATGACTTTTCGACTGAACATCTCTGGAAATGGATGGAGCCAAGCAAGCGGTACTGCAAAGCAGTCTTCTGAAGTCTGTCATTAGTCATCTTAAGGTCATCTTTCAGCCGTGTCAGCTGTATGGCGGTTTTCACATAATCGTCTGCCTTTCCTAAGAGTGGTAAAAGATTTTTACGCTCTTCAATGCTGTTACCCTTTTCTAATCCTTCATTGGTAGTGTTTAAGTAGAACAAATTTAACAAACAGTCTGCAAACTGGAAAGATACTGAAGCATTTGTTTGTACAACCTCACCCATCGCCTCATAGAGCTTGTGAGCATTCTGTAAGGCTTCCAAGTTTTGTTCTTTATCTGTATTCTTCTGACAGAGTTCAGACGCCCTAGAAACAACACAAGAAAGGTCGCTGATGCCTGCACCCTCTTCCACCAGGCTCTTGACAAGTTTGACACAGGCCGGTATGTCTGTTTCAACGGCTTCACTCCATTTAAGCAGCTCTTCCTTAAGAGGACTACGGCGTTGTCTCCTTTCTTCAATATACTCGCGATAACAATAATATTTTGCATCGTGCTTGTCATCCCCCAGCATCTTGTGATCAGTTTCACGGCTTCTACCTTATTCCCCTTTGCACAGAGATTATCAGCTCTACTTCTGACGGAATGAACGATGTATTTGGGGTGCCCCGGAAGACGGACGCGAAAGTATGACTCTTTGAAATCAAATTTAGGTTTGGGATTGTTGGTATCCTTCATAGAACGAAAGATTGTGCCGACACCAGTGTATCTCCCTTCAGCCAGCTTCAATGATTTTAAGAAGTCTGCTATCCTCCTATTCCTGGATGGGACAGGTGGTACTTCTCCATCTTCAGAGAAATCTTCTTGATTCAGACTGGGATCTGGACCAGGATAACTAATGATGTCAATGAACTTTGGCTTAATGTGAATTTTGATCCGATCAGGGACACACCTTTCATAACTTCTGTGATGGAAAGCGTTAACAACGGCTTCACGAAGAGCTCGTTCAGGATATGCAATCATGGCATGGCACGACTCTTTCTTTGGGATGTCCAGAATAAAACGCAAACATTTCTATATTTGTTGGTCGATTGGACCAGTGATTAGCACCTCTTCTTTTGCCTCGTTGTCGTGAGTGAATACAGCAATTTCAGTGCTAGCACCGTGAAAAATTCATGAGGCTTTGGGTGAAAGAAAAGTAAGGCCACATTTCGTGGTGTAAACATTTGCTCAGTTACAGGGTGTACCAGTTGCAGTTTTTCATAGCGATGAATCGGTTCGATCTCTTGACCAACCAGAGCACTATCGATTGCTTCCAAATACTGTTGTACCAAACTCAAATCTATCATGTTTTCATTCAACAAGGAACCGCGCTCTGGTGAGAAATAAAACAAGAAATTTTTATTGATTTACCCTTTTTTATTGATTTTATACTAAAACAGCGCATGCCTTTGGACTGATTTCATGTGTAAAGGTTAGGTTTAATGTATTTTACCAGTATTAGGCGCTTTTCTGTCATCAAATGGAGGAGCCCCAGAGTGTTGATGAAGTAGGCTTATCTGTTCCGGCCTTGCTTTCCTGGTTTCCGTGCCCTCTCTTATGTAATAGTTCCATTCGTTTGACTTCTTACTTTCTCCGCACATGTGTGGCCTATTATCCGAAGGTCTGACCCAGATAACAAGAACTTTTTTTCCATCGACGACCACAGGTTGCAGTATGGGATTAATTACAGGTTTGATGTTCTCTCGACAAGCTCCAGATATCTCCTTCTGTATTTTATCGAGATTTCCTGTGACACCGAGCGGTGATAAAATGACCTGAACGCTATCAGGAGATTCGCAGTCTTCTTTCTCTTCCACACCGATAATGATATATCCACCGTTTACATTATAAAGGTCGTTGGCAAAGGCAGTGATAGTATGAATAATTTGCCAGTAAATGCTTCTTGGAGTTCCCTTCAGATTATGCCAAGCTTTCTTGAACTCCACTCTTTGCGACTCTACTCCTTGCAACTTAAGAAGTTCCTCTACGTTTTCTTAAAGACTTGACGGGCATGATTTTGCGGAAGTCATTCTTATTTAACCATTGCTGCCTCTCAGGCTTGTCATAATTGATAACCAAGCTGAATGCTGTTGGTATTAGTTTCTTGTCAAGTGATGTGTAGGTAACGGAATGTTTTGGCGTCCCCCGCGGTGCGATACTGTTTCTAGGTTGATATGGTGGCATGCCGCTGATTTTTTCAAAGAAGAGACGTCATCAAACGGTGACCTTGTTTATGAAAATAATCTTTTCATTTTTACAACCCTTTTCACGACAACAGAATGAAAAAGTTACGGCTAGTTCACATCTTGTTAAGATCTCTGGGCCCAGAAAGATATCATGTTCAAAAGCCAAATAGCAAAATTAAATTCCATGGTTAAAATTCACGACTACAAAACAATATCCTGTGTGGCGGCACATAGCTGTCTAGCAAATTATAATAAGGGAGTGTCGATCCAATATACCACATGTCGCTCTTCGGTATTGAGGACAATTAGTCTAGTTTGAACAGAGAGGTTCTTCTCTCTGAGTGACATAACCCAGTATTGTACACCATTAAGCAAATAGATGTTAACTAAAGCTTCAAACTCGCATTAATGATGGCAATATATTGAAATAATTTATGATAACTCGCCATGAAATGGTTGAATTACGGACATGTCAGGTGAACAAGTTAAAGTTCCTCTCCCTGTTCACATGTTAATCTAAAGGTAACATACAAGAGGATTTTAAATTGAAAAATACCAATAACATCTACAAGTTCACACGATGCATAATTTTGTTTTCGTTGAAGCAGTAAAACTGAAAAAAAGTAGCCTCTCTCTGACACTTGTGATTGAAATGTCTATTGTTCTCTTCAAATTTTTTTTTTTGAATAATTAGTCCTGAGGAGTTTTAGCGCTTCGCCTCTAGGGAAGCCCTTCTTGGCTTCCAGTGGTTGACAGGTAGAACGTGTACTGTAATGTCGCTTTTAGTTTGAAGTGGGTTCTTACATCGAGAACTGACTACCTGTTTAATCTTTCACCCTTATAGATATTCGTGTCTAAGAAACCAGCTTCTCAAAAATATATTTTAGCCTTAAATCTGATTATAGGTTGGGGTTTATATGATTACTTAATGAACTGTTTGATGACATCTCTGTTGGTGTGCAAGAGGGAGATTAAGTCGTTGATGTAGCGTTTCCAAACGAGCGGTTTGTTAGCAGTGTAATCTAAGATTTGTGTTTCGATTTGAGCCCGTTTGCAAAAGCTACCGACATTTTGGTGCCCATGGCAGTTTCGTACGTTTGCACGTAATTTTGCTCATTGAATTGAATTGGGTTCAGTCTAAGTGCTCTCTCTAGCGAGCGCTTTGGAATGGGGGGCCATCTCTGTAAAAATTATTGTACGCTGTGCATGCTATGATTGACCCTCAGCTTGAGCGATATTTGTGTGTAAGCTCATAACGTCCATTGAAGTGAGTATCACTTCTCTCGGAAACATTTTTTTTTTCTATGACATTCATGAAGTCTGTTGGATATTTGAGGTATGACTTCAGTTGTAATGCAATAGGACGAAGAAATGTTTTTTATTTAACAGAACAGCTTTCAGTGTTTTTTGTTAATCTTCTCGTAGGTGGAGTTTTTGTCTCACGTTAAATTCTTTAAACACACCGACGAACAACCGTTTTTTTAAAACCGGCTGAATATGCCTTGAGCGAGTCTTAGCCTTTCTCCCAAATGAGGAGAGTACATTATCAAAGTGAGGGCTATAATTTTACCCATTAGTTTAAGGCGAGCTAAGGCGGTAGACTAGAGAAACTTGGGTTGAACCCGAGGAGATCAGGATGAATGTTCATTGTAGCGTGATGGTGGATGGAATGAAAAACAGCGACGGGATGCGGGATTGGAAGAGTCTATTTCGGAACCTCGTTTTTCTTGCATGAGTTCGAGTGTATGTTCTTGTGGCAGCAGGTGATTCTTTTTATTTGCCTTAGAGATCAGATAATACATAATACCCTGCCTGTGTAGTTCTTTGAAGTGTTCATGACAATAATTTTTTGCGTTTTTTGGTTGATTGCGGTAATTTGGTTGATTGCTGTAATTTGAAATAATCGACCTTAGCGCCTACCGCTCCCTGAAGTAACGGGAGTAACGAATGAAGCGGCTCAGCATTATTCGTGCAAGAGGCGCGCGTTAGTTCACTCGCCTTACAATTTTTATGTTAAACGAAATTCGTAATGATTTCGCAGTGAAAATGCATGTCGATCGAAATACAATCTGATTTCGACTTAAAACGATTACTTTATGCTGTGAGGAAACGAGTTGACTCGCCAACTCGCAAAAGAGGCAGGGGACGATCTTGCAATGGGACGAAACCTTGATAAACCGCCACCGCCAACCGTTATCAAAACTTGTGTCACAGGAGTTTTGATGACACTAGTATCTCAGGTAGAACAGGCTACCCCAGATTTGCTAGTTGGAAACCGTACTTTGAACTTAAAATCGTGTGAGAATGAAGCAAGACTATACAAGAACGAATTAAGAGAATCAACTAACTGTTATTTCTTCTTGAAGAATGAGCGTATTTACGTGTCTGCGTGTTTTTGCATTTTTTACAAGTACTGAGAAAGTGAAAAAATTTTAAAGAAGAATATGTCAAAACTATCATAATTTAGGAAATTCTTGCGCAAATTGGCCGGTTAACGTCAGGTACTGGAATAATTCTTAGTAATCATATTTCGAGTTAGATCTCACGCATTCATTTTGAGCTTCAAGGTCAAAGTTCAAAAGCTGCAAATGTGAAATTATCGATCTCAAATTGAAATAAAACAAAAATATAGGCTGATTTTCAAGGCTAAAAGATGTATTACCCACTGATCATGACTAATCGAGGAATGATGAAGGCTGGAAGAGATGAATCCAGCAAAATTCTACAAAATATCGAAACATTCAAATAAATGAAGAGTAAAACTCTATAAACCCTGTTTCAAACTTTCCCAGAAAATTAGGACGAGTTGAGGCTCTTAAAAAATTATTCAAATTCAAAGTAAGAGAAAAAGAGGAGAAACGAAGTGTAACGAAATAAAGAACTGGCCTTTGGAGTAGTATTTATTTCAATTGTCACGAAAAAACATAATTTAAAAAGTTTGCAAACTTGTTTAACGCCTTCCGATATTTCACCAAATTGAGTGATTGGCGCGTAAGTCGGGTAAACTTAAAAAAAGTGAAACAATAAACCTATCAGTCCAAAGAAAAAGGATAGCCAGGCCAATGAGGTGCTGAAGGTGATTCTACCGATTTTGAATCCACAACCACTGTCCTTAGCGTATGAAATGAAGAGAGCGATGTTTTGACGATCCCTGAATGGATGGCCATCCACGTTCCAGTTCGCAGATGTGGTGGAGTTGATTTTCTCGTACACTCCTTTAATGCAAAAGAAGAGTCTGTTAAGGTAAGCAATCTCTTTGCTGTCAATTACTTAGTCGAAATTACGGAACACATCTAACGTTGGAGCCATTTTGATTGTGTAAGTAGGGTGTGGATCAAGCTGAATATTAAAATACGAAACAGGCTTTTACAAACAGAATTCGTAAAATCCTTTATCTAAAAATTGTAACCTTCTTAACAGCTTAGATAGCATAATTTCATCCGAACAACCAATTCCAAAGGTAAAATTTGATCATTTCAGATTCTTATTCACAGTGCTTGTCTGTTAAGAAAATTTCAAATAATTAGTTTTGATCGTTGTCTTGTGGCTTTCACGTCCTCAAAATTCCTGAAAATGAGCATACTTGCACATCTTCATTTTTCAAACATTTTGGGACTCGTAGAGTCGAATGTGTCATACATTAGGCAATTTTCGATTAGGTATCGAAAGAAATCTGGGATCTAATTGGTTTTTCTTTACTTTGCGCTATGATTGGTCTGTAAGACTTCCGCCACTCTCTCGACTTAGTCCTCCGTGTTTTCCCGCAGTTTGTTTGTTTTCACTCCGAGTTCTTATTGGCTACTTATGATATTTTCCTTTTTATTTGCTCGACCGTTTTGATTGCTTTCGTTTTTGTTTTACGACCCTCCATCGAAAAGCTCTCTGTCATAATAAACTTTCCCCTGCAGGGCGGCGCGGTTTACAATAAGAGTGAAAAGTGCAAAAGTATTCTTATGCATTTTAAAATAATTATCGTACTTCTGCACTTGCTTGTGATTCTTGCAGCGAAGATGCATGGAACAAGGAATAAATAGATATGGCAGACAAAGAATAAGCCAAGGTACACCAGGTTTATTATAGGAGTGCCATACTTGCTTCTGAAGAGTATTTCTTTAGATATGTAAATTACAGACAGAACAACTCCTACTCCATAACTGACCCAGTGCACTACAAACCAGACACTGTAGGATGACACTGTGTTGAAAACAACTGTGCAGAGTCCCTGGTGTAATGTTATGATCTTGTCGAGGCTTCTATGTTGTTCTTCAATCTGTTCAATGTGCCTCAGCGTGTCCTCTGCATAAGTTCCTGAGAAAAATTGAGAACAATTGCGATCATGAAGTGATTATAAAGATGCAAAAAGCACAAGGGTGGGGATGGTGATGATGACATGGAAGGCGATCATCACCGTGGTCAAGAAGGTTGTGGTGCTATTTTGAGCAGACGACGCGGGTGATGTTGGAAATGGTAGCGGTGATAGTGCTTTTCCTCCTTGAAACTGTTATGTGGTAGTGAATTTTAAAATGCCAGCAATGATAATGTTGAAGCTGACGATAATAAGCAAATGTTGGATGTTGTTGAGCGTGATATCACGAATTATCATAACTGAGGTCTGAGTTTTGTGCTGAGGCTGAAGGCTGACGCAGATAACACAGACACGTGGCGCTTGTATATTAGGCAGACTTTGAATTCAACATAATAATGCAACATCTGCTGCAGATATTGGGTTATCACGTCAACTTCATCTGCCATTAAGCAATTATTGAATGAGGTAGAGTATGATATGATTAATAATCAACGCCGAGATCTGAGTTATCTGCCGAAGCCAAAGGTTGAGACTGATAACACTCATACGAGGTTTGATAATTCATGATATCATGCGAAAACCGGATTCAATAATTGTTTTACAATACATTTTTCAAACAATCTGCAGAAGAAAACACTACACAGGCGAGGGGCTTGGAAACTAGGAAGACTTTGAACACGAAATTAGTTTTGTGATAGGATAACTTGTTCTTGAAATTTCACACGTTATTGTATAACGACTGAATGCTTTCGACCAATCAGATTTTTCACAATAAATCTAATGTATAATAATAGGTTGTATTAGTAGTACATGCAGTGGTGTAGGTGTATGGTTTATTGCAGCAATGAAAATGATGCTGTTGAAGTTACAAAGAGTATATAGTTCTGTTGGCACATTTAATATACTGGTGATGGTCATAGTTTTGTGTTTAGGGTTCTGATACCTGCGGAGTTGATGGTGTCTCTGAAAGCAGTGAAAAAGGTGTGTCTGTAATGAAGTTAGATTAGCGTTTATGCCTCAGGTAGGCATTCCAGTGTATGTGGAAAGATATGAAACTTAAGATGGCGATAGCGATGACCCTGGTGACGAGAGCACCTATAGCCAGTGGTTTGTGAGGATGGTTATTGTGCTGGTAGTTCACGATATCGGTACTAATATCAAGTGTTGGAGGAGCTGATTAGTAAATAATTAGTAGAAGATGCTGGTGTAGGAAGTGGTTTCATTTAGTAGTCGTGGCAGTGCTGATGCAGATAAAGTGGTGATGGCTAAAAAAAATGGCTATGGTAAAGTTAGAAATGTTGGTGGCAATAGCCACTACAGCTGTGGTTCTTTTTAAACATGGCAGTGACTATGGAAGTTGAGGTGGGGATACTGTTGGTTCCAGCGTTTCATGTCAACGATTGGGATAGGCGAGGGGTAAATGTAGTGCTGTCTCCTTTGCCTAAGATGTGATAAGATTGGCTTGGTAATGATTATGATGATGATGTGATGAAAGTGATGTCCGTGATATAATCCATGATGGGGATGATAATTGTGGCTTTGGTGGATATGTTTTTGCATATTGCTTATGTTGCTTAGGTTGATAATCTAAATATATATTTAGGAATTTAGAGTGAATCAAGATGTTCAGTAGTCTTGAGGCCAGGAATCTACAGATAAAAGTCTTAACCGCAAATAAATTGACTGAATGATATTTTGACTGTATAATGAGAACGAAAATAATGTGAACAGGAATTAAAGAGATCGTAGAAAAAAAAGCCTTATTAATTTGAGACTTTGACAGGATTTGAATTTTACGACCAGGTGCTGCTATCAACTATCTTGAACGTCTATCATCTAGAAATTGACTGCTTGCCTGAAGGAAACCCAGAGTAAAGGGTAAAGAAAAAGAAAAAAACCGGGAGACTCCCCAGGCAGAGAGATGATGAAACTGGCGGAAAGATTGATCAATGAAAAAGAGCATCAACGTCAAAAAAAGAAAGTGATTAGCGGTGTCGTGACTGTTTTTTCTTTTTTGGAGTTGCGTGACTGATAACCTCATTTTGAAATTGTCAGCCTCGGTTCCAGTTACGTACCTCGTAAAAATATGTATCGGGGACGTTTTTTGGGAGAGCAGAAATTTTGAGTTGTGTTTTCCTTGTGATTTGAGGTTTCACTTTGTGAGGATTAAACCTTTAATTCAAAAACTAAAGCGAGTTATTTGGTGTCTCTGGAAACGGAAATTTGGTTCCCACAAGCGGTAAATTGTTTTTTTCTATCATTTGTCGGAGACTGGGCCCGAATGTAGTTGAGTTTTGATTGACACTGCACGCTTGTGTAGTCATACACGTCGCTTTTGAGGCAGTGCTTTTTTCCTAGAAAAGATGCGACAGAGAAATAAACGGTTGTGTTTATAGAAAGAAAACATGTGTTTATGACTTCGGGATACTAAACTTCCATTACCACGGAGGCATATTCCCGAAATCTTATTTTTTCAGAATATAACTTACCTACTGCAAAGGAACTAACGCCAAACACGTGACAAGTTGTTATTGCTGTCCACTGCGCGAAAAACTGGGCTCCTACTCCGGTGGCAAGAAAGGTGAAATAGGAATCTTTTGGCTGACTTATCCATATGATAGCGTAAAACACAGCCACCGAGCTTAGATACAACATTGTTATTGAAGTGAAAATAAGACGCAACCACCAGCAGTCCGTTCCTGTAAGGTCTTCCATCAATAAGTCAGACGGTGCGACCATAGCTGAGTTTTTTTGCTTTGCTACGATGAAACAACGGATAAAGAACAGGTAAGAAATCACTGCTGCCAATGAGCCTATCGTGTAAACAGCATTTGCCACACCACGATCATCCTTGTGATGAGAGGGCTTCTTAGAATCCGTTGAATTTTGTAAGAAACTGCAATCAAAACCGTGGCAACCTAACACGACATAGAAATCGTAAACAGCTTGATAAATACAAATTAGACCGACTAGTACTCGTGGGATGTAGTTCCAAGCCCGGTGACTCCATAATCCAAGTGTACAGAAAGTGATTTTGACAATTTTCAATAAACATCGGTAGCATCCATTGACATCCTGCGGCTGTCTGTTACGCCGCAAGCCCAAATATGTTCGTTCATTTGGAAGAAGAGGCTGTTCTTCTCCCTCAGCTTCGGCCATGCTTATTGCTATGCTAAAATGAAATAAATGAGATGCTTCCTGAGACGTTAACAAAATATGAAATGGAATTAATGGCGACACTTCTTCTGTATGTTTCCTTCGTTTACCTTCGGTTTCTAATTACGCAAACTCTAGAGCGCAGCAGACCGGAAAAACTCTTTTCCGAGAATGTTCCAAAGACTGATTTATGTCATTATTACATTTAGGGGTGCACTCACGTAACGCAATGATGTGACTTATGAATTAAAATCTAAGAACTTTTAATCGAATATATTTTCAAATTTACGGCACACTCTGAGTGTTTCTTCCGTGGTCAAGACCTTTCCGTCCTTCCTCTAGACTTTTATGTTGGTCTTTGGCTTCTGTTCAGGCTCCAAATAGAAGGAATACCATGTCACGTTGCGAAGACTAACTCTCATAATTAAATGTTCGTATGAACTTTTTCAATTATTTAGTTACTGAGATATTTGCAACAGCATTCGAATTCCAGACTTTGGCATTATACGATATAATTGTTCAGGTACGAAAACAAATTTTCAGCTACGTTGATGCAAACGTTACTTCGACAAGGACAAAACATTCATTCTGCTATAAAAAGTTGAGTTACCCTGAAAAAAGCTCATATGTTATGGAAACGGAAACCACGTCATGGATCTGCGGCGTACTAAGATCAATTGTCAGGTTATAAAACTAATGCCGAAGGGATCCGAATAATTTCCAAATGTGATTCCCGCAGTCTGCGGTTAATAATGATAAAGTTAAAAACGAACTAATTGTCAATGTAAGTTCAATAGCCTGTGATCTATGATGGTGGAGGAGGAACATCTTGTGCAACGGGTTTATGAGGATCAGAACACTGAAGCAATGAGGCCGGCCGTTTAATGAGAACAAACGTATCTGTATTTTCGGCTTGGAAGAGAGCCACAGCTGATTAATACATCCACTCGAATCATTTTGATGATTTTCAAATCTAGCTTTAATTCGCTTCGTTTGTGGAGCCATCGATGCAGGAAGTTCGTCCCCCATCCTCTTTTTGCTATACAGTCAAACCTGTATTAGGCGGTCACCCACAGGAAATGGCGGGGTGACCGCTTAAAACAGGTTGAGTCCTTATGCAGGTTCCAAAGAAAAAACGATCGAAACGCCACTTTATGTCATAATTGACCACGTGGTGTAGAAACACTCGCTCAAAAATACTACTAACATTGATTAGATAAATATGGATTTAATTGATTGGTTGAAAGATAATTCTTAGTTTAATTTCAGTGGTTCCGCTTTGAGTGACCGCTCAGTACAGGTGGAAGATCAACAGGCCGTTGGGACTCAGTGAAGGGTGACCATGACCACTTAATAGAGGAGACCGCCCAATAGAGGTGAAAATTAAAGTGATTAATGGGAAACAAATTCGGGACTTCGACAACTGACCGCCTAATACCGGGTGACCGCTTGATACGGTGCCTCTTTATACAGGTTCCACTGTAATCTGTCCTGCTCAATTATCCTGCCGACTTTATTTTGACTTGAAATATCCTTGCTTCGACTGCACCTTCTATGAAAAACACCCCAACCTTACACTACTGACGCTCACAGTCCGCATCTTGGAACAGATAATGTCGGCGGACAAATATCTTTTCATATTTTCTTTATATTTTTTTATATGTTACTACAAGATGATTGATTGCTAAGAAAATGACTCTACTTTATAAAAATTGATCCTGTACAGGAATTTCCTGGAAATAACCCTCCTTTGTACTTTTATCCATTTAATAATCTCGTTTTTAGGCTAAATCCATGTTGAGCTCTCGATCAGGAAAAAATTTTTTAGTATTTAATTTAGCACGTTCGGCACCTCTTTTTCTTAGAGGTGACTTAAAGTATAAACACGTAGTAATTTTCATCTTCCGCACTGAATTTGTAATTAGATAACTTATGCGGCTAGCACGTAGCTCGTTTAGGGGCGGTACCTTGGATACGCCCCTTCTTCTCCGAATTTTGTGTTTATTCTGCTGTTATGCAACAGCCTTCAAGGACTATTTTCTCTTGAGATATCTTTTCAAGTATGATTTTAATTTTGTTACTAGGTTTATTATAAATTTTTTATTTTGTCAATCTTGTTTTTGTTTTGCCCAAACTTGACCGTAAGACCAAGAAATTTAAGTTAGAAAGACATTTTGTAAAGTGTAAACATCGCGAAGGTATCTACTTAGTATGAGAACTCCGTTCTGCGTAGCTTAGCGTGATTCGCACGTTAAGAGTAAAGGATGACGAAGGTTAGAGATTGACAGCTCAGAAAGTGTCACTTTTGTAAGCGGTGACCCTCACTTTCCTTGAGAGATCAGAGTTAGTCCCTGTTGTATTAACTTGAGTGAATAAAGAAAGAGACAACAAAATAGCGAGTGTTAGGAAATTATTTCTAACACACTTATACCAGTCCAGTTTAATACAAAAGATTTATATGATGAAACACTTTTGTATGATTTGTACCTAGATTAACATACTTGAAATACACGAGCATGTATCATTTCGTGATGGCTATCATGATTTATAATCAAGCTATCACTCTCAAGCCTCCTGATGGGTTGTTTCATCAACGTGCTCAAACGCTCCAAGCAGCCAAGTGGTACCTCATACCAGTCCAGTGTAATACAATATTTATAACACAGTATGAGTAAATAATTTTTGCACGAGTTGTACCTAGATTAACATGCCTGAAATACATAAGCATGTATCATTTTGTAATCGCCATCATGATATACAATCAAGCCAATGCACTTAAAATTCGTGATGGGTAGTTGATCAACATGCTCAAACGCTTATTATGAAAGTTTCCTTTTTCACGCAGGTGTTTGAATTGAGCTTCTGTACGCGATGAGTAATATTCTTAAATAACTAAATGAACAAGATATCATGCATTATCTGATCTGTAAAGTAAATCGTGCAATTAATAACATAAACTCGAAATTGTGCAATGAGGAAAACGTCCAGCTAAAACAGCTTAAACTCCTCTAAGAGAACTAGCTCAACATTCAGTTCTGTCCCAAACGACTCGCAAAAGCCTCTCCAATAAACAGGTTCTATGATTAAATTCATATCTTTCCACTTTCTACTTTCTATTTTATTCTACATGTATCTTAACGAAGGAACTGACCAACTTGTTAAGAGCCTACACTTATCAGGAAATAGTGTAGATAAAAAAATATCCTTAAATCTTACTTGACAAGTTAATTTTCAGTTTCTAGGGATATTTTTAAGACATAAATCAATTAAGTAAAATTTATTTCACAAGATGTTAAATCAAGAGAACCTATAACAGTTTAGGTTACTGTTTAGTGATGTCCAACTTGCTACGGTACAAATTATCAAGACTTGCTCAAATTTGGTAAATTGAAAATACAAGATGCATGGTAAATGTGAGAGAAGAAATCTCTCTTTATACGGTGAAGTAGTCCTGATTAAAGGCTCTATCCTTCTATATCCTTTCTATTGCAAACAATTACCCAGTTTCGCCCCCAGATGCTAAATCTGAATTCGTTTGGCGATAATTTTAGCGGGCTTTAAAGTCTACAGGGCTGTGTAATAACTAACAGTATCGTCTTCATTTAGAGTTTTGACCAGTTTTGGAAGAAGCGAGTGACTTTCAACAACTTAAGGGTCTTGATCGTTCTCTGCGTCTAACAAAGAAAAAAAGACAAACGTCAAAGTTGATTGTCTCCCTCTTTAAAACTCTTTCACAATTTCCCTGCAATAAAATAATTAAGTCACTGATTAATAAAAAAAAATGTGATGATGAGTCATGCACCGTCTGAAACTCTTAATGAAATCGATTTTTACTCTAATTCTCTTATGGGTTACCTTTTATAGTAACATATAATCTTGAAAACTAACTTTATCTTGTTCAACGGAGACGTCAGTAATCCAACCATTTCATGGCGAGTTGCCAGAGATGATATCAATTCACTGTCATTATTAATGCAAGTTTGAAGCTTCAGTTTTCGTAAGTGTATTATGGTGTACGTACCTCCCTGGGTTGTGTCCCACAGAAAGAAAGGGAACCTTCCCTATCACACTATCGTCTATGCTTAAAGAAAACTAGTTCTCTTTGCTTTTAACACGATTTTCCCTACTTTAGAAATCTTTGATAAAACTTAAGGTCGCTCCACGTTCAAGGCAAAGTTTTCTTGATCCAAACGAGGCAAATCAAATGGTGCTGGTTCGATTATTTCAACGTCAAGTCCTCCTTGAAATTAATTAAGTAAATGAAAACATTATATAGTATACGCATACAAACACTTCTTTAACTATACAGACCTCATTGTGTGGCACCCCCTTAAGGGCTCTCTGCCACACAAAAATTAGTTTTTAAAGAAAAAATTTTAAAATAATTATGGTAAATATAACAAAATAATGAAAAAGCAAAACTAGAAAATATTTTCCTTATTAAAAACAACTAGAATTGATGGATCAACGAGAATTAATGTTCATCATTCTTCAATTTGTTCACTTCTTTAATTGGTCAACATTTCAAAATCCTTGATATGCTTCAAACTATGAATATAATACTGAACGAAAGAAAGAAAACAAGCAAACGTTATATAAAAGATGGTCTGCCGGATAGATTGCGCGACCTAGCGAAGTCCTCGGTAAAACGAAAGATACTCCACAGCCCGGCCAAAGTTACAGTAGAATGTATGGGAAAGAACCTCGTTATAACAAAATCCTTGTAGAATGAAAACAATCCAGAAGCCCCAACGTATAATATACCCCGATATAACGAACAAATGTCAACACATGACAAAAGACAAATGCGAAACAGGCCAAAAAGAATCAAATCCTTCAATTCTGTATCAATAGAACAACTACACAGTTAACAGCTCATTATAAATGCCGACACTAACACTATCGACACATCTACAGATCCGCTTTCAAGGCTTCTTTGTCTCTTATTAAATTTGTTCTATTAGCTTCTTTGATTCTGAAGGCTTCTTGTGGTAAAAGGTGTAACAGGCGGGAAATTCCAATCCAATACCATCGCTTTTCCTTTACAATAATCCCTACACTTCGTTTGAGACACACCTAAAGCGAAGCCTCGATTCGATTATTTTAAGTCCTTACAAGCGTTAAAACTTGACAGATCTTCGATATAACACTTACTCTTCAGCCTAAATCTAAAAAAAACGGCAGCAAAGGCAAATCGCACATAATACTGAAATGCGGAATCCAGCGACCAATGACATTGTTAGATAAGCGGCTCACAGTAAACTGTACCAAAGACATCGAGTAAACCGTGTGAAACAAAAGTGCTACAAACGATTTCTTGTCACGAAATGCATTGTAACTTATATATTTAGCACCATTTAACAAGTATATTCCACATTACCGTGTAGCTGTTCAGTAATAGATCACAGAAGAAGTAAAAATATTGTGAAATAAAATAGTCACACAGGAGTTGCAGGCGAGCGTGTCATTGTTTTTCAATCATTCCCGATCCTCTTTCACTACACTGGGCTTGCAGAACTTTTCTGGCGGGATAAAGACGAACATCACCTGTAATCTTTATGTTATAAATATATTGCTTACAGGGCGACCAGCTCGTTGTTTTTATCGAATATTTCGGGTGATAGCTCTTCTATCTGGTTGCCGAACAAAAGCCTACGAGAAGGATATAACCTGGATTTCAAAGATCTGTTCTGCGTGAGTAAATAATTTCCTTATAGGGTAAGTCAGTGTTGAAAATATTATAAGCACTGTTGGGTTAAACATCGAAATGAGTCCTAATCAATAGTGCAGTTAAAAAAGATGATGATTATCAGTAATTATAGAATACTCAACTTATTTATCTGTTACTCGCAGGTCAGATTAGAGAACGCAGAAAGTCAATCAGCCACATCTAACATGATTTTCAATATTTTCTGACTAATCAGAATGGCATTATTCTCAAATTGAGAAAAGTATCTTACACGCCTTCTCATCTTGAGTCACTAAGTGACTGATCTGATTGGTTGTTTTGATTAAATAAAGCTCCCTCATTTGTTAGGAAAAAGATACGATTTATAGCAAAAAGTTGATGCGGTTTGTGAATAAATCGGAATGATAAGAGGACCAAGGAGCCAATCAGGTTGAAAGGATCACCAGTGATTTCAAAATGATGATGAAGTAATGAAATACAAAATGATACTTTTTCGTTGATGATTTTTCAAAGTTTCTGTTCTGCAAAATTGTTTCAATAAATTCTGCCACTTTGTGCTCTATCAATCTATCAAGTCTCCTGTCATTAAAACTAAGGGTTAAGACCGGTTATTTACACGAGGTCTCACCCAAACCGTGGTCTATAAGAGGGTTGATTCAATAAAATAAATCCATTCCACTGTTAGCTTTCCGCCCTCTTAACATAAAAATAAATGTTCACATGAAAGAATCACCTAAATTGCAGATGCGGTTTTGTTCAACTACGGCTTAACTTAAGTTCAATCAGCCCCTTAAATTTTGGTTAATTATCAGCTATAAGTTAAGCTTCATTATAACGCTCTATAACAACACATTCACGACTTGACGCACAGAGCTCTTGGATTGATTACTATAGAAAGTAATCCTGAACTAGCCATTCGTTATCGTATTTCTTCCTTGATAAACTTTCTGTACGTATCTCTCGGTCCCGGTTTTTATATGTGTGACAACGGGAAATCACGTTAAATGTACTGACGAACAAATTTCATATCGAATTTCTTAATTTCTTATCAAAAGTTCCGAACTGAAAGACAAAAAAGACTTATGAGTCGCGCATCACAGGAATCGATGTAATTCAAACTCCATGCACCGCTAGTAACATAACGGCTACCTGAAGGTTTTCCATTTGATGTTTTCCTGAAACTCTCCTATCTAAGATCAATTACTTACAGGCCCAGTAATTCCATTGCTGTTACTAAAGACCTCGGGCGGTAAAGTCCTAAGCTGGTTGTTACTCAGGTCCCTAAAACGACAATTGTGGGTAGCAAATTGAGTTTTCATCTTTACCTGGAGTCCTTTACTCTACATTCCGCAATATAATCATAATTTTACCTTATCTACTTCTAATTTTATCGGTAAAGTAAACAGTTCAATGTTTCTATCCATAGATGCTATCTCAAGATTGTCTACATTAATTTCTTTTGAGCTTGTTCATTAGCGCTTTTTGTTTACTTCCTTTCATCAGATTATGCTTGCTAAGGCCCATGGTATCGTAAATGCTTTACGAGTTCACGCGGTCTAGGTCCAGGTTTAGTGGGCATAAGACCTTTTAGAAGTAAGTAAGTATAGAAGTCAAGCTCGCCTTCAGAACTTCTTGGTCAAGTATTTCCACTGTGTGGGTCAGATCGACTGAGGTAAAGCTTTTTGCCATAGTTTCCCTCGTACATATGTTAATAAGTAGTCCATTCAAAGCGTTTTGTCTTTCGAACGGTTGATACATTTTTGTCGTGGAGCACTTACCTAATTATAACTTTTCACTGAAATTTCTAGGCTTATCAGAGCCAACCAACTGTTAGGGTACTGGATGCTCGGGAAAATAAAACCTAAAAATTATAGCTCTAACTGATTTGTAATCCTCTTCTAAGTATATAGCAATAATTAGTGATGCAATCGTGGTCAAAATGTACTTCAGGACTACTATGAAAAACAATTCTGAAACAGCTGTTGGCTATCGTATTCTTTGTGAATGGGCTATCTGCACGTATCTACCGATAATCGGCTCTGAGTGTGGTAACGGAAAATCGCGTTAAATGTAATGATGAGCAAAATTTATAATCGATCTGGAAAGGGCGCAGTCCAAATATTGGCTACCTCATCTGTCTTTATGTCACACTTACACCAAAGTCCTACACTGAAGGAGAAAGAAAAAGCTCCGAAAAATCTGATTTCTTTATAAAGTTTTGTTATTTTAAGATTTATTTTATTGCTCATCACGTTCAGGGATGATGAGTCAGGTGTCAAAGAGATGGTCATACTTCAAACTCGATGCACCACCACTAAAGTGCTACTTGAAGTGTCATGATTTGTTTGAAACTCTTATATCTAGGACTAGTTACTTACAGGATCTGTAATTTAGTGCCATTACTGAAGGCATCGGGTGGTAAAATTTTCAGTTGATTACCGCCCAGGTAACTACAAGGAAAAACAGATTTTGGTTAGCAAAAATAAATGTCACATTCAGCCTGAAGCACTTTATTTTGCATTCCTCAGTGCAATGATAATTATTTCTTTCTATGTTTTTCGTTCAAACAACAAACTAGACGATTAGACTTTACAACAAACCCAAATGAAAAATCACAAATAACTTTGGTCACTTTTGTCAGCCAATAACATAAAACAAACTGTCCAACCAATCACTTCTCTCGAATGGAACTTATAAAACACTCGAACTCCACACTTGACAATGATAACGACTTTCGCTCGGGTGATCAAACTGCCAATCACTGTTACTTACAACAATCTTTCACATGAATACCCTCACCTGCACGATTAGACAAGGCGATAGAAATGAAAACGCTTACAAGATCGCCGTGGACAGTGGCAACTTCTTTGGAAAAAAATGTAGATGTCTTCCATAGCAGTCAATCCGTGTAACTATATCCATGATCCTGTAAACAGAAGTGCATCGGCAAGAATCTGGACACACTAACAAAAGAAAGAAAATGATCGTTTTTTCATATAATTGTACATTAGTTGATTCTACGTTTGTAGGTGCTGATTGTAAATGAATGGGAAACTAAAGTGGTCTGTTATCGTAAACGTTAACAATGTAGCAAAGTTAGGTAGGTCTAAATGATGCTGTATCAAAAAGAATATTTTTACGCTTGCAATCATGAAGGCATGTTCGTTTTGTTACTACAGGATCAGCTCACAAGCGATTTGTTTAAACTTATCAATAAACTTTTGAAAAGCCCAAATCAATATCGGTCTCCCAGCCAAATTTAGTCAGATTCACAAATTATTGTAACAATAGAAACTCACTTTCCACAACAAGACTGATCTCTTTCTCGGAAAAGCCATACAGTTTCTTCACCACACAGCTATACTTGTCATTGTTGTTATCACTGATGGTCAGCTGATTGGTGACACTTGTGCTGTTTTGTACCACTTTGCCGTTCTTTTTCCAAACAATGAATGGTGTCGGCGCACCTTGTGCTAGACACCATAGAAACGAAGAACGGTTAAAAATTACAAGTTGAGTCTTAGCAACTTTATCCAGGTTGGGTTCAACTAAAAAAAAGACAAAGATTTCAGAAGCATTTTAATAAGTAGGGTTTGTATAAATGCCATATATTTTATATACTTGACGAATGTTGCAAAGTGTTTCAGTAAGAAGTTTTTCAAGACAATACCTGATACGTTGACTGTTCAATTACAGTACGAGCTCCAGAACCTGTAAGTATTCCTGAAAAGAGACGATTTTCTTAGCCACAAGTTCCGTCCACTAGATCGCACAATAGCAGCAATGTTCCTTCCATAAAATAGGCCAAGAAGAACGGCAGACTCGTTGTATCCATTTCGAACCTCAAGATACTGATCTGCACCACATGTTCCTATATATAGAGTCTCTAGTGTGAAATTTAGTTCTATGTAATGTCCTTTTGGAGTTCGCAAAAGATGACTTGAAACAAAGTCTGGCACATTAAGGCCTACGTCTGACATTGTAGCAACTGCTGTTTATTGTTGGAAAACTTAATTAAAATCAAATTTCTCTTCAATAGTCTGTCCTAGGTTATATAAGTTGGAAATTTTAGGTGGTTACTTGGTACCATTGCTATTGAAGATTAAATCGCCGAAAGCCGGTTTAGCTTGTTCCATCCTGGTTGTTTGTATTTTAAAAGTGAGTAACAGTTTGAAATGTCATTCAATAGCAGGAGGAGTATTAGTATTTAGTTTTCTCGCCATTACAAACGTCCCTAGATTTAGATAACATTAGCCTCAGATTCAGTCCATGAGTTTTTTTTGAGTGATTCAAGTTCGCTAATTCTGTGTATATGTAGATTATCCTTCCGAGGAGCAATGCATCATCTAATCTTCCTCCATCAAAAGAATTTTTCAAAACAAAATGTAAAAAAAAAATGTAAGGGAGGGAACGTCTGTTTAATACAGGGCAATAAACTAACAAACTATCTTCCTGGGCCGCTTAAGCAAGTGCTCTCTCTCACTCT
Organism: Pocillopora verrucosa; assembly: GCF_036669915.1. Taxonomy (NCBI): domain Eukaryota; kingdom Metazoa; phylum Cnidaria; class Anthozoa; order Scleractinia; family Pocilloporidae; genus Pocillopora; species Pocillopora verrucosa. The sequence continues at coordinate 10,154,558 of NC_089312.1, forward strand.
ATATCAAGGGAGCGTATCTGGGAATCAGGACAAGAGTCAGCGATCAGAAAAACATAGAAAAAGGAACACTGTTACACTATCTCGCTTCCCCGAAATAGAGATTTCAGGTTAGCTAAGTACATTCTTAGCGATTAACGATTTCATCACCGAGTGTGTGATTCCCTAGGAACCAGAAGCCTTCAATCTAAAAATAACAACAGTGCGATTACTTTAGGAATTGGTTTTAGTGGAGTATGTACTCTGTTAGCCTGATATTCTCCTTAATAAAGACAAGATTGCTTACAAAGAGCAATAATAAAAACCCGTATGGTCCCTCTGGACAACATCGTCCTGATATCAGGTGTTTAGCTGAAGGAAATAAAAGTGTAAATATAGCCACTTGAACAAAAACACTCATGTTACAGTTTGATAAAGCTGGATTGAATACAAAGTAAACTCTAAGTATTCTTTTAATAGTACGAAAAGATGGATAACGCATTTTTTTGTAAAGCGTGTTGCAACTTTCTTCCGTTTGAATGTTGGTAGAATCCCACCCTACATTGGTGGACTTCACATCGCTGATGAAAAAGACAACATACAGCTTCATTATAGAATCATCATTTGTCGAAGCACCGCTTTTCATAATGGCAATATTTTCTATTCATCAAAGTTTTTCATCACTTTTAAGAATCAAGAGTTACGTTACAAAACGAATTTTGCCTCATGCCAGTGATGAAGTGCTTTTTAGAGTAACAGTAATGGCCTTTCTTCGTACCTTTGCCGTTACATTTGTTCCAGTGATATTTCTAGTAACTTCTCAGAAAGGAATCCAATTTCTTCAATATCCGTTTTTTATCTGCACACCGCAAAGAACGCTTCGTGAACAATTGACGGGACCTGAAAAAGCAAAATTGTCGTCATGATTTTTAATATCCCAGAAGAGAGAGTTTGAGTTTCAAAGGAAATTGGTGTTTGAAAAAACAATAATCGCCCGGAGAATATCACGATTTCCGTTGTTCAGTCGTCGAACTTATGCATGAATTTATAAATTTGTTTTTCCCTATGAAATAGAAATGAACGCATTCATAATTGCCATTTTAAATAATGAGGATGTTATTTTTGTAGTTTATGCAAAGAGGTTAATAGATCCACCCTTACTTGGTTTGTTGCGTATTACAGAACAACAACGTTGGATCTTACCCTCCCTCTTAACGACGGTTTCTTAACTAAAATAAATAATTACCTAAAATATGATTTCCACTGCTTCCTAACTTCTCTTCAGATCTAGCTCCTGGTAAAAGCAATGAATTTGAACACAGAAAACCAGGCATTGTTCGCCACATTGACTAACATTTGTTCTCTAACGTCAGTAATTGTGCCTTCAGCTCTTTTTGTCTTCTGCTTCACTCAATCTACATTTTTCATGAAGATATCACCGGCCCTGTGCACATCGTGAACTTAAATGGTTTTACATTTTTGACAGCTTGAGTGTTGTTCAACCAATCAGATTATTTGAAACATTATAACAAGGATTCTGATTGGCTTATTATAGCGTGCTTTATGAGAGTAAAGAGCATGCTGACGACATTGTCGTTCGCTTTGGAAATGAAGTTTGTTTGGAACATTGAAAGTAATGCTTGGGGAATTTAACGGATTATTTATTATAAAACAAATAGAGAAGCCTTGACTGTGCTCTGTTCTGCTGTAAAGCACTTGGAAAGCAGCTAAAGCACTCAAAAACGACTACGTCTCGTGTTTCCCCCTCACTTATTTCGTGGTATACCGGCTCCCTTAAGAATTTGACTGTATTTTTTATTCCTAAGAGCGGTCGTAAATATTCCATACAAACTCTGATAATTTCGCCATGACTCTTATTTCGCAAGATGATCATCTCACAACTGTGTTCCAAGTATTATAAGGCGATCGTCAAAGTAAACCCACGAGCCCTATCAATATGCATATCAAGAGTCTGCACTAGAAAGCCTGAGGATGGTCCCAAAAAGCATGGCTTCAGTTTTTGAGACATTAATAAACAAACTATTACTAAAAAGTCAACTTTCAATTTTTTAATGTTCTTCGTTGAGCTTTCTTTCGACAGTGAAGTCTTGAAGGCTTGGGAGGAAGCCCAGAACAGTACTGTATCGTCAGCATACATAAGATTACATTTAGACGTCGCATCCGGTAAAACGTGTACATGCAGTACCCCTGAGGTACTCTTGAAGACGCACCCTCTGAACTAGACGTCATGCCTTGAAACTCTACAACTTGCCTACAACTTCTCAAATAGCTATCAAGCCACTCGCGCTCAGAACCAACAATTAATTCCCATATCAGACAACTTTCCCAACAACACCCTACAGTCTACAGTACTTAAAACTTTACGCATATTAATAAACAACGTTCGGTCAGCTGACCTTGATCATGATTCTACAAATAGAATCAACAAAGCTGGGAGCTGTAAACTCAGTCGGGTGGCATTTGCGAAAACCACACTGATACGGGGTCAAGATCTTGTATTTCTGCAAATAGTAAAATAGCTGAAAATGTACGGCCCTCCCTGAGATTTGCAAAAATACAGGCAGAATAGAGATTGGCCGGTAATTATTCACAACCTGAGCTTTCCCCTTTTTTCAACAAAGGGATAACTCGAGCAGCTTTTCAATCGTTAGGAACTCGGCCGGACTGTAGTGAAGTGTTTATGATGTTAGACGAAGGCCTCGTGACAACGTCCGCCGCGTCTTTCACGAGTCGGGCGGGGATGTCATCTATACCTACAGCCTTTCTCGCTTTGAGACCACGCAGCATGAACTCTTCTGAAACCTATGTAAACTATCAAAGTGCTCTGTGAGCATACTCGTGAATTGACAGATGACTTACATGATTTTTTGGATTATGTTTAATGTCATCTGGTTTAGCGAATTTTGTGGTTGATTGTGATATTTAGAGTACGAGCAGTAATTCAGTGTTCGCTAATGTAGCAAGGAAACAAAGTAACGTTGGGATAAGAAGGCATTACAATTGAAATGATCATGCTATTACATTTGACAAGGGTGGATGATGTCATGTGTTTTAAACATATATCATTTTTGTTTTTGGTTCAAAAGAAAAGGTTGGAAGTAAATGTGGGTGAAAAGTGAAATTTACTGTCTATCATTGTAAATGTTGGAAAATTAAGGCAATACTGTCTCAATGAAAACATTAATGATTCCCTCTTTATCAAATGAGACAAACGGGAAGGATTTTTGAGTGATATGACTAAGCCCAGACTGCCACCGCCATTTTGGATTTCCGCCTGGGTAGATTTTGGTCACGTGCTAGGCAACGTATAATCAAGAACAAGATAGGATTTCATTTCAGGCCTATTTATCAATCTTGTGGTGTAGAACTTTCGCATTTTAGTACGTAATATTTATTTATAAAGAAAATTGTTCTTTAAAAATTCACTGAAAATCGGTAGCCAAAATCATTTGTTTAGGTGTTATTTCATTTTCGTGTTAACCTATAATTTCGTCAGTCGCCGGCACCTTGTGAGCTTTTGTTGCTTCACACCGAAAAAACACACGATACGAAATGTAATGATCGATTTTGTCCCCAATCTCGCGCCATAGCAGAAAAAGCTTTTGAACACCTGTAAACTCCGAGCGCTTCGGAGTAAGTGATATTTTTATTAATGAATCTTCGGATTGTTTTCAAGTTCAAGGATTGTACATTACAACTTTATGAAAAACGAAGGTTGTTCTCTTATTTCAGTGTGAATCCTCGCACGCCTGCCAGTCGCTAGTGCCGCTTGTTGAAACTACAACGAAAAAAAAAACTCTTTTAAGATTATCATTGGCTTCTTTGTCACCCCACCACTATTCTTCACAACAAAGGTCGCCATTTCGCTTGTTTATTACTCGCCAAAAACTATCAAATGCACTCAAAAGCTTAAAATCGAAAAAAAGGTTTACAGGAATCGACCAATCCAGCGAGCGAGCGAACGAGTGCCATTCCCCACATCATATATACAACTCGCTCTCGCGCATGCGCGTAATTCACAAGTTAAAAACGGTGGATACTGACGAGTAGACATCGTGGGTTTTCGATAGGTGGGGACATTGAAAGATTGTAGTTGGCTAAAGGTTGGTGCGGTGGCGAAGAACGTGTTAAAAGCATTAGCTATACATCTCTTGTTAGAAGACAGTTCCATTGACGCGAATATTAAGGAAAGCCGCCTAGGATTTATTCTCGTAAGAAATTCTAAACACTTGCGAACAGATTGTTCATAACCATATGTTTTAATCAAAATACAAAATAGCTTTATGAGAATCTCCTGTTAAGGAACAATGACTCAAAATGCAAAAAAACCTGTTTTTTCTCGCCCCATACACTTTGACTCAACATAAAGTAAAAAAAAAAAAAGGAACAGGCAAGAAAGAGTCACACTGAGGTCATAGAAAAGAATAAGTTAATTACTGGCTTTTAATCGATGTATATTTTATAAACAGTTCTATCATATGCTTTTACAATATACCAAGTGGGTTTCTCCTTCTAAACCTAATGACCTCCAACGCTCAACTGACTTGTTTATAGAGGGTTGAGATACTAATGATGACTAAATTTGGACAAAGTCTGCATGGATTAAGTACATTTTTAGCTACATGTGGCTACTGGCAGAACATGTAACCACTGCATGGGCTCTCAAACGACCACACGTGTACAGTGGCATAGTTAATGACTCATCTGTTTCACCAACATATTATGCGTTGCCATGGATCTACTTAGTAACAGAAGGCAGCTGACAGTAAATTGTAACAATAAAACCTGGCTCATGGATCAGGAACAGTTTACGGTAAAGTATCCCAGATGTCTGCCCATATGATGACTTGCGAGTAACTTGACCAAAGACAACTATCTTCTACTAGCGTTATTACTTAACAGATACAAGCAACATGGAAGATAGAAAACAACCCCTTTAACAACTACATCATTCTCAAATGCTTCCCCCTAAGATCATAGACATTATCCAATCGGAACACATGCAGTATTTACTATGTACAATCATCCACATACACTAGTACCCTTAAAATTACATATAACTCACTCATACACTGAAATCCAACATAACAACACCACTGGTTAAAGCAACATTGAATGACAGAGAGTACACTGGACTGGATGGGTTTCTGCCTGCATAGTACATCTGTAAAAATAAAAAGCATTGTCTCAGAGCTAAATTCACCATCAAGTATGATAATTTACTAAACAGCATGGGCATTACAAAGAATCTGAAAAGAAAGTCCAACACCCTAGAATCACTTGTGTTAACTCTTTTTTCAGCAGTAAAGAAGTTATCATCACATTTAATCTTCAAGACATTCCTATGCACTATGCAAACTTTTCCAACACATGGCTACAACACATTCCTCCTTTCAACCCCCGAGACACATGAACAGAAGACAATAGCATTACTATGGGGACGTCATGGTCACGCCATGAGGTAAAAATAATCCCAAGAAAAAAAATGCCATTCCTGCTTAAATCATTGAAAGTTTATCTTTTTCCATTCTTTTTCTGCATCATCGAAATAATCTGATCGCCATCCCTTTTTTAAGAGAGCTGTACCGTGACATAGTTTAGTGGAGGGGAATAAACTATTTTGCTGGGCTGCTCAGGTAGGCACCCTCCTCCTCATCGCACCGAGCGCTGACGAATGACCAAGCGTTCTTTTTATTAAGCGCATTTTCTACGCGCTAAACTGTTTCATTACCAAGCGTGGCATTCGGTCTAGACCAGACGCCTTCAATCCGTGGCCAAAAATAACTAGAGGGCGATTACTTTATGAATTGGCTTAAGAGTATGTACTCTGTTAGCCTGATATTCACCTCAATGAAAATGAGTGCTTATAGAGAGAAGTAATGAAACCCTTTAGAATGGTCCCTTTTGACGACATCCTCCTGTTTTTAGTTGTTTGGTTGAGGGGATGTGACAATAACCACTTGAGTTTAAAAAAAAAACACATGTTACCATTTATTAAAGCTTAGTTTGAACACTGAGTAAAGTCTAAGTATTCTCTTAGTTACAAGAAAAGACGAATAATACATTATGTTATTGATAAAGCGCGTTCCATGTTACTTTCGCTTGAGTGTTGGCAGAAGCCCATTTATCTTTTTTTTTTGTTTTCATCACATTTACTATATATAACATGCGCTTTCACTAACTAGTTTCGCCGTTTTATGCCCTTATTTTTCGCTGCACCGTAAGAGTGAAAGAACTTCCGAAGCTCTCGACTAAATTTCCCCAAACTAATCGCCGAGAAGGAAAAAGGTTCCATCTTTTTGCTTCAAGGAAATTGTAGCGGCAAACTAACAGAATTTTCTCGCAGAAACTTATTGAAAATTTGATTCACAGGGAAATGAAAACCACTTGCAAAGTGAAAATGCACAATTTAGCTTTCGTTCGACAGTTCTTCAGAAACTTACCAGATTACCTTCGCAGTGGTAGACTAGTTCGTATTTTCTCCGTTCAAACTGAAGTATTCTTCGGTGGCACTTCATAGTTTGTGCCCTTATCTTACATATCGCTCTCTCTCATGAGCTTTCTTCATAATTTCTGCTCGGGTTCTGAATGCCTTTCCGTCCATTCATTGAGAATATAGAGAGAGGTTTACTAAAGCATGACGTATACGGCAAACGGGAAATAGCAAAGATGACAACATGACCAGTTTTTCCCGTCATTTTTTCTGTTTGCCGTTTGTTCTCTGCTGTTTTCAACGAGAAGGGAGGAGGTTTCACTTTAATAAAAAACGAACTGTATGCTTTTATGCTGTTGTAAAGTACTAGCAATCGTGTGGTTCGAGGAAAAAATCCGGAAAAAATGAAAAAACCAAAGCGTCGAGAGCTTTGTATTGTTGTTTGCTTTAAATCACGTTCCTAAGTTTCAACAAATCAAGCTATTTTGTGCTGTAATGATGACTGATTAAGTTCAACGATTTAAAAAAGATGCATATTCGCCGTTTCCCTTAAACGTCATGCGTAACCTCTAATTAATTAACTTCAATATTTGCTCTTTCCTGGCCGGCAGTTCATTCAGTTTCCTGCGCTTTGATTGGTCTGTCGCACTTTTTCATGCCTTTACTGAAGACCAGCAACTTCTTCACATAAGAAGAAAAAAATTACGTTCTCCTGCTCGTGGTTTACAAGCTTTCTTCGCGTTCTCCCAACATTCCGCGTGGTTATCACGTCAGTAAACCCATAGAAAGTGCGCTTTTTGCAATAAAAGTGTCCTCTATAAATTTTTCTGCGTGTCATCATTCATCCAATGGATACCATGCATAGCAGAGATTTCTACGGTTGAAAGACATACAGTAGCACACTGTCGAATACAAAGTCTTGGCCAGATGCATAACAATATATACTGCAGTATAATTGTTATCATTTGCATAACCTCGCGTTTTTAGGTTAAATTTTGTTTAGGTCAAGAAGGGATAGAAAGGGTTTGCTAGGGGGAGGGGGGAAATTAAGCCCTTGACCAGGAAATAATAGAGAGGAAGCTTAATAGCGCCATAATCAAAATGTAGGAGACTCTCGCTATGGAAAGACAAACTTTCTCCCCATTTGGTTCTGCCCGATGTGCTAGTAACTCAGAAAATTACAGTGATTTTAGTGAGGTGTGGCTGCGCTATGGATTTATACTCTATCTCTTCCTGTGTATCATAAATAAAGCCCGGAAATTTTAACCGTAAATATCGACTCCTGGGTTAAGCCCGATTTTTTTTTGTCAGTAAACATCGACCCCAATCTGTGGGCTCGCGCACAAGAACAGTGAAAATATTGTCTCAGCGGCCACCGTTATTGCTATCGCCAGTTTTATGAACATTGACACTGCCATGAATGCCTAAAGTACCAACAAATTTAACTATCATAACAGACACACTAGTATCTTCACTTCCAGAACTACACAGCTTTACCACTTTTTTTGCACTACGAGCGCCAGAATCTTCTTCACAAACCACCATTAATACTCTCGGCACTGTGGCCATTTTAGCACCATCGCTAGAATCGTCTCCATGACCACCAGAACACCGCCACCTTCATCATCACCCAAAACAGTCATTATACAGAAAAACTATTATCATCTAATTCACCATCATCAAAAACATCACAAGAATAATCGTCTTCCTGTCATGCTGCACTATAATTGACACGTATTCTAAACCCAGCTCCATAAGCATCATCTCGCAGCACCAGCACCATAACTGTCAACAAAGCCATCGTTTTGCATCAATATTGCCATGACTATCACAAGCACCAACACTCACCATCATTAAAAGCAGTCTCATCACCAGCTTCACCAAAATCAACACTTGGAGCATCGCCACCGTCACTAACAAACAACAACACCCCTGCATGGGCCACCGACACAAAATATTATCAAGAGCTTCAACGCCAACATTACCGGCATCCCCATCCAATCACCATCAAATACTGCCCCCACCAGACTTACCAGTAGCACAAACTATTACCAAAAGCTTGAACACCATCATTACCAACAATGTAATCTTTACTACCACATCTGCTATCAGCAAAAGCCGTTACCACAATCTTGGTCACCTTCATTAGTAGCACTGTAATCTCCAAAGTCCATCACATTTAATCTCGACCAGCACAAACTGTTATCACGAGCTTCCTCGCCATCACAACACTGAAAGCCACCTTCCCGACCACGTCACTTTCATGTGCGAAAAGCACTACACACTCATTCACCACCGTCGCCAGTTACACCGTTCCCAGCACCATCTGCATGACAATGACACCATAAACCGCTTTAATCACCTTCTTCATCTTCACCTGTACTTTAGGATCCGATGTTACCATTATTTTCTAGGGGCACTTTTGCAGAAGATACACTGAGGCGCATTCAACAGATTGAGAAAAAACCTAGTACTTGTTTTGGAATAAGAACATTACATCAAGAGTTGTTAACAACTTATCTCGTCTAAATGTTAACCTTCTGTGTCTGGTTTGTGGTGAACTGCTTCCGTGATGGAGTTTTTAGCTCCACGTCTTGAATTCCTTAGCTTTCTTTAAGTAGGCCATTTCTATTCATTTCTTTTTCCTTGGGTATTTAATGACGGCATGCATCATGAACGGTGTGAGAGGAAACAAAACTACCTTGAAAAGCGTCAGAATTCATTTGTAACCATTTTCATCCACAGTGTAACCCGAAGCTTCCTGCCAGGCAGAGACAGTAAGGGTACGTAAATAATTAGACTCTAGGAGCTTCCACAATTTTTCGAAAGCTCGAAACAGACATCCAACTCCCAGAAAGAGAACGTGGACTCACTTTTGAGACTTCTAACAACATGTACAAAGTGAGACACAGTAAAGATAAATTGGATTGAGGTTTCGTTAAAAATTTGCACCTGCAGTTTCTCCAAGGTAGTCCCAAAAAGTCCACTTTTAGAGGTTTAAGAAAAATGAGGCTACGCAAGTTATTAAATATAGGTTCATATTTTTCTTTGGAAGAATATTAAGGAGCTTGTGAAAATGAACCCGCTTCGCATTTTAGAATGAAACATGTTCTTCTGCTTAGGGGTTCTAAATAGAAATGTTAGCTTAACTAAGCTAAGCCAATATTGGTAGAATCACCTTGAGCACTTTTCTGGCTTGTTTTTCCTTTTCCCGTGGACTAATGCGTTTATCCTCTAAACTTTCCCAAGAGTTTAAAAAGAACTGAAATCTGTTTTGAGCTCTTTCCAGGTGAGAAATCCTCCATAGTAAGATAAATCTAAAAATTTTTGCGACAAACTTCACGGCTCTTTGATCAGAAATCAGGTTTCTCCTCTTTTTTCCATGGTGGAAATACGTGACTTAGCTAATACCGGGGTTAGAATGAACGCTGGGATTAGCCAACGAGGTTCCACAAGAGGCATTTTAATTCGCGCAGCCTCGATCTTTGTAGTTGTTTTGTGAGACGCAGAGTCAAAAAAGCTGTCGTGATTTTCTATAATTTCGTTACGAAATAAGAGAACGTGTAACCAGTGTTGACCTTTTTCACGGCGTGTCGCCTAGATGTGATTTTCATCAAGCACTACGACAAAAAATAGGTTTACAGTACTAGAAAAAAGAAATCAATGGAGACAAAAGGTAAAAGCGAACTGGTCTTCAGTCAGAATAATTGTGTAAGCAAGAGAGGGTTTGTTGTTCTAATTAAAGCTTTGCAAATTATTTTAAAGTTGTATGTTTGCAAACCTTTTTTAAATCTTTTTCTTTCCATGATGGGCCAAGGAAATCATAGTCCGGCCTTCGCCGCCGCACTTTGGGATGTCACGCAACGCTTGGCTGCTTACAGCCTAACAACATTTCTTTCCCGTTTTTTACCAATCACAGAGAGTCTTCCATTTTTCGGGAGACTCTCGAGCCAAATTAGCCTTATGAGACGTGACCAACATCGGAAAATATAACTCAAACCGAGATGGCGGCGCTCGAAGAGGCTCTTCATCTGGCGTCCTCAAAGTTCAAAATATCAGAGCTCAATACTTACAGAGACTTGCTATTCGAAAATTTGTCGTAGAAAAGGTAGACGTTTTTGTTAACTTGCCTACATATACAGGATCCGGAAAATCATTAATAAATCAGGCTCTTCCGCTCGTTTTTAACGAGAGAGGTTTCGCCTTTGGTAGCGCTGATGTGAGAGGGCTTAGCGTTGAACATATGAAGAACTGAGAGCTCTCCACCTCGACCTCTTTCTCGATCTTTCGGTGTATCCCCCGCCTTGATCAAGAGCATTTGCAAGAATAACCGCCACATACAGTTTGGACAAACCTTAGGTCACTTCCACATTTCTTGCCATATGATTGATCTGATCACTAGACCGCAAACAAACCGCTAGAACGATAGGAAAGAAATGTTGTTCGGGTTTTAAGCAGCCGTTTCTCTCGGGGGAGCTCTCCATGACGTACCAAATAAAAGCTGCAAAGGAGACCAAGGGGATCACTGATCTGTGCGGGAATGTGAAATGACCGTAGACATGGTACAAGGTACACAATTTTAACCAAAACCTTTTAGTTCCGATTCGTGGGTCCTTAACATTCCATCGCAATAATCGGAAACTGATCACTATGTTATCACCATGGAAACTTGTGAATTTATAAATAAGTCTGACAAGTATTTCGTGACGTCTGGAAATTAACAATATTTGTCCACCTCTTTAGGACAAGACACGGCAGACCATGGCTCGGTGTACTTCAAATTTGTTGATAAATGTGAACGATCTGTTGCGACTGCAAGGAGTAGAGAAACAAAGAGTTGAGTTTAAGGAAGCATGGCATGGAAAACGAGAGGGCGGCACGTATTGGCAAGTCGTTCACACAATTTCTGCCTACGCCAACGACTTCTTCAACGACAATGGCGGATACATTATCATCGGGGTTGATGAGAAGGACAAGAAGGAAAGCTGGGAAGATTCTGACGATCGACAAATCAACTATCCTCCACTCGGCGTTCCAGCAAGGGAACTTGATCGAATACAGAAGGAAATAAATGGAGCTTGCAGGGCTCAAATAAAGCCAGAGTATCGTCCTATAATCTCACCTGAAGTGATCGAGTGCTCCGAAGGAATAACGAAGCATGTGCTGGTTATCTGGGCTATGGCTTCTGATAACAAGCCTCACACATGCAGAGAAAGCGAAAAAGGAATGGATCTTTATTATGTGAGGCAAGGAACAGAAACCAAGAAGGCGACTCCTGAACAAATCGAGGAACTATTGCGCCAAGGAAATAAGATTCCATTTGATGACAGGAGGGCAATTGACTATGGTAAGAAACTTAAGTATTTTTCATCTGTTACGTAAAGATAAAATAAAAACTTCAACATTTTTTAAGGCTTTTCTGAGTCCTCTTCAATTTGCATACTGAGATAGAAATGGGTGAGAAATACGTGACTGATCAATAATAACTACTCATTTGACCGCCAAAACCAGAACCTTTTGCGTAATATACCATTTTTTCACTTTCTACAAACGCTTGAGGATTCCAAATCAAGATAAAAATATCTTCTAATAGAAATTGGTATTTTCCAAAGAGAAATATGGAAAAATATCGGACGGCAGAACGTTCGAATTTCTTCACTTTCTAGAAGCACTTGAGGATTCTAAATAAAGGCAGATATTTCAAAGAGAAATATGGAGTTGTTTGAGGACCGTTTACGGCCGAGTCACTGAAAAGTTTCTAAGTGTTGAGCGCTTGAATGGCTTCGTACTCTGTATACAGGGTTGGCGAAAAACGTCAAGTTCGAAATTTTTGGCTGCTTGGAGGCGCTTGAGGATTGTAAATGAAGATTGAACATTTTCGTTTCAATATTTTTTGGATTTCGAAGAGAAATGTGGAAAAATATCAGACTGCCAAACGATAAGTTATTTTAAGACCGTGTCCGGCCGTGCCGGACGTTTAGTCACTTCGTTTGCGTATAAACCCCCCGATCAACAAACTAGTACACATTAAACATTGAAAACGTATTTAATGAGGTGGCAAACTATTTATTACCTAACTTAGGTTTATACTTCCATCATGTGAGGGCCGAGCTTCGTGGTTGGAGCTGCAATAGCGCGGGGTTGTCGCATTTACTAACGGTATTGCGTGTAATCACATAATATCATCAAAGACGAACGTGTGAATAAAGTATTCGGTAAAATTTCCGCACAGCCCCATACTACATTATGCATTCAGTTCTTGGATAGAGAAAACAATGAATAAAACAATACATCGCCATTGGGAAAACAGATTTGTTTTACAATAGTATGGGGCTGTGCGGAAATTTTACCAAGTATTCCAGAAGTGAAATATGTCTGTGAACTTGCAATTAGTAGTCTTGCAGCAAAACTTGCGTTGTAAAGATTAAAGTGACTGAAGTCTCGAGGTTTTTACGGTCTCACTTGGCGACTTTGCTCGAAAGCTTTCAGAAAGTCACGGAGAAATCCAGAATAATAGTAACAACAATCCAACTCTGCAGATTAACAAAATGCATACCTCAGGTGGTATACAACAATGGCTCAAAATAATATTCTGCGTTTATTAAATTTCCGATTGCAAAATTCATCAAATTCAGACGCTCGATCCAAATCTTTCTTCGCCTGCAGCGCCAAATTACATTATTTCCATTCCGATTTCACGCTTCGCCTCACAGTTGCTCACTAAAGAAATTAAATGCTCTTTAACGAGATAATCATCGTTTACAATGTTTCAGTGGGAATTGTTAAACCGTGGAACGGCAGACCGCGGAACCTCCGGAACCCTATATTGTTTTTGAAAGAAGAGTAATGAAATAAAATGAAAACTAAAAAGAACTTAATATTTATATTGTTTGAAAGTTCGTTTTCAGGTGTAATGAACAGTACTTTAAAAGGAGAAATATGTTTTAACTGTCCTTGACGTCCAACTTTAACTGTGGCGACAGTTACCATACGAGGGCATCTAATGTCATAAGGAACACTCAGCAATCACCTTCAAATAAGCTGATTGAGGCTCATCTAATTTGAAAATCAAAAAAGGCTAGGGTGAAAAATATACAGCCCAAAATTATTCTGAAAACTTAAAAGAAGCTCGGCTCATAAATTAATTGTGTGTCAGTAGAGGTTTAGTGATCCGTTTTCTTACTTTTGAACAGGATGTGGGAAGAGGTTGTCCGAAGACGACATAGACTTCAGCCTTGTGCAGAAATTCTTGAAAGAAATTCAGTCTAAATTACAAGAGCACGCTGATGAGAAAGAGCCAGCATATTTTTACGACAAATTGAAACTATTGCGATATGTTGGAGACAAGAGAATTGGCGACCAACTTTACAAAGTCTGGGTGCCACGAAATGTGGCCCTTTTGCTCTTTAACCCATCACCAGACGAATTCTTTAGAGGGGCGAAAACAGAAATTGCTATATATACTCATGACAATGAGACAGAAGAAAAGTGTATCACAGGACCAATAGATCAACAGATTCGAGAAGTATTATCTTTCATTTTGAAGACAACTAAAGAGGAAGCTTGTCATGAATTTGTTGCCTATCCCGAGCGAGCACTTCGTGAAGCGGTCGTAAATGCCTTCCATCATAGAGGTTACGAAGACTACAACTGCGATCCCATAAAAATCCATATCAAGCCAGAATACATTGATGTCATAAGCTATCCAGGTCCAAGTCCCACTCTTACAAAGGAGCACTTCAAAGAAGGAGGTGAAGTGCCGTGTGTTCCTTCAAGGAACAGGAGGATTGCAGAGTTCCTGAAAGAAAAGAAACTGGCTGAGGCACGATTCACGGGAGTGAAGACTATCTTCAAGTCTATGAAACAGAACAGAAACCCCAAGCCAGCCTTTGACTTTACTTCAGAACAATTTCGCGTTCGCCTTCCTGGCCATCCCAAGTACATAGCTTACTCAGTTATTCGAAAAGTCGACAATCTGTGTGCTAAGGGTGACAAACAGGATGCAGTAAATATCCTCAAGGATTTTCTTGATGAGAATCTTTCCACGTGTCCAGACATGATTATTCGCAAATTGCTCGAGTTGTTTGACAATGACCAAACTCATCCCGACGTTCAACCATACCAAAAGTTTATTTCTGAAAAGTTACAGCGAACCAGTCCACTGATTACAGAGCTTTGCAAATGGTGTGTCAGTGAAGAAATGCCAGACATTTCCATCGGAGTCGAAATTGTGAATAAACTAGCGAAAGAAGGTGCAACCAGTGATGATCTCGATTCTGTTATCAGAAAGGCCGCTGATTTGTGCCAAAGGCGAAGCGATAATAGAGAACAAGTGTTAGAGGCTGCACAAAATGCTCACAAGCTGTTTGAGGCAATGGGTGCCGATATAACTCAAACGAACGCCTTTGCTGCTTTTCAGTTCGCATGTTGCAAATTCACACTGTACGTGAAGAAATGCCGTAGCGAACGACAAAGGAAAGATCTGATATGTTATCTCAAAGAAGCTGAGGATTACGTCCATAAGGCAAAACAGCTTACTCGTGAAGAGTACAAACATCACTTAGCAAATCAATATCGACAACTTGGCTACATTCACTCGCAACTCTTTTTGATCCAAAAGTCTACGGTGGAACGGATCAAAAATTTCTACGACAAGGCTAGACATTACAACTCTGAAATCAAAATTAGCAATATCTTCATTCCAGCGGAGCTCCGTTCATTTTACATGCCCTTAGGAAGTCCAACAAGAGAAATTAACAGTTTTGATCCTATTAAGTAAACACTGAACAAGGAAAAATGCAATTTCGCTGACGAGCAATCAGCTTGCCCTTGTATTTAATTTTCTAGCAAGTAGTTTTGTCCTTTAGACGAAGCAGCATGAGACTCCTTAATCTGAAATTACTTTTTTATCAAATTAGTTAACTAAAGGAAATATTAACAGTATTCAACAGATGAAAAAATCTGACAACATCTACTCCGCTCACGGAAAAGCACGTGATTAAAAAATGCAATATACATAAATGGTAATGAAACTCATAGCGTTGAACACCTGATTTAAATGTAACCAACAAATAATGCATGGCCGAAATGAATAGGTTGGCTGTTTGAGAATTGTTTGTATAGAGTGCACAAAAAATTTTAAGGTAGCATCTTTCTCTTTAAAAACCAAAACACACGAAACGCCATTCTCTTTTAAGTAACACCTTGCTTGACACGGAGATGTAGTTTATTGATATGTGTTCAAGTACCGGGTTTACATATTCAAAGTATAAAATGGTAGAAGTTGCCCCATGCACTTTTATCTCACATTTCGTTAAAAAAAAAAAAAAAAAGACAGGTAACTCACAGTCTCATCAAGGCTATATAAAAGAATAAGTTAATTATCGGCTTTCAGCCGAGGTGTATTTTATTAATAGTTCAGTTTGGAAAGGTGTCATATGCTTTTACAATTTACTAAGTGGGTTTCTCCTTCTAAATCTTATGACCTCCTACTCTCAACTGACTTGTTTATAGAGGGTTGAGATACTATTGATGACCAAATTTGGACAAAGTCTGCATGGATTGGGTACATTTTAGCTACATGTGACCAGTGGCACTACAGGTAACCACCACATGGGCTCTCAAACGACCACACATGTACAGTGGCACATCCAATGACACATCTGTTTCACAAACATATTCTGTGTTGCCATGGATCTGCTTAGTAACAGAAGGAAGCTGACAGTAACTGGCAACTAGAAAAACTGGCTCATGAACCAAAGACAACTGCTACCATCTACAAGCGTTATTACTTAACAGATACAGGAAACACAGAAGAGAGAAAACAGCCCCATAACAACTACATCTAAAAATACTTCCTCCAATAGATCATGGGCATAAGTCAATCGGAACGCACGCAGAATTCACTATGTACAATCAACCACACGCACAACTACCCTTTAAATTACAAGTAACTCACTCATACAGTGAAATCCAACCTACGAACACCACTTGCTAAAGCAACATAAAGTGATGTTCTATTGAATGACACTGAGTACACTGGACTAGATGAGTTTCTGCCCGCATAGTACATCTGTAAAAATAAAAAGCATTGTCTCAGAGCTAAATTCACCATCAAGTATGATAATTTACTGAACAGCATGGGTATTACAAAGAATCTCGAAAGAAAGTCCAACACCCTAGAATCACTTGTTCTAACTCTATTTTAAGCAACAAAGAAGTTACCATCACAGTTAATCATCCAAGAAATTCCTATGCGCTGTGTAGAATTTTCTAACAATTGGCAACTACACTTTCCTACTTCTTGGTATAAACAGGCACTGCTTTACTACACACTTGAAAAAATCACCCAAGACAGGGTGTCAACCCCAGCCTCTTGTGCCACAGTTCTGCAGAACAACCACCATTACTTAAAATATCAGCAATTTTTCCACCTTTTCAAGAAGCCTTTAACAATTAAGACATTCTCAGTAAAAAAAAACCACCAAGAATTGTTGAAGTCAACTCCACCTGACAGATCACAACCCAAAAATCAGTCCTCTAAGGGTTAGGAAAACAGTGGTATAGTTTATGCTGATACAATGACCCCACTCCAAAAACGAGGTATTTCAGAGTCTGGGTTTCTACACAACGGGACAGTGTTTGAACATGAGATGATAACATTTACTAGTAAAAAATATGCACGTATACCTGAAGACACTTTCTGAACCTTTTGTCCCAAATTCTGACCTATATTTACCACAAGAAAAAGATTTGGTAAAATTTTCCTCACACAAATGAGAGGTTATCATTACATTATTATGCTATGGCTTAGATTCTCTTCCACTAAAATTCCTCACCCTCTTTGATTTTCATCTTAAGCTTCTTTTTTTGTCTTTGTTTTTTGTTTGTTAGTTTGTTTTCCTTTGCTATTGTTGTTATTTTTTTGGAAAGATTATGAAAGATGGTATCTAAAATGAACTGAACAATTAAACACCAGAGGAAAACTTGTGCATTTTCATTGCGCAAATACTGGTATATGTATGTTCTACCTTGCCTTTTACACTTTTATTAGTTCTAAATAAACTTCAGGCCCCAGTTGTTTGAGGGTTGGATAATGCTATCCACCAGATAAATCTCTATCTGTTTGGTGTTGAATTGGTATTGTAAGGAGAAACTCTCTCTTGTGACTCATAGAAGTTAAAGGGTTAAGGTTAATAAATCCTAACCTCAAGTAAATGCAGACTGTCATTAATAATCAACTGTTAAACTTCAGGAAAATAGTATTGGAAGAAGCCACAAGTAAAAAATACTGATAAAAGTAGGTCAAGATTCATTCATATTTTTAGCCCCAAAAACCATTTACCCCCAAAGTGATACAAATTTTGCTTACCACTCCATAACGGTTGGTTCCACTGATCACCATCCACTTGCTATCAGAATCAATACAGTAAACCACTGAATCATGAGGGTCTTCCCACTTCCGTACACATGATGAAGCACTAATGAAACAGCAGAAACATCAGCACAATGACCAGTCAATCAGAAATGGCTCATGCAAGGCTATTAATTCCCTAGGACACCATGATATGTGCCACCTGATAATGGACTCTTTCTTGTTTGCAGAAGTAGTTTCTCACAGCGTTTGGTTGCATTTAAATCAGCATTGCACCATTAAAGAAAATTAAAATAAGTCAATAAGGAAAGACACTGATGTCACAGAAAATGTTAAGATAAAGAAACTACAGCAATGAGCTACAGTAGTTAGGCAAAGGAAACCATGAATAGGAGTTGTGTGTTAGGTCTGTCAACATATCAAATGCCTCTGATACAGCAAAAGCTGCAATTGGACAACTAGAAATGGCAAAACTACAAGGAGGCAACTCTTAAAAGTATGGGCCTCCCACTGATTGGATATTACAGGAAATCGAAAGGAATACTGTAGCACCTTAGGAAGCCTTAAATAGGGAGGAGGGTGAGGGTGAGGAGCACATAAAGGGTAAAGGGCATCACAAGAGCTGCAAAAGATAAAGAGCCCACAGGCTTAAAAAGGAAGCCAGGATGGACCTATATTTCAAAATGTCAGAAAATTAAGGCATGAAAAGAATGACAAGCATCAACCTGTGGTTATGAAGTCTGGTATCCCACAGTCTAACAGTTGTATCGTATCCACAGGACAGAAGTGTAAAGGGAGTTTCCCACTTGATCCCACGCACCCCTGCTCCTGCTTGGGCTGATCCTGTCAACAGGTTCATAATGTGCCTTCCACTGCAGAAATGTTTAAGTATTTATGTCAACACATCATAAAACAGACCACCCTCAGTCATACTAAAAGAGCAAATTAAAATAATTACATTTTGCTTTTGTCTGAAACATTGCCCTTAAGCATGATTGCATATATACTCACTAGCAGAAAATTTAACCTTTTACTTGTTTACACTACATTTTTCTTTGTCATATTTTTGGAATTGTTAAAATTAAAATTCACAAGACTATACCTTAGAAGTGAGGCTTGGGTGTAAAATTGGCAATTCTGATGTAAATAAAATCTCCAAGATTCTACAGATTTCTTAACCCTTTAACTCCCAAAGGTGATTAACATGTAATACTAATAATACTTCTTCCTGTAATATCCTTGCATTATTCAATAAACAGGTAATGGAAATACTCAGACTTGTCAGATAAGGGTTCTTATCTTGATCAAATGATTTGCAAGGAAATGTGTAGCAACTAGAGGGGAGGGTTGACAATCGAATCTTGGGAGTTAGAGGGTTGAATAAAGCAATTCCTAAGAGGGCTTTAGGATAAGGAATTCAAGAAACACTTAGCTTAAAAATTTCAGTCAAATACTGTAATCATGGTAATAATCAGCTCACCTGTTGATATCCCACAACTGCAAAGGAGCACTTTCTCTGGTATGACCACCGCTTCCACTCGCTACACACCTGATAAAGCAAATTGAGGGCCCATTACAAAATTCACATATGACATGCATACTGCATACTGGTAGAATCAGCAACGTTGATAGTGTTGTCGTGTTTTGTAAATAGATTAAGAAAGATGGTAAGTTTTGAGCTCGGTAAAGAAATAGAGAAAGACGTTTTTTTCATCTTGTCATGAACATGGGACAAAGAAAAACTTCTGAGTCCCCATGAGGAATCAAACCTCAGACCTTTGAATTCTGTGCTCTGATGCTCTACCACTAAGCCACAGAGCCTCTATGGTGAGCAAGGCTTACCATCTTTCTTATTTACAAAATTACTCTTGGATATGAAAGATAGGCTGGTGTGGCAGAAAACTATCATTGAAAATGTTAAATTCTCATAGAACCAATCCACCATTAATTAAGATTTATCTAGAAGTTTAAGGGAGATATTAAGGAGACTTGGAGATTCACCTTATAACTCAAAGACCCAGATGATCTCGGATTATCAAATGTACATGTATTTTATGCAATATTCTTTTGATGTAAAAAGACATCTATTTTAATATGTCCCCTCAACATCATGAAAAACTAATCAATGATTGTTAACAAGGCTTAGGTGACTCAATTTCCTGTCTAAGTTTAAAATAAATACATATTAATCTCAATTTGTTATATTTCCATTAAAAAAGGAACTCTGTTAAAATGTTAATAAAATGAAAATACCTAGAGCTTGGATTAAGGGATACTGTCCAAACATTATCCTGAATGTCAATGGTGTGAAGACAAGATTGGGTTTGCTGGCACCATACCTAAATGAGACAAAAAGTCTTCTTTTTAATAATTTACAAAACATGGCTTAGAGGATTGAATTATGAATATTAAACCATGTCAATCTCCACTATCCAAAAGAGTAGGGAAAGAAAAGGGAAAATTAGAATAAACAACTGTATTTTTTAATACCAAGAAATGTGGGTAGAACTTTTAGATCCTGTACATTTTTGATCCCTAGCCAGTTCTAGCTTCACTACCAGACAATTTAACCCTTTAACTTCCAGAAGTGATTAACATTTAACTTCTCCCTAGAGTATCCATACATTACCTAGCAAACAGGTAGTAAGAATACTCAAACTTATCAGGTAAACATTATCTTGATCAAAAACCAAATTCTTGTAACCAATTTACAAGGAAATGTGTAGCAGTTAAATGGGAGAATTACCAATTAGATCTTGGGAGTTAAAGGGTTAAGACTTTCACTCTCAAAAACATATCATTCGGTAATTCAGCTCCTTACTGTCTGCTATACAATTTTGAAGTTAGTTCAGGGGAATCAATAAAATATTGGAATTGGATCAACTAATAACCCCCTAATTGATATTTTCTTTCCTCTCATCACTTGTCTGCTTGATGTAGTGCTGACACTGTAACGGAAGATTCTTTCTTGGTCACTCTTGGGGGTTAATAAGGTTAAGAATAAGTAATATCTTTATAATTAAAAGATAAAATGACAGTTTTAACAGAATTTGAATTTTTTTTTAATCAATACACATAACTGGTAATTGCATGCTTCAGCCGAGCCAGAGTGTTCCATTTGTGCTAGTTCCAAATTACATGTATAGCATACAAACCTTGATGGTTTTGTCTCTGGATCCTGAAACAATTAGTTCTCTAAAGCAGTCCACACTGTGAACTTGTCCAGTATGCCCAAGGTATAGGCCAGTACATATTCCTGTTTCCAGATTCCATGTGCGGACTGACTTGTCCATACCACATGTTAACAACTGCCCTCCAGTAATCACAAACTTACTGATATCACCCTGGTGACCACCAATGGTCATCAAAGGTTTCCATGAAAAATGTCCTCCCTTATTGTGTTTTCTTATCTGATACAAGATAACATCAGCAGCTTGGGCAACAAAGAGTTCACGATGTCTTCCAAGTTGAATCCACGGCATAAGGCTAAAAATGACAAAAGAGTATTTTAGATGCGTTTAAACTGTTCATGTCCATTGTGAACCCATTGATGCCCAAGAGTGACAAGCTTCTAATTTCTTCTTTCAACATCTCCCCTGAATCAAGCATTAAGGCCACAAGAATAAGGGCAAATGATCACCAACTAAAGAAGCTCTTGATGGTTAAAAAAAATCCTTGTCAGTACCCTTGAAAATGCAAGGTTACTGCATGGAGAATATGCATACTGATATTTGAGTTAATAGAGGCTTAATTTTCAACAATTACATCCAGTTGTGTACAAAAATTAAACAAGAAACTCTGCTCTCTAAGTGCTCATTTTGATTGGCTGCAAGGAAAAAAATTATCATACAGGTGATAATTTCAAAATGCATCCATCCAATTAATGGATATAGAACTGATCAAAAATTTTAAACGATTCACCCACTTAACACTTTCACCTTAGGAGAGATTGCCATCTAATTTCTCCTTACAGTTTTACTGCTGAATCAAACAATGAAGGTCATGAGAACAGAGAAACGGATCACCAATTAGAGATTCTCTTGATAGGAAAACAAATTCTCCATGTCAGCTCCATATACATGTAAATAGAATGATGTTTTAAGAACAGTATTGAGAATATAGATACCCATGTCGAAGTGCAAAGGGTTAAAAAGAACATTGCATGAAGTAAGTTGCTTGATAGACATGAAGCATTACTTCTGGATAAAAATCAATTTTTTATTTTGATTTACCCTGTATGAGCATAAGATAGGGCTAAAATTTATTAGGGTTTTATGGTACAGAAGAGTCCTTGACTTTTGCTCAGACAAAATAATTTGGTTTTATCAACTGAGTTGATAAAGTAAATTGGCCAGCACATAAAGAGTTTCTAAAGCTGGTACAGTAAACAATTTAAAACTCAGTTGACAAAACCAAATTATCTTGTAATGATCCTCATCAATGCAGCACCACAGCTTCTTCAAAAATTTTGACAAAAAGGTATGAACTTACTTGCATTTAAACCTGATTATAAATCTGTCTTTACAATATCCATGTGTCCAGTTCCATGAGACTCTACAAAGCTCTTTCCAGCTAAGAAGGCCCCTGATACATAATTCAAGTTATGGTTACTATTAAAACACTCAGGAAACAAGATGATGATTGAAGTCACTGTAATAAACAGTGGTCACTTCTGTAGCTAAATTCAATGGCTATAAGACCTTAAATACACTTTCTGGCAAATAATTTCTAAATAAATGCATTTGGAAGTTATACTACCATTACTGAAAACACTCCCCTTAGCCCTGATCAAATGAGGATGTATTCCAAAATACCTCCAGGTTATGTTTATGTTGATCAGCACTAAGAAAAATTTCATATCTTGCAAATTATACTCCCACAATTTTTGAGAAATTGGGCAGCCCTTAAAATTTAAGGTATGGGGTGACTCCTTCCATATAACTTGAGCTGTATTTTTATTCTCAGGGGGGGAGGGAGGTTCCTTCTAGAAATACACTAATGGGGATGTGTTATGACTGGGTTTGCATTTTCAATTGAGTTACTGGAATGGGTCACACATTTTTGGGGATTTTTGAGCTAAGAAAATTTGGGTAAGTAAGATTTCTAATTAAAAACTTATTAACTTTAGGGTCATGACAAAATTACATTTACCCAAATGTGACAAAGATAGGGTATATAATTGGCCACAGAGTAGACTATAATAGGAGTGGGAGTTCTGAGAGGTCAGAAGCATGTACCCAGCAAAAATTGACCTTAGTAGTTCCCATGTGGTTTATTCACTGTACAAGAGAGGGTTTATTTTATTATGCAAATCAAATATCTTTAATATTTACTCATATCCCTTTTTAACTCCCAAGATCTGATTGGTAATTCTCTCATCTAGCTGCTAGACATATCCTTTTAAATCAGTTATGAGAAGTTGTTGTTTAATCAGGACAACTTTTACCTGATAAATTTGAATATTTTATCAGCAGTTTGCTGGATTATGTAAGGATATCACTAGGAGAAGTTTCACATTGATTACTTCTGGGAGTGAAAGGGATATCCAATGCATTAGAACATCTACTACAAATACTTTACTTCTCACAATATGACTGGAGTATCAAGACCTAAAATGTCCAAAATCTTGACAAATTTAAATTACCCTATGATTTAATAAGTGTCTCTTCCCTAGGCCATAATGTCAAATAAGCACCCCTCTTGAATAAGCCCCCCCCCCCCCCCACCACCCTCCTCTTTCACTCTCTCAACCCTTTAACTCCCAGATCAAATTTGTCATTGTCCTTATTGTCAATCATACATTTCTTACAGTGTTAGTTCAGGGAATTTAGTATTGAACTAATCATCCCCAAGTTCATATTTTTCCTCATTCTCATCACTTATCTGGTTGATATTGTACTGATATTGTAAGGAGAAATTCTGTCTTGGTCACTCATGGGAGTTAAAGGGTTAAATAGTAAGGATACAAGGAAAACCCTGTTTTTAATTGCCACTTTCTTTATAACTCTTTAAGCTTAAACTACAGCAGATTAAGAACAAGGGAACAATAAACTCCCCCCTCGATTAAGCACCCTCCTTTCCTCCTTTAGCTAAAAATTTCAAACAAGCGTCCGGTTGTTAATTCGAGGAAATACGGCGGTACATGCCCCAAGCCACGTTCTCTGCCACAACCAAAGTACCCCGAGGGGACCTGTGTGGGGCTTATCAATCTGTTTTTAACTTACGTTTTGTCGAAGGAATGAACATTAACACACTGCAAAGCAATTCTTCTCCAGATGGAATCATCCTTCGCCACACGATACAGATTCCTACTTACACGAGACAACACCGACAGGCTTTTTGTATCACAGAAACGTAAAATGGCCAACAAGACATCGTCAGGCAACGTGTTCAAATTTATGACGCACTTGGCCTCGCTCTGGTTCGACGGCATTGAAGAAAATCAACGACGAACTACAAGAAACCAATCCCTTTTCAAACAAAGGCTTCGCTGTATTTCTCATGCTAAAGAAAGTAAATAATTATCTGTTGGAGCAGACTGTGCAACTTCTCAACCCGAATGTAATTCTCCACAACCAAAACACTAGTTCCCAGTTTCTCGCATTATTTCTTTCTTACAGATCCCAGTAGGTCCCAGGATTCCTTGACGAAATGTCCCCTACGACCCCGTGCGGCACCACACGAGTCCTGCAAACTGCAATACCTCTGTCAATTACCTCCTTGCAATTGGTTGACTACCAAAGACAGACGAGTAGAGATTCTGTGAGCTCGGTGTATAAACGAACAAGCAAACCAAACTGCTATCCTGCAAACTGCAATACCTCTATGAGTTACTCCTTTGCAATTGGTTGACTACCAAAGGTGGACGCGTAGAGATTCTGTTGACTCGGTATATAAACGTACAAGCTAACCAAATTCCTCTTCTTGCGACGTTTTTCGCAAATGGAGGCAATAAGTAATAAAAAATCTCACCTTGATGTGTCGAGTTCAATATTTTCTTGCTTGTGACAGCTACTCTATGTTCATGCTTAACGAACCTCAAAGTCTTTTTCCGCGGAACTATCTATCCATCAGCTGAGGTACTTCGCTGCGCCTGGTTCCATCTTGGTTCCTTGATGTGGTGATCCACTCACTAGGTCCTCAGCTCGCAGATAGCGTAACGGCCTTAAGGATCATGGAGACTAAAGGAGCAATTTGAGAGAAGAATTGAACAAGTTATCTAGCCAATATTCACGGGTTACCCTTTAGCAAGGCATAGCATCAGTAGGTCGCCTTCTTCAGGTTATGCTGAAGGGATTGGCAGAAGCTGTAGGATGTTCCAGGCGTGGTTGCTGGATCTACACTGAAAGATCTTTCGTAGGTGAAAAGACGATAGACAAGACTTGACCGATTTTAAGCTTTATAATAATCTGAATTACATATGCATTCTCAGTAATGACCTACTGGAGGACAGAAGCATAGATGGCGTACGTTATAATCAACAATTTTTTTTCTTTGCCATATAAAACGAGATAGATTCCAATTGCAGACAGTTACTAGAGTACTAAAAAGTTTTCCCGTGCATGTGTTGCATTCTGATGTTTGCTGTTTATTACGATATGTTTCATCCACACTGCGTTTTTTTGTCGTTAAGATCATTACTCTGAGTGGGATTTTGGCCTGGTGTGCCACCCCTGTGATCTTCAATGGAGTTAACCGACCATGGCGTCTTCATTGGAATGCTGCAGGCAGATGTCACAACATACTAGATGTGATCAGCGATCTGTTCTGAAGGGAGGCTCCACAAAAATGTTTTGGAAATGGAAATCCAAGCGAAAATGAAAAGGAAAAGAAGTGCAAAGATGCCTATAGCCGATATTATAGCGACCTTTACATAAATCCTTGCAAACTAGAATTTCTGATTCTTTTAAATCCGTCAAGCGTGTCTCCAGATGCTGATAATATCACGAGGTGTGCATTCAGAAATCTATGCTATGAAATCTATGATCAGGAGACCATGACACAAAAGCGGGTGACGCTCCAGAGATCCTACACTAAGTTCAAATAAGGAGGTAAATATCTGCTACGCCTTTAACTGCCACAGGTCTCACTCGAGATTTAAAAAGGATCGCTGACGATGTTGATCTCGTTGTTTCCGTCGATTTCACCCCTGGTTATATGTTGTTCAGTCGTTCTTGCCGTTGGCATTGCGTGCCTACTTCGCCATGTTCTGATGCGTCAGAATGAAGACGAAATCTCTCACACGGGTACTGGAAAGATTTCTCGCCGACTAGGTTCCTTCGAAAGATACTTCTCAATCATCGCCTCAGGATACAGCACTTGCTACCTGAACACTGTGCTCCTGCTGGAATTTAAAGTAAAACTTGATCCAGGGCATCTGAAAACAGCTCTGCTTATGTTGTCCGAACGATTTGCATTACTACGAATGCGTATAACTGTCGATAATGTCTTCCAGCAATGTTTTGAAGAGATGGAGGACCCGCAAAGTTTGGAATTTCAAAC
Source organism: Pocillopora verrucosa (assembly GCF_036669915.1). Classification (NCBI taxonomy): domain Eukaryota; kingdom Metazoa; phylum Cnidaria; class Anthozoa; order Scleractinia; family Pocilloporidae; genus Pocillopora; species Pocillopora verrucosa. The sequence continues at coordinate 10,180,864 of NC_089312.1, forward strand.
AAGAATGGACATAGACTCAGAAAACTGGATGAGTGCGTTCAACGAACATATCAATTGTGCACCATTTAACACTGAGAAAGGGCCTTTATGGCGTGTAACACTACTCAGGGAGACTACTGAAAGCGAAGGTGAAGGAATTCTCTACAAAAATGCGTTGTTATTTAGTTTCCATCATATCATTTGCGATGCCCGATCTGTGTTTGAATTTAAAAACAAACTGCTGCAATTCCTGGGCTCACTGTACAACGGGAAGGCCATGAAAGTTGAAACTCTAGCGTTTCGTCCAACACTGGAGCGCATGACATTGAATCTAACCAAACCAAATATTTTGGAAAGATTGCTAATTCCACTGCTCGTGGGGTGCAGTAAGCTAAGCGCTATGATTCGCAAACCCAAGATGGCAAATTTATATTTATTAAAGTTTCCTCCCAATGTTCGTGATTCACTGGCACAGACCACGCACGCAATACCTCGATGCTTAACTAAAGAACAAACAATGGCTTTAGTAAGTTGCTGTAAGGCCAATGGTTGTACAGTGCACGGCGCTATTACTGCAGCAACTCACTTAGCCATGAAACAAATTATTGAACCGGAGCAAACTGAACAAAAACCCCCGTTATTGTTTGACAGTAATTATACTGTTGACATCCGACAACAATGTGAACCCAAACTTGGAAGAGAAGAGTTTGGGCTGTATGCAACGTTCGATGCACTTCAAATTGAAGTGAAAGGCACAGAGGAGTTCTGGGATTTCTCGCGCACTTGTACAAACAAAGTTCACCGAAAGATCGACTCAGGAGAGCACATGAACTTTTTAAAATTAATACAATGTGTGAACTTACCATCCTTGTGGAATTTATTTTGTTCTGAAACCAAGCATGGACAACGAAAAGAACTATTCAACTTGACTAACCTCGGAGTTCTGTCCATTGATCAAGAAGGAAAATCTCCCTACAAGTTTGCTGGTGCGTATTTTGCCGTTCAAAGTGCCAAGTTTCCTTTTATCACTGGAAACGGAATATTTACGATCAATGACCAGCTGTACTGGACCGTGGAATATATTCTGGAATCATTACGAGATCTCGAGCGCAAGACTTTGTTGATTTATCACTTCGTATTCTCATGGATGCCTGTATCTCTTAAATTACTTAACATTTCTTCACCGAAGAGGAGGCAGCCAGTGGTAATATCCACCCCTAATCACCTCCACTCTAGTGAATGGTTGCTTATTATATACTAAAACAGTGAGATAATGTAGAACGAAAATATTATTTTATCTCATTTATTCCTGCAGCGTTTACAATGTTTTCGGGCTTAAGTCCCACGGGAGATGTTCGTAGGTGAATAGCAAAGGGCATTCGGAGTAGCCAATCAGAGCGCGCCTTCAACGCTTGCCACTATTTCAATATGCAGCTTTTTCGAGAAAAGTGGCGAAAGTTGTCAGAAAAAAATTACACGTGAAAATCTCGAAAGATAGCCTGGGTATCTGGTAATCAAAGAATTAATAAGACAAATAAATATAATGAAATCATCAAACCCGTTGTGCCTCGTACGTATATTGAGTCTTGAGTTAAGGAACCGTGACCTGAAAACTACTTAAAATACCTTTTGGCGTTGTTGTGTGCACTTGTATGCTTTTTCTTTTCCACAACGTTTCTCGAGACAGCTTTATATTGAAATCAATTATATTCATTAAGTTTCCTTAGTCATGTGAACGGGTCAAGTCATAACGAAGAATTTAATGGTTGCAAGGGAGGATGAGTGAGAGAACTTGAAGATATTTTTTTAAACTATTTTTAAACTTTGCGCCACGCTCTAAAAGTAGTTTTTAAACTCCTTTCAACGGCTACGCGGTCAAAAATCGATTAATCAAAATCACGTCATTGGAAATGTTTTAAATTTTTTCACGTTGGAGATAGGCAATGACACTAAAATGTTAGTTGCGAGGTCACCGCTGTTTTGCAACATTTTCTCCAAAAGCTCCTTCCACCTGGGAACATCTGCGACTATTCGCTTAGGAAGTCGTGGAAGTTTGCTCGTGAGCTTAGCGTAAGGATTGTACATATTTCTAGCTTTCTTATTTCATTTAAACTTATTTATGTACTTTATATATTCTTTTTTAAATAAATCGTCATATGTCTTATCGATATTATTTAGTCATAGCTGGCTATATTACATTCAGATTAATTAATCTCAACGTAATTCAGCCAGCTATGGTTACAATGTATTAGTTCATAAAGTATTTTATCTATCTTACCAGAAAAAAATTGGCTTGTGCAAAGCTCATCTGTGGTTTCGTTTTTCTTTCAAACACAGCTATCACATTTTCATCCACCCAATGCCCCTATATTTCGATCGTCTCCGCTGACCTAGAACGCAGGTACATACTAAGGCGCACCCTCATGAGCACTACCATGTACTGTTCCTTTCGCCTTCTTTACAATTTTCCACCGGCATCTGGAAGCAAAAATATCTTTAGGTACAGGAGAGAGTAGATCGGTAACCTGCCTTCTCGCCTGGTGTGGAAGTCGTTTACCCACCGAAGTATAAAACTCCTACAGACATGGAGAAGGTGTCAGATGTAGGCCTGTATACATTGCGCTTTTGAAAGTCACTAATTATGTTGATAGCAGTGCTCGATTTTTTCCACATAAAGCTCAAAATTATGCTCGTTTTTGAAAATTATGCTGCTTTTTCCTAAAGTATGCTTTTTAAAAAGAAACACAAAACAAGTCCAAATTATATATTTTTATTGTTGATAAAGCATACTTGCTTTTATAAAACATTGTTACCACTGGATTCTGCTGGACTTAATGCCATATTAGGAGCGGTTTATGCAGGGGCAGCGCCAGGAATTTTTCCTTACTGGGGCATTACTGGGAACCGTAAATATTAATGAGTAATATTGGCGCGATAGCGATAAAGACGAGTGACGAAGGCACAAGAAACCGGGCCTAAAAGTATGCTAGCACAATCCATACGGACCCAGTTAGATGTCAACATTGGAGTTTTGTTATTCGCATGGATCAGATCACCAAGGTATAGAGTTAAACTATTTTTTCCGCGATTCTAATAATTCTCCAAGCTACTTATTCCAATAATTTGCTTGCGCTACCAAAGAATTATATGCCAATGCGAGGAGCCGTGGCTTTCGAGACGGCCAGAAGAGATGCTGTGTTGGAGAAACTGAGAAGAAGGCCACAGCCGCCCTGAGCCTCCCTGTCCAAGGATTCCCATGCCAAAAGTGTGGCAGTGCGTGCAGATCAAGGATCGGTTTGCACACTCACCAAAGGGCGTGTCGACAGGGACGACAAAAATCCCACAAATCTTCCGACCTGAGGAACCTGCCGTCATTATTACCTAAAAGACGGCGCAGCCACACGGTATGTTGCCTGTACCAACCAGTTTACGACAACTTTATGTTCATCGCGCCGATCAGATTTCGGCAGTGGGGCTTACTGACGAAAACTATGAAAAGTTACTTTGGATGAGATGGATAATTTACAAGTAAGTTTTTACTATATGTTACTAGAATTTGAGCGCAGAAACTGAATTGTGTCTGGAATTTCAAACTTCCTTCTTTCCTTATCTAACACTTTGCAGAATTACATGCGAATTACATAAATTTCTCGTTTACTTCATACGTTTATATGGTAGAAATTTCACTTTTACAGGATGTTTAATCGCAATGCTACCTGGATACCTTCTGTTTTAGGCGCGATTGCAAGTTGCTTTAATATTCAGAAAATTTCTTTTGATCGGTGCAGCCTTGTTGGAGCCTTTCGTCTAAACCATTGATAAAAGTTTCTGTCTTTCACCGACTATCCTCTGCTTCATGACAATTCTCACGCTTGAAGATCAACGACCTGGATTTCACATCAGTTCACGCAACCGGCCGACTACCCATTCGTAACCAGCGTTTTACAGCTTTGAGAGAAAAAATTTCTAAAAATGTATTAGAACAATCCCTAGGAAGAATAAGAAAAGAAAGTCTTCATAAGTTACCCTATTTTTATCGAAACTTTAAATCTTAGAGCATAGAGCATAAAGAAGGAGCTTTTATGATAAGACTCTTCGGAGTGTGTCCGGAGATCTTCGGGTTTCTTCGGTAATCATCGCGCCCTCTCAAAAAAAAAATTGCACAATGTGGGCTTTCAGATCTATGCGCGCTGAGCTGAATAAGACTTTTATTTTAATTATTAAATTAATCGCGAGGTACGAAGTTGTCGGCGCCAAAAGTTTTCTTCGCTCTCCTGAATTGTGTTGTCCAGTTCACACGCAATTATTTGAGCATGAAAACTTTCTCCGTGCTGTATTCTGATATTTGTTGTTTATGACGATATGGTTCGTTAGCTATCAGTCTGGTGGTTGAGTGCCCAAGGACAGGGCTGGGAAGGGGGTGAAATCGACACTGGACTATGAGTCGAATTTACTGTCCCCAAGTGTGTTACTGAGGAAAATCCGAGCAATTACATTAATCGTGAACAATTATAAAAGAAAAGAAGAAGTGCTTACTGGGTCCTTTAATCATCAATACATAGTTAGAGGTGAAATAAAAAACAGTAGACAGCTAATGGCACTAAGAAGCTAATTCTGATCTAATTACTCTGATCGTATGAACTAATCTATAGCGGTTTAAATTTTTCGTCGAAAATTTTCCAGAGAAAATTGATTTTTTGCCTTTTTGTCGCAATAGAAAATCTTAGTAAAAGTGCCCAAAAAGAATTAAAGCCTTGGAAAAACTCGAACCACAACATATGAATACACAAGAGGTTGCATTGACAGAGCTGAATAACGTCTGCGCATGTCACGAACTCGCTCATGAATCCATAGCAACATCACATATTAATAAAAATGGCGGAAATTTTCAAAATGTTGAAAACCTTAATGTCCTTTATCCATTGCAGCGTGCTACTCAGCAAAACTGAACAGACTGTCACTGATCGAGTACCATACTGACCTTATTGTATTCTTAGCCTGAGAAAATAGATGTACGGTTTCTTTTACTCTAATGTTACCTTGGCTTCAAGCTTGAGCATGCCAGAGTTGCTGACATGCGCAGATATGTTTCAGCTCTGCCTGTTGCATTTACCTCAAGCTATTGATTTCATTGCGTCCTCAAAACGTGATTTATTATGCAGAAGTTTAAACCCGAATTTTCTATTACTTTTCTTTAACTTGAGACCCATTGCGCGTCCTCACATCAGTTTTGACCCGAGTTACTTAATGTGTTTTGCGATAAAAGAATTCCTTCCTCTAGGATTTTGTGGCTCTCTGGTGAAGCGATCTTGGCCAACATTGGCCGACTCCCAATATTCCGAGCTATCTTTCACGTTAGTTGTCATGAGCCAAGTGGTCTTCAAAACTTCCTTTCCCTCGTCGTTCCGGTATTGGCCTGACCAAGAAGTGGTATATAATCCATCCTGCAAAAAGAGAGAGGAAAGACTCTGTCCGTCGGTTCTTCCTTAACTGAATATGGCATCCACGCTGTATGATACATTGATCTTCAAACTTATCATTCGGTGGTTTACCAACTAGGTTTGCAAATCAACGCATTAAAAGAAAAATTTAATGCGGAATTCAAACCTTTTCCTTCTGGTACCGCACTGGAATAGTGTCACCTTAGGTCTGTAATGTTTTTCTTTTCTTGTACTATTTTCGAAACGAGAGCGAGTGTATCCAAACACCGAGAAAAAAATGAAAGCACGAGGCTGTAGGCCGAGTGCTTTTATTGTTTCGAGGTGTTTGGATACCCCGATGAAACGCGAAGCACGAGTTTTGGGATAACTTCTCATGATCACTCTTAACAAAATAATAATAAAATCCTTCCAATTAGAATTGTTTGCTGTCTAACATTCCTTCCTCGATAATTTCAGTATCAACGATGTTTTTTACCGGCGTGATTAATTTGTAATTATGGTGCGATTTAATTTATTCTGAGATGTGAAAGTTGCTGGAGTTGCCAGCGTTTGCAGGTTGTCGTTCAGTCAGGATGTATACCGCAACAAAATCGTTCGAGAGATTTCGGCAGCCGAAAAGTGTGGAGGATGAGAAGAAAAATGTTGATAATGCAGTACCGAAATCAACAGCTTATAAAATCAAATCGTCGTGTAAGGTTTTCGAGGAATGGAAACAGAATCGATTAGTGAGGTCCTGTACTTTGGAACCCGGCGGCCTTCTTACCACGAAAGACTTTGAAGAAGGAGTACAAACTTTGGACACGGCCATTACAGATATGTCTGCATGCAGTGTGAACTACTGGCTGTCGAAGTTCGTTCAAGAAGTAAGCAACTCTTCTGGGGAACGCTATCCTATCCCCATTTGCGGACTGAAGCGCCACCTTTCTGAAGTAAATGGAAGTGCTGCACTGAACCCTTTGTCATTGTGCATATTTTAGTAGTATATACCACTCTCACTGGAGAGTGATATACTGTTTTTCATTGGGGATCCAAACACATGCACGTGATGTGGTATACATCTTGTGGTTGGTAGTTGACCTGGTGAATATCAATGAGTTTGAGAAGGTCATATCCAAATTGACACTTCTGAATCTAAATTGAGTCCTAAAGCAATTTCATAATACAAAATGGCCATTGAAAATTCGATCCAGGCGATACTAATACCCTATTTCAGAATTACAAGATTGATAAGTTGTTTTTCATAAACCTTTGTTGTTGACAAATCACTGAGAGTAATATAAAAATTCAATGCTCATTAAAAAAAAACAAAAAAAATTACTTCGCTGAAGTTTTTCAAGACTAGCCCATGTCACTGACAGAAAAAAGTCGCTTGTCTATGCTTCGAAAGAACCACTGCTTATCCATTGGGAGGGCCAGGCAACGCCACGCCCTTAGGGAGATGGGATAGTGTCTCTGCCTCTGAAATAACTTTGTTAGAGAAATCCAGCCAGTGACGTCTATAGGTGGAAAAAAAAACTTTTGGATGGGAAAGAAACCAATCGCAGTGAAACTAGATTCATTGTTACTCGCCAGTAGTAAACTCTTGGATCGAACAATAGACAAGGTAGTCAAGGGTCGTTTTCATTTCGTCTCAGTTGTACATGTGGCGCTGAAGCGTTATCCGCCTTAGGAATAATATATATTTACATCTTCCTTATTCAGTTTCCATCTTAATATCCAGGTGAAAAATTTAGGTAGGCTAGGTGGGCTACTTAACTACAAATAAACTGTGAAGGGTATGCATAAGAACCAGGACAGAAGAACACACAAAAAAACGAAAAGCTTAGTACTCGCACTTCTTTTTCTGCTGAATGAGCAACATGCATAGATAGCAAAACCACTACACTGATACGTTACCATCTCCAGACTTACTTCAAAATTGACCACGAAGCCAAGCGTAGCTGGTACGCCTTTTCCCAAACTGCCAATCAAACTCTCTGCATCTTTGTCTGTAGATCCTGGAGCACTGTTCACATACACGCCCTTCAATTCTCCATCGGCAGACTGGAAGATTTCCATCTGGGAGCCCAACTCGTTATACCACTTTCCACTCACGTCACCTATGGAGTAAGAGTTGGTGATAACTGAAGTGACCGCATAATGCTTGACTAATTATTTTATTTAAAATCATCGGCACTTTACATATATGTTACTACTTCTGTTTTCGGTAAGTTTTGAGTTTTAAACTTCAAAACTGCACAGAAACGGTCTTAAATTTGTAAAGTCATAGCCTTATTACAAAAAGCCGGGAAACCAAATTTCCTTGAATAGGAAACGATACTTTAAATAGTGTTTTTGAGACTTAAAAATTAGAGCCAACAATAGTCAAATTACAGCATCTCAGAGCAGCTATCAGACGTGGCATTTCTGCAAGGTCAGCGACGCTAGAAAACTATCATGAGTTCAAGAAAGCGTATTTTATGCTGTTTTTTATGCAATTTTTTGGGTAGGCAGAATTATCAACTCGGCTGGAAAGGTGAAAAGACATCGAATCAGTTGTGTTCAAAGTCAAGCATGGTCTGTGCCTGCTAAATTTCTGTGATTTATTTGTTTGTTTTTTTCCAAATGAGATTGAAATCAGCTGCAAATTTCTGTTTTTTGGAGGCACGACATCTAAATAGCATTAGAGAAAGAGCTATTTAAACTTTTAGGAAACTTCCCGCTCCACATTCCTCGATTGTTCCGTATCGAGCCCTCTTCCTTACTCCAGCTTCTACAAAAAATACAGTTACAATTCCTCTTATTCAACAAATTTAAAATCAATGATGAAAGGTGACGCGTTGAAGAAATGTTTCTTTGAAAACTACTAGACTAATGCCCCTTAATGACCACGCTCATTTTTTCTTTTTTTATTGTTATTGTCACTATAAACATTTTTAATTATTATTATTAAGTGCATTGAATTTGAATGAAAAAGTTTGAACTAATAGCAAAATCTTATTTTATAGATACCATTGTCCATCTTTCCTTAATCCCAGTATAGAGGCGGAAAATAAGGACCAATAAGGACTGGGAACGAATACCTACCGTATTCTGTGCAAGCCATAGTAGAGTCCTGATTTGTGCTAAATGCGTAACGTACTGAACCAGTGTTGACCAAAGAGACTCCCCTTCCTCCTGATAAAGGCCATTGTTCCTGAATGAAAAAGGAAATTCTGTGTAAATGAACCTCGTCATGTGGAACCTCAGATCTCTGTTTGTAGTCTCGAGCAGAAACCCACTGTTTAAGTCCATACCCTATCTCTCGGTGTGGACTTTAAAAGCATATCATTGTAATTTCATTCCGATTATTTCAAAATTCCCTTAGTGTGGGCCCGAGTGCCCGGGCGTGGACTTGAGTCTGTGTATAAACGTTTCATTTTTATCCCGAATACTTTAACCCCCATATTATCCCTGCCTAAAAATCAACATAAGCCTTTAACGTTCTACTTGATTACACTGACAGTAATCATCTTGAGCTGACATGGAACACAATTCATTTAAACTTGAAAACCCAAATCTTATCTTAAAATTTTATTGTGCTCAGTTCTCAGTCTTATGAATTTAATGAAACCAGCTTTCATTTCGCCACACGGAGGATGTTTTTGAAGACATTACACTGATCTGTTAATTTAAACATGATGCCTTGTATGCCACCTACAATAATAACTACGTATCAAAAAAATCCACGCCCTGGTAAAGTGTTGGCGTTTTGCAAACAAAGTTGAATTTTCAGCTCAAAGGAATCATAAATAAAGCCGGTGGGACATGTGTTGAAAATAGGATTTTGTGCGCGACTTGTTCCTTTCTTTTATTGGATCACTTAATCGAGTCACGTGACTTCTGCACATGATTCAATCCGCCCTCAAGATCAAAGTCTGAGAAATTTCCGGGAATATATTCGTTTCTCACAGCATTGTTTTTCTATACGCAGGTTTGCTAATACTGACATACAAGGTATCACTTCCAGATATGAGTGACGTTTTGACATCGTGATTAACACAATTAACCCCCAAACTTCCGTGACTGACTGAGACAGAATTTTACAACTTACAATATCTACAGATAAGCCATGGGAATAAAGAGAAATAGTGTGTATTAAAACGAACTGAGAAAGCGACTCGCGCGGGATTTGCACCCAAAAGTTTTGTAATCGTTGCATGAATAAATCACTTAAAAACCATCTCTTTGAGCGATATTATCTCACTGTTTTAGCTTGCACTAAAAAAAAACCATTTACCTCAGTGTCGGTGAGTAGTGGTGGATATTTCCTCTGCCGCTTCGCGGCTCAGTAAATATCCACCACTAGCCCCCTCCACTTCAACTGGCGGATCGTTAGTTGATCCAATACCAAATTCTCCGAACTAGCTGCTTAGGAATTTAAGGCAGACAGTTAGAAGAATTCCTAATTAGATATTTGGGGTGGAAAGATTAATTAGTTTTGCTTTGCAAGAATAAGAAACTAACCCCTGACGTTAACTTGAGGGGATAAGATCGCGCTACCACTGAAATGCAGGCTGCTAGACAAGGTTTCAAAAACCGCGACAACGTTGTGCTGTGATGGGGTGAAAGTCTCAACATTCTCCTTTCTCTGTTTTGAGAACTTCGGAATCTGCAGGTATGAAAAGGACTGATTAATTTGTGCTGATGAATTTTTAAGATCATTGAAGATCAATGAGAGAGGCTCGGAAAAAATGGATGTATGATAAGATTACTTAATAAAAAATTTACGCCCTCCTATTTAACAGAACAGAAGAACTATTTAACATGCAAGACGCCATAATCAAATTTGGTCGTGCTTAACAAAATTTAATGAGCTGGCATGCAAGCGGGCCTTACACGATAACTAAAGTCAATATCATTAAGAGTAACCTACCAAGAATCAAATGTTCATCGATTCTTTTATGTTGCTTCCTAAAAGGCGAATATTAAGCTCTATGGAAACTTTGTTTAAACATATTTCATTCCCTTTGTAATAAACAAATTTTGGGGCCAATGTGCTTTCAGTTACAGAGTAAACTTTTTGCATCAAGTGAGAAAAATAACAGTCGTGTTGGCAAAAGCTAAATCATTTATATTGCGTACAGGGTTGTCACGGGTGAAGCAAACCTTTCCTCTAGCGCACCTTTTCATTGTGCGGTTCACCAACATTTCAAGTATATTTACATTTCAAATACGAAATGCTGTTATCTTCTTCAGCCCGGGGGCAACGTTTCGCTAGTTTTTTGTTTGCTTACTTTGATTTGTTTGGTTCCCACGACATATCAAAATAACTTCGTTGATTAATCCCATTAATAGGAAATCAAATATTCCGCTAAGCATGACTTGTTCAAACACAAATCACAATATTTCAAGTAGTTCTAAGAAATTTGATCAGTCGTAAATTGTGAGATTTAATATGCGTGATCAGTTTTACTCAACAATGTGCCATTTTTAGAGGACAAAGACCAGTCAAACTTCTAAACACCAGACAAATTGCAGCTGATTGATTGATTGATTGCGATGGTGATTGACTTAGCAAACATATTATGAACCTTTGTCATAAAACCGAAAATTTCCCAAACCACACGTGCTCTTCTTGGTCCCTTTTGGGTCACGTGGCGGTTATATGACGTCAGAACAGTTAACTTTTCTCGCGAATGTTGACCGATGACCGTCGTGCCACATGAACGAAGCGCGATTGAAGATGGTGGAATGATGACGCACATTCTGAACATTGTAGTACTTTGCTCTTTTAATGAGCTTTTACAAACAAATCATTCATAGATTTTCCATTCGTTCTGATATTGTACTTTCCAATGTGTTCGTTGAACTATTAAACAAATCACTTAACGACTGTTCCCACAAAAAAGAAATCAACTCCAATTAGTTTCCCGACAATTCCTGTGTTTCCTAAAGCAGAGCTGTATGGCTGGCGTCCGAGCAGGACAGAGTGAGTCCTTTGACAACTAAGATTAACGACAATCCAGGTTACACAGTAATGACAATATTTGGACATTTCAGATCACGGTAGGACAAATAAAAGGCAAACTAAGAATCATAACACCACTTGTTGCAAACCAAAATACAAGGCGTACTAGTAGGTTTTAGTTACTTCTTGTCGATGTCGGCTCGACAAACCTTTGATACAGATTTGTAATCGCCTAGAATGAGAATATTACAGCGTACTTCTATACACTGAAAAATTCCAAGAGCTTAGTGGAAAGAGCAAGAATCATTTACCTTGGGAAGCTGACGTAGCCCTTGTCGCCAAAGGCACAATTTTTTTCAGTGAACCTTCTTCGCACGAGCCCTCTCACAGTCCTTGGCGTAATGCTAAATACCGTTGTCAAACTTCCTTATCATATGCCACCAGTCCACCCCCTCACCTGTCAATAACTGCACACAAGTAATAGCCTGCTCGCGTGTACTGCGTCTCACCGGGTTTGCGCAGACAACGATCTTTCCTAAGCTGTCACAGGAGGATTCGTGAAATTCAAATCAAATGACCATAAACAATGTTTTAAACTTAGTTTACTTCGTAAACTTTTCGCTGAGAATGAGAAAAATAAGTTTCGCGGTTTTAAATGCTAATTCTTAGTACAATTCCAGTACAGCGTCTCTCTGGGTTTGCTGCATACAGCATTCTTTCCTTAGCTATCAGAGGAAGATTCCCGAAATAAAATCGAGCTGCAGAATGACCCGAAACAATGTTTTCAAGTCAGTTTACCACGTAAACTTTTCGCTGAGAGTAAGAAAAATCATTTGCGTGGTGGATAATGCTAATTCTTTTACATCACGTACAGGGTCGTCAAGGGTCAAGCAAACTTTTCCTCCTACGCGTTTTTTCAATGTATGACAACCTGGCGCACCAATATATCAATTCTATGTACATTTAAATATCAAATGCTGTTCAGTGTCGTTTTCAGCCTGAAGGCAACTTTCTTTTTCTTTTTTTCTTACTTTGATTTGTTTGGTTGCCACGACATATCAAAATGACTTCTCTTATTTATCAATATATAGTTATACCACAGGTATATAGGTGCCAGCTTTAAAGGAGATCAAATATTCCGTTAGGCATGACTTGTTCGAACACAAATTACAATATCTCAAGTGGTTCCTAGAAATTTGTCAAGTCTTAAAATGTGTGATTTAACTTCTGTAATCAGTTTTATAAAACACTGTGCAATTTTTAAATCACAAAGACCATTCAAACTTCAAAAAACTGGACCAAATGCAGCTTGTTTGATCGATCGATTGATTGATTAATTGATTGACTACGACTGTCATTGACTCCGCAAAAAAATTATATGAATCGTTATTATAAAGCTGGAATTTTTCCCAAACCACACATGCTCTCATTGGTCGCTTTGGGGTTACATGACATCTAACGTTTTCAAGTGGTTCTATGACGTCAGAACAGTGAACTGCTCGCGTGAATGTTGACCGATGACTGTTGTGCCACATGAACGGAGCATGATTGAAAGTGGCGGGATGATGACGCACATTCTAAGCATTGCAGTATTTTGCACTTTTATGAGCTTTTCTAAGTAAGTCATTCATAGATTAAAGTTAAACTAAGAATCATGACACCAGTTGCTGCAAACCAAAATACGAGGCCTACTGGTAGGTTTTGGTTACTTCTTGTCGAAATCGGCGCGACAAACCTTTGATGCAGCTTTGTAATTACCTAAAATGAAATTATTACGAGGCACTTCTATACCTTAAAAAACACTAAGAGCCTCGGGTAAAAGAGTGAGAATCATTAGCCTTGGGTAGGTGTTTCGACCCTCCTGGCCAAAGATACAATCTGTTCCAAATTACCGATCGATAAAAATACTTCACCTTACTTCCACGGTGTATCGCTTGTTATTGTCTTACAGGGACAAGTAACCTAGAAAAATTGCCTCGCATGTTAGAAGCGCCCAACAATTAGGAGTCAAATCCCGTCGAAGCCAGGCTTCCTAATTCGTGCGATTGCAATAATTGTGGCTCATCTGCGAGGATCTTTCCCTTTTTTACCTGGATGATCAAATCTTTTTGATGCTATCGAATTCTTTCGAATTGCTGTCCTCGTTTAAAATTGGCTTTCCTATGCACTGGGTGCCAGGTTTCTCTCACGACATTAGTGACAGACGGACTAAGGACGCTTTACGGACTATGCACATCAACCTGTGCCAATTACCCCGAGGAGGGTGGCAATGGTTTAAGCCAGAATAATTTCATATGATTTTAAATCCTCAAGCTTTAAGCTTTCCTTTCGCTCTGACAAATGGGCTGATGCTCGAAATATCACGGGCTTATCGGCTCCTTGCATAAATTGTAGTCAGGCTAGGCGCTCTTACTCAGCTAAGTTCCTGTGGGTGAAGCTAAGGCTGGCTTAGTGTTTAGGAACAGGGCAGGGAAAGGAGTTCGGAAAATCCGAGCAATTACATTAATTAAAAATAATTATAAAAGTAAAGAAGAACTGCTTACTGGGTCCTTTAATAATCAAACGCATAGTAAGAGGCGAAATAAAAAAAAAAGTAGACAGCTAATGGTACTAAGAAGCTAATTCTGATTTAGTTACCTTGATGGTATGATCTCATATAAGGTGGTTTAAATTTATCATCGGAAATTTTCCAAAGCAATTTGATTTTTTTGCCTTATTGTCCCAATAGAAAATCTTAGTAAAGGTGCCCCAAAAAATTTAAGCCATGGAAAAACTCGAACCACAACATATGAATACATAAGAGGTTGCATTGACAGAGCTGAGTAACGTCTACGCATGTTACGAACTCGCTCATGAAACCATAGCAACAGCACATGTTCATCAAAATGGCAGAAACTCTCAAATTGTTGGAAACTTTCAAATTGTTGAAAACTTTAATGTCCTTCATCCATTGCAGCGTGCTACTAAACAAAACTGAAGACTGTCGCTGATCGCGCCCAGCACATATACCGACATTATTGCATTCATAACCTGAGAAGATACATGTGCAGCTTTTTTACTCTAGTGTTACATTGTTTTCAAATAATAGCCTGCAAGAGTTCCCGACATGCGCAGATATGCTTGAGCTCTGTCAGTTGCATTTACTTTACGCTATTGATTTCTTTGCGTCCTCGAAAAGTGGTTTATTATGCAGAAGTTTAATTAAGCCCTAATCTTTTATTACTTTTCTTTAATTTGAGACCCATTGCTCGTCCTCACATCAGTTTTCACCCGAGTTACTTTATGTGTTGTGCGACAAGAGACCTCCTTCCTCCAGGATTTTGTGGCACTCTGGTGAAGAAATCTTGGCTAACATTGGTCGACTCCCAATATTGCGAGCCATTTTCCAGGTTAGCTGTCATTAGCCAAGTAGTCTTCAAAACTTCCTTTCCCCCGTCGTTCCGGTATTGGCCGGACCAAGTAGTGGTATATTTTCCATCCTACAACAAAAGAGAGGAAAGACTCTGTCGGTTCCTCCTAAACTGAAAATGGCATCCACGCTGTATAATACATTGATCTTCAGACTTATCATTCGGTGGTTTATCAAATCAACGCATTGAAAAATATTTTAATGTGGAATTCGAACCTTTTCCTTCTGGTACCGCACTGGAATAATGTCACCTTAGGTCTATATTGTTTTTCTTTTCTTGGTTGTACCCAAACTGACACTTCTGAATCTAAATCGAGTCCTAAAGCAATTTCATAATACAAAACGGCCATTGAAAATTAGGCGATATTAATACCCTACTTCCTGATTAAAAGATTGATGGATTGTTTTTCATAAACCTTTGTTGTTGACAAATTACTGAGAGTAATATACAAATTAAATGCTAATACTAAGACCAAATAAAATTAATTCGCTGAAGCTTTTCAAGACTAGCCTAAAGTCGCGTGTCTATGCTTCGAAAGGACCACTGCTTATCCATTGGGAGGGCCAGGCAACACCACACCCTCAGGGGGGAGGGATGGTGTCCCTGCCTCGGAAATCTTTGTTAGAGAAATCCAGCCAGTGACGTGTACAAGTGAAAAAAAAATTTTGGATGGGAAAGAAATCAATCGCAAAGAAACTAGATTCATTGTTACTTGCCAGTAGTAAACTCTTGGATCGAACAATAGACAAGGAGGTCAGGGGTCGTTTTCATTTCATCTCATTTGTGCTTGTGGCGTCATCCCTCAGCAATAATATATATTTACATCTCCCTTATTTAGTTTCCATCCGAATATCCAGATAAAAAATTTAGGGAAGGCCCATCCTCTCCAAAGCTAGTTATTTTAGGTGGGCTACTTAACCTACAAATAAACTGTGAAGTGTATGCATAACAACCAGGACAGAAGAACACACAAAAAAAAAACAAAACAAAACAAACCAAAGCAAAAGCCTAGTACTCGCACTCCTTTTCCTGCTGAATGAACAACATACATAGAAAGCACACTATCACACTAATAAGTTACCATCTCCAGACTTACTTCAAAATTGACCACGAAACCAAGCGTAGCTGGTACTCCTTTTCCCAAACTGCCAACCAATTTCTCAGTAAGAACTTCAGAACCTGAGGCACTGTTCACGTACACGCCCTTGAATACTCCATCGGCCGGGGAGCACTGGATGATTTCCATCTGGGAGCCCAACTCGTTGTACCACTTTCCACTTATGTCAGCTATGGAATAGGAGTTGGTGATAATTGAAGTGACCGCACAATACTTGAGTGTGGTAATTATTTAGTTTAATTTTGACTTATTACTTACTTTGATGATGAAAATGAATCATTTCCATCATTTTTAATTATTATTATTATTATTATTATTATTATTAATGCATTGAATTGAAATGATGAAGTTTGAACTAATAGCAAAATCTTATTTCATAGTTACCATTGCCCATCTTTCCTTAATCCCAGTATAGAGGCGGAAAATAAGGACCAATAAGGACTTGGCACCAGTACCTACCGTAATCTTGGCAAGCCATAATAGAGTCCTGCTTTGTGCTAAGTGCGTAACGTACAGAACCAGTGTTGACCAAAGACACGCCCTTTCCTCCTAATAACGGCGATAGCTCCTGAATGAAAACGAAAATTCTGTATAAATGAACCTCGTCATGTGGAACCTCAGATATCTGTTTGTAGTCTCGAGCAGAAATCCGCTGTTTAAGTCCACACCCTATCTCTCGGTGTGGACTTAAAAAGTATATAAATGTAAGTATATAAATGTAATTTTATCCCGGATATTTCCTAAGAGTGGGTGAGAGGCTCAAAGTGATATTACCCCACTGTTTTAGTTTGCACTAAAAAAAGCTTTTTATCTCAGTGTCGGTGGCTAGTAAAGCATATTTCCTCCGCCGCTTCGCGGCTCAGTAAATATCCACCACCAGCCCCCTCCACTTCAACTGGCGGATCCTAGGTTGATCCAATACCAAATTTTCTGACAAGCACCTTAAGAATTAAAGGCAGACAGTGAGGAGCATTCTTAATGTGATACTGGGAGTGAAAGGATTAATTACTTTTGCTTTGCAAGAACTAGAAACTAACCCCTGGCGTAAACTTAAGAGGATAAGATCGCACTACCACTGAAATACAGGCTGCTAGACAAGGTTTCAAAAACGAGACAACGTTGTGTTGTGATAGGGTGGAACTTTCAACATTCTCCTTTCTCTGTTTTGAAAACGTTAAAATCTGCAACTGTGAAACGTACTGATTCATTTGTGCTGATAAAACGGGTCCAGGCGCGAATAGCCTTTTCCATTTACATTGTGTTAGGAAATCATGGTCTTGACTCAAAACAAAATGCATTCTAGATCGGTCCGAAACCCGTTGTGGACATATTTCATTCCCTTTGTAATAAACAAATTTTTGGGCCAATGTGCGTTCAGTTACAGAGTAAACTTTTTGCATCAAGTGAGAAAAATAACAGTCGTGTTGGCAAAAGGTAAATCTTTTTTTTTTTTTTTATTGCGTACAGGGTTGTCACGGGTGAAGCAAACCTTTCCTCTGGCACACCTTTTCATTGTGCGGTTCACCAACATTTCAAGTATATTTACATTTCAAATACGAAATGCTGTTATCTTCTTCAGCCCGGGGGCAACGTTTCGCTAGTTTTTTGTTTGCTCACTTTGATTTGTTTGGTTCCCACGACATATCAAAATAACTTCGTTAATTAATCCCATTAATAGGAAATCAAATATTCCGCTAAGCGTGACTCGGTTCAAACACAAATCACAAAAAAGTTTCAAGTAGTTCTAAGAAATTTGATCAGTCTTAAATTGTGAGATTTAATATGCGTGATCAGTTTTACTCAACAATGTGCCATTTTTAGAGGACAAAGACCAATCAAACTTCTATATTATAAAGCTGAAAATTTCCCAAACCACACATGCTCTTCTTGGTCCCTTTCGGGTCACGTGGCAGTTCTATGACGTCAGAAGAATTAACTTTTCTCGCGAATGTTGACCGATGGCCGTCGTGCCACATGAACGAAGCACGATTGAAGATAGTGGGATGATGACGCACATTCTGAGCATTGTAGTACTTTGCTCTTTTTATGAACTTTTACAAATAAATCATTCATAGATTTTGGGTTCGTTCTAACATTGTACCTTCCAATGTGTCCTAAAGCAGAGCTGTGTGGCTGGCGTACGAGCAGGACAGAGTGAGTCCTTTGACAACTAAGATTAACAACAATCCAGGTTACACAGTAATAACAATGTTTGGACATTTCAGATCACGGTCAGACAAGTAAAAGGCAAACTAAGAATCATGACACCACTTCTTGCAAACCAAAATACAAGGCGTACTAGTAGGTTTTAGTTACTTCTTGAACCTGAACTAAAACTGAACAGCATTTGATATATGGATACGCCAGTGTGCCATTCATTGAAAAAACGCGCAGGGGGAAAGGTTTGCTTGACCCTTGACGACCCTGTACGTGATGTAAACGAATTAGCATTATCCACCACGCAAATGATTTTTCTTACTCTCAGCGAAAAGTTTATTTGGTAAACTGAGTTAAAAACATCGTTTCGGGTCATTTTGCAGCTCGATTTTATTTTAGGGAATCTTCCTCTGACAGCTAAGGAAAGAATGCTGTATGCAGCAAACCCAGAGAGACACTATACTGGAATTGTACTAAGAATTAGCATTTAAAACCGCAAAACTTATTTTTCTCACTCTCAGCGAAAAGTTTACGAAGTAAACTAAGTTTAAAACATTGTTTATGGTCATTTTATTTTAATTTCGCGAATCCTCCTCTGAAAGCTTATGAAAAATCGTTGTCTGCGCAAACCCGGTGAGACGCAGTACACACAAGCAGGCTAATATTTATGTGAAGTTATTGCCAGGTAAGGGGGTGGACTCGTGATATATGATAAGGCAGTTCGACAACGATATTTAGCATTACCCCAAGGACTGTAAGAGCGCTCGTGCGAGGTAGGTTCACTGAAACAAATTGTTAAAGCTCCGATGACCGTCGTGCCACATGAACAGAGCGCGATTGAAGATGGTGGGATGATGACGTACATTCTGAGCATTGTGGTATTTTGCTCTTTTGTGAACTTTAACAAGTAGGTCATTCGTAGATTTTCAATTCGTTTTGACATTGTACCTTCAAATGCCTTTGTTGAACTATTAAACAAATCACTTAACGACTGCTCCCAAGAAAAGATATAATCAACTTTAATTTGTTTCCCAACGATTCCAATGTTTCTTAAAGTAGAGCTATATGGCTGGCGTCCAAGCAGGACAGAGTGTGTCCTATGGCAAGTAAGATTAACAACAATCCAGGTTACGCAGTAATGACAATATTTGGACATTTCAGATCACGGTAAGACAAATAAAAGGCAAACTAAGAATCATAACACCACTTGTTGCAAACCAAAATACAAGGCGTACTAGTAGGTTTTTAGTTACTTCTTGTCGATATCAGCTCGACAAACCTTTGATACAGATTTGTAATCGCCTAGAATGAGAAAATTAAAGCGTACTTCTATACCCTGAAAAATACCAAGAGCTTAGTGGAAAGAGCAAGAATCATTTACCTTGGGAAGCTGACGTAGCCCTTCTCGCCAAAGACAAAATTTGCTCCAATGAACCTATCTCGCACGAGCGCTCGTACAGTCCTTGGCGTAATGACAAATACCGTTGTCTAACTGCCTTATCATATGCCACGAGCCCAACCCCTCACCTGTCAATAATTTCACACAAATATTAGCCTGCTTGTGTGTATTGCGTCTCACCGGGTTTGCGCAGACAACAATCTTTCTTAAGCTGTTAGAGGAGGATTCGCGAAATTCAAATCAAATGACCATAAACAATAATTTGAACTTAGTTCATTTCGTAAACTTTTCGCTGAGAATGACAAAAATAAGTTTCGTGGTTTTAAATGCTCGTTCTTAGTACGATTCCAGTACAGCGTCTCTCTGGGTTTGCTGCATACAGCATTCTTTCCTTAGAGTTCAGAGGAAGATTCCCTAAAATAAAATCGAGCTGTCAAATGACCCGAAACGATGTTTTTAACTCAGTTTACCAAGTAAACTTTTTGCTGAGAGTAAGAAAAATCATTTCCGTGGTGGATAATGCTAATTCTTTTACATCACATACAGGGTCGTCAAGGGTCAAGCAAACTTTTCCTCCTACGCGTTTTTTCAATGTATGACAACCTGGCGCACCAATATATCAATTCTATGTACACTTAAATATCAAATGCTGTTCAGTTTCGTTTTCAGCCCGAGGGCAACTTTCTGTTTCTTTTTTTCTTACTTTGATTTGTTTGGTTGCCACGACATATCAAAATTACTTCTCTTATGATCAAAATATAGTTATACCACTGGTATATAAGTGCCAGCTTTAAAGGAGATCAAATATTCCGCTAGGCATGACTTGTTCGAACACAAATTTCGATATCTCAAGTAGTTCTAAGAAATTTGTCCAGTCTTTAAATGTGCGATTTAACTTCTGTGATTTGTTTTATTAAACACTGTGCAATTTTTAGATCACAAAGACCATTCAAACTTCAAAAAACTTGAACAAATGCAGCTTGTTTGATCGATCGATTGATTGATTAATTGACTACGATTGTTATTGACTCCGCAAACATACCATGAATCGTTATTATAAAGCTGGAATTTTTCCCAAACCACACATGCTCTCATTGGTCGCTTTGGGGTTACATGACATCTAACGTTTCCAAGTGATTCTATGACGTCAGAACAGTGAACTGCTCGCGTGAATGTTGACCGATGACTGTTGTGCCACATGAACGGAGCATGATTGAAAATGGCGGGATGATGACGCACATTCTAAGCATTGCAGTATTTTGCACTTTTATGAGCTTTTTTAAGTAAGTCATTCATAGATTAAATGTCATGTTAATGTTAAATGTTAAATATCAAAATGACTTCTCTTATTTATCAATATATAGTTATACCACAGGTATATAGGTGCCAGCTTTAAAGGAGATCAAATATTCCGTTAGGCATGACTTGTTCGAACACAAATTACAATATCTCAAGTAGTTCCTAGAAATTTGTCAACTCTTAAAATGTGTGATTTAACTTCTGTGATCTGTTTTATAAAACACTGTGCAATTTTTAGATCACAAAGACCATTCAAACTTCAAAAAACTGGACCAAATGCAGCTTGTTTGATCGATCGATTGATTGATTAATTGATTGACTACGATTGTTATTGACTCCGCAAACATACTATGAATCGTTATTACAAAGCTGGAATTTTTCCCAAACCACACATGCTCTCATTGGTCACTTTGGGGTTACATGACATCTAACGTTTTCAAGTGGTTCTATGACGTCAGAACAGTGAACTGCTCGCGTGAATGTTGACCGATGACTGTTGTGCCACATGAACGGAGCATGATTGAAAATGGCGGGATGATGACGCACATTCTAAGCATTGCAGTATTTTGCACTTTTATGAGCTTTTCTAAGTAAGTCATTCATAGATTAAAGTTAAACTAAGAATCATGACACCAGTTGCTGCAAACCAAAATACAAGGCCTACTAGTAGGTTTTGGTTACTTCTTGTCGAAATCGGCGCGACAAACCGTTGATGCAGATTTGTAATTATCTAAAATGAGATTATTTCGTGGCACTTCTATACCTTAAAAAAACACTAAGAGCCTCGGGTAAAAGAGTAAGAATCATTAACCTTTGGTAGGTGTTTCGACCCTCCTGGCCAAAGATACAACCTGTTCCAAATTACCGATCTCGCACGAGCACTACAGTCCTTGGTGTAATGCCAAATAGTATTGTCTAACTTCCTTATCATATGCCACAAGCCTACCCCCTCATTTTTCCATAACTGCACACGAATGATAGCCTGCTCGAGTGTACTGCGGCTTACTGGGTTTGCTGCAGACAACGTTCTTTCCTAAGCTGTTAGTAAAAAGATTCCCGAAAATCAAATCGGAAGACCAGAAACAATTTTTTCACTCAGTTTACTGAGTAAACTTTTCGCTGAGAGTGAGAAAAATAATTTTCGTGGTAGATAATGCTAATTCTTTTACATCACGTACAGGGTCGTCAAGGGTCAAGCAAACTCCTCCCACTGCGCGTTTTTTCAATATATGGCAACCTGGTGCACCAATATATCAATTCTATGTACATTTAAATATCAAATGCTGTTCAGTTTCGTTTTCAGCCGGGAGGCAACTTTCCGTTTCTTTTTTTCTTACTTTGATTTGTTTGGTTGCCACGACATATCAAAATGACTTCTCTTATTGATCAAAATATAGTTATACCACTGGTATAAAAGTGCCAGCTTTAAAGGAGATCAAATATTCCGCTAGGCATGATTTATCCAAACACATATTTCAATATCTCAAGTAGTTCTTGAGATATTAGTTTTCCAGTGTTTAAATGTATGATCTAACTTCTGTGATCTGTTTTATAAAACACTGTGCAATTTTTAGAGCACAAAGACCATTCAAACGTCTACCTTACCTTCCATTGCTAATTTTCTCTCTAAATTCGGAATTATTTCTCCATAAATGAAAGATCCTGCATTCAAATGGTTGTTTCAATCATCGAAGCTAACACACCGATCTATACATCGGGAGGTCATCACTTTGGTGGTGATTCCAGAATCGTAAAAATCAACACAGCTTGTAGAACTGGGAAATGTTTCCGCTACACTCGCTATCATCGGTTGAAATATTTTTGTGTGACGGATACAAATTAACTCCACTCAGAGTCTGACAAGAGCGCTAAGCAAACAAAACAGACGAAAGCCCTCATTAATAAGATCTTATGAGCGGATGTCGGTGGTTTGTAAAACATTAGGTTGAAAGGACTTCTGTCCCTCGTTAGTAAAATTGGACACCACAAAGTTTACGAGTTTTAGTCGAACCGTGAAACCTTTTCTCGCCAAGTAGGTATATAGTGCACATGGCCTATCGATACTTTCCAAAACGGCCCGGCTCTTTAGCCCGGCTCTCAATTAACCTTAATTGAGCGCATGTCCAAGGTGCCGCCAATGATCATTAGAGCCTGCCGGGACGAAGGAACTAATACATCGGTTTCCCCGGCCCAGGAAGGTGGAAAAAAACCCACAAATTTCAAATTCAAAAGGTATAGTGTGGACAAGGCCTTAAAATTACAAGACATTTCGAACAAGTATCGAGGAGGAGAAAGAGTCAAGGAAGCTTTTGAGATGCGTTGATAAGTACTTACGGGAAAATGTTAACCTCTTAATTGATTTGAAGATGTGAAAACCTCTTACGGAAATGTGGTTGTTCGCGACTTTCTCTTCGCCGCTCTTATTAATTGCTCCCTAAATTTTATGATAAGAAAGGCAATGACGGGAAGGCACGAGTTGGTGATTCATTGGTCTGTCAGCTTTGGAAAAAGTTAGCCTTAGAATTAATTTACATCTGATTTGCGTCCGTAATATACTTCGTAATTTTCGTGCGTAAGATGCTTCCGGAAGATATAAGGAATGGGAGCATTGAAAGTATAGTGCATTAAAATGTAGAAAACAATACAATCAGGAGCTGCGTATCTTTACAGAACAGGGACGAGAGTTGACCATTTCTCGAAAATAATCGGTGCCGAATCTTTGCAAGAGCAGTCATATTCCTCTGCTGGACCCTCCTGAGAGGAGACTTAAGGTATGAATAAACTGTGACGAAGGCCACAATTAAGATGTGACACGTGAATTTGACTAGAAGGTGAACGTTATTCGAGAATTTATGAAACTGTGTGAGGCGAGATTTAACATCCTGAAGTATATTTGACTCTTGAATTTTTTTTTTCTTTACGTGAAAACCTCAAGATTTCCCCGAAACCTTGCACACAAGACGAGAGATTAGAAATTTTCCCTTTTCTATCCGTGACGCATAAACTCAATTTTCGAAAATTCGCTGGAGTCCTGCAATATCTAACCGGTCCTCTTTCAGCTCGAATTAGTTCCAACGAATTCAAGGATTGAGTTCCAATTTGCTTAAGTAAACCCACGGTTCTTCAAAAGGTTAAGTAAAGGCTAACTTCAGTAAAACATTATCTTCTCGAAAGCCAAGCTAGCCTTGTCAGTACACCAAGACCTGTTCAAATCATAGTCAAAAGAGTGTTGATAAATTCATACATCCTGCTTACTGGGTTATATCCACTTACGACTCCAAACCCTAAAGAAGGCAACAATAGCTGACATGGAAGAGTGTTACGATAAGGCCATATGGTACAATCCAAAACTACCAATAAATATAACGTTTATACCGTCACAATTATGGGGCCGTTACAAAGTACCAGAATATGACTCCATGCTTTATCGATGAATGAGAAAACACGAGCCTTTTAACTAAAATGACTACAATTTCATTTAAAAAAACTTAGAGATCTTGACTTACAGGCTACCGGAGAAAACTGAGTCCTGAAAGTTACGGAGACTGTTTTGGGTAATTGTTTCTTGAGCTGTCTCCACTAATGGCGTAACTGCTGCTTCGTATCAAAAATATCACCATGTTACTTTTCTTTTTTTTAATCACGTCAGAAATAAAAGGAAACCTCCAGGTAGTGCCGTTGGTAGCAAAGTTGATTCACAGTGGTATAAAAGATGAGTGAAAACTAAGGTTATAGGATAAAAAAAACTGACGTTCACTGAATAGGAAAATATAACAAGGTATGGTCCGTTAAGCTTTTCTTTCAGTAGGGAAGCTGTTCCTTTTAGCGTTGATTGACGGTGTGGAAAGCAATGTACCCTTTGATGCCAGTTTATGTTAAAACTAGATTTAATCACTTGTTAGGAGTCATGAAGTTAGTGGCACTGCAATCCAACATTGCATTGTCATAGAGCTTAATAAAATAATTTTACACATTATGCATTAAAGATGTTTTTTTCTTTTGTTGTTTTATACCAAGCTCAGTTCTTATAAGGTGTTCACTGAAAAGTGAAGTGAAGTGAAGTGAAGTGGTGTCTGAAAAGTATATGCAGTAATAAATAAAACCTTTTGAGGGTTTTCCCCCCAAGACAATTAATGTACCCGCTAGTAAAGTCTCTGATAGAATATCGATAAAATAATGGTCTAACTCAACATACGGTGGAAAAGCCGCATATAACATCACATTTAAAGCCATAATTTCTGAATTATGGAAGAAATCATTGCTCAGTTACTCAAAGATATACATCCCCCTCAGATATGGCCAGATTTGTGTAAGGTCAGGGGTTAGAGTGAACAGTGAACTAAAGAAGGCTTCTCTGGGTTGCTTGTATACATCAATCGATAATATTTACCCAATCTTTCGTTCTACTTATACCCTACGTGCCACAACACTGAACAGTTGACTACTTTAAAAAAAAAAAAAATGTTGAAACCCCACTGAATGTCATTTCATCCCTAAGTGTTGATATATTCTGACCAATAATTTATTCATACCCTTGCATCAACTAAATCACCTTCAGGTCCTTCATGGGGACAGCAAAAATCTTGTTTTGACATGATAGATGGTCCAAGAAAGACTTGGATACCTTTTAACCATTTACCTCCTTATATCAGCACACACACTCTCCAAACTATTCTCTATAAATTTCCTAATGTACTGATAGAGTTAATTTGTTTCACAATTAGATGGTAGCCACTCTTTTAGGTAAAGGGTTAGTAGAAACAATTTTTAGCACCTCATATCACATCTGGTGCCTTATATCTACAAATCTCTTGGGGCAGATGGTTTATGATAAAAGCAGCTCTTACAAAAGATTTTTCTACTGTACTCCTATATATATTAAGTAATACTATTAAAGATGATCCAATTAAGAAAATAACTACAGAATTTGTTTATGCCATTCACTTGCTGCATCACAACTTTATACCACAGCAGGTCATCCTTCCAGGTTGTGAATGTTCTGTCAACTCTAGAGTTGGCACCTCACCATCTACTGTTTGAGCAGAGAAAAAAGATACAGTTAAAAAGGAAATTGGCCACAACAGAGTGAATCAAAAAAGCCTAGAAGTCTCTTGAGTTTCAACATTCAGTTTTCTGAATGCTATCAATAACACAATATAACATTATTTTTCATAACGTTACTTGATGCATGTATGTGAGCTAAGCACTACCTTTCAGTAATGATAAGACAATCTTGATTTTTGGGACTTATGGCCAGATTTGTGCCCTAAAAATGTGTATGTTTATAATCATAAGGGGCAATTATGTCAGGATTCTTTTTTAATCATCTTGTGGCTTTTTTATCCTTTTAGAGCACTTAAAGTGCCAAGCTTTGCAAGCTATAAAAAGGCCATTTTTTTATCCAAAAAGTGAAGGGATACCTTATTCCCTGACTAAAAATTCACTGAATCTAAGGGTGCCATATAAGCAATAAGGGCTTCTTGACATAAATACAGAAACAGAATTCCCCAGGCCTGAATTTTGATTCCTTGTGCAAGCTCAGAATTTTTCCCTGTCTCACCCTCATGACAAGGTTAAAAAACATCTTTTTCTCTTCATTCAAAAGTATCATTACTACCAATTTTCCATTAAAACCACTTCATCTAATTTTCTAGGGGACCTAACCATACAAGGGTGATTTTGTAATAATTTCATATGATAATAATTGTAACATTTAGAGGAGCATTCAATGGTACTTAAGAATATTTCCCACAACTGCTGTGCATCAACAGTACTTACCAAATTCTGACTCTTCTTTTGAATAGTCCTGGGCGAGTTCAAAGAACAGCTCCTCTGCAAAGAGAGCACCAGAACAAACATTCAAACACTTTGTGATAATGTCAAGTGTTTCCAGGAAATTGAAGAAAGTTGAATTTACATCTTAGAAGATGAATTTTGTTGGTAGAAATTCATTATTTGACTATTACATAATAAATGTTATTTGCCAGGCAGGAGGTCAGTATGAGGAAAACTGTGCCAGAGGTCTTGTACTTCCATGAGGACTGACTTAGGGTGGTAAATAACTTATTTATATTCATCTGCTGGTTTGCTTGTTTCTGCTTTACAGCAAATTGCAGGGGGAAAAAATTATGAGAACAAGGTCCATATCATAAACTGCTGGACTTATTAGAGTGTATACATTAGCCTCTGGGATTCAAGGATTCAAGACATTGGCTGCTGGGATGCTTCAGAAAAAAATTATAATACCCAAGTTCTTGCAGTTATTCCAAACTTGTTTGCTACTAGAAACAGGGCTGGGGTAAACATCTGACCCACAAGAATTTAAAATGATGCTTCCAAAGGATTTAGTTTCCAATTCCATAGTTTTAAATAAAACATTCAGGATCGAGTTATAGTTAATCTGAATTATAGTTTAAGATTGTCTGTGGCCAAAGCAGAAAATGGGATATCAAATTTCTGTGAAAAAGAGGGGAACTTGAAGAGTTTGAATTTCAAGGGAAATCTTATTATGTAATTTTCTGAGGAACAGAAGTGAAACTTACTTATTAACCCAGCCTTTAACTCCTATGAATGACCAAGAAAGAAATACTCCTTACAATATCAATATTTAATCAAGCAGGCAAGTAATGAGAACTGAGTTAAATTTCAAGTAGGGGATTATAAGTTGATCCAGTACTAAATTCTCCAAACTTAAATCATAAGAATTGTATGCCAGACAGAAATGAGAATTATTAATGAGATATTGGGTCTGAAATGGTTAACTCCACCAAATACACTCTCCTCACTACCCAAAGTTCATTATAGATACATACCAACATTGTGGCCAGTTTTACTTGAAGTTTCAAATACTTTGGCATTTATTTCTACAAAAAAAAGTAGATTTTTACTTTGGTATTGATGAATACAGTAGAAATAAACTGAGCTTCAATACGTGCAACAATGTTCCATGTAGAATGACTACATACCGTCTGCATAATCTGTTGCAGAATGGTAATCGACTTGCCGTAGCTTTTTGTCATTTTGAACCATGTCATACTTGGTGCCACACAAATATATTCTGCAACCCTGCAAATAGTAAGATTTTATGTTGAGAACTTTAGGCTATCTACAGGTAGGAAGCATTAGTCATACAAAATAAAAAAATCACATATCCTAGGTTAAGTGGTTTGCTCAAGAACTAAACACAACACTTTCCCCTTCTCCCATCCCCACTCCCCCAGGGTTACACTGACCACTCCCAGCAGGCTAACTGCAAGGCCACCTCATGACCATCACAAACCCTTACATTTAAAATTGTATAAGTAATGACTGATCTAAAGAGTTGAGTGGGAGTTCAGACAAAGTATGTGTTGGGAAAATTGTCAGACCCCTATTCACTCTCACATTTATTACATACATGCAACACACTTAATGTCATTCTCAAACAATTTCAAATGTTGTTTCCTTTATATCAAATCAGGATAGATAGCATTGATACAAAAGCAATTACCAAATGTATGCCAAATGTATTTTCGAAAATATAATCAAATGATACTTACGTCTTCATAAGTTTTTAGCTCATTCACCCAGTACTTTGCTCGTTCAAAACTAGACTTTTCTGTGAGATCTGCAAAGAAAAAAAAAAATTCAAAGCCTTCTAGTTAACTCAGGTATTTAGACACAGACTTAAGTTTTGCAAAAAGCAATGAATAAAATACACTGCCCTCATCTTTTACCCTTTCACCCTAAGATCAGTGTCTATATCCTCCAAACTCTTCTCTATTCATTTCCTTTCCTTTGACAAGGAGAATTTGTTTAACAATCAGAGATTTCTAAGTTGGTGATCATTTCCTTTATTCTTACTATCTCAATGAATGATTCAGCAGTATTTCTGTCAGGAAAATTAGATGCTGGTCACTCTCAGGGTCTAAATGGTTAAAAGATCTGATAGGTGCTTACCATAACATAACACTGCTGCCTTAGCTCCTCGATAGTAGATCCTACTCATAGCCTCATACCGCTCAGAACCAGCAGTATCCTGTAACAGCAAGGTAATTAATTAGTACAAATAATGCTGAAATTTGATCAACAAAATTGTAAATTTTCAAACCTCCTAAAACATCCTGATAATTATTAGCTTACAAATTCCTGTTAGGTTTGTCGCTACTCATCAGCTGCATCAAGCAGATGGAAACACAAAAATGAAAGGAAACTATTTTTACCAGACATCCTGAAGGAAATTTTGTCTAAGGATTTTTATTTTTTCACATTAAAGCTACTTGCACACATTTTTTCTTGTCATTAAGTTCTATTCTTTCTTATCTAAACAGCCAGATTCAAAGGTTACTTGTTAGTACCTCTGTTCTATTAAGGGAAAAATTAACTACACATTAAGCAAATTAGGCTGACACATTGTATTAAATGGATATTTGTGAGAGTCCCAAAGATGTCTGCTCACATGGTTTTAATTGCTGATAATTATTCATTACACAATTAGCTGAATAACTAAACACACTTTGAATTATTATCCATTGGAAATCACTTTTGTTGCAGTGTACATGTTCAATAAATGATCACAGACCCCCTGTGCCACTCTCTTGTTCTTAACACATTTTGCCATCCTCTGTGATCTATTGGTGAACAGTTATATTGCAGAATAAATAAATAACTCACCCATATTCCTAAAGTAACACATTTACTCCCCACAGTGACTTTCTTGGCACCAAAAGCTGCTCCTATAGTCTGGTGCAAATAAAGAAAACAATTTGTTTTAATCAAGGTGTTTCTTCAAAATTGCTATGACAACAAACTTATCACAACTTTAATGAGATGAATAAATAAATAACAAATGAATAAAAAACTTAATTGTGATCAGATTCTTCCACTGGAAGAAATGTTGCTAGCTACCAATGTGTAGCTTCATAGTTCAGCTGGTAGTAGCACCTAATTAGTATTTGGGAGGCTTGGGTTCAAATCCCATCAAAGTCTGAATTTTTTCAGGTCTCTTTTCTGCAATTGCTGAAATTGCAGCTCACCTACAAGGATTATTGCTTTACTTGATAACATGATAAACAAATGTCACATTATTTTTCTCAGAATTTAGGTCACCAACAATTGTAGGGTCAAGCTGTCAATTGAGGATCACAACATTGTGACTGTCAGACTGCTAGTCTTCATCAGCATATGCAGCATTTGATATTTGAACAAATCTTTGGTATCATGAACAAAAAATTGTTGCTGTGGAAAGTTCTGCTGTTAAAAATATTGTCACTGGTGAGACACACCTTGAATAAAATCTGTGATCTGATTCAATCTAACATCAAAACAAACCTTAACATATTTATCACTTGTGCAAACCAGTCACTTAATATGGTGAAAAAAAACGAGAGAGCAAGAAGAGAGGACTGAAGACTAACAAATAAAATGAATGCGACCAGATTGTAGACATTCTTATTACGATTCTCCCTGTTATTTAGTTTCAGCATATGTAATGCTAAAAATGTGATATATCAAAGTTCATGTACATGACCAAGATCATACCAACAGCTTCATTTCTACCTCATCTTTCCACACTCCACAAATCTCCACAGTAAGACAACCCTGACAAATCTGACTACCCAGAAAACTACGGACAGGAAAATAGATCTCTCGAATCATCTTTGTTATTAATTTACTTCTAGAGAGCGAGCTCCCCTAGCCAAGACAAAATGGAGACTACCGCTTTCTCTCTTTAAATATCCCTTCATTTGAACTAGAAGAGAATCGGTACGATTGTACAGTACAACTATCATAATTCTTGAGATAATTAACTTCACCCCACTATGAGTAACAGTCTGTATTATTTGTAGACAATAAAGAAAATGGCCAATGATAGTTTCTTAGGTCGGTCATGTTACGGCACAAATGCTTCACTTGACCAGAATCACGATATAGAGATGGAGCTGTTTACATTCCTTAATTGTTAGGAGAATCTTACATTCTGATATGGAACGCTATCGTTGAATCTTTGGTGTAAATATCTTTCAACTAAGCTGGTTTTTCCACTGAATTCCTTTCCCAGAAGAACCACTTTCGCATCTACTTTGGATCCCATTTGACCTCGGGTATCTCAGCAACGCATGGCATAAACGGCCCGGTAGGTTTCTCTGATTTGTTGTTACAAGACAGAGAATAAAGTAGCACAGCCAAAGCCCAACTGTTATTTCACAAGCTGTAATTTCCGTCACATCATTGCTGAAATTAATCCATTTCGCAGAAAATGAATGTGAGGAGACTGGAACTGATAAGGATAAGTACGCCTGATCGAATTTGTTCTCCATCGCACAAAGACTTGGCTCCGTTTCCACTGATCTCCATTCGTACGTATTATGCCAGTATTTTACGACATTCATACATTACCGTGGTCTACTTCGTGCATGATACAGTTATTGTTTTGTTTTTTCATTATTTCAAATCCCTGTTCTCCGGCTAATTTCACGCAAATGGCCATAGTTCCGTACGACCCGTCATCAGTTTTCCTAACCCCTTTCCAAGCCAAAGAAAGAAGCTTCGAATTTGCAGGAAGAACTTTGACAGTCTTCCAAAATTGGAATGAAGTTGGTGTTGCGGCGGTCGTTTGGGATGCAGCAATTGTCCTTGGTCGATATTTGGAGAAGAAAGCCCCTGAACTTCAAGGAAAGAAAGTAATTGAACTTGGAGCTGGGACTGGTGTTGCAGGAATTGTAGCAAGTTTCTTAGGGGGCAAAGTGACTATAACAGATCGTAAAATGGCTCTGAATGTAACGAGAATGAACGTCGAGGGAAACCTAGGCGAGGACCAGAGGACTGTTGAGATAAAAGAACTAGAATGGGGACAAAATGTGGCATCGTTTTCGCCACCTTTCGAGTATATCTTAGGTGCAGACATAGTTTACATCGAAGAGACTTTTCCTGATCTTTTGAAAACTCTGCTAGACCTGTGTGACAGAAATTCTGTTGTCTTACTGTCATGTAAACTACGTTATGACAGAGATATGCGGTTTTTTAAACTTCTGTCAAAACACTTTCACCACGAAATTGTTTTGTATGATAAGGAATTAGACATTAATGTTTATAGAGCGAGAAAGATCAGCTGAACAGTTTTGTAACCTATAGGTCTCAACAAGAATATCAGAGAGTGGTATTGAAGGCCCAAATGGTTGTTTGTTGTTACAAATCATCACGTTTCATGTCAAAGAGGCAGTCTGATCAAACATGGTAACACCCTTGACTAGTTCTTCATAGTGAAACAAGTTTTCATTACAAAGTGTTACATCGTATATATGAACATGTAGAAAAGTTCTTATAGGCAGTCACAAAAGCCTGATATTAAAAGACATTTTAAAGCTGTTTGGTATGAGTCAAAGAAAACAGTCAAAGACTTGTGTTTTTTCTGTTACTTCAACCCATGTCCAACTCTCTGAAGAAACACTTTGATCAGGCAGGAAGAAGTCACAATAATCCACACAGATCACTGATTTCCTAATGTGTTTAATTAGTTTAGAAGTTGTTATTTGCACAGTAGGTGAAAAGCAGAAGGATTAGGGGCTCTTATTCAGCAAATGCAACTCGCCAAGTAAGCACATCCAGGACAAGTTTGACACCACTTCCTCTGAGCCATTTTCTGTTGTTTGAACTGTCACTGAAATGTGTCCAAGATCAATCCTGAGGTATGTTCTTTAAAGCAAGATGAGTTGTTGTCCAAATGCCATGGGTAACATGGTTTTGTATACATGCAGCCAACCCAGATTCTATTTGGGTGACACCACAGCCTAGTGTTTAGATTGCTGGACTTCTTATCGAGAAGTCTGGGTTAGAGACTTGTTTGCACCATTGTGATGTGTTTTTGAGGAAGAAGCTTAACAATCACACTGTCTCTCTCACCCAGGAGTAAAAATAATGGGTGGCATGAAAATTCAACCCTTTACACCCTTAAATTAATATGCATATTTTCCTTACTGATCTCCATACAATTCTAAAGATGCGAACAAGGAGAAGTTGTTGAACAATCTAGAACTTCTTTAGTTGATTATCATCTCTTACATTTTTGTAACCTTCATGTTTGATTCAGGGGTAATGTTGGTTACTCTTAGGGATCAGAGGATTAAAAGCAAAACTAGGATTTTCACAAGGGGGGGGGGGGGTTTCACAGTTGATTTTCAATGCACATTGCATGAAGTAACTGCCCCTCATAGTGTATCAATGGCCTCACTTTTATATAGCAAGAAGGACTGACAAATGGAGTACCTAAATGTAGTACTCAAAAATATTCATGTCTTATGGATCTTGGATCTTATGTAAAACTAAATTATAGTATTTTTATGCTACTGACTTGGAAAAGACATATCTTAAAAAGTGATGGAGGAAAGAATCACTGGCTTCTCAAGTATAACCCAATCAGCTATGCCCATGAATGTTAAATTTTTTTTTATTTTTTTAGCATTTGCATTTCATGACATAAATTGTGTAGTAAGTTAAATCTTTGTGAAATAGTTACTGAGTAAGGATATGTTTAAAATTTAACAATGCAATGCAATTGAGGCTACAGAACCATTAATTTCTGACAAACATGTCAGTCAATTCCAAAATATGAAGCAGGGCTTAGCCTGTCATCTTGTAATAAAACACACATCCAGCATACAGAATTTTGCTCGGCATGTTGGACAAGGAGAGGTACTAGCCAACCATCTTTCTGGCTCTTGTTGGTTCTGGCGACTGGCAAACCATTTCCCCATACAGTCTATACACCACATTGGCCTGCAATAACAGGGGACACATTCTCCTTCTCCGGACAATGCACACATCTTTTGTAGTTTAATGTTTGCTGGATGTTGCATGCAACCAATGCAAGGCTCTGGTTCCTTTGGGGTAAAACATAAAAGTACTTTGTCAGCTATTAATGAAATATCATGAATAGGCATTTACTAAAAAAAGACTTGATCAATTAAAGTTAAAAATAATGTTATCACAGGAACAGTGTATACTTAATTACTAAATAAGAAGTTTACATCATGTAATTATTTTTTTTAAATCAGAGATTCCTTTTTGCTGAGAAAATGGATTACAACAACCACTGTCAATAAACAGACACTTTTTAGTTCATCAGAACATTTTCAAGCAAAAACATAATCCTTGTTGATTGCTTAATACAACTGTCCAATAATTAATGCTTACATGCTCAAATAAATGAGATTAGGGAGGGCAATTCACTCTTAACTTAATCAGCTTCATGCCTTGTCTTGCTTTGCGGGTTATTTAAGTGGGAGAGCACTAAATCATTTATACATGAGTGTTAATTGGGGTAATTGTTATGATTTTTGAGATCAATTCAACTGATCTCACTGACATAAAGAGAGGACTTGAAATTAAAATGCAGTTTCCAGCTGACCTCCTCCTCCTCTTGTAACTGGTACACTTCATTTTGGGACACCTGCTCCTTGAAGGCTTCAAGAAACTTATCACTAAGTGACTGATGTATCACAACATTTCTTGCATTCCTAATTGGGGCTTGTAGCTTCTCTCTCAGGTCACCATAATCTGTAGAATTGAGCCGGATCACAAAAGGTTTAACACCTGGAGTTATACTGGACACCCTGATATTCAAGAACTGCACAGCAACATTACTCTCATGAGAAATGTCATGGTCCTCAGCATGAATGATTGACAGGTGAACATCAGGTTGATGTGCAATGTTAACTTTATAGGCTGAGCATTTCACAATCCAAGAATCTGTGATGTAAAGACTTGTTCCCCCAATGATTGATGAGAATTTAGTAATGCGACGGAACTCTATGTTCACACTAGATGCAACAGCTCGCCATGGAGTACCATGTTTAAGTAAAAGCTTCACAAATGGATGGTTTGACCTGTGAAAAAAGAAACAGAAAGTTTTTAACATACATACATACATGCATAAATACTGGCATACATTTTCTCACCATACTTAAAATATCACAAAAGTTTGAGAACATGGACTCAAGAAGGAAATTATTCATGTCCTATTTGGAACTTAAGGCTACTAGTAAGAGCTGATTTGTAAAAGCCATACATGTAAGAGGTAAGTTTCTAAGTAAATAAACCATGGTGCTGCATTGTTGGGGGGGTATTACAAAGTAATTTGCTCTATTAATTGAGTATATAACGTGAGTTAGCCAACATGGAGAGTTTCTAAAGGCAACTTTTTAAGCATTAGTCCTTTGTCAGAGCAAATAAGTAAAGGCAAAATACATTTAGAGATAGCTGACACATCCAGCCATTGGCCAAATTCTCAAGAAAGACAGAAATTTATGTTTTCCTTTGCCTTGCCATCCAGACTGCCTCAGGTTCCTTTTATTTTGTATAGCTCATTCCACTTAATTCAATGAAAGTGTAATGTTCAAACAGTCTTGCTATTAAAAAAAGAAGGAGAATAAGGTTTCTCTTCATGCACAAGCTTACCATTTATTCCAAGACCAATATCTAGCACAGATGACACCACCAAGAACAATACCCAAGCAAACCAGTAGCAGTATATTTGCTGCACCACCTCCTCTGGCTGGATTGAATAAATGGAGCTCAGGTGAAACTAGTCCTAAGCCAATATAGTAACCTGAGGTAAGACAAATAAAAAAAAGCCCTTTGCATCAGTATCAAATAGGTATAATATAAATAGTCCCAAAGTAATCTTTTGTTTAACAGGTAATTTGGTGTTAACAACTGAGTTGAAAACGTAAATTGGCCACTGTAAAGAGTTAAAAGTCTGATATTTCAAGCATTAGCCCTTCCACATAGCCTTTCATCAGAGTGTTAACCCTTCACTCTGATGTCAGCCTTTTAACTCTTTATGGTGGCCAATTTACGTTTTTAACTCAGTTGTTAGCACTAAATTACCTGCTATACTCTCCCACTGATGCAGCACCACAGTTTCTTTAGAAACTTACCCCCTTTATTCATTAATCTTTTGTTTACATCATAAAATTGTTTCACTTATAGATTCTAGATCTGTTCAGTAATTGATCACAGATGATGTCAAAAAGTGGTAAGAACAAAATGGTGGCACACAAGGCACAGCCAAGTGTGTCACATACTGATATTCTTATCACATCTTGACGTTTTCTGTGATGTGTTACTTTACAGACCCACGGCAACATGGAATGTATTTGTTTTTTATGATAAAATGCAAAATGTTGTTGATAGAGACCTCTTACGTCACGCATGCATGACATCACGCCTCTGTCCTCGAATAGATCATAAGAAATTAGTAATTAAACCACGTGTAGAGTTTATCTTAATCATATAATTTATTTTCTCGAAGAATTGCTTTTATAATGAAGAATGGGAAATCTTGACAAATTATCATCTTGTGTCTTGACCTAAAAGGTTTCCTAGTCCCTGCGACAAATACCCAAGTGTCATATATTTACCACGCCCAAAAATTTAAAGATTATTCAAAGCAAATAAGAAGCTCAAAATTCAAGAAGCACTCGAAAAACTTCACCAAGTGGAAGAAACGAATGAAGGAGAAGTGTCGATGTGGTCCTCCTTAAATGATAACCAACGAAGTCCATATCTTCACTTCCTAAATAACTGGACAATATATTTTGTACAGTTAATCCAGCACTCACGAACTCCCTCGGAGGTGCTATGAAACACAGTGCCACAAGCACATAAGCAAGTGTAAACACAATAATAATTTGCTCCATTTTGGATTTACCACGTTAAGAACGAGAAGAAACTGGCACTAGAAAAAAAATAAACCATGAGATATTTCGAAGAGTAACTGCTGATCTATGAAAGGCTCAGTTTCAAAATGGCGGCAACTTGAAGGCGTTCTAAACTTACCGAAACACATTAGGAGAAACATCGGGAATTACAGCAAATGGAGATTCTTCCGATACTTGAGAGGAATGACTCACCAAAATTAAACGTATGGTATGTTCTGTCGCCTGAAGGTGATGTCCCATGCGTGAGAGTAGGCCACACATGTAATTTCGTTTCTGAACCTCCTCGTGTGTTGGTTATTGGTGGCGCCAATCCCGATGGATCGTTCGCCGATGTGTATATATTGGATCTAGGTTTGTTTTAAAGTTTTTGAGTCCCTATATTCCTATGGAAAAAACCTTCCTAAAATTATCCCCACGAGTCCGGATAATCGAGGTTCGACTGTATAATTGTATGTGTTTACTGATATTCAATAAGTCCTGAAAGGATTGCTCTTGTTAATAGTACCAGTCATTCTTCAACCTGGAGGGAAGTTATCTTTAGATTTAAAACAGTTTTTATAATCAACATATGGGAATAAAGACGTTCTATGTTGTTAAGCTATTGTTTCATTTTTGTAGATAAGTTTCAATGGAGTAAACCAGACTGGCCAGGTATTAGCAGTCGTTATGAACATTCAGCTTTTATTCCTGATTGTGATCAAAAGAAAGTTTATGTATTTGGTGGAGCTCAGCAAGCCACAAACTTGAATGACGTTCAAATTCTTGACCAAGGTACGTGGTACTCGTAATGATAATAAAGCTACTCTAAAATGTATTCATCACTCAACTAGAGCTTCGTCAAGATGGTATAATTTTGGCCAAGTTTGCTTTGTTTTGTTTCCTTTATTATTTTTATTTTTTTTATCTATTCATACATAAGATTAAGTTTAGCACTCTAAAATCGAGCATCTACTGCTTCAAAAAAATTTTTAGCAATTGCAAAAATGGTCTAAAGAAAAATAAAACTCCCCCAAAATTATCACTTGATAATTAAAACTACCTTGTACCAGTGTGTGTATAACTCTGTTAAGTTCAAGGGTACACTGTGAATCAAACAGATTTTTTCATATTTAAAGTTTTGTGGCTTCTACCTAAAGTTACCAATTATGACAAGTAGTAAGATTGAAACATAGTTAGAGACAGTAATGTTAAGAAAAGCAGTCAATAACTTAAAGATGTTAAAACATTATCAGTTGAATTAAGTTGCCTTTTTCACTACTTGGTAGAAAATGGCAAATGGGAAACAGCTGAAACACATGGAAATACACCATCACCAAGAACCTGCCACAGCATGGCATCTGTTGGCAGTAAGTTCTATGTGTTTGGTGGAGGATTAAGTGGTCCTGACCCTGTTCCTGATGCAGCAATACACGTTTTTAATGCTGGTGAGTTCAGGAACGACGTGGAAACATGTTAAGAAGCATTGTTTGGAATTTGTGCTTATAATTTCTATGTAAACAGCAACATCAAAGTATTTGAATCCAGGCTAGTTGTACTAACTTTTTAATATGATATGGTTTTGTGAATTACAACAAGTTTAACATATAGATTCCATGTAGCTATGTGTCTGTTGAGTAATAGATAACGGAGGATGTCAGTATGTGGTAAGAACTAAAAAGTGGTATGTGAGGTGCAGCCAAGTGTGTCATGAATGTTGTAAACCACATTTTGATGTCTTCTGTGATTTATTCTGAAACAGACACACAGCAACATGCAATCTATTTCTTTTATTTGGTAAAAAAGAAAAACATTGCCAATTGTTATGCCATCCATGTGTCCGTCCTCCCATAGATCATAAGTATGAACCAATCAAAATGCCTATATAATATTAATCCTTTGAGCCCCAAGGATGACCAGCATCCAATTTCTCCTTACATTATCAACCCTGAATCAAACATTTAGGTCACAAGAATAGAGGAAATGATCATCAACTTGATTGTTAAACAAATTCTCCTTATCAGCGCCTCAGGAGATGTATAGAGAACAGTATGGAGAAAATGCATTCTGATGTTAGGGTGTAAAGGGTTAACAAAAAAATGGAGTGTCTGTTCAGTCACCTCCTTCACACCCCCTTTCCCATTTTTCATGAACTGAGCATCTTATAAGAAAGTGTTTTTACAACTGTTCCAACTCTACAATTGCAGGTACTGAATGCTGCAGAATTTACTAATGAGGAATTAATATATCTATATTTTTGTTAATTTTCAGAGGACAACAGCTGGAGTCAACCTGATGTAAGTGGAAATCCTCCATGTTCCAGACATGGTCACATATCAGTGGCAGTCGGAATTTATATCTATATTCATGGTGGAATGGCTGGCACCAATATCTTTGATGATCTCTATAAATTTGACACTGGTAAGAGGAAACCTATAATACTCCATCAGTGTTGGGGCTAAGTGCCAGCTGCTGGTGAAATTTTCCTGGAGAAAATGGCCTTTGCTTTGTAGTTTATCAATTTCGTCATTCATTGAATGAGATCCTAAAAGAATCAAATGACAAGCCCAATAAACTATTAAAAATTAATTTTTAGGAATGAAATATGTTTTATTGGAAACTAAATGATGATGTAAACCAATTTACTGGTACTTTTGAAAATTATACTCATCTCTTTATATTCAGTGAATCACACTTGGAGTAAAATTCAACAAAAGGGTCATGCCCCATCCTCGCGCACAGCACATGCTGCAACATCCATAGGAAAAAAAGTGTTTATCCATGGTGGAATGAGTGCAGTGGGAGCTGCATTGGATGATGTGTATTCTTTAGATACAGGTTGATAATTTTTATCTTTTTAACTTAGTGTACGAAACACATGAAGGCAAATGCCATTTGTGTTTTTGTGGTGCGTGATGGTTTGAAAAGTTTTCAAATCACTAGAAGAGACCATAAATCACAAATACACAGGCAGTTTGTGGGATTCTTTTGATTATTACATCCTCAATGAAAATCACTCTCTTATGCTACTCTGTACTTTCTTAGAGCACATTAGGAGAAACACTTTGCAACAATTTTGAAAATGCTTGAGCATGTTCCTAAAATTGTAGACAATGATTGTGGTACACAAACTAAGCAATGTGAAAGTTGTACTGTTTTATCCATCTTTTAATACTGTACTCAAAATCTGTTATAAAACAATACAGAAACCCATATTGTTGTCGATAACCTATTTGTACATCCATCATTGACCAATTAGATAGTAATGTTAATTAAAGTAAACAGCTATTTGCACAACTACTCTGAAATTCACTATCCACTGAAAGAAAATGCCCTCAGAAAACTGTATACTAATTTGTTGAAAGTATAATTGTTATGACCTCTAATAATTTAAATATATCTGAGGTAATGACTGATGTGCTTTTTTCTTTATTTAAGAAACCTTAAGATGGACACAGATATCAATTGACGGACCCAGTCCTGCACCACGACTTGATCACACTCTTTGTGCAGTGGAAATTCCTAAGCCATCAGGTACTCACAGCAATGGTGAATTTTCCATTAACCAATGTCATGACAGCATAATGCATTATAATGTCCTTGTTAAATAAAGAAAAGTGTGAGATGTTTCAAGCAAATGCTGAAGTAAAACAAAAAGTTAATACAGTCTTCTGTTATCTGTTGTTTTATATCAGGTGACAGTACAGCTGAAACTGCAGAAGAAAAGGATAGAGAGATATTACTGTTGGTGTTTGGTGGAATGGACACACAAGGAGAAATTTTCAATGACTGCATAGTTTTAAGACCTGAAATTGTAAATAAAAACTGATAAATTTTTTTTTAAGGAGGCTTTGTTGTGTTCAAAGATCTGAGTGTGAATTGATCTGTGTAAAGTGGTAGTCATTACTGTTGTGTATTAGGGTTCATTATATACCACTATGGAGTAAAGTGTGCACAGACCAAGTGCTCTACACAACTGCTTTATTAGAATACCATGGAGTTTATTACACACGATGATATTGAGCATTATCACATGACTGTGTTCAAGGGTGGGCAAACCAATAGAATAAAGATTATGTAATAGCTAAAGTATTTATCCAAATAGGAACAAACACTACAATTACATTCTTCATTGTTTGTGTTACATTTGGAAAATGGATGGGCAATAGATCACATTCTTGGCAAGACCTTCTTGAAAACTTTACCACTTACAGCAGGGTCACCGTTTGAACAAGCTAAGACAACATATGAACTTGGCCACCGCAATGCAAATGCAAATGTTAGTAATAAAAGGTGTCCTGCTAAGAGGTTGGTTGATAAAGGAAGGTAAACCACCCTACCAGAATTTAAAAAGCCAACGTTTTGGGAATTATCCTTGATGAAGGGCTGGTGCTACCTAGATTTCATCTGTGGCTAGGCATCATTTCTTGAGTTTATAACTGTAGCTGCCAACCAAAGAATGACAAGTAATCTGGCAGAAGGCCAAGCTGCTACCCTCCACATTTATTCCCAGAAATTCTCCCAGGCAGCAGGTAAGCACATTTCTATTTTCCTATACAGGCATTTTTTTACACAGGCAGTAACTCCTCACAAGGATGGAGTCAGATTTGCTCAGTGTAACTGTTGTGGTTCAATTTTATCCTTGGTTCAAATGTGCCTTTCTTTTGTTTTTGGGTATTGTAATGTATGATAATGAGTTTGAAACAAAGTAAAATAAAATTTGAACCAAGGATAAATTGAACTACAACATAACGATGCAAAGCAATGGCTATCTAATTTTTAGTGGAGGCATTTCCACTCCCCTCATCATCCCCCGGCCGCACCCCCTATTCTAATCTATAACCCAGATCCCCTCTTCTCGGTAAGAGGGACACAACATGTCAACATATATAGACACATTGTACCAGAAAATCAAAATGGCGGTAGAAGTGTGAGTTGTGTTTTCGAGTTGCGGATCATGGCTCCTGATCCCAGTGAATCATTCAG
Source organism: Pocillopora verrucosa (assembly GCF_036669915.1). Taxonomy (NCBI): domain Eukaryota; kingdom Metazoa; phylum Cnidaria; class Anthozoa; order Scleractinia; family Pocilloporidae; genus Pocillopora; species Pocillopora verrucosa. The sequence continues at coordinate 10,222,255 of NC_089312.1, forward strand.
AGAGCTTCGGCCTGTCTGTATAAAACTTTCAAAGGAACCTTCACCACAAAACATCAAAGATTTGGAGGCTAAACTACGGATTTTAAATCCAGCGCACCTCACCCAACTGGTAGAGTACGTGTTGTTTCCTCTAAAACTTGCCTTGCAGAGCAGCAATGCTACAAACGAAGTACAAGAAACAGCTGTTGGATGCATCGAAACTCTCTTTAGACGTGCACGTGTTTGTCAGCTGAGAACATTTGAAGAAATGTTTAATTACATGTGCATGCTTCTAAGTTCAAGGGAAGGGGGTCCGGGTCACTTGGCTGACATTCCCGAAGAACTTAAGCTGAATGTCGTCAAATGTCTCTCTTGCCTTCTCCAGAGCTCATCACTTGTGGTTAGAGGTGCATTTTATTCACCACGTCTGCTTCCAGTTCTTGGGCATTCAGTGAGCGTCTTGTTGGCATTGTCAGGAAACGAGAAAGCCAGAAATTTAAGAGTGTGTGCCCTTGAGTGCCTCAGTTATTTGGCTTGTTGCAGCGAAAACTTTGGTTGGCAGTCAGAGGTCGGAAGCGATCCTCAGCAGCAAGATGACAGGCTCGCATTACAAGATGCAATCAAGGATTCTGTAGCACAAGCATTTGCTTCATTTGTACCTGGAATTTCAACAGCTTTATGCCGAATTATTACAGGAGACACTAAACAAGGCCATGCGGTTATTACCCAGGCCATCTCTGTGTGGGGGGACGTTCTTTCTTTAGTGATGAATGATAAGTATTTGCCAATAAAACAATCAGAGGATAAAGACATCATTACACAACTTATGTCACTGACTACTGCAGATAAGTGTAATGAACCACAAGAAAACCCAAAACAAGAAATTTCAAGCTCAAATCCAGAAGGAAACGATAAACTGCAGCAGTTAAAAGTTGACAGAAGTTTAGAATGGTTTCAGGAGACAGGAAAAAAATTAAAAGTTGTCATTGGAAGACTTAGTATCATTTCTGCACACTCTAACTGGAAAGTGCGACTTTCATTGGCAAAGTTCTGTGACAAACTTCTTGAAAACTGCAAGGACTCATTAGAAAATTGTGCATCCACTCTGGTGGATCTCTTGGTTGGATTGACTGAGGATGATTATTCACAAGTGGCATCACTCAGTAAAAAAGCCCTAAGTAAACTTTCTGAAAGACTTGGAAATGGTGAGGACTGTTATCTATGTTTTTAGGCTTTGCCTATTTTGGTACAGCTAGAAAACTTATTAGGCTTCTTTCTGGTTGTGATTTAAACATGAAAAAGTGGGATCAATATCAGTATCTAGGCAACTGCCCACCTACCCCTCCCCTAACCCAACAACAGTCTATTAATAACAAGTTAGGGTTAATGTTGGGTTAGGGGAGGGGTAGGTGGGCAGTTGCCCAGATACTGATATTGATCTAAAAAGTGCAATAATAGAGCACTTACCATATGCTTTCATTTTTTGGTTCATGTTCAATGTGCTTTAATGATATCTTATCTTAAGTTAAACTAGGTTAAGCTGTATAGCTATCACGTGATAATTTGAGTTGATATAAATTTGGCCATAGGAGAAAGTTTCTAATTAAAAGCTTGTGTTTTATCTCTCACTCTGACTAAGGGCTTACACTCAAAACATCAGTTTTAGAAACTCTATACGATGGCAAACATACAGTATCAATCAGATGATGAACCAAATTATCCCATATACCCACCACAGATTCAGCACCGTAGTTTCTTACCCCTTACCCCAGAAAGTTATGCCTTCTATAGGTAATGGTTTTGTGTAAAACCAGGTATTATAAAGGAAAAGTGCCATCCATGACCAAAGTCAAATAAGTTTTTTTAATTGTTTATAAGCGTTGTTGAACAGATTTTGCAGACTATTTGCCTACTAGACACTGAGTCAAAATAGATCCACTTGTCTTTTTGTATTAATTTTTTTTTATTTCTTAATTTACTAGGTCCCAGCCCACTGAACTCCATGTTGGAGGAGAATCTTCATTTAGCATTGACATCACTCCCTAGACTCATGAGAACAGGGGATGATGCTCAAAAAATCCAAAGCCTTAACCTTGTTCTTGGTTATTTAAGCCTCCTTGGTAACCGGCTTTATAACTTGCTGAATTCTTCATCTTATTTGAAGAGACTTTCCCTTGCCCTGATTCAGGTATGAGGAACTTTAAAATTCTGATATGTGTACAGTGTATTTGCAAAATGTTTAGAATAGAATAGAGGTGTCATGAAAAAAAGTTTCTTTGATTTAACAATAAGTGATAAAGAGGAACAGCATTTTTACCTCTCTACAGTCTTCAAGTTCTAATGAAATCTGAAATTATCAAAATTAGCGAAACTCAGGGGCAGATCCTGAAAATTGTGGTAGAGAGTGCTGAAAAAATTTTGTGTAGATTATAAGATCATTCCATGCATGGGATTAGCCACAACATGTGGACATGATCAGGGTGACACCATATTATAGTGCCTTGCAAAAAGAGTTTGGGATCATGAACTGTAAATCTCCCCATGTGGGGATACTTCTCAAAGTTATGTGAGTCAAAGCTGTCAGTATTAGTGCATCCATAGATGACTTATGTTAAAGCAAAGCATGTCATGTTGGAGTACTAGTCTTTCACAACCCCTTTAAGAGAAAAACTGATCAGTACTAATAGCCAAGTTAGAATATAGGTATGTTTTATAGGATATATCACGAGGTTTGTTCATGACAATAATCTCAAGTCTTTAGAGCAGTCTTTTTTTTAATTCTTGTTTGATGAGGCAACAACACTTTTATTCCACCTTTTTATAAGATAGAATAAATTTACAGCACAGCTAGTCCTTTCTGTAAAATTGCAGAGCACTATGGAAACCCAAAAACAGGCCTTACTTCATCCTTCAAACTTTTACAGGTTCTAGAGTTTGATGTTGGTGATGTGGGAATTGTAGAAGAAAAAACACCATCTTTGTCAGAAACAGCAGTTCTACCATCAGAGACTGAAGGACAAAACCCAATGTCATACCTAGTAAACCAGTTCACAGCCAGCACATATCCAAAATACCACTTCAAGCATTTCACAGATGAAAAAGTTAAGGTGGCTGTGAACCAAATTTGTCGTACCATTGGTTACCATGGCAACCTTCCTCTTGTGGTTGATCACTTCCTTGACTTGTTTCATGAATCAAAGCTGTACCAGAAGCAAGCTGTTTATATTTTGAGTGAGATTGTAGTGGGTTCCTCACAAGGAGTAGCAGATAGTAACACAACTTTTTGTAATGGTAAGATGTAGAAAATTAGTTTTAAGCCAGGGTCTCCAATTTGTTTGAAAGCTGAAGGCAGTTAAGAAAGGTCATTTTGGACATCATGTTGATTTTTCTGATCACACTCAAGACCATGAGCTATTTGGTTAAAATGTTCCAAGCACATGAACCTTTGAATCTTGGAATTTGAAACTTGCAATTGAGTTAAACCTCTGAACCTGTTTATGATAAATTATGCTTTAAGTTAAACTAAGAAATGACCCACGTACAAATGTTTTTGATAGTATTTCAATAAATGTATAACTGTTCATTAGGAATTAATTTAGTTGGCACAGTGCAGCTGATGTTATCCTCAGCTTTATTCATGACAGGAAAGTTACTGCTTGACTAACGTGCGGCTTGAAACCAAGGTTTCAGTACTTTTGCTGACAATAATCTGTCAAGAAAGGTATACAAATATCGTGCATTAATTACTTTGTATAAGTTGATACACCTCAAAATCCTGAAACACCCTACACTGGAAATTTTGGCTCTACATTTTTTCCTAGAAGCCAATTGAAAAAATAGTTACTGGTATTTTGTTTTCCCTGCAGGGACAGAAGATGACCACAAACTGTTGAAAAACCATAGCAAAAACTATAAAGAGGTTCATGATACTGTAGAACTCCTAATTACTGAGTACATTTCAGACATTAACTGGAACTTGGTGACATCAAATCCTCAAGTAATGCCTTCACGTAAACCTGTCACAACAGACCCACATGATTTCCTCACTGTCAAGAAAGAGACCAAGTTACGAAAAGCACTACCTTTTGAAGTTTTGAATAGCAATGTGCAACTCAGCTGTTTGTTGCTGGAAGCAATCGGAGTGTTTTCCACTGTTATTCCTTTGCAATTTGAGGCATTTTAATGCAGGTTCTTTACCCCATCATGGCTAAGCTAGGAAGTGACAATGCCACTGTAAGTCGCTCAGCATATGAGACTCTGGTGAAGATTTGCCAGAGCTGTGAGTATGAATCAGTGGATGACCTGATTTCCAGAAATGCTGACTACCTAGTGAATGCTATATCTCTGGATTTCAAGTATGTTTTCATGAACTGTCAAGCTCCTTGTGCTAAGAGTGATGATCCAGTACAGTAACCCAGGCATTCTTTCCATTATCGAGGACACCCTCATGGATATATTTTCAGTTATTGATCTCTATCCTGATGAGTTACTGTACCTTTTGATGAAAGTGTTAAATGTCCTGGTTCTTATGATAAAGAAGTGGTTTCCAGCTCCAGTGAAAGAAGAAGTGATCAAGGAGCCTAAGGAAGAGGTACAAGTTGTACTCACAAACCTTTTTTTTTTCTACAAATCAACCAAGTTCATTACAAAATATAATTCTTTATTTGTAGAAATATTTAAGACACATAATTATAGTGTCAGTATATTAAGGGTTGATACTTGAATATTAGGGTATAAGGAAGCTTATAGTGATCCATAACTTCTGGGGCATATCTGAATCAATTACTGCTTGGAGTATTGCTACTTCTGCTGGACAGTATGTTTGATGTAGTCCATTGTAGTTTGCCCCAAATGATTTGGTTAAAATTCCTAGACAGCGAGACAGGTTGGTCAAAATGATCCAACAACTGGCTCATTTCTCTTTTTATTCTGGTAAACTTGCCAGTTATTCCAAAGGCTTTTAGCTCAATTTTCAGCAGGGAATCATGGTGTCAATGACCCTTAATGCTGTTTACTTTGTAATTCACAGCCTGGTTACTCAAAATCTTTTTTACAACCCTGGGGAGAATACGAATTAATTGAAAGTGTCTCTGCCAGGACCACATGGTGCATAAAGAAGACTGGGGTTCATACAAATCTTTTATTTCATTTGTTTTTCTTGACTGTGATGAGGTAGGCTTTCTTTACTTAATGCTTGCTGATTTGCATAGAAACCAATCAGCATCTGTCAAGAGGGACAGAATTCTGAGTTTAACAAAGATGAGGATACTAACACAACACCAGACCAGATACGGCAATATTTCTTGGATTATCACAAAAGAAAGCAACAAGCCATGGGATATGTGGATGAAAAAGACCTTGAGGGAACAGAAGCAAAAGATTGGGAGGAAAAGATTGAAGAGGAACAGTTTGAGGCAGACAAGAAACCTGAAGTGCCAAGACATGTTAAATATGTAAACAATGGTGAGCCAGTTTGCAATGTATGGATGTAAAATATTATTTTGTCTTAGTGGTGGGCTTTTTTCTGGAATCTAGTTAAAAGAGATGAAATTTTTAAACTAGTTTTCAAGGCTTAGAAAAAAGCAAAGTGAGAAAATAGAGACTAAATAATGAATCCTAGGCTGTTTTTATTATTTCATTATGCACATTTACATTGTGTAACAGTCTCTTGATTACATCAAGTCTGAAACGCCACAACTTGAACCCCTAATGGAGACTAGCATCTAATTTCTCCTTGGCGTGCAATATCAGTCCTGGATCAAACACTAAGGTCACAAGGATAAAGGGAATGAAACCAATCAAAGAGGTTCTTGACTGGTAAACAAATTCTCCTTGTCACCACGTTAGGAAAGTTATAGAACAGTGTGGAGAATATGCATACTGATGTTAGGGTGCGAACGGTTAAAGTGGGTAAGTTTCTAAAGAAACTGTGGTGCTGTGTCAGTGGAAGGGTATAACAAAGTAATTTAGTATTATCAACTGGGTCAATAATACCAATAATACCAATAGAGTTTCAAAGCTGGCTATTTTGAGTGTTAGTCCTTTGTCAGAGCAGGCTAATACTGGATACATCAGCTTTGAAACTCTTAACACTGGCCAATTTACACTTAGCAACTCTGTGTTTCTTTTGCAAAAATAGTATTGATATTAATACATCAAGATGGTTGCACTTGGGTTTGGAAAGATGGTTTTATTGCAAATTGTATGAAAGGATCTTTAATTAATGAATTTTTCTAAGGAATCCAGTATAACTGGGTATGAAACCTGCATGGATTACTTTTTGTTATGTAGGTGCTGGAAAAGTGTGTACATTTCCTGTCATCAAAGTCTCCATGGCTACTTCTCTTAGTGCTGGATACAATTGACATTGGTGTTCAGGCCATTAGCCAGTCAGAAGACCAACTCCTTCCCATGATTCATCGCTTGTGGCCACCAATGGTTAAGAGATTCACAGATGATGAACAGGTAAATGAGATGGAAGTTTTTTCTCATTATTTTATTTGTTTCTATCCATTGTCTCCAACTCCTTGTTTGCAATTTTGCAAAAGTGCCTTGTCAAAAGGGCAAAAACTGTCATACCATAATCTGACAATTTTTTTTTTCCTCTTTCCCTCAAGTACAGACTTAATGGGTTAATATCAGTATCTGAGCAACTGCACGCTTACCCCTCCCTGAACCCAACATTAACACAATTTTTTTTATCAGTTGATTATCATTGGTTAGGGGAAGGTTAGGTGCTCAGTTTCTCAGATACTGACATTGATCTGACTTTACCTACTTACTATGTGACCAAATCTGAAGAGCTAATGACTGTGTGCCGTTAATAACATGCACAAATTACCATGATTAAACAAGAAGTAAACTGTTTCATTTGTCTCCCACCTAACATTGCATGTTCTTGTTGCAGGTGGTAACAATCAAGGCTGTTTCTGTTTTGTGCACCATGTGTGAAGCATCAGGAAGCTTTATGTACCGTCGAGTTATCAAGGACACCATTCCATCCATTATTGCTTTTCTTGATAACAGGCGTCAGTGAGCCTAAAGGCCGCCCAGTCTACTCTCAGTCTCAGTCATTCAAGCAGCAGCTGGCCATGTTGAAGAGCCTGGGTCGGTTGTGTAAACAGTTAGAAATTGGTGAAACAATGCTTTGTTCTGTAGTGTGTTTTGTACCCATTAACCTCAGCTTGCCGACAGCCTAAGCTACTTCAACAAGTATGTGATAAAGCACCTAGGTAGAGCATCAACCATGAGCAGAGCACAAGCTTGTTCCTATGTAACTGTGTCAAAAAAGAGGGGCCCTGAACAGTAACCACTCACATCCATGTGGGAGGGTCCCTTGAACCACCAAACCCATATACTTGATTTGATGGGCAATATGCAAATGTAGCAATAGACCATTGACAGTGAAGTGTAACAATACTTCAACGTTGTAACAGTTTTGATACAATTTTACTTGGTTACAAAAAATTGAATATTTCCTTTACAAATATCCTCCAAAAACTCATCCTACAGATGAGTGTTACAATACTTGAACATTGTTAACAGTTCTGAAGCACTTTACTTGGTAAAAAAAAAAACCAAAAAAATTGAATATTCCTTTACAGGATATCCTCAACCAAAACTTCACCCTACATAGCCAATCAAAATCACAGCTTTGTAACTTAGAAGACTTTTTAAAAGTAACCAATCTCTTATAAGTTTGTGTACCATTGGTTTGACCTTAATATCTACTTGCGATTGTTCTTAGCAGTCAGCAGTTGATGCATTTACAGACTTTTCACTCAGCTGATCCAGACTTCATCTGGCTGAGCTATGAATGACTGATAACCAACTTGCCCAGGAGAGCTTACTAAACCACCACATGAAACATCCCAGCCAGTCCTACTGGCAGGAGTTCTTCCACAAATGCAGAAGAATATGGCTGAGCATGTAAACATGCTGTTTATCCAGCCTGTAAATAGCAACCAAGTATCGTGGACTTTTTTTGTTGAAACTGGTCTTGAACTTGTTTCTGAGGAGCTATTGTTCTTGTTAGCAATTGTTTGGAATCCTCCCCGGGCCTGTCCTCCCCTCCCCGTCCCCCTCTCGTTAATGTTGGTAACAGGAACATGAGACTCCCTGTAAAAAGCTTCACATTGAGACAACAGTAGGGTGTTTCAACAAAACTTGATGAGATTTAGAGCTTTTGCTTTAACAGTCTATTGAAGTTGTATGGTCCACGTTGTATTCAGATTTCTTTATTAGTTAAATGTCGCGCTCAGTAGAGTCGGCAAGTTATTAAAATCTTTCTTGTTTTGATAAATAAGTTATTGTTTCTGCAAGACTAAGTCATGCCAAAGGTTCTTTGGTATCAAACAGCCTGCACATGATAAACATGTAGTGTTCAGGTATAATCTAGCAATAGATTTTGTACTGTCTCATCCAACTTCTATGCAAGAGGAGATGTGTTTATTTTATCTACTGACTCCTGCCTTGGACCCAGCCACTAAAGTTCTTGTTTTGGCTTTGGCAGTCAAGTATTGAATTGTTTTCAGTAAGTACGACGGTTTGTCAAGTTATTGGGTGACATTCTTCTGAACGTGTTTAGGTCAGTGTTCTGACAAATAATGCTTGATCTTTCAAGGTCATTCGGCCAGCATACCCACTACTGCCGACCGATAAGTAATATAAAAAGCGTGAGCTATACAGACTGTATAGAGTTTCACAGTAAGAGAATTCGACCAGAGTTACTCATCATAAGCATGAGTCGATCAGATTCGATCTGTCAGTCAGTGTGTTAGAGGAGAGAGAAGGATACAAAAGAGGTAAAAAAATAAGTAAAAGAAAATAAGTGATAGAAATAAAGTGCTGTAGGTAGAATGTCTTAGAGGCCGGAGAGTTCAGGAATAACGGGTCGAAAACGATTTTCATTCGATAATCACTTTGGTCCCACCGTCCCCGCGTGAGCGCCGAAGCACATGCTTTTTCTGTGTTTTGTGAGAACTGAATCTTGGGCCGAAGGAATGCCCTAAGTGACTATCATTTGTTGTTTTTTTTCCCTTCTGGATGGCCTCACAGAACTTGTCAAAACACTGAAATTGATCTTTTTTGGAAACATTGTGACTTATTTCGTCATTTTTTTGTGTTAAGTTTTTTTAACGTTAGGTTCACACGTGAAAATATCTGTGGGAGGTTACGAAACAAGAAGACATGGTATAAACATTCGTAAGAATCACTGATAATACTATTTGAATAATTATATAGTCGCCTTATACATGTGAATATGAAGCAATGCGCCTTTTAATTAAACCAAATTCGTAAACCTTACAATTAAAACGAATTAATGAAAAATATTTGTTGGGAGCAGATCTCGCGATTATCGAAATTGATCTCTCTAAATAATCTCGTACTTTTATTTTAAAAACTATTAATAAAATCTTTTAAAAAGCCAAATATCGATTACAATTGTTAATTATTCAACGAACTGGAGGCGAATAGTACTTGCGAGTCCCTTCCAAACCAGCCAATCAGCGTGCGCAAAATCACTATTCCCCACTGTGGAATATATTTAATAAAAGAGAATCGAAAACAGTTTATAATCGCTTGACTAATATTATATATGAGATATATAGTAAAATTTTACCGGAAATAGGTAAGTACAAGAGAATTATGATCCTTGATCAAGTAAAATGTCCTAAAGAAATAATAAAATAGACCTCGCAGCAATTCGGAGATCATCGGTGAACTTAAAACAAATATAAGATGCAATAAATTCATACACGATGATTAAAATATATAAAAAAATGTCCAAATTTTGGATCTCAATTTACAAGACTCAGCAATTTGAGATTCGTAAGTCTGCATGTCGCATATCTGCTACAGTTTGCCCAACATTGATATTACAGAAGACTGCACAAGGACAAGTCAAGAGTCCCTCAGCGAGCGTAGCTGTTCGTCAATTAAAGCCGTTTGGTTTCTTACCCGGCGATCGGAATAAACTAGTCAGTCTTGATTTCATGTTAAAGCAAACCTTTTTTGCAACATAATGTACACTTTCTGACCAAGCTTGATCGGTCAAGATGGTTGGATATTGGCCTCGTTTCTTTTTTTCTGTTTTGTTTTTGTTTGTTCTTATGGACCTCGACTTTGTCTCAGTTGATAAAAAAGCAGAAAAAACAAGACTTTGCCACTATCCAGCCATCTTGACCTCACGGTTAATGAATTAACGCATATACACTGTTTCCCGCCATTGAAAATACCAGCAGTTTGGCAAGGAGCATGCGTCAACCATCCACTGCAGTTCCTTCATGTTTACGTAAATAAACCCTAAAAGTGAAATACTGTGCTGGATGCTGCGAAAAAAAAAAACAAACAAACAAACAATCATAGGACGTGACATCAATTCAGCATCATATATAGTTTCTTACGCCCAGTATCGTAAACAATTTATAGCGACTGTTGTCAAATAGCTGTACAAACCTTTTGCCAGCATGCATGAGATCAAACGCCTCATTTATTTTGTCGCAGCGGCATCTTGTGATATATTATTATATCCAGTTTTCAATATTCCAGCTATATATTTTCTCTGCAAGCTGCGTAATACCATCCTTTTCCTTTAAACCCTGGTCGAAAGCGTTTAAAAAAGGTCAAATGTTATTTAATGAACTAATTTGATGGTGTGTCAATGGACAGGCCCCACAATTCAATGATGCGTTTTGGGAGGCGAGCCAACAAATCGCACCATAATTGTCTCGTATGGTGATTTTCAAGGGTCACAAAATAAAATACAACTTGAGAAAAACTAATTTAAATCACAGACAGAACGAAGATAGCAGACGAAGATATTCCCTTTTCCATATTTCAGTTTTCTTCATCTGGGGAGTATATATCAGTGTTAGGTTATAACAAAAGTCAGCAGCTCAAGCTTAGAATGAGGAAACCAATTTTGAAACGGTTAGAAATAGATAACCTTGTATCGTCGCAGCAAACCTCAAGTAAATTCTGAAGAACTACACACAAATGCCATGTTTGTCTCCACTACACAAGTAATAACACAGGAGGGTACACCAAATAAGTTTATTTAGGGAAGCCTGCCGAGAACCAACCTAGGCATATATAGCCCGGGGAATGCATACATACATATATTCGCAACTGGATATACCATATACACTCCTGATATACAGTCAATTCCTTACACATTAAAAAAAAGGTATACATTACTACCATGACAAACTGCACCAAGTCTGGAGTAACAGAGAGGGGCCAACCGCTTACAAGGACATAACTACGGTTAAACAGACCAGAAAAAACCTGCCCGAAAAAACCTCGTTGGGGAAAAACATGACAGGAAATCTGGGTAGGAACCATGGCCCAAACTCCGATCAGTTGGCAGCCCATCCTACGAGGCTTCACAAGGCTAAGACAATATGTTTTCAAACTAAAATAAATTTGTCATCAATCCGGGAGAGGGGAAGCGGTTGCGTTCTGAGGCCTAGACATGGATATCACGTACTATACTTTCCCTTAATACCACTGCATCATTACCCATGCTGCTCGTGCCTAAGGCCCAGGCCTTGTCGTATCTCGTGCCGACAAAATATTTATTTCTGCCTTCTTCGCAGACTCATTCGTCCAGAAATACCATTTTTTCCGGTGGCGGGGAATCTAAATGTTCTGAGTTTTGAGATTCATTCTACTACTCTACTTTTCTATGATCATAACTCCTACCTCCACAAAGCGTTCCTATAATGGTTCTTCCAAAAAAACAATCTCTCGGATTTAGTTTTAAGTTCTTCACCTTGAGGAGCTATTCCAACAAGCAACAGTTTTTACCAAGGATAGGGTGACGCGCTTCGAATGCAGCCCTCTACAGAAAAATATGGAAAGACAAACTTCTTTCCAAGATATTTTTTCAAAAAGAGTTGGATTGCCATGCGGGCTTTTCCTCGCCTCGAAGAGGTAGTAGTAAATACTGCAAATTCAAGAAAGATGTGTAACAAACCGGCCACAATGATGGTTTAGGAAAGTTTATGAGTGCTCCGAGATGATTCGAGGCCCCAGCCATGCCGTGTTTTTCATATCATAGCCGAATGCTTTCTCACACGTGCTGCTGAGAATTCCAGTCTATTACTTTCGATTAGATCTGACACACTTTCGGTATTGCCGTTCAAAGCAATGTTTGCCACAAGCATTGCGCAAACACAACGAAGTTTCTAAAAATGACGGAATCGAAGATAGTGTGACGGATTAAGGCGTCTGCTGGAGTGGCGCCAGCGCTGACTCTAAAACTTTATTCCAGACGACAATGAGCTAAAAAAAACTAACGCGATTGAATTGATTTTTAGTAGACTTGCGGTCAGTTTACATCATACACTTTCAAGCAAAGCATTTGTCGACGAGTGGCAATCAAGAGTTCTATTTACCATGGTTTCAACGTTTCCCAACACATTCAACTGAGTAATTCACTCCTCCTTCATTCATTTCTTTCAGACCTGCAAATTACATTGATCATGACAGCTTAGAAACGGAATGTCCCAAGGAAAAACGTCGTTAAAGGTTACGTTTTGACTTAACTGCCAAGCAGAGTTTTGTAAGTTGTAAGCGACTGAAGGTAACAAGTCGACAAAGAATAAATATTTACGTGACCATAAATTCAACATCAAAATATCGTTTTTTAACGCTGTGGAAAATTTGTCCTACCGGTTTGATAGGCTGTTCATTATCTTTATGGTTGACGCCTTCAGTGAACCAAGTTCTTTAGCTGCAAGGAAAAACGCTGAAATGATTTGTAATTGACAACAACTTAAAGTAAAACTTCGTACGTACAAGAAGAAAAAAAAAAAAACAAACAAATTCATCCAAGTCAGTTTTAATTACGCATCCGTCCGATTTGTAATGTTAGAGGAGTTAATTAAACATAACTCTTACAGCAGCGGCAAAACAAAATTCCGCTTTCTGAAAATCTTCAAATCACTTATTTTCCACTATTTTATGCAAAAATTGTGAGTCCAATGTACAAATTGAAGTACAACGCTATGTCGCTTACCAAGTTGAATTTCTCCGTTTAATATCATAACCAAATATTTCTCGTGGCCCCAGCAGCCTTACACCCCATCACTGCGGAAAGTCCCACTCCACCCAGTCACCCACACAGCTGTGCTTGACCCAGGCTCAACCTTAAACGAGATAAATAATAAAAATGAGTTTTAAGTTGTTCACAGCCGACCGCAGAGAAGCAATAGTCCATGCAGTTGTAAGACTTGTATGAGTTCGACCACCCAAATTTCCCTTCTTTCCCCCCCCCCCTTCTTCGTACTCCCCCTCCCCTCCTCCTGACTTTGGATTTTGAACGTCTCCGAGTTTGGGCAATTTTAGAGTTCAGGCCTAAGGGAAGGGAGGAGAAACAAACTCTCACTGGTTTCCCAATCCTCAATGAACTTGCTCCTACTCGTTTTTCTTGCGCTATGGTATATCAAACAGTAACATGGAACAAGTGGAGCAGTTTTTGTCATCATCCTGCCAAAGCATAGAAATCAAAACCTGTCGCAACTCGATCAATGCTATTTTTTAGCATGCGAAGACCGATTGAACGAATTCACATCAGTCAATTTTCTTTGGGCTGGTCGGCCAAGAAGTGATTACCTTAGGTTGCTGTAAGAATAACACCAATTCGCAGAACGCTCTTGACCCAAACCTTGGCTACATTGACAGCAGCACCGTATCCATTTGGAACACATAGCAACTAGGAGACAATCCCCGCTGTATAGGACCACTCTCATCTATCGGTAAAAAAAATTGATCACTGGACGAAAAAAACGGCTTTGCACCATATTTTGCGCAGCGCAAATGTCAGCAAATCTGTTCCAAAGCCGTATCAAAAAGTGATGTTTTTGCAAATGGGGTAAATGCCACATTTGCTTTAGATTTAACCGGGGGTAGCAAATCCTGGTACACACACTCTTGGCAACAGCTATTTCTGGGAGGACAGCGTATTCGCCTAATGCACCGACTCCCAGAAGCTGACACAAGAGGTTTCCCTCGTGACTTGGACCGTTTTGTACCATCAAGCATCTCACCTCTAAATGCGCCCTCCCTGAAGCATTTAAGCGGCAAATAATTGGTGGTAAATTCAAGTGAAGATTATAACAGCAGCTAACAGAATTACGTCTTTCTAAATTTTTGGGGAACACTTTCTATGAATTCAGGATCCATTTCAAAGAAATCGTTGTGGAATTTCCGAAACAAAACTCTTGGATATCAAATGAGCTTGAAACTCTGGTGCGGGCGGTTTTTTAAAATTGCCTAGCAACCTGGCCGCGTGCCTATGACGTCAAACTTCACTTTTATCCAACTTAGTCTCTTGACGATCTGTGAACACAAAGACAGTCTTGACGTAAAATACGCTTGTGGTGCAATAACAAGAAAGGCCATCAAAAATGGCGGCGCCATACACAGTCGAATACTTTGTCACATTTGAACACAAAATTCTAACGATTGTCCTGGGGTTTCAAAATGTAGAAGATTAAATTTTTTCCGTATACTTTTTAACCATCCAGTCCTATGAGTGATCAAGACAGAATTTCTCCTTACACTTACATTACAATATCGAGCAGAAATAGTAAGTAGGGGATTATCAGTTGAGCCAATACCGGATTCCTCTAGCTATCATCATAGGAATTGTACGGCTGACAGTAAAGGCGACTGACTCGAAGATCGTGCGAGCGAATGGTTAATCAAACTGCGTTGGTCTCCAACCCTCCACCCCCACTGATTGCAGCAATATGCGACGCATATCGCAGCAATCGCATCTAAAAGGATCTCAATGGTCTGACGGGTTTTTAGGGCTGACGGTTACTTTCTTCTTTAAGCGAATAAAATCAAAAAAATTAGGTTAGTTTTTCTTTTACGACTCAGCGGTTAAATTTGGTCATTTTTTCCCTCTTTAAACGCCCCAATGTTTGGTCTTTTCACGGCTAACGGTTACTCCCCCTCGCGGTCATTACTTATAAATTGACTTTGGCAAAGATCGCAAACTTGCTCCCTGTAGGGTGGTTTGTAGAGTATGGTACCAGCGAAATCGAAATACTTGTGCCTTGATCCTCTGGGAGAACTCACAGTTTTCTCTGTTCTATTGGAGGTTATGGTCTGGTATGGCGCCGTAAGAGAACACATCCCGTCCTTCGCGAATTCCTCACTACAATTACAAATTCATTTTTAATCGAGCTTCCTTCCTCGACTTTGCCCCGTCCTGACTACTTAAGTTCCGCATGATACACCACAAATTTGTCTCCACCAAATTCTTCTACTCTACTGACACAAAATTAGTCCTGGAGTTTTCTTGCAAATGCACACCCCCGCATTGAGCCGAAGCCGCGGTATCACTAGTGATCACCTTTGACCAAGAGAGGATATTTAGCATTTTCAGGTAAATATACCCAAGGTTAGTCAGTTTTGCAGGCAAAAAAGGGACCATCGTAAGCGGCTCAAATTGTCTCCTTTGCACTGCAAATTTTTGTTTTGACATTTTTCAGCGGGGAGCGCAAAAGGTCGCAAGGCGGAAATCACTTGCGAAAATTGACTGCTCCCTTCCTCAGGCCCTCCGTCGCCTACTTCCCACTCGCCTGATTTAGTCAAAAGAATGACGTTTGTTTTGCAGTTTTAAATTTCGTTCTAGATATTTCTATTGTTGTTAGTGTTCCACTGTAAACATGGTCGTGATAAAACTAGGTACAAGAGTATTGCATGTCGTACTCGTACTTTCAGGTGAGCAACTGCGAAATCTTGAAACAAGCAGAAATGATCATTTATCCACGGAAACTGATGCTCAGAAATCCTTCCGCAGACTGTCATTTAGAAACCATATATTCAACCGGCTTTATTTTCATTTCCCGATGGTACTCAACCTTGCTTGTGAATCGTTAGGTAGCCTCCGCGAAAGCTACTTGATTCTAGTAACATTTGATATACATGCAATCCAGGCTTCTCACTGAGGGACTCCTTCACCCAATACTTTCAATAATCCCACTTGCTTTCGTGACCAAACCCTCCTGGTGAAAACTTCGTCTGAATGGTCCCTTCCGGAAATTTTCGGCTGAGTGACATCCACACAGCGGCCACGAAGCTTGACGCGGACGTCTCCACGTTTAGGTGGAGCCACCTCGATGGGTGTCTATGACAAAGGTGTGTTGGCTTCCAAGCTACGGCAGCGCGGCATGTAATAGGCTGTAAAAAGCACACAAACATAAACAATCAACAACTAATAGTAACTGACATGATAGGAAAGTTCGCCTCGTTGGTCGACATTATTTTATAAAGCCACCCACGGTAGAAGCAAAATAGCACCTACTATGGAGGAAGAACCCTTCTGATTAGAGGTTGAACGAAAATTTCCCATCAAATGCCAAAAGTGAACCAGGAAAATAGAATTGATCAAACAAGTTACATTGAAGGACCTTATTATCGGATAGGCAACAATAACTAACCCAGGCAAGCAGAGTGTAGTCCTGTTCCGATTTACCTCTTAAAATACTGGAAAGTTTACTGGAATACAGAAATGTTTTTAAAAAGTCGCTACCAGAATTTCAATCGTTGCCACCAAATTTCTTGATATTTTTATCTAAATGGAATGCCATTACGAAAGCCCTGAATACGGGATAACTTTCGGGGTTTTCTTCTCCGTATTTTGGTTTTCTTTCCCTTCTAGGAAAGTTTTTGAATGAAATAACTGTATGTAAGCCATACGGATTTTCAGTGATTTCGCAGCCTATACGAAAATTCCGACAGACAACCATGAATGGAAGAATGGTGAAGGCTTTGCCGTTCATTCATCGAACCTGACACAGTGGCGCGAAAGCGATAACGTGTCAGCAAGCTGATTGGCTATAATAAAGACGCGTGAAAAGATATCGTATTTTTTCACGTGTGCTGTTACGGTTTTTTTCTCGGCTGGAAATCCTTGTAAACGCCGTAGTTTCTATGATAACGTGTTTTTTCTTAATTACTTTTCTAAAATGTAAGTTTGAAGATGAATGAACTAATTACTCATGTCTGATATTAAAGGTAATAGTCCCTGTGTTGGGTATTATGATTTTAATAGATTAAATTGTTGCCAATCACAACATCGTGAAGAGAAATTCTTTTGCATGTTTTGCCTTCAGTGTTTTAACAACACAAGAAATACCTTGATTAAACATAACTTGTTAGGACTTGGATTCACAGGAAACAAACCACTAACTTCCCACCCACCAAATAGTTTTGTTGAATTTAAGATTTTAAAAAGCTGATTGCACCTTTTGATATTATTTGTGCATATCTTTCTAGCATTATTATCTATGTGAAGAGCATCACAAAAGATAAAACTAGGGGCTAGTACATGTAAACACAAAAACATAAAATATCTAGTTATGGATTAAAGATGTTTTGTAAATATGATGAGAAATATGCAGAAATTGTACGAGTCAAGATTTACAGAGTAGAAAACGCTTTAAAAATTGTTCTAGAGCAATCTTAAGGACAAAGCTTTTCAAAATCACAAAATTATGAAAAACAGAAAAAATATTGGAATTATAAAAACAGAAGAAGATAAACCCCTTTATGAAAAGACAAATATTTGTCATATAATGCTTAAAAGAAATCAATGATAAAAAAAGATAAAGTCAGGGATCTTTGCCATTTTTGCCAAAACCGGAGTTAAGTACCAGCTCCATGGGCCACCAGGGTCCGTATAAAAGCTTACTTACTTTACTTACATGATAGGTGGGGTGACCCGCCTAGGCGGGTTGCCCGGTCTGCCAGGTAGGGTAACCCTGTCAGCCGGGGTGACAATTTTCCATGTAAACGTGTCAAGGTGGGGTAACCCGCCTAGCCGGGGTCGCGTTCATGGCAAAAAGCTCAAAAGCGAAACATGCATGTTTTAAAACTTTTGCACATTTCCCAGCCGTCTCATGGCAGAAATCGCCAGAAACCGCAATGGACACACAAGAAGTGTAAACTGTTCACATTTCGGAATATTTAGCTTTGTAAATCGACCATATTTGGTTTCCCAAACTATTCCTTATAACGTATTCAACGGTTCCTCGAGAAACCAAACACCGCGTAACACAACGCCTGACGCTTTCATGAATAAATACATGTCTCCGAGAATTAATCTCTCGTCTTTTTCGACATGTGAGCTTGGAACGCCTCTGCTCAAACTCCCTAATTGCAAGCGCAAAAACAACCTCAAGAAACCTCACCTCAGCACCCCGGGGTTGTAAGATTGTATATAAACGCGTTTTATTTTTCGACCACGGCTAGGCGGGTTACCTCACCTACCTGGGGTCCCCCACCTCCATGTAAACAGGCCCTTATACGAGCCATTAAGGGAAGAGCTCAATAACCCACGTGCATACACAAGTCTTAAAATAGCGCACTTATTGCGCGCACCGTGATCTGTGTGATCTTGGATCACAAATCCTAATCCGGATCCTCCCAAAGGAACGCACCCTAAAATTTACATCCAGTTGCGTATGTGTTACTTGTTGTATTCCTAATGATTACTATTAAAATAAGTTCAACTAACAATCATTTTAGGGACGTTTCTTGTCTAGTTAGTGTTCGGTCGGCTCGATTTACAATAACCTGAAGTAGATGTTAGACACTAAGTTACCACTTACATTGCTATATTTTCTTTCCTTCTTCTCGACCATGTGTCAAATAGATTCTTTTCTCTCTTAAGACGAGCACGGACCATAAAACAGTCTTTTTTTTTAACAGTGCCGTTAAATATAGTCATTTCCTACTTATCACGGATATAAAGGGCTCATAGGTGATTTTTGTTTATAGACAGTATAAGCTCAGGTATGTGGGAAACTTGGAATCGAGCGCTTCCCGCCAAAAGTATGTACCGCAAGTCATTGCTATGTGAATGATAATATGTGTGAACGACGACGTTCAAAGCCTAAAAATCATATTTGTTATTGTGCTTGGTCTGTTGTTTCTTTTTAACGAAAACAACGTTGTAAGTGCCAAAAGCCATTTAAATTAATTTATCAAAACTGCTTTTCACTCTTGACAAAATCGGTATAAAGTAATAAATACTTACTAGACAGCAAGTCGCTTTGAGGCGCTAATTAATCGTCTTAGCAGAGAAAAGTTCATGTGCGTGGAACGCGTTATCGGTACTGAGTAATTTATGTTATTGTTACTGTGTGTTTCACAACGAAATTCATTTGCTTCGCACACTGCAAAAGGGTTAATTCAACTTTATCGATACTCTCGCGATTCCTTCCGTCAGCGATGGCAGAAACGAAAGCGCACAACGAAGTTTTTCACTATCTCCGCGATAACGAGTATCTCATCGATTTTTTGAAGATCAGAAAAGAAATTCACGTAAGAAAGTCCAACAATTCGTTCTGGAAGATGGTGCGCTGTTTTTCATAGGCCATAAAAACGGTCAGCTTAAAAGATGGGTTCACAGCCGAGACAAGCAGCAGCAGATCACTGAAAGCTTGTCACTTTGACAAACTCGCAGGGCACTTTGGCCGTGACATGACGAGAGAAAAGGTTTGCACCAGGCGGTGTGCGCACTCCGATTGCGTTGTATTATGGTAGCTTCATTTTCGAAATGATGGTAGAAGCAGCAGAAATCGGCAGATTTTGACTAAACATTCCGTAAAAGTTAGGCCGTTCCTTTTTCCTTTCACCATAGGTTAACGTAATTTGATTTATTCTGAATGTGTAAAAGTATTTTTTTTACGTATTTGTCGCGTACTATATGGTTCTCAAGGACAAACGCAATCACAGTGACTGTTTTTTTGTATGTGATTTGAGACCGGATTTCGAGAAGGTCGAACGTGATGTACGTCGCAGTTTAGAGCCTTTTAAAGATTTGGATAGCCGCTTTGATCCCTCTTTAATAGCTTTGACCAAACGCTCTCGAACACTCTCCAACAGTACATGTGTTTCTTCTATTTTTTTTTTTTCGTTTTCAAGTATACTGTCTCTCCTGAAGAAATAACTCGAGAGATACATTTCTCAAAACCTTATTCTAGGTATCCTCTATTCCTTAAGCATATTTGAAACTCTGTACGTTTTTTATTAAATGCCGAGCGTGACGAATTGGCCTTGGGAGGCGTAAGGCTTCTTTCGTGAATCCCGTATTTACGCCTTTAAGTGTAGGACATGAAAAATAGTTCGTGTATCAGAAGGTCGCTGTCTCTTTGTAATGCGCGTGCATGTCAAGGGTCGATTCCTCGTAACTCGCGAATTTGATATTATTCACACAGCAATCGGCTGCGAGTGTAACTGCTGACTACATTGCGCACGGCGACACGCCGGGTAAGCCGGAAAGCAAAACTGAGGCAGTCGATTGTTAAAAGGTGTTGATAGGCTTGGGCGACTCCTGCCATTCGCGTGCGGTTTTAAATCTTCTGACCTGAAAGCTGAATTTCGTTTGCGATGTGATAATAAGAGTCATTTTTAAGGTGTCATTTCCCCAGCCGGATGAGATTTTGTTACAAAAGATAATATTTTCATATATGCGCGCTATTTTTTGCTTTTTTTGTTCTCAGTTATACTGTCTCTCCTGAAGAAATAACTCCAGACATACGTTTCTCAAAACCTTATTCTAGGTATTCTCTATTCTTTAAGCATCTTTTAAACTCTGTACTTTTTTTTAAATAAATGTTGAGCGTGACGAATTTGGTCCTAGCAGGCGTAAGGCTTCTCCTTTCGCGAATCCCGTATTTACGCCTTTAACATGAAAAATAGTTCGTGAATTAGAAGGTCGCTGCCTCTTTGGAATGCATTTGCACATCAAGGGTCGATTCCCCGTTAATAACTCGCGAATTTGATATTATTTACACAGCAATTGGCTGTGAGTGTAACTGCTGCTCTGCGTTGTCTGCAGACCGCCCGCCGTTAATAATCGTTAAAATAAGTAAATAAGATTGAGTTCGTTGTAATGGTCTCCACTTTGTTAAGAAGTAGGTATAAATGTTAATTTTCATTTGAAAATGAGCTGAGAGTTCCATTTATTGTGACAATTTCAATAGTTTGAATGAGATTTAATTTAAAAATATACCTTATCTTTCATATTTATATCGAAAATAGACCATGTACGCTAACTCATTTGCCTCGTCAAAATTTGCATTATTCCTGCAAATCTTTTTCTTTTGATCCAGCTGTGTCTCTCAGTTTTATTTAGAAGGCACGTAGCAATTTCTGGGGTAGAAAGGGACAGAAACACCAGAGAAATTGATCCAGTAAATTGATCAAAAGTTGCGAACTAAATTCTCCCCCTGCTTTTGCATAAATGATATGATCATCAAACCGTCAAGAGGGCACAAATTAACATATTGTAACACTCCTTTCCACTCGGAAGCGTCCTAGTCCGAAAATATTCATCAGAGTCACAAATTGAAGCGTACCAACATGCCGGACCCGCCAGAGACGATCTACGTACGTCTGATAACAGCAAACCCTTGATAACCTTAATTGCGAATGAACGCACCGATTGGCGTGTCGTGTTCTCGCAGCGCTAAATTCTCATTCTAAAACATGCACAAACTCGTGGCACAATTATTTTTTGATATTCTCGGCGCAGTGAAAAAGCCAAACCAATTTCGTTTCTCACCTTTCCAGCTGTTTCTGGCATCGTGTAAGATGGAAGAAATCACTAAACAAATAGGTGTCGGAAAATAAGGCAGCCTTTCAGTGGTGTCACATGACTGAACATAACCGACAATGACCTTTTAGACTAATGGCGAGCCAAGGAAGACAAAAGAAAATTAATTTCAAAATTATCTATCGAGTTCCAGTGATCGATATGTGACTTTGGGAAATCACTACATGAGAAATTGAAATCACTTTCCAAGAATGAAAAACTTCCATGCGAGATTTCAAATTACCCATCGAGAAGGAAAAAACATTACATAATATTACATTAATAATGGAGAAAAATACTGATGTAACAGTACACCGAGAAATAAATATTAACTGTTGAGAATGAGAAAGTGTTGCGAAAGGCTATGGGCAGAAGTTAATGGTGTCAGCTCAGCACTTTAAAAGGAATGTTTTTTTTCCTTGATCTTGAGAGGAGTGGAACTTTGGACTCACTGGAGTTACACCTGCTGTCTTAGCAATATGTTAATTTTCCTCGGATCAATGCCTCTCTACGTGAGTTTACAAGCCAGTGGAATTATCATGGTATTAGAACAGCAGGCCACCAAACCCCCCCCCCGGCAATGTGGTACAATGGATTACTCTCCTGCTCCTGAGGAATCAATTGTCACAAATTGGCAAACATAAGGAATTGATTATGACGGTCCATTGACTGATACTGAAACAAACAAAAATGTTTTTGTGCCAGAGTCACACAGCCAGCTTAATTTTGAAAAAGCGATGTAAATCCTTTCCTGACCTGGTGCAAGCATTGGCTTAACGAGCTTATTATGGACTGACATAAGGATTTCTATTCTATATGGCGAGGAAGGGTTTCTGCAAACGCCTCCATGATGGTGGTTTCAACTTGTACTTCGCTCATGGCTTTAAAAAATTGACATGCATTGAGAACATGGCCGTGCTAACTCAATGCCATCCTCTCTCCCTGTCGTGGTACAACATTGACTGTTAGGCCAGCGAGTAATATCAAATCGTACAAGAATGGAGTGTTTTCTTTCACTTGCGATCTTGACCTATTTGTCCTGCTGGAAGTACCGATTCGTCTCATGTTTATCATTCGTCTAAAACGCGAGGAACTTGTAGAACTTGCATTGTGATTGAGGCTCGAGCTTGGATTATGTTGTTTACCAATGCGAACGTCCAAAAACACGAAGTACTTTTTTTTGTTCTGAAAACACTCGAACTTCCTCAAGAAGTTGACGTAGTTGCTGTTCAGATTACTGCACTATCTTACCCGACTCCAGCAATAAGGGTTGTGCCTAAACCCTATTGGCTAGAAGTACGCCTGAGGAGAACTAGTAACGAGTTTCCGAGTCGGGTGATTATCGGAAATTGTCGGCTATTCAAATATGGCGGACTATTCCAGTAGTACGGTTGTGGGTCGTGCTTTAATCCTACCGGTTCTTTCATGTAATGATGTTTATGTTATTTTTGAGCCGCATTTTAAACAAAACCTGTCGCCAGGATTGACCTATTACTGCACGCCGCGCAGAAATCCGCCATGTTGGGACGAGAGTAAATTGGCGGCAATTTTTTACTGACCGACGCGGAAAATATTTTATAACTGTTGCGGTCTCGTCCCCAAAAACAACGTGCGTGACAGCCGATCACGTGCGCCCTAACAAAATTCCCATGAATCGCCCGATAATTTATCATTTATCGCACGATAATTCCCATTTATTGCGCGATATTTTTATTTTGTCGCACGATCAATGAGATTTATTACACCCATTTTGAAATCACTGGTGATCCCTGTTATCTGATTCTGACTGGCTCTAATTGGTGCGATTTATTTACGAATCGCACCAACTTTTGCTTCAAATTGCATCTTTTTCTTAGCCAATGAGGAGGCTACACCAAAAACAAAACAACCAATCAGATTCCAAGGCGTGTTTAAAGTAACCGATCAAATTGCAAGAAAATGAAAGACAAAGAGTGTCATGTGGCAAATTTTGCAACTTTTATTTCCAAAACTCTTATTTTTTTCTCCCCCAAAAATGGATGATTTAATTTCAAACCGGCTCAGTACTGCATCAATAAAATATTTGAACTGACCAAGTCCTGTATTTAGGCGATTTCAAAATGGATGTAATAAAGTGGTAATTGAACCTCGTGTCGTGCAATTTTGGTCTGAAATCATACTTGTGATAACTGATCGAGCTTGCGCTGCGCACTCGATCGATTTTGAAATCACGCATATGATTTCAGCCCAAATTGCACTCCACTCGGTTCAATTACCATTATTTATCGTGCGCTGAAAAAAAAATGTAGCATGTCCTTTATGGACCACCATACTTTATTGATTCACAGAGCTATGTGTCGTAGAAATATCGCAGAGTACTACTAAATGATCTTTTCACGAAAGTAAAACAAACTATTGTCCTCAAAACATACCTCCCAACTGTTGCCGCCATTGTCGTCCACGGAAACAACGTGCGTGACAGCTGATCACGTGCGACCTAATAAGTTTTTTTCATTATCAATAAATAATGAATTTACTCACCATGTGAAATTAATTGTTTATACACAAGTGGTTTGGTTAACTTAATGATCTGTAAATAAATGTTTTTAGAGACAGACTGATTTTTAAATAATCAAAATTGTTTAATTCATTATTTACATATAATAACTTCTTCGGTTAAGGCTGTTTATAACTCAGGATGTACCCACATAAATTTTTTACATATCATCGGACAAGTTTAGTGTCTTATTTATAAACAATTTTTCTAGCAGTTTTAATTGTTTATTAATAAGGGAAAAAAAAGTGCAAATTCGTTATAAATTAATAATAAATTTACAACCGCCCTACATTAACCTTTCACATCACATTTTTTTTTTAATGATGTATCACGGTAGAGGAAAATAATATTTCTTCTAGATGCTAAAGGAGAAAAAGCATATCATATAAAAAATCAGCTCCTGTTCAAAATATTTACAATCAAAAATATCGTTACGACGCTATCACTCAATATTCATCCCTCAGTTCGACGAGTACAAAAGTTTCCCCGTCCCTCCCCTGCCTCCCGTGATTGTCATTAGATTCTCGTTAGATCCCTTTGAACGTCGGGAAGGAATACAAAACGTTGTTCTTTCGAATTTGGAGGAAGAAGTGAAGCAGTGTGAGTCATTTCTCTACTCAGTATGGCTAAACCAAGTAAGTGATACTCCATTCTTCCCCTTAAATTCTATGTGACTCAGTTAAAGCTGGTTTTTTGGTTATTCTGTTGTATAGAGGTGTAGAAATGCTTTGAATGTAGCATCACACAATGTTTTGATGCAAACAGCAACAATTAATCCCATGGGTATTGAAACTGTAAGCAAAACTACTTGCAGCCTCTTGTGGTATTCAAGCTTCAAATCGTAGTTAGATCTTTTGGTGTTTAGAAATAGGGTGTTCATAAGAGACAGGATAATCTAATCTGACCACAAGAAAGGTGCAAAACTTAGGCGAACGAAATACGATTTCTAAATTACGTAGTACGCAAATTTTGTGCTGTGTACTGCATCTCATGTTTATATATAGCTCTATATTGGAGGTTATATTTGGACCTTTAAATCGATATTTCCAATAAATGAAGCAGTATCTCGTTTTGTGCTACAAATTATAGAAAAGAAGGTTAAAAAAAGAAAGTTCATCGGTATAGCAACTGGTTTAAACAATCTAGATCTTCACTCAAATAAATTCACGAGAATGGTAATCGATTGAAAAGAATGATGTTACTTAATACATGCATTACTGAAATCTTGATATGAAGACTTGCACCACGCCTTGAAACAGTACAAGTAAAAATACACTAATGAGAATCAGTGATAACACCACACAATGTCTTGTCTCCATTTTGCGGTGTTTTCGTGTTCGAATCAGTATCAACAGTGTATTGAGTTAAAATATCTAAAGTTTGATTCGTCATATGTGAGGTGTTATTCCATTTTTGTAGTCTTCAGTTTGATTGTTGTAACTATAGGCTTTGAGGTTGATAAATTACTTTTTGGTGAGGCATAAAAAAAGGGATTGACTGAAATGTGGCATGAATGTGGTAAATGAGTATTTTGCGTGGTACTCAAACGATCTGGTGGCATCAGAGTGGGCCTTAAACCATTCGGCAAAATCTAAATCAAAAGAATACAATTAGAGGTCTTATTTTAAAAACCTAACACAATATAATTTGTTTCCTGGATTTGAATTTTGGATGCACCCTTGCCATTCCTTTCTGTGTCGCAAGGGTGCAAGGAATTGATCACAAAATCGTCTTCCTGTTTCAATGATGTATATTTTTTTTTGCAATAAGTGCTAATTATGCAATAGATGACATTGATGGAGGTACACATGAAGTGATCAGTAATCTTAACAGATTGTTTGGGTTCAGATATTTTCTCAACATTCTGAATGAAAGGACAAGTTTTGCATCATGCCTGCATGCATTTGAAAGTTCCAGTTGATCAGTAGTTAGTATTGATCTTCTGGCCATAGAGTTGCCCATGTTATGTAGTGCCAGTCTGGAAATCTTTTTGAAGTTATTTAAAGTTTTTTAGAATGGTTGATTTAACAAATGATTGAGATGTTGAAATGTGAGGGTGAATGGAATTCAATCTGTTTTTTCCTTTTGTGACATTTACTTAAATGCCAGAAACAGGATAGCCACATTTTTCTAAAAACTGACACATTGTGTCTGATATGTTGAAGAAACCAGATGTGATATCTCAGTCTTTCAGCTGAACATAGAAAACAAAAAACAGATTTTCAAGAGCATTAACTGGATAAACTTGTAAGAAACTGGTCCTGAGCCAGTTAGCTGTACTGACTGACACCTGTTGAGTAGTTTTAGTCTTCCCAGACTTGTGTTTGTGTTATTTCAGGGTAAAACTGCTGATGTTAATCCACTGCAGATCATGACTGACCACAATTTGACCCTGAATGATTTGTTCTTTCTACCCATTTTATTCATTGGCTTCCTTATTCTTGGGGTCTGTTTTGCATTCTGTTGTTATCTTTTGAGGTAAGTAATGGTTACATAGTTTAATATTTGTAGGCAAATCTTTGACAACAAGAAACTTTTCTTATTGGACAGGGCTCTCCCAACTGCAAAATTACATGTAAACTAACCTCTACCCCCCTTGCACACTCCCTTTCACTCCCAAGATCTGATTGTTAATTCTCCTCACCAGGTGCTACACATTTCCTTTTAAAGTCATCCCGAGAATTTGTTGTTAGATCAAGATAACTTGTGCTTGGGAGTGAGTGATTAGTTTGAGTATTCTCATAACCTTTTTGTAGGGTAATGTATGGATATTATTGGGAGAAGTTACATGTAAATCACTTTCAGGAGTGAAAAGGTTAAGGAAGTACATTTTTCCAGATTTATTCTTGCAGGGGTATTTTTTTTCTTTGCAAACTTTTTTCCTTTTTTTAAATGGGACAGTGAGTAAGGGGATAATTTTCAAGACTTTATGAGCAGGAGAAAGAAAATTTTCCTAAGAATAGCTAAAATGGAACTACATGTATTACCTTACGAATTGAATT
Organism: Pocillopora verrucosa; assembly: GCF_036669915.1. Classification (NCBI taxonomy): domain Eukaryota; kingdom Metazoa; phylum Cnidaria; class Anthozoa; order Scleractinia; family Pocilloporidae; genus Pocillopora; species Pocillopora verrucosa. The sequence goes on from NC_089312.1 coordinate 10,249,394, forward strand.
AAACCTTTAACTCCCAAAAGTGATTAATATGTAACTTCTCCCTATAATATCTAAACATTATACAGCAAACAGGTCATGAGAATATTCAAACTTATCAAGTAGAAGTTGTTATCTCCATCAAACACCAAATTTGTACCTAATTTGGGAGGAAATGTGCAGCAGCCAGATGGGAGAATTGACAATCAGATCTTAGGAGTGAAAGGGTTATTAGGCTTTATTCAAATGTTGATATACCTGTACATTTGGTTTAGAAAGCTATTCAGATTTCAGTCAATAAACCCTGTGTATTGTTAGTTTCATTGGTAACTAAAGAGATTCATTCTGTACATACTTATTCAGTGAAACTGGGCAATAGTTCAGAAGCAAGGTAAAGAAATTGAAACTAGATGATCCAATTTGTAACTGCACCTCATGTGCATGAATTATTATTGTTATTATTACACTCTTTTGATTTAATGCAATTTTAATGGCTTAATAATCCCTATATTGATTATTGTATATATTAAATTATATAGATTTATTTTCTAGTTTAGTTATTCATGCACACTTTTGTAATAAGCTTTCCTAACTCATCAGTGTTCTCCTGATTAAATATAGTTATCATCATCATCATCATCATCATCATCATCATCATCATCATTATTATTATTATAAGGACTTGCATTTTGCCTGTAAGTGAGTTTTGAATTAGCATCCCCATCTCTTTTCCTTGAGTAGACCTTGAAATAGACAACTCTTCACAGAGCCCATTGGTACAAGTGTTTATGGTTATGGAGCACATGAAGACTGTTTGTTTTAAAACCAAAACTAAAGTATTCACAATGGCCAATCAAAGGAAAGGAAAAAAATACAAGGAGCCAATGAGAACTTAAAGTGAACACTGAAACAAACTGTCTCAACGGCAGCAAATAGCAGTGACAAGGGCACAATAGGTTTTAGATTATGATTGGTCCATTGACTTAGTAGAGCCTGTTTTCTGCACCAGTCCTTCAGTGAAGTAAAGCAAAACCAAAGCCATCCCAGAATGCCTTTGATACTAATTTGAAAACTGCTCTAGTGGTAGAGGTTAAAGGAATCTGCATTGCAAGATTTAAGGAACATTCTCCTGTAGAGGTAGTATGTGGTAGTGAGTGATATGTCATATGAAAATGATCATTCTTTTTTTTTTTTTTAAAGGACAATGAGGGATGACTATGATATTGATGTAGAATCTCCCAGAAGAATCAGATATGATGGTTTGAGGCGGGTAAGTTACAGTCTGTTAGGTTTTAATTGAGATATTTGAAAGATCAGTCTTTATATATTAAGTATATAAGTTGCGTGGTGTCTCATGCCAGAATGTACATTAAGAGTATACCTCTCACAAACTGAGTCTCATCTGTACTGTTAGTGATGGAACAATTTTTTTCTGCAGAGATTTATGGCCCAGGAGTAGAGTGCATGAGTCATAAATCCTAGCAGAAAAAGAGAAATCACTTTCTTGTATTCTAAGTAGCTGTAGAGTTAATACTGTCTATCAATTTTATTCTTTTCCATATGGCGCCTTCTCGAAATTTGATAACTGTAGAAAAAATGAACAAGATTTTGCTGCAGATACTTATCAACAGTTCTCATATTTTCGAGGGAATTCATAGATTTTGTTTTCACCACTTGGATTTTTTTATATTTTGATTCAAAGGGAAATTACAGGAAGAAATGGTTGAAGAAAGTTTCATTGAAAAGTGATGTAAGTCTATAAATTAACATATTTGCCAGCTGGTGTCTGTATTATGGGGAAATGTGGCAAAGGGCTACAGGGGTATACTCAAGACAAATTATAACTAGTTAAAAATAAGTTAATTAGTTAAAATAGTTAAATTAAGTAGTTAAAATAAGTTGATTAATAAGTTTATTGATGTATTAATTAATACTTAATATGTAAGTACAGTGCATCATGTACATTCAAAGTAGCCTTCTTTTCTTGCTGTGCCTTGATGATCTGATAAATTTCCTTGTTACAATTAAATTTCCCTGGTCCTTTGGTTGTAGATGCAGGTTTTACATTTTCTCCAGAATTTCTTACAGTAGATTTATTTGTTACTAGACATGTGCAATTTGTTTGGATGATTTCCAACACAAAGAAGAAATAAGCATTTGTAGATGTGGCCATGCTTACCATCACAAGTGAGTCAATTTCAGTTTTTCCCTCATGTCCATAACTTCTTTTATTGTCGTTGAAGATTAGTACTCCTGATCCTCTATAATTTTACCTGAGTGTACTTTAAAGTGTAACCATTTCAATAGTCATACATGTTTTAAGTTTCACAATCATTATCCACTCTGATAGTTCACACACATTTGCTGTTTGAAATGTTCAGGTGTATAATGAAGTGGATGGAAATCAAAGAGACATGTCCCATATGTCAGAGGAACTGCAGACACGAAAATAACAATGGTGGTGAGAGAACCCCTCTACTGACAAATCCTTTGGATATATGAATGGACTGACTCCCATGTTTATCAAATGTAATGAGTACAACAAGTCAAAGTCATCCCGCACCAACACAACAGGCTCCAAAGTTAAATGTCTCTGACATAGGTAAACGACTGTTGCTGGTGACATTAAGGTTGACATGACTAACAATGTGAATGTGATCTTTAACAGTTATTTTTCCAAGAGTAAGCATAAGTTAATGAGTTGCTGGCCAACAAGGTACCTACCGCTGAATTGACTCTACTTATCTCTGTCCAAGGACAGAGAGTGCAATTAAATAGTCCTGTGACATTAACTCAAGGAAATATCTCAAAACTTTTCTGCAGACAATGTAAAAGGGTTATTTCTTTTTTCCACACCAGGACCATATTTTTGGGCTTCAGTAAATGAGATGAGGTACCATTACTTATAAACAAATCAAAGTGCTGGAATTGTAATACAATACATTTTAATTTTTTTTAACTATTTAATATATCTTGCTAAGTAAGTTCAAGGTCAGCAATGTGTGTTTCAGACTAATTTTTTTCTGCTCTGAGTTAAAGCCCAAGCGTAAGCATGCAGGCCTTAAATCTGAGCAGGAGAAACAAGGTACTGAAACTCATAGCACACACCTGGAAAACAAGGTTTAGAAGTTGGTAAGATATTTATTATTTCTCTGGGGTGAAACAGAGTAAGGAAGATTTCAGTTCAAACAAACTTTTGTGGGCAGTACAGTGAAACATGGCCAGCTAAATTGACCAATCATGTTGCTCATTCTTACTGAGAAGTATAACATGGCCCACTAGATTGACCAATCGTGTTGCTCATACTAACCGAGAGATATAACATGTCCTACTAAATTGACCAATCATGTTGCTCATACTAACTGAGAGATGTGATAAAATTGTCATATATTTCCAGCTTTCAACTGATTTACAGACAAGCCTTGTGCTAAACTGTATGGCAGTACAATGAGTTTATAATACTGGAAAAATGTGTTTGCCCTTAGAAACAATTGAAGTGCAGGTTCTATTGTCTTCTAGCCATTCAATTAATGTTTATTGAAAAATTGGGTAAAAGGAGATAAAAAGAATCCTGTTATTAAAGTGGTCTGTAAGTGTACAAATAATATATACTTAAAAATAATTATATGGAGTTTGCTAGATTTAATTTTTACATTTTAAATGAATTTAATGAATTGTTTGTGATTCTAATGTCAAAAATTCAGCTTACAAGGAATACATAAGAAATAATGTTGAATTTTTTTTACAGTGTAAATAACTGGTATTTTCAGTATCTACTATTAGCTATTTACTTACAGCATGTGTTTCAGTACGAAGTATTTGGGCCCTTTAACCCTACACTCCAAGGACTGACCAAAAATGAACTTCTTTTAATATCAATACATTTTTGTGCAGATAGGTAAGGAGAAGTTAGCAAAATCTCAACTGGGAGATCTTTTTTGTTTTAAACTCCAAATTCTTCTAAAAGAAATTTAGAGCAAATAGTTATGAGAATTGATAATTAAATCTTGGGAGTGAAACAGTTAAAAATTGTTTTCTTTTATACTACACATGACAATGTCCATAATTCAGGATACTGGACTGATAAAGTGAACCTCATTTCTGAGCTTTTTTGTTAGAACTATTATTTTGTACTTGGGTATGTGCTTGGGGTGGGAAAGTGAAGGAATTGACAGGGGGGACTGACATTGTGGCTTGGTGGGAAGAACAAAGGTTGATTTACAGTGTTAATTTTTATACAAATGTAATAAAGTTTCAGTCCATCCTCCAATGCTCCTGTTATTCAGTTTTTGAGGATGAAGGCACTCCTCTTAATGCAGCATGCAGGGTAATCCATAACAGGCCTCCCCCTCCTTATCCTCAATCAATATATGGTCAGGTAGAAGTTCACTGTTACTAATCTGGAATGTCAGACAATTCGCCCTCCAGCCAATTAGCCCCCAATTTCTAGACAATTCACCCCCAATGTGAAGACAACTTAATTATTGTAGAAGACATAGCTTTTGTCACAAAGTAATTATTTCTTGGAAGAAAAAGAAAGCTTGACTATTCAAGTTAACCAAAACCATTTAATGATATACCAATTGTCAATCACATTAACATAAGATGGTGCTTCGTGTTCAGTTCTTTGGTTTTAGATGCGAGAGAATGCGATTGCCATTTGCTAGACTTATAAATTTGACCGTAGATAATCTTGTTTCATCCACAATTGACACGAACAATTCAGTTGACTGGCTAGCTAGAGCAGTTGTGCTCTCTCCAGATACCCTTATCTGTACCTGTGTTCTTAGGGGAGGCAGAATGCTTGAAAATTGTGGTTTCCTTAAAAGCAAGCAAGTATTCTTTAACAGGTGTCTCTCTTGTTGGTTTGGTTTATTAAGATACATAGAACATTCCTTTGTTTTCAGCATTTTCATTGATACTATCCAAACTTGATGTAAAGCTGACACCATTTAAATGGACTGAGAATGAAAGTAAGCATATCACATGCATGTGCTACATGCCAGAGGGTACAAGAGATCTAACAGTTTTCCAAATACCTGCTTCACCTGCACTCTGGCTCTTCTTTCTAAGGATGTTGATCAGTCCTTAATTTTTTGACTAAATGATTTTAAATTTAAGAGTTTCTAATAGTGATGAGGTGACTTATTGGTTAGCATGCTGATAGGTTAAATGTACTTTTTTATTGCTGGCCATTTTGAGTGCACTAAAAGGAAAAAAGGCAATTGAGCCACAAGATGATTGAAAAAGGATCCTGATAAACCTGCTCCTTATAACAACTAATCTGAGACTGTCTGCTCCAAAAGGTGCTAAGCATTGTCGTTAGGAAAAGTTCCCCAAGTCTTTCTTGAACCACCTAACTTTCATCACAAGATTTCACATTCCCCCTTAAAGGCAATTCTGTTGATGCAAGAATATGAAAAAATCAATTCTCAGAATGTATCAACACCCAGAACTGAAATGACATTCTGTGGGGTTTTAAGGTTTTTTTGATAGGTCATCTGGTGTATTAACGTTGTAACATTTAAGGCCTAAGTAAGATAAAAAGGTTAGTGTTTCAATGATAAATTCTATGTACTATTACAAAATTGGAAAATGAAAACACAGCGATTAAACTTACTGTTTTTTTTGTCTGAATTCTGCAACTGCTAAACGACAACTAACTAACTTACCAGTAGTTAAGACTTAAATTCTAGCATGCAGTGTTTTGTTCGGCTGTCCCAACAGACTGCATTAACTTTAATGACCAAGTATTCACCAGAACAGTTAGGTTGAGTTTTACAACTGCTAAAGGAAGGAAAATGATGGCAGAAAATATATGAACTTTTTCACTTGCAGTATAAAGCCTTGTCAGAGAGGTGGATGCTGACCAAACATCAGCTGCCAAAGGCACATGTTAACCTTAACATTACTTAGTAAAATAATATTTCAATAAATATAGTAAGCAGCACCTGTAAGCAATATCAAAAGAATCCTGTGTTCTGATTGGCTGGAGGGACCATCTTGCCCATTAAACAAGAGAAAGTGTGAAGAGGACCAACAAAGTTTGTAAGTTTTTCACAATGTTGGTGATGAAGTTGTGTTTTTATGGACCTGGACTGTCTTAGTCTACAGAAATGCAAAAAAAAAAAAAAAAGAACTTGGCCAACATTCAGTCAAGATGGCTGAACATTCAGCTCAAGATTACATGTGCTGTAATCTAAGAAATACAGGCATCCATGAGGGGTTACCGGTCACCTCGCCACCAAGCAGACTCGCCACCAGCAAACTCGCCACCAAGGAACGATCTCGCCACCAAGCGAAGTCTTCTCGCCACCAACCACCAATAAAGAGATAAACTAGAATAAAGTAGTCGAGGAGAGTAGGATGTTCGAACGAACACAATTCAAATCGGCCGATACGTTTGTGCGCTTGTCTGTATTTAAATTATGAACGTGCTTTCGACAACATACGTTTATAAAGTTTGAGTACAAGACAAGCGAACAAACTTATCGGTTTCGAACGTGCTTTCAACAACATACGTTTATAAAGTTTGAGTACAGACAAGCGAACAAACTTATCAGTTTCGAACGTGCTTTCGACAACATACGTTTATAAAGTTTGAGTACAGACTGTCCTCGACTAATCTCTTTATTGGTGGTTGGTGGCGAGAAGACTTCGCTTGGTGGCGAGTACGTTGGTGGCGAGATCGTTCCTTGGTGGCGAGTTCGCTGGTGGCGAGTCTGCTTGGTGGCGAGGTGACTGGATACCCCATGAGGATACCAAGTGATAAGTCAACAAAGTTTTCTGCTTGAGATCTTGAACTGATTTCAGGAAAATATTCCACTGTCCAATACAAATGATCATTTATTGTAAAAATTTCATGTCCAGTGACAGAAGGCAGCTTTGCCCTTTGTACAGCAAGATATGCACCGGCAAATCTATGGGGAGATTTCATTTCTTGATCAATGGACAGAACTCCAAGGTTTGTCAAGTCGAATAGTTCTTTCCGTTGTCCATATCTGATTTCAGTACAAAATAACTCCCATATTGACTGTACGTTCGCGCATTGTATGAATTTCAAAACATTTATGTGCTCTCCTGAGTTGATTTTAAGGTGAATTTTTTCGTTGCATGTGCGAGAGAAATCCCAGAACTCCTCTGTTCCTGCAACTTCTATTTGAAGTGTGTCGAAACTTGCATACAGCCCAAACTCTTCTCTTCCAACTTGAGGCTTGCATTGTTTTCGGATGTCAGCAGTATAATTACTGTCAAACAATAACGGGAGCTTTCGTTCAGTTTGCTCCAGGTCAATGATTTGTTTCATGGCTAAGTGAGTTGCTGCAGTAATAGCGCCATGCACTGTACAACCATTGACCTTACAGAAACTTACTAAAGCCATTGTTTGTTCTTTAGTTAAGCATCGAGGTATTGCGTGCGTGGTCCGTGCCAGTGAATCACGAGCATTTGGAGGAAACTTTAATAAATATAAATTTGCCATCTTGGGTTTGCGAATCATAGCGCTTAGCTTACTGCACCACACGAACAGCGGAATATGAAGTCTTTCCAAGATATTTGGTTCAGTTAGATTCAATGTCATGCGCTCGAGTGTTGGACGAAACGCAAGAGTTTCAACTTTCATAGCCTTCCCGTTGTACAGTGCGCCCAGGAATTGCAGCAGTTTGTTTTTAAATTCAAACACAGATCGGGCATCGCAAATAATATGATGGAAAGTAAACAACAATGAATTTTTGTAGAGAATTCCTTCACCTTCGCGTGCAGTAGTCTCCCTGAGTAGTGTTACACGCCACAAAGGCCCTTTCTCAGTGTGAAATGGTGCACAATTGATATGTTCGTCAAACGTACTCATCCAGTTTTCTGAATCTACGTCCATTCTTGTTTGAAATTTCAAACTTTGCGGGTCTTCCATCTCTTCAAAATATGGCTGGTTTCAAATATGGCTGGTTCAAACTGTTACACGCATTCGCAATAAGGGGAATCGTTCGGACAACATCAGCAGGGCCGTCTTCAGATGCCCTACATCAAGTTTTATCCTCGATTCCAGCAGGAGCACAGTGTTAAGATAGCCGATGTTACTTCCGGAGGCACTCACTAAGAAGTATTCTTCAAAGGAACCAAGTCGACGAGAAAGCTTTCCAGTTGTTGTGTAAAAAATTTCGTCATCCCTCCGATGCAATAGATGGTGACGAATCAGGCACGCAATGCCCACTGCAAGAACGACTGAACAACATAAAACAAGAGGTGAAAGCGACGGGAACACTGAGATTAACATCGTCAACGATCCCATTTGAATCTCGGGTGAGATCTTATTTAGCAGTTAGAAGCGAAATAGTTTTTAACCCCCTGATATGAACTTAGCGTAGTATGTCACACCCTTTGGAGGTCATGAGATACCATGCAGGAAATCCTCACCACTTGGAGCAATCTCGAGCCCAGGGTCATTTTGGCTCCTTGTCAGCGGAATGGTCAAATTGACATTGACAACCAATTGACATTTACCTTTCGGTGAGCATACCGCTGACAAGGAGCCTAAATGACCCTGAGCTCGAGATTGAATTTCGAGATACAATTTCGGCGGACCTGAAATAATTAGTAATTCAATTGGCCGTATTTCGAATTGTTTTGGTGAAAACGTCTGTTGACTATTTACGAGCACTAAGTCAAGGGTTATTCAGAGCGACTGTATGTAAAAAACGCTTAAACCTCAATTATTTTATGCAAGTTTCCAGTTGAAGAGCGTACTTTGGTGGCTCAGAAGAAGGTGGCAAACGGGGAGTTCCAATCACACATCACGCTGAATTTTTCTAAATCACGCATCACGGAAAAAAATTTTTTTAACCAATCACACGTCACATGAAAAGGAGTGAGTACGCTAAGCTAATACTGTAAGATTTAAATCTATAACGGATGTATAATTAAAGATTATATTGCATCCAGCGTTTTTTATCCTGGAATGAATAGCGTATCACTTGACTTTCATGTTGCTTTTTGCTAGACATTGAAATAAAGACGACTTACTTGTTGAAACTAGACGCTCCGAGAGCGTTTACTCGGGCTTCGTATTGCAACATCAAATAGTACTTTACAAGTATCAAACACAGAAAAAGAGAAATTAAAGAATCAGGATATTTAATACAAGAGTTAAGCTTACGTATTTACTATTTGAGTTCATCAATAGTTTGTTGTTTGCCTCACCTTCGAAGGCTGTTCACGAAGATTTTTTATTTTTTCAATTCGACACCTGAGGTGTTCATCTGGGAGTCACAGTCATCATAGTTTGTTGTTTAATAAGTCAGTAGTCGTAGTTTTGACAGTGTTTTCGTAGTTTGAACTCATATATGGCACATTGGTTATCTCGCGAGTGCGAACTTTGCTAGTTTGGCCATGTTTCAATTTGCGGCCACCCGTGGCTCTAAGAGGCTTGCGTACGAATTGAGTAGTCGTCTACGCCACCTTTACTATTTTCACGTTACGATGTCCGGTCCCGCGTCACGCGGATAATTTGGGTTCAATCACTCGTCACCCTGCAAATTTTGGGGCCATCATGCGTAACGCAAAAACCCTTTGCCACCCTCTCAGAAGGGTCAAACACAAAAAATTTACTAGAATGCAAATCAGTTTTGCAAAAACACTATTAATTTATCAAAACTAAAATGACTTTTCCAAAGCACAACTCAACTTACTAAAACACAAATCTAACCTGTTTGTGATAAACACAACAGAACGTCAAGAAGCCAGAGCGAGTGGCATCCGAGCTCGAGATAACTATAATTAAAAAATGCAAGTACCTTTGATTGGAGAAAACTCAACCTCGTTCTCAAGACTTTTCACCTCCGCCCCCCCCCCCCCCTTCACCACTCCCTCTAACCCCATCCCAGAAATTGGAAGGATGGAGAAAGAGAAACACCAAGAAAGATCAAGAAACAGTACAATTTTGCACTTCTATGCCAAACAATGTCCCTGCTGATTCTTGAGAATCGTACATTTCATATTTCGTGGTCATTTTAGAGACCTCTATACAACGAGTAAGTCTAATAGATGACTAACAAAGCGAATTCCAAATATGGTATACAATATGGATATGTAAATGGACAGAAGCAATAAACTCCTGAAATGGATTAATGAAGTAAGAGCGCTTATGATAAAAACAAAATAGGAAAGCGCACACTCCCAAGCGTTCCCCCGCTGCTCTCCTGACACCTATTGGCTAGTAGCGGTTACGCTTGACCTTCTATCGTATTTCAGACCATAACAAGTTTAGGCATGCTCATTCGACTGAATACTTTTGCACTGGTCTGGAACATTCTCAAATGACTGAGGACGTATAACTTTGCCGCCTTTGAACCTGCATTATGAAAACATTTCTGAGAGTGTTTGAAATTCAGGATTTTCAGCGGTTTTCAGGTCAGTAAACAAATGCCTAATAAGAACATGTATTTCCAAGATTATTGAGTGCAGTGAAGTATGCGTTAACTTTTGCCTAAAACCGACGTTCTCAGAACCTTGCGTCCTTTGATTTAGTGATGACTAACTTTGGCAATGCAGATGAATGTCACAAGACACGAAGGAGGTATTATGCAACACGAAATCTTATCGTACAAATTCGAGATGATACATTCAAACCAGACGGTCTCAGAGTGGTATCTGTTTTAATTCAGTGATGATTGTTTTTTGCAAAACAAAACCATGTCACAAAAGATATAGGAAGCCTTATTAAGATTGAAAATTTAGCGCTCTAAGTAGGTTTACCGAAGGTTTGACTTCTCTGTTATAAGAAATGTTACCAGATCAAAATCATCGGAGTTTCTTCATCCATCGAAAGTAACTTTCTAAGTTGGCAAAACTTTACAATCATCGTCTTTACTCTGGTCTAGACTAAACTTGGTCACCCTAAATTGATGAAAAAACATTTCACGGTATGTCAGAAAAATTCATAGAATAATTAATCTAGCGCGGCATTTTGAACTGATCCTGACATTTCACTTTCTAATATAATTGACGCAGCTTTTCTAATATGATTTTTAAATTTCAAAAACGTCCCCTAGGAAACTCCTCCAGGCAGATACAATAGTTCTGTTTGAGTCTCTTTTAGCATTTATGAGGAAAATTATATATTCTACTTGATGGTCTATTTTTAAAAGTTGTATCGATTTCTTTCCTGTTTTAGTATTAATTAAGAATTACAAATAGAGACGTGGCTTATATGCAAATGATGATATTTACTGAAACGAGAACTTTTTTGCGTTAGATTTTATTTATGTTTTTCCCCGAGGCAAAAGATCAACTGTGAGAGTCAAATTTAACAAAAACAAACCCACTTTCTAAGAAAATGTGGGCGATTTTGTATCATGAACCCTTCGGACGAATGAAGCTTTTATCTCGCGCTCCTAGATTCTCTGTCGTCTCGCAAAGCAAAACGGGATGTGTTGTTTTGACTCAATCCGTCGTGAGCCTATATCTGCATCCGTTATATCATCTCACCTACGTCTGATGATAATTTTCAATGCGCTCTTGTAAGCAAATTTTATAACATGATGCGATAGAGCTTCATGTCAGCTTACCGTGTTTTAAGTCTAAAAATGGAGTATAAAGCAAAATTTTGGCCTGAAATCAAACCTTCAAGAGGTGACATTAAAGCTAACTATCTCTTATCTCAAGACAACCGTCGGTTTTAAGTGGCTCTTGACTTGAGGGGGCACTGTGATATTCGCTCGTATATCATCCTCGTCTCTATTTCGAGACTCTTCAAGCTCACCAAGCAAATTTTACCAAAATGGTTCAGTTAATCGAATTGAAACCCTAAAAATTCTAATCCAAAACGGTCTGCGTTAGTCCTTACCAATCTTTGAAAAACCGCTCCACATTCGATCACGTGACGCGTTGAATGGACCAGAAATTCCGCTTACACCGTATCAGCGAAATACAATCGGAGAGGCCGAAGAGTTTCCGATTTGTGATGGCCGAGGGAAAGGCCGGAATAGCTGAGGTCGAATGGCGCTATCTAACGGAAGCGTACTCAAGATATTGCACATCTAGAAGAGGGAACACTTGAATGCTAAATGAGGGTCATGTATCTGTTATCAGAAGTTATTAAACCATTCATTTTATGTCGTTCACACCCCATCGCCATTGCGGAAAACTACGAACTTCCCGGCAACGAGTCGTGAAATTTTGCATTCTTGCCGATCGGGCGGTGCGGGCGATGTCAACGCCAGAGTCATAGCTTTTATCTTTTTTCATCTCTAAAGCCAAAAAAACTGGAATTCAATTAGCTAGGAATCCTCTTCTGATTTAACTGTTGATGACAAATCAAGAGAATGTAACTGGCAGTTTATATTCTTTTGCGATAAATATAAGCCTTTGTTTAAAAAAAAAAAAAAAAACAGATATATGTTTTCGTCCTGTTACACGCTTTGACCGAAAAAAATTCTGTGATCTCATGTGGAGTTGACTGTACCTCACGCCCTCGGATTTCGCGTTCTGATGCCCTACCACAAAACTCTATTGTGAGTTAAGCCATCACCAGGTTCATATCTGTTAACTGAGTTGATAATATAAATCGGCCACCGTAAAATGATTTTCTAAAGCTGACGTTACAAGTGTTAACGAATAATAGAATAATTAGGAGGTAGCCGATGAAAGAACGAAACATGTTTTGTTTCCTTTATAATTCCCTAACAGGAGAGCTTTGACAATGACTTTCTGTTCTCTATTTTTAACTAAGTATTACCACATACTTGGATGTCGGAAAGTTGTATCATATGAGACGGAAACCACCGATTTCCAAAACGAAAATCCGACTTTCCACGCACTGTTGAGTAAGTTTCAAAGACTTCTTTAGTTCGCGCCATTAAAAAATTCTTATGCGCTCAAACGTCAACCCTAATTACAGTTCAAAAACACCGAAAATCTGCTCTTTAAGTGATCAATTCCGTTAGATACGCACTATGGCTCATTCCGGTTCGTTAGCGGAGACTGTGAAAGGTTGTACGGTAATCTATTACGCCAACGTGAACAAACAACAATTAAGCGACACACACTAGCTGGCTGTTCAAACGATTTTTATGAGATAATAGTTTGATAAAAGCTGTTTTTTTTTTTCAACTCGGTATTTTTTAAGCCTAGTCGTATATCTGGCAGAAACTGTTATCAGATATGTAACTGGCCAAATCTTATCGCAGTCGCGTTAGGAAGCATTTTCCAGTCTTCACCCAGTGCATGCAAACAATTTTTCCAATGCTATAAAGTCTTCCATCTAATTTCCCTCGTGAAATTCAAAGAACCACGCATCAATATTATACTGTCGTCTTAAAATAACTGGTTGGTCAAGTGGAAAGATCTCAATTCCAGAACAGATTACCTCCCTCTGTCATTAGCGGTCGACCAAAGACAAGTAGAAACCCCAGCTAGATATCAACTTGGCGGCGAAGGGTCCGATATCAGCTTTGATACCTATTCAGCCTAAGGTTTTATTTTACCACAAAGTCAATTAGTCTAAAAACGCAAAATTTCGTGATCTATCTCAAACGGATTGTTGTTTATTGAGGTCGTTTAGGTCTTTTGTCAACATTTCCAGCGCGTTCGTAATAGCCTACGTGACGTTCCGGGGGTTTCAGTCGTCGGTTTGGCAAATTGGTTCAGGAAATCACTCCCGCCTATGGGTTCCTTGTACGCGAACGCTACAGCTTTCTGGCACTGAAAAGATTTATCATTATAATGTAATTTTCTAGAGGTGATCTAAACGTTTGAGTCCACAAAACACTTAAAGAAAACGTCATTTTAAGGCAACGAAATGAAAGAAATTTGAGGTAAGTTCAACAGCTATAAATGAACAGCGAAGGTGTAACTTTTGTTTAAAGCTGAAAGGGGAAAATAATGTCGAATCGTTTTTAATTACACACTTGAGTTGAAGACATGCATTTTTTGGATGGACTTTCTTGTAATGGGCTTACATTTAAAACGTTTCGTTTGTTTTCAAGGCTTTTCTTGTGAATACAGCATAACGACTTGACAATTTTATTTCAAAACTGAATATCACTGAAGAATACGATCCAAGTTGACAAAAAGGGAGTTTTAGGTAGTTATTCAGATCAGTTGGAAAACTTTTTGTGGGTTCTGACATGAAAGTAGGAAACGGTTAATATGCGTGTAAAGAAAACATCATGCCATTAAAACACGACTACAAAAAACTACAAACAAACAAAACGTGACCTCGATCAACTTTTTGTTTGCTCCACTTATGGCTTACCAATTCGAACGCACGAGAAATGTTAATGAGGGCTGATGCTATGAGTTATCGCAGGCCGGGGTTATATTAAGCGTTATAGGTCCTGCATGCGAATTAAAAATACGTCGAAAAAATGCCGGCTAAAGGCCTACCTCACCAGGAAGTGTAGACTGCTAGATCTAAACAGGAGTGCGTATAAATAATCTGTTATTTTTTTTTTCATATAATATTTGACAGGACTGTAAAAAAAATGAAGTTCAGAAATGTTGATGGTAGGCGGTGTTCAGCACTGACATGACCCCTTCCGGTTGACCTCGAGTAAACAAGCTACTTTAGGATCAACACCCTGGTGTTGTTTCTCTTGAAAAGGCTTAAGCTGTTTTAAGACAAAGAAACAAAGAAGACGTTTGTAGTTTACGTTAAGCAAATGTGGAAAGTTTTAAATCCCTCTCACCAAAATCAAACTATCCCTGGCTTAAATCATGCAATTTTGCAAGAGAAAGACGACTACATCATGGGTCTTCTAAGCGTATTTTATCGTGAGAAACGTGTATTTTTTTACATTTTTTGCCTTCAACCTTAGACGCCGAGGGCGAAATATGCATTAATTGCCAAAGTTTGTTCTCTGTTCGACGTCGATAAGTATTGTTGAAAGATCACCTTCTCATAATCATGTCATCAGTTAATTGCGGATGCAACGTGTAGCTGTTCTGGAAAAAGTTTCCTAAATAGTCATCCTTTACAGCTCACACAAGTTATGCAAGAAACTTGGTCGATGTCAACGATGCAGAGTAATCTAAGACACAGAGATGAGTATCAACTCGTACCTCGAATTACAACTTATAGAGTTCTCACTGCTTCAGCTGAAAATCCTAATAACGACTTATCATAACTATATTTCTAAACAAACATTGGTGCTTCCGTCCTCCTCCGGCAAAAATGTTGCGTCCAAGCCATCGGATGCCTGATCCTGAATCGCTCATTTTGGAACGATTTTAAAGTATTGTTTTTTTCAGACTGTTTTCTGCCAGGGCATGTACGTCGATCTGCTGCTTTCATTGACTCCATTCGGCGATACATAAATACCTGAAATATCTTTTTGCAGATTATTGACACAATCTCAAAAAACCCAGATCATATATAAAGTTATCTTTCAGCGCCACGTCTAGCCTTACAAGGGAATCAAACGATTCTTCCGCTTTCAATTACGATGAAATTTTTTTCCAGCAGGACATGGCGCTATTTTATCGTGAAATGTCCAACGGTATTTTATCATGTAATGACAGGCTTTCTTTGCTCTGTCCGACTTCGTGTCTCGTGGATTTTTTCCCATGAAGTAACATGAAAAGAGGTCACTTTTAAGCCGCTTTCACTTGAAAATCACCATCAAAAATCTTAAGTCTGCCGATTAACTCTCAGTTGGTCAGAGGGTCTCCAGAGTTTCTCATCAGAGTTTCACCTCCTTTCCTTGTATGTGTGAAAGCCGGTATTGTCAAAATAAAAAAACAAGAAAGAGAGAAAAACATACTTTTTACTGACGTGATCTGGAGCAGTTGAAACCGGCTGAAGGTAGGAACTCTGGAATTTTTTTCCCTAATTTTTAAGATTAAATATGGTCAAACCGCACCTTCATGCGTAAAAACTGCCTCTTGCTACAAAAAAAAAAAAAGACCGAGCAAAATTGGACTCTTTTGGTCGTTGTGTTTGCTTTTTTGCGTTGAAAGTCTTAACTCCTGCGGTGGTTAGCCTTGTACGAGCGGAAATAAGCTCTTGGGACTAACTTCGTGCAGCTAAAATCCTCTGCTGGCAACTGCACTAAGAGGGTTCAACCATCCTAAACAACTTCTATCTTAAGTGGTTAAGATAAGTTCTCTTTGTATTCATATCAAAATTTTCACGGAAGGTTAATCACCTCCTCCATGGTTCTCAGACAATAATTGTTGATGCATTCTCTCGATGCGCAAGAAGAACAAGGCGTCTTTCATGAGTACTAATTTACGTCGATGTCCTCTATACTTTTCTTCTGGCAACGCACACAGCACATTTTAATTGGATCATTTGCGGCCACCAGCAGTCGCCAAACGCAAGGTCACCGCTGACGCTTTATCATCAAGGTCACCATCAACTACCTTGAATTTTATATCTGACATGTGTCCAAATACAAATGGACAAAGAAATAATTTCGAGTCCTCCTTAACAAATAACGATCTTTCGTGCAATCACCACTAAGCCAACAACAAACTGTGATCTTAAGTCGAGATTAAGTTGAACAGATCAACAGAATTACTGACAATAACGCGTGTGCTTTCCACAAAAACCTTAAAACACTTGCGTTACAGCGACGAAAGATTGAGTTTATTTTTTGACGTCATCAGACGTCAACATTTTTCATTTGTGTACCGTGTTGTATTCTTTTGTCCCCTCAATCACACGACACAGGAAAAACAAACAAGCGTCTTGATTTGCATTCTGGTAATAGCTTAATTCAACTCTCCATCTGATAATACGTATAATAGAGCATGTGAGTTGCGGGAAGCGGGCTAATATTCAGACAGCTGTTACTCATACTCCGCTTTCTCGAACAGGGGTCAACATCGAAGGACATCAATATGGCCACACTTGAGCAACTAAACCACCAAGAATCCCTTCTCAAGCAAAAAGTAAGTGCAATTCCTTTGTGTTAGCAGTAGTCAATCGTTCGTGTGGCTGAGAATATTTATATGTACTGATATCGATGGCTACAGGCGATCAACAAGACCTGATATATAAACTTCCAAATTTCTTGTTTAGAACAGGGCATCGTCAGAACCGCGTGAGTTGCAACGAAATTTGGCAGAATATTTCCACGAAACCATGTGCTGACTTATATTGAAGGAAATTTAAGTCGAGCTACTTTGTCGAGGGTTTATACTTGACTGCACATTACTGAGTTGGAGGCCTTAGCCGCAATTAGGGTAAAAAGCATACCATTGTATCAAAATATGTTATGTGCATAAATACCATATTTCATTGAGAACGTAGCTCTCAGCAATGTTAGTCTGTATTTTGCGTTATTGTCCAGTGAGGCTTTATAACACCGTCTTCCGATAACCACTATCTATTAAGGTTACTCTAAACAAAACGGACACGAAATAAACTTTAAAGCGCCGCACTACAAGCGGTACTCGCATCGCTGGATTGCCATGACTGCCACCATTCCGTTAGATCGTGTTTCATCGTTCTGTGAACTTCTGTTTTCTCCGGTGAAGAATACTGAGACCCTGGTGACAAAACATGATAATGGTTCAGAGCAAATGCTGACCCACGCTGCGAAGCAGTTATTTAGATTAACATACGACCTACATTGCATGTGATATAAAATGAATTATCTTTTACTACCAGTTTCGTATGGATCGAGTGTCGTTACACTGCAGTGCGAGTTATTTGAATTGATGTTATCGTTTAGTTTTGCTAGTATTTCTTTTAATCAAAGGAATCAAGGTTTATCGCTTAATTAGGCTCATCTCAATGTAATTGTGCAAATGTTGATTGTTCATTTTAAATTTCACAGTTTTTTCTTCACCCCAAAGTTTCCATGTCTTCTTTGCATTACAGTGCAATCCGATTAAATATTAGAGTCGACGCCTCGGTAGAATTCTCTAATCCAAATTGACCTTGGTGTGGTACTTTCAGACGGTTACCGGTCTACGCGGCTTCGGTGAAAAATTCCATCGCAAGAGGTTGAACTCATTGTATGGTTAAGTGTCACTTAGGAATCGAATATTAAACCGCGTCAATTTGCATTATAAATTACCACGCGTATTGTGTGCGCTTTGTATTGAAAATGTCTCAAACAAGAAATGTTTTCAGTCTAATTGGCGCATCTATCATTTGGTGAATTTTGCATCAGATAACGTTTAATAATTTGAAGAACTCGCTTCTATGCTCTCTGGAACACTCGTTATGCAATCTTGATCTTTGTCTTGAGGAAAAAAGCGCCTTTGTCGAGAAATCATTTAGGATTTTATTGAAATGCGCTCATTTTGCGCAACACGCAATGACGGATAAATGAACTATTTTTGAAAATGCGAGCTAATCAAAGGAAGAATAAATAACAATGCTTGAAATTTTTGTCAAGTGCCTACATCAGGAATCTTTAGAGAATAAAATGCTGCAGGGTATATATAACAGCATGTTGGATTTGGATTAAAAAAAACTAAATTGAAAACCTCGAAAAGATTTCGCAGCCTTGAAAAACAGACGACTGCCTTTCTTACATACAGTTTATTTACTTTTAGCAGAATAATGTTTACTTCTTGCTGGGTCCTCGTTAGGAAGTTTAAAAAAATATATATGGGTGTGTAATAACTACTTGTTTTGACCGCTGTGAATGATGTAAAAACCTAAGTGTGTTTGGAACTGCTGTGGTCAGGCTTGACTGCTGGGGTTGAATAAAAGAGTGCCATAGACCCCCGCAGTTGCTTCAAAATCACATACCGCATTATACTTCAATATACTCGCTAAAGGAACGATTTACTGGAGTGTGACGAAGTTGCGTCTGCGAAAACTCTCTTAAACACTAAACAACATTAAAGATAATCACGGAATCCGATTGACCAATATATTCCTAATTATTTTTCACTGAAACGTGTTTATTTTGCATCTTTGTGCCATTGCATTTATTACATGGTTCAAGTCTTATTTAAGATATATCTAATTAATATAATTTGAGATATTACTTATAAAGCATTATAATTCGTTTATTTCCCAATAATCCGTGATATGGTATATTATTTCGTATAATCTCTCTTCAAAGCTCGTCTCTGACTAATCCTTCCTTTTCTTGACCATTAAAGGCAATAAAATATTTTTGAGACACACTGATTTCACATTAATAGAAATATTTTTTTACCGTCGTTACCTCTGAAGCTAACCTTTGTAGATCATCACGAAACTCCTGCGAAACCATTGCAATACTGCACCAAATTGGAATCGCCAAGGACACTTTTTGCCCGAGAAACCTCTCAACTCTCTTTTAAAAGTTTGCAAAAACTCTTCGATTGATGTCGGTGAAAAATATATTTTTATACAAATTTAATGAACAGGTCGTCACTTAAATTCTTGGGAATATTCTGTAACTGATCTCATTGTAAAGTCAACTTCTAGAACCATCGGAGAATTGGTGCAACTAAAACTATTGGTTATCAAGCGAAAGAATAGGCTGGCAAACGGTAATATGAATGATAACTATATTTTGATAAAGATTAGCACAAGTCAGTCTGGTTGTAATAAGGTACTTCGAGCATTATTCTGAACTGATCTTGATCGTATCGCACATGTGGGGCCCTTCTCACGTGGAATTCTATGTAATAGTCACTGTCGACTGTAATAGGTAATCATGTCAAAGAAATTTGCTGTCAGCACCAAGAGAGCGAAACGTGTTCGTAGCATTGCTCCGCAACTTCTCTCTTAAGAGAGCATTTTTACCGTAGTTAGTGAAATTTGGAAAGGTTTCGAACTCTTGAAGATTTTGTCCGGTAGAGTTTAGATCAATAAATTGGTGCTACTGTAATGAAAACATAACAGCTCGGAGAGGTTGTTGGTTTTGAGAAAAAATGGCGCTGTGGCTAAATGCGAGTTGACATGTAAATGTTTATTTATAAATTCTCGATATCTGGGTAAGACAATTTTCCGAGAGTGATCAACTCAATGATCAACATTGCTTCGTTTCATCAGAAATGTTGTGTGCTATTTTCATTTCGGTGCTAAACTTAGTACTTAATACATGTCAGAGCGTCAGTTCACCAATTTACCACGGGACATTACTGGAATTCAAGCAATTAGGAGTATTTTGGAAATTATAACGGAAACATTTTAACTATTTTTGGTGATTAACATCACGCTTAACTGGAAAGAAGTAATCTGTCTTTCCGAGAGAAGAAAAATCAGTTCTGGCAGAACAGGTTCTGATAAACTACGCTGGAACAACACTTCTTAAGGACTGGGAATATCATCAAATGTTGTAAAATAACGGGTTTGGGAAGTTTCGAGAGGAAGTTTTGATTCAAAGAGGTTTTTAGGTAGCTCCTGGGGTGTATTAAAACTGACAGTTTAGCAGACCTCCGTTGTAGCTTTCAAAACGCGCAGGTGAATTACGTTTTGTGGCCAAAAATGTTTAAATTTCTCCTCTCACGTCGAACTCTATGCTGTTACAACAATCTGGAAATTTTCACCTTGAATCCTAAGGTATGAAGAAAGCGCCAGGAACGATACATAAATATTAGCTTCGAATAGGGTCCTTAAATCCTTTAACCCCTAAGAGTGACTGGCATCCAATTTCTCCTCGCAATATCGTCTCTGAATCAAGCAGTAAGGCCACGAGAATAAAGGAAATTATCTCTAACTAAAGAAGCTCTTGATTGTTAAACAAATTCTCCTTGTCAATACCATAAGAAATGTCTAGAAAAAAGTATAGAGAATATGCCTACTGGTGTTGGGGTGTAAAGGACTAACCTTTAACTCCCACGATCTCGTCCCATGATTGTCAATTCTCCTCATTAGCTGCTACATATTTCCTTGTGACGTAGTTACGAGAACTTTGTTTTAGATCAAGGTAACAACTTCTACCTGATCAAACTGAGTATCCGTATCACCTGTTTGTTGAATAATTAACATTTATTCCATAAGCGCGAGTTGGATTTGAGATAAATGGCCAACAAGGCGTGTAGCGTCGAGTTATCTCTAGCCAATTTCGTATTCATTAAGTGCGAATGGAATAATTGATTCACTAAATTTCATGAAATCCTGGACGTATCGATATTTGGAGCTTTTTTTCTGCTCCAAAACAGTTGGCGAAATGCGTTTCCATGTAAGGTGACTTGGAAAATGAGCTGATAACCGGAGTCGAGTGAACCAATCATAACACTAGAAATGCAATATTTGGAGTATGGATATTTTAGGGAGAAGTCGAGGAGTATATGCAAACACTTTAAATGTAAATGCACAGCTCAGTTACCTCCAGAAATACGTGATTCTTACAGAGTTTGGTAGGTTTACCGAAATTTGTTTTTATTTTATATGGCCACGAAAGGCCAAATAATTTTCCACAAGAAAGTGCTGATTAACACATCAATCCATTGTTGTTGTTTTTTTTTGCAGCTCGAAGGAACAAAAAATATCACAGAACGAAGGAAACTCCGAGCGGAATTGCGATCTGTGAGGGACCAGAAAGAACAATTGACAGATGTTAATGCCAACGACACGAGAACAACTACCATGTCGTCAAAATTTACTATGTCCGTGAATAGCACAGAAAAAAGGAAGTACGAAGAAAGAACCGTACGCGTTAACAGAGAAGAAAGTCCTGCCAGGAAAGAAAACGTTGCCCCACAACAGCCCAGAAGTGCACGAAGCACGTTTAGTTTCAAAATGACAGATAAAGACGAAGACAAAAGCGAAAGCCGCCAGACGGAAAGTAGCTCATGGAGACGTCAGACCAATCATGTGAAATCCAGCGTTGACGAGAAACGACCGCGGAAAGACCAAGACCTCAACAACAACACTGATGTGAAAAAGGCCGACAAAGAAACAGAAGTTCCGAAAAGAGTCTCGCGGAGGTCATCTTTGGCAGAATTGTTCAAAATTGAACATGAAGGGAAAAACAGAGAGCCAAAACCTACAAATCCTACCCCACCCCCACAAGCGACAGTATCCTCGTCACCAATGCTCAAGCGTATGCCTATGGAAACTCATCAGGATACGAAGACCAAGCAAGACTTGTTACAGAATCTAGGGCGGCTTCGTGGCCGGCGAAGGTCTGTTCGTGAGATCGAGAGGAAGGAGGAATTGGAAGGGTTGATGTACGTAAAGAGTGGCGACACAGTTAAACTAGTGAACACCTCACAAGGCGATGAGCAGGTTAAAGAACAGAGAAAGGTTCGGCGCTCCTCGCGGAAAGAGAGCCATGAAAAGCTGAAGGTCGATGGAAACACTATCAGCAACCGCAACGAAACGGAATTATCGGCTATCCAGGAGAGCCCGCGATCTCCAAACGCAAAGAAACGATTTGGATTTGGCGATGAAGACAACGCAGCTCCAAAGAGGCTGGAAACTCCCCTTCAGAAAGAGGAAGCTCCCAAGGCCAGAATTTGGCAACCCCCTCCACGCGCCAATACAAATGCGGAATCCAACCGCCCTGGAAGGCAGTGGTCTGATCCAGGCTCTCAGCGGGTTGGGCCTCCCAGGCCTAATTCATTCTTACCACCTAAAGCTAATGTAAGTTGCTATGTTTTGGATTTTTTTGAGACGGTTTTTTTTCGCCCTCTTAATGTATGAATAGGGACCAACATTAGCCTCTTTTAAGTTAAAATTTACCGTCGGCTTGGAGATTTACAAACTAAAGTTTTGAAGTATTCCTGGATAATAGCGCACTGTCAAACTTTAGTAATGTAAGACTTCAGCCGAGAAGACTTCTTATTACAGTATTTTAAGTTGTTTTTTCCCAAGCGTGCGAACAGGCCAACACAATAAGCGCGTGGCAAGAGTGTTTCTCCGCCCGCGAGAAAGTACGAGGCCTTGAGAACGCGTGACTGCGAAAGATTTTCAAGAGGTCTAGTACTAATAATGAGGGACTATTAGTGCCAAACCCCTGGACTCGTCTCAAGTCTTTCCCGCGGGCATAGAAACGCACGGTCTGAAGCGCTTATAATAAGGGCCTGATCGCAATTTTGCTGAGTTAAAAAGCAAACGTTGAAATCAGTGATAACAATAGCAGTAGTAATAGTGTTGTTGTTGATGATGATGAAAGCCGATACCTGCGGGCTTACTATAGATTCTCAGGCAAATAAGGCTAAAATCGTTATTCAGGGTGTTTCCAAAACGGTGCTGTGTTGCTTTGGTGACATATTGCATCGAGGAATAGAACTTATATTGTACAACGATCACTGAGAACTGGCGTCATGGAGTTCATTTTAGGAGCAAATGCTGAAAAGGTCTGATCAGATTCTTCGAACAATGGGAACCGAAACAAAAGGAAATCGCTTTTAATAATCTGAAAAAAATTAAAGTTACAGAAGTTAAAGAATAAAAACTGGGCCAAAGAGATGTTCACCTTATGTGTTTTTGTTGTTTTTTTTTAACGTCGATTTTTTTTGTTCACGCAGGAGCCTCCTAAGTTTGGACGGCCAGGAGGAGGAGGAGGTGGCGGAATGGGCTCGGTGAAAGATCGTATGGCCTTCTTTAGAAAAGCTGCCGAGGACGAGAAAAAAGCAAAGGAGAAACAGTTCGTAGCTAAATCCCCAACAGCGCCTGTCAACAGGTTTACTGCCCCTTCACCCACCAGTCCTTCAGCCCCGTCACAAACAACGACGACGCCTGCCACCACTCCAACAAGCCTAACAGAAAAAGTCTCCCTTAAGAAGGCTCCGGATCCGAACAAGGCGTACGTAGGAACGTTTGATTACTTTACAATTGAGGAAGGGGATGGGAACGTTTGAAACCTTTACCACTCACAGTGCTACTGATTTAAAGTACATTAATACATTTCAGACGGCCTAAAAGTCGAGCTTTGACAAACGCAATTCGGTGATTTTGTAGTGATACTGAGATCTTCTCTTAACTTAGGGCCTAGGTTTGGATGTTTATTGCGCACCATTAGTGGGTCGTTTTCGAGTATGCATCGTCGTCGTTCTACTTCCGTATTTACATTTCAGAACATTTTCGCGGTTTGGTCGCAACGTCTGCCAAATTAAATCTGTGTCCAACTGCAGTGCTTGCATAACCTAACGTACATAATTGGTGGTAGTGAATAAGTCGAAATTTTACTCTGGACGTGTATTTTTGGCGCTTTTTTAACGGCTATTTCAATTGGAAAACCAACAAATTTAAGGTTTTGCATTTCGAAACCTGTTTTACCCTTATACCATTCCTTGTAGTGCTTGAGGATATGAAATATTCATGTGAGTGTTTTTTTTTTGTGTGTGTTCTCTGCCAGTCCACGAGAGTTAAAAAAGAAACCTCAACTCAAAAGACAGATGTCAGTATCTTCGTTGATTTTGACGTGGTGTAAAGATGTCACGCAAGAATACGAGGTAAGAAGAGGCCGTAGTTCGCTTCAATAGTGTCACTCAAGATACATTGAAGGGGAAAGAAAGGCTTTTTGTAACCGGAAAAGTACCACTACAAAATATTTCAATGTGCATCTCCATTTGAAATCTTGAAGGAGGAGCTAGTCAAACAATCAGACCAGCATCTGTATGTGAACCACCCAGTGTTGTTTACGTCATTAACATGTGCGGCCAGGTTATTGAGTTATTTTCAAAATAGCGGCGTCCATAAAAGAATTTTGCGCATATTTGAAAATAGTTTTTGATCTGATTTTGAGCTCTACGGGACATCCGAAGCGGTAAGTTTAAACAAAATAAAACATATGGTGTTTGAAGCGCGCTCAGCTTTCTTTTAAAAGAACAATGAGAAAGTATTCAATGGTGCATTCAAGTCCCAGGTTCTCGCATTTTAGGAAATTTTCAAATTCATAATTTTCAATCCGTTCTAATCTTCTCCATCTTAAGCTATCTGTGTTCCTTCTGGTTTATTACCGCCTCGATTGCGTTTTCTCTATCTCACCGAACTAACATTGTGAAATCTTCAATAACAAGTAATTTTTGTTTGTTGTTTTCCAGGGAGTAAACATTACAAACTTCAGCGGAGCTTTTAGTAATGGTTTAGCGTTTTGTGCTTTGATCCATAAATTTAACCCAGACAAGTTTGACTACAACTCGCTATCCGCTGAAAATAGAGAATACAACTTTAAGCTGGCTTTCGAAACTGGAACGTAAGTTTTAACCTGTTATTCCGTAACATCAGTAAGCATATTCTCCATACTGTTCACTATATATTTCCTGAGGTGCTACACGGAGAATTTGTTCAACAGTCAAAAGCATCTTTAGAAACTGAAAAGTTCAAGAAAATATTTTAGTGCGAAAGAGGGTTAGCACAAATATTTTATCAAAGAAGTCATCATGCATAAGAAATGATGTGTGTTTTCGTTCAAGAATGAAAAAAAAAATCGCACTCACTTTTCTTTGTTCCCCCTAAAATTGTCTTAAAAAAGCCTTTTCTGTCGCTAGAATAGATCACTCACCGTGGAACGCACCAATGTTATGACTTCAGGTCGTGCAGCATATGAAAATACTTAAGACATAACATTATTAACTTGGTTACTTTTTGTCAGTGAACAATTTCGGATCATTAACTTTATTTTTGTCATCTGTCTTGTGTAGTCTTGTCATTTTATTCGCCAAATTCGGGAAAGGGTGCCATAGTCTTTTATCCAGGCTTCCCACGGTCAAACGGCTTAAGACCTCACGCATTAGCAAGATTCAAAGTGTTTTATAAGCAGCCAATCAGACAGCCGAAAACGCCTAAATGGCGGTGGCCTGCGATCATTATTAGCGCTGTAGGACGCTGGTTTCGCCGCCCGTAGGAAGATTGGAGACAAGTCGGGGATAGGTTTGCCGAAAGTCTGGCATTAATAGCGAGGGGCTACAAGGACGCTATTGTTCTTTTCATTATACGCAATGCTAGATCTCTTGTAAACCTTTCGCCGGTTCGCGTGTCTCAAGGTCGCACAATTTTCCGCGAGCGAAGAAACGCCCTTGCTGAAGCGCTAATAATGAGGAGCTGCTCGCGAGCTATAATCGTGGCTGATTATTTAGTAATCAATTGTTTTTTTGTGTGTGTTTCTTTTCTCAGTTCTGTTGGGATACCTGCTCTCCTCGACGTCGAAGATATGGTTCGTCTCAAAAAACCGGAACCGCGCAGTGTCCAGTGTTACGTTCAAATGATATTTAGTAAATATCGACCAAAAGACATGGACATGTCTAATCTTATTATAGCTTGAATATCATTGTTAGAAATCAGTTCAATTGAATTTTGTAAAGCAGTAGGAAGTTATGTGTTATGGAGGTGCGAAAGTTTTTTTTTTTTGTCAGCATATCTCGTTCAGTGGACGTTTAGGCTTAATTGTGAATTTCAATCTGCTTTGTAGGAATTTTCTACTGATTTTCTTCTACTAATTTAATTATTTTGGCGTTCGCATTGCACTGGCTATCACTACATTTAAAGCTCGAAAGAAAAACACTCTTTTTACCGCCAATCAAACATGATAGCAGTGTAGACTACTGCTGTTTTAGTAATCTTACAAGTCTTGTACAACTGAACGGTATAAAGGCTCAAATTGAATGATCGGAATTGAACCCAGTTTCTTTACAACTCTTTTGAGCCCCTGAAACTTTGGGGTCTGGGGAAAAAAACAAATTAAGCAACAGAGACATTTATCTGGGTCGAATTTTGGGAAAATATCTATATCATACGAGATAATATTCATTCATTATTAAGATACATGAAGTTTGAAGCTGCCGGGTGCAAATAAGACATCATGTATTTATAGAGTGTACAAGAAACGCCTGTTTGTTTGGCATTTCAAATAATTTGAAAAAATTGATACAGTAGGTTTAGGTAGAGTTATTTTTTCTACAATTGTGCGATTGCGATTTTGTCAAGTAAAGAATTTTATTCAAAAGAATTGACTTTTACCTAAAAGTTGTCATTGTTTTATTGTTAGTTTTTTTTATTTTATCTGGGAGTCAATTGTTTTCCGTGTGGGTCAGAATAAGTTGAGAAGTGATGGCCAGCTTTCCACGCTTCAAAACAGTGAATCTTATTCACAAAGCCTTCGAGAAGGCTATCACTGGAGCTTCAACGCGAGTGGCGAAGCGTGCGCGTTCTGAGCCGGCACACAATGTGTACGCGCAAGGGGTCCGCGAGGGTGCTGACACTTACATTTCATGTAGCATTTTCGGTACCAAAACCTTAGAACACATCGGTCATACGAAGGGCATGCGCAAGGGATCAATTTTGGCCAGCCGCACCCAAATTTTCCGTACAAAAATTTCAAAGGAAAAGATAACAAACACAACCGCTGTCACGTCAAATACTCGAAAGGAAAGCTCGAGACTTCGTACACAAATCCTATTTACCAACGGTTATCCTGCTAATTAATTTATCATTGTGTTTTGAGCTGTAACGAAAACGTTATACGGTTTAAAAACACTGTGACTTCCTCGCTTGTGTGCGGGTTTGTTTATATGACGACTTGTTAGTGACTTATAAAAATCCTTGAAAGCACGCCACCTAGCCATACACAGCCTCACCGAGCCTAGCACAGTGGCAAAATTAGTGCGCATGCTCGACGGATTTGGCGCGTTCGAGGAGCGTTTAGTGATTCTAGCGTGAATAAATTTTGTTGAGGAACGAACAGAACATCGTTATATAATTTTTGGGATTGTATACTGATGTGAACTAAGTGGAAAAAATGTAACGCAGTTTGTTCTTATAGAAAGGACTGAAGAGAAATTAGCGTTCATTTAATTATAGTTCATTAGACAGTTATTTTGAATTCATCCCGACAGCTAAAACGAGAGCAGTCGCTACGAACTTTGTAACAATGTTACGGATGCTTTACTTCAATCCCAAATTCACATATGTTACCGCAACATTTTTTTTCTTTGAGTGAGATATGTGACCGAGGAGGTTCGACAAGTCCGCCATTTTGCTGCGGCAGTGTTTATAGAAATATTGTCGTAGTCATTTCTATGGGCACATAAAATTGCTCGAGTATTACAAGCATGCACACTAGTTTTGCCGCTGTGAGCCTCTACAACGTTCGCTCATGCGCAGATGTTTGACCGCCGTGTTGACCCTTGGAGACCTCTCGAATCTTGCGGGCTTCTCGCTGCCCGCGCGCTAAGTTTAACACAGCGCCGTAAGTAACAGCGTTTATAAGGGAAAGCAAATAAGCGAATGATACACGATCCACTTGAATACATCTGTCAACTATGGGCAACGCATATGTACACTCCCTTTTGAAAAGATCATTTGTTGTTAAACTTTTGGATTCCTCTTATATTACTGACTATTAAAATGCACTCACAAATCGACACTAACTCGTTACTTTATAAACTTAACGTGTCATTATCGTAACTTTGGAGGAGCCGCTAAATTGAGTGGGTGGGGTGAGGGACAGTCATCGTCGGGAAACCAAGGCATGGATTGTAAACAGGTCCTCCGGTAAGGAGAGTGAAGGAATGGATAGTAACGAACAGTACTTCCGTTAGATTAAAATTCAATCATATAATTGTTTTCGTTGATTCTGGAAGGCCGTGTACTTTCGAGGAAAAGAAGTAGAGGGAAAAAGAAAAAAAGTAGAGTCACACTGAGGCTTTGTTCTAAAATATATTCACCCAAACCATGTTTGTACTTTTTTAAATGCAGGAAATAAAAAAAGTAATAAACCAATTGAAACATAGTAGACACAATACGCGCATAACCTGAATCGGTGTTCTTAAAAGTCTTGAGGCATGCACAGTTCTCAAACAAACGTGTTATACTCCAAGACGCTAGTAGTGTATTGCACTCGATCTGCGTGCTTTAGATTTAAGTTTTTACATGGTTATTTTTAAAGTGTTATATACAACTCCAGAGAGTCTATTCGCACTATTCACAGATAAAATGACGATTATTTATGCTACGGCCTTCGCAGGCGGTTTCAGATTAAAACCACCACCAGTGAACCTTGGTCCATCCGTTCTTTGAGGAGAGAAAGCGGGTCCAGTGGCCTGTTGGTAAGCTCTGTCTCTTTCCCTGAAATGACAACATGACACAGTTTTAGAATGAATTCAAGGCACGAGTGAGAAAGCCTGCATATAGGGCCCCGAAGCGTTACGACATCAGCAGTGAAGCCTTCGAGATTTGAGCCAGCGAGCGAGGCGCGCGTGCGTGCGTGCGAGACGTATGTTAGAGGTTTCTAAACCCTCGCAGACCTCGCACTCGCATCGCTTGCGGGCTCCACATCTTGGAAATTGTAAGCTGAATAGTTCATTACATAATTTGTCACTTTTTCTTTTACTCTAACTCTCCTTTACAGCGATTTTCCACCCGTGCATGCTATTGTTTCACGGGTTTCTCTCAATTAAACACTCAAACTGTCGAGACGTAAGAGCAGCAGTGCGGAACAAAAAGGGAACAGTAAGGGAGGGGTAGCTAAAGTACAGGAGCTTCTCAACAGCTCTGTGAAAACTCGCGCTATCTTCTTTAACAATGAGATACAAAACCAAAACCAATCGCCTAGTTGTTCACGTTTTCCTGCGCTTCAGACTGTTTGTTTGTTTGCTTTTTTGGCCATGATTTCTCACTAGCTCCTTGTGATTACTGCCGTTTCTCTAATGAGTCATCGAGCTTTCCCAGATCTTCGTTTACGAGACTCAATAGGCCACTTCCTAGTTCTATCGTTTCAGTGATCTGGTACCGAAATTACGGCTTGAGGACGAGGCTAAGTGCGAAGTCGCTCTCATCGGCATAAAGAATAAAGTGCCGTGGTAGCGAAAATGAGCAAAAGTCTCTCCA
Source organism: Pocillopora verrucosa (assembly GCF_036669915.1). Taxonomy (NCBI): domain Eukaryota; kingdom Metazoa; phylum Cnidaria; class Anthozoa; order Scleractinia; family Pocilloporidae; genus Pocillopora; species Pocillopora verrucosa. The sequence goes on from NC_089312.1 coordinate 10,279,038, forward strand.
AATTCAATATGGAAGAGTGAAAAACTATTTGTTAGAGAGGCATTCAGTGAAGTGATGGCGGCAAAGGAAAAAAAACACAACTGTTTGATCTATGCAAAAAAGCTGCTGCAATTAAGCAGATCAAAATTGCCTCTTCTTCCAAAGACCGCAAAAAACTGTTGGAGGAATAATTTTGAAAAAAAATTAATGGGTGGACTACCACTTTTCTAACACTCCAGAGCTCTCGTTCGGCGTCAACATGCAGCCTTGTTTGTTCGCCCAGTTGTTTTGATGGAATCTTAGAAAAGTGGTTCGTCCAAGCATTAAAAATATTTTTTAGCTGGAATTTGCTCTCATTTTTTTTGAAAGTTTCTCCTCTAACAGTTTTTTGCGGTCTTTTGAAACACACTGTAACAGTCAAATAACAAATGCTATTACCTCGCTTGTTGTTCTTTTCTCTTCTGCATGTAAAACTTTTTCTTGACTTCCTGTAGTTCTTTAGCTAGTCTTTCGATCTCGTATTTATATTCTTTCACTTGTGCCTCGTACATGTTCAGTTCAGATGACATTCCTTTCATCTGCTTTGTTTTTTCTTTGAGTGTTTGTTGGTAAATACTGAGTTGTTCAGCCACTTCTGGCCCGGGCTGACGAGCCAGGATTTGTTTTAGTTCCATGTACAACTTCTCTTTTTCTTGGATAAGGAGTTCTTTTTCTACCACCTGAGAAGATTTGGCAAGTATTTTAGCATCATGTAAAATCTTAGGTAATAAGTCCAGGGGTGAAATATCTAGCTGTAGGGCTTTCGTTTCGGAGAGGTGCAAAAGCCAATGAACTCCTAAGAAATAGCTGTTTGTTTTCAGAAGGGTTGAGAGAGGAAGTTGCTTTTCGCGCCAAATCCGCGGCTTTTTTGTTTGTTATTGTCTCAAACTTCAGAGCAAATTTTATTTGGCTTTCAAACACAACTCAGTAGAACATTTATTTGCTTTAGTTCACTATGTCTTTGGTCGAGTATAAAAGATGTGCCAGTCTCTAAATCAACCAGATGCAAAATTAAAACCAATTACACTTTTCAGCGTTTCGGACAGTTAACTTGTTTTAACTCTGGTTAACTGGTCCTCTGCGATACTTCTCTTTGTTCTTACTGGGCGAGATGTTCACTTTCGTTGTACTTGTATAACACTCTACCAAAAAGCACTTAATCACGTCGTAGAGAGCGCCATTAAACATCAGTATGTATCAGGATGCACGTGCAACAGAATAACATTACACTGACTAACCTCTTCAGTTTTCTGTATAAGTCGTCTTTGTAGAGTTTGTATCTTTTGAATCATTTCGTACGTGCTCGGATCACTTCCCTGTGGAAATAAAAGGTAATTGTTCAATGATCTTGCTTTCAAATGTAACTAAATTCACCAACAGAGCAATCGTCAATTGAATATCGAAAGTAATCGAGGATCTGCATTGGTTTTGCTTTACTTCGCTCTGTGATTGGTTCAGAAAACTGCGACACTCTCTCAATCAATCACGGCTTGGTCGCCCGCACTTTCCCGCGCTCTGGACAGTGCAGTTGTTTTCACTCCGAGTTCTCATTGGCTCTTAAAGATATTTTCCTTTCTTCTGATTTGCGGTTGTAATTACTTTGGTTTCGGTTTTTCGACACTAAATCGAAAAGTGCTCTATCTTTAAATTACCTCAAGTTTTCTCCATCTGTGAATGTTCATCGGATTTTCGAGTTCTTCTTCCAAAGCCTTGCATCGGGTTCGTTCTCTGAGAAGCTCACGCTGGGTATGATACACCTCACGCCTAAACGAAACCAAAATCATACAAACATCAAGTTTTCAACAGATGTTTTTTCGAGCACCTTAGATTTCTCACTCATGATTCGTCGATTTCCAGAAAAACGGGAAAAGATATTCTTACCTTAAATCTTCTACGTTGGCTACACTCTTTGTAAGGATGTTTTTCTCGCGGCGAAGTTTCTTAATTTCAAGTTTTAACAATCGGATGTCTTCCAACCTCTGGCGGTACTGAATTTCGCCTGTGTAAAACAATACGAGACGTCAACCGTTGTTAACTAAGGGTAAGGCAAGGGTAGGAAACAAAGTAAATATAAAAACTGTTTGCAAATCAATTATGTCAAAACAATTTTTTCCTCTACACCCGGGTAAAAGTTGTCGCCTTTTGAAGACCTCAGCCCCGATGGATGAACCACAACGGAAAGTAACATCAAGTAAACTAATGACAGAAATGTTTATGGACAACACAACAAGCCTTACCTTTGTTAAGAGTTGACTGTTGTATTTTGATCTTTTCGTACAATAAAGCCAGTTCGTCGTTGCGTCTGACCAACTGCGTTCCCAAAATGTCTCTCTCGCTTATTACCTAAAATAAGAAATGTAAGGTTTCAAATAATTAGGTAAATTAGGTAAATTAGGTAAACATTGTAAGGAGGAAAAAAAATAAAGAAAACAAAGCAAAACAAAACAAACAATGCAAAGTCCATCATAACCGGGGACTAAACAATAAGTCCCGAATAACGCCTGAGTATGAGCCCCACCTGATCAAGTTCCTTCTTCTGCCGGAGCCTTTCAGCATCAGCTTCAGAGATGATCTTAAGTAGCTTCCTCTCTTCAACCTCCTGCTGTTCGATATAAGCCTTGGATTCAGCTGCTTGCTGCTTCATCCTCTGCAGCTCAGCCTTGAGTGCGTCCTTCTCCTTCTCCACCCTCTGATGCTCCAGATGTTCCTTGACCAGCGCGGCTTCTTTAGCCATGATCTCTTCCTTCAGTTGGTCGATCTGATGGTTCATGATCTTCAGTTTCCGTTTCATCTCGGTGATTTCGTCCTGGGACTCTATCAGGTTCTTGCTGTACAAGTTACGGTCACTACGGACAGCTTCGTAGAGATTCTGTAAGAAGAAATATTTTGAGTTCGTTGTTTTGCACTGCCAGGCCCGGTGCAGACTTAAAGTACATCATCCAGACTAACTTTTCCTTAATTTCTTTAGTTTACCCGAAGATGTTACACGAATAAGCGAACCTTGAACATTTCCATAGCACAAACAAAAAATACCCTTAACCCGTAGTTATCACCACGTATTCACAAATTCAAACCAAATTTCCAAAATACAAACCAAATTACAAGCCAAGTATATATTCTTTATCAATAAGTACAGTAATTCAGTGAAACAAAAAACAATTATCATTTACTCTTTCTAACGAAGAACCCAACCTCCCCTTAAAAAATTACAAGGTTTCAAGGTCATAATTTCGCGTTACTTTATTAAATTAAAAAAATCAATAGTTAACTTTAACTTAGCATGCTCTGCAAACATACCTGTTGTTGTTTCAATTTCGTTTCAGCCTCGGCGATTTTCTTTTTGTAATCGAAGATCTGCATCTCACGGACCTTGACATCCTCCATGTGTTGTAGAACCTTCTGAGTCAGCTCGCTTGCTTCATTGATGTATCGATCTCTTTCCTTCTCCAGTTGATAGATAATCTTGCGCTGTTTTTGAGCTTCATCTTTGTAGTTCTACAACAATAAAGAACGTAAGGTTACACATTTTTCGTGTCCTGTAGCGAACACAGCTTACGTTGAAAACTGTGGTATTTCCTTTTTCACAAGTTAATTTTCTGGCACAAAAATGAGAGGAAAAAATTAATAATATCATTAATATGTAAATTATTAGTTCACAAAGCTAACATGAGTATCTTGACTATAACTGGGAATGCTTGACACACATACAAAAAAAAACAAAAACAAAAAAAAGACCAACGGCCTACTAAAAAGACCAGCAAATATTTCAAACGTGTTTCTGAAAGTGCTCCCACCTGAATCTCTTGCTCCAAGTTCTTCTTGGTTTGCTCGTGTAACCGCACAAGACCAAGTTGCTTCTGGGTTGCACCAGCTGCTTTCAGCAGATTCTAAAAAGAAAAAGAAAACATGATTTTCAATTATTAGATATAACAAATATCAATTAAAAATTAAACAGCGATTCAAAATCACAACCTGACATTTAAGGTACGATAGAATTTAAGGGTAAAGTACCTTGTTCAGGATGTCCCTTTCACGGACGAGATCATCTATCGCTTTTTTATCCGCCTCGGCTTGTTTCTTGCTTGATTCAAGTTCTAATTGAGACAAAAGAATAGAATGGTTTATACAGTAAAAAAGATCAAATCTAAAAGAGTGAGTACATACTAATCATCATAATTTTTAAAGAAATAACGTTTATGAAAGAAAATTATGATCATATTCCTCCGCGAGAAAGAAGAATCCTTTAAAATGTGCCCTGCTCCCAGCGTGTGGCTTCGTAGCTCAGTTGGTAGCAGCACCCAACTAGTGTCTCGTAGACACGGGATCAAAGCCTGAAAAGCTTCTTCAGTCCATTTTACAGTTATGTGCCAAGCCTTTAGACAGGAGTGAGGCTAAGGTTGACCTTGTTATGATAAAATTACCTTCACTAGCTGCTTTTCAAATGCAAATTACGTTGTCATCATGCTAACTAGATACTGGTCTCTACCACAACAAGGTCACCTTCAGCCTCACTCCAAATCAAAGGCTTGGCAACTAAGTTCACAACTGTAAAATGGCCTTGTAGCTCAGGTTAATACTAATCACACAACAAAGATAACCTATGCAACAGGATAATACTTGGAAAAAGCTGCAATTTGTAGTTGACCTTGTCAGTATTGCTAGACCCTCAAAATACAGAAAAACCGTAATTTAAAGGCTGTGACTTTGCTTTTTAAGGCCTACTTAGACCTGAGGAAAAATGAAAGCTAGATATATATATATGAGATCTGTCTAGTTTAAACCAACAAAATCACTTTCCATCACGCCATCATTCCTCATACCTTTTTCCAAGCCAGCAATCTGTCCTTTAAGAGTTTCCTTCTGCTGCTCAACCTCCATTTTCTGATCCTCGATGGTTCTCAGCTTCCTCTGGATGGCTTCTCTCATTTTTGTAAGTCGTACAGTGTCCTGTTTCAGCGCATTAATTTCATCCTCCTTAGCCTTCAACTCTGCAGCTTTCTGTGTGTTTTCTGTGGCCAGCTGATCACAGCTAAGAAGTTGTTGATCATAGTCTTGCTGGACTTTCGTAAGGCGAGCATTCAATAAGTCTGTATCCTTCATGGCTTTTTCATTCAAGATCTAAAAAAAAACAAAACAAAATATAATCAACAACTAGTAATAATATAACATAAGTAAGTCTCATCTAAGTCCACTAGCTTTTCAGCCATTACCTGTTAAGGGAAGGGTATTTCACTGCTCAAATTTTGACACAAGATTATGAGAGTTTAAGACAAATAACAATTAAATATAAACTAGAGACAAATTTACCCTCTGTTCTTTAAGTTGCTGTTCAAGCTTGGTGATATCTTCCTGTGCTCGTTGAAGATTCCCTGCTTTTGTTTTCAGTTCAGCAGTTCTAGTTTCCAAATCACTCTTTGCTTGTTTCAACTCCTTTTCAATTTTCTCCTTTTTCCTAGCTTCTCGCTGGGCTTCATTACTTCGCACCTGAATATCTTCCTTGAGCTGAAGGAGAAACAACAATCACACATGGTTTTATCTAAAAGGTAAAAATGAAAACCTGTGTTTGATCAATCTCAAAATCTAACGGACCCCTTTAGTGGATATCATGCTTCCAACTTTTCACTAATACATTTCAATCAGCCCTTTGGCTCAGATAATCATACAAATATCATTAAATTTGTCAAGTTTCATGAGTATATTTAGTAGACATAAGGATTTTATAAGGGACCCAAGTTGGACAAATTCTGCAACTTCAAAAGGACATCCAGATCCATCACTTCTAAGGATTTAGAAATTTATTTTTATTGCTGCACATGACTGCACATAATAAACTAATGCATGAACATGGTATACTTGGTTGAAATCTAAGGAACAGAAAATTGCTGACTTGTAAAAATTCACTGTTTTAAATCAACCCACCTCAGCAATCTTCATCTCAGCCTCTTCTCTGTCTTGTTCAGCTTTCTGTTGTTTTGTAGTTGCACCTGACAATTCTTCCCTCAACTATGTAAAACAAAAAAAGCCATGATTAAAAAGGGCACTCCAAACAGTTTTGTGGTTTCCAGGTGGAGCAAGGTTGCTTGCTTTCACTCCTTTTTCTCCCAGGATAGAGCTACAAAGGAAATTTTGGACTGTCTCAGAATTAGTATAGGTGATCACATGATTTGGCATGCAATTTGGAATAAACAAGCACGAATAAATTTTTTCAAAGACTAACAAAATTACACGAGCACTGAATTAACCCTCTTCTGCATTGAATTACCTGAAAACTGCATTTATGTTAACCAATCAGAACTGAGTAATTTTTATGTATCTTATTAGGCTGTGTAAAAGAGAAAATGAAAACTTGAACTGTGAAAAACAAGAAATCAAAAACCCTTACCTTGGAAATTTCAGATAGCTTATCGTCCCTTTCCTTTGTCAGCTCATCCTTGATTTTAAGTAGCTCATTCACACTTCGAGAGATGAAGCCACACATTTGAGTTATTAAAATCAAAGACTCTTACTATGTCATACAATTATAAATCAGTAATCATGAGTGAAAAAAGTGAGCTTTACTCAAGAGCTACAAATTCAAACAAATGAAATGAGCTTGTGGACTCAATGCTATAAGACCTAGTAAAATTTTCCAAGTAAATCATATTAAGCCATGTGTTTAAATGTGGTGCAAGCACACTGAATGAAAATGATAATACATCTGGCTCTTCCAATTGTATCTTTACTTCTGCAAAATATCATTGCTACTTTTTAGGTTATATTCTTTCAATTGACCATCACATAGAACATGTATGGTTTGTACTCTTTTGAAAATTCTAACTCTCTCCTTTAAGCTTGGTTTTCATTGACAACCCAAGCACAAATGCAAGCATAAGGTTTATATGCCAAATGAAAACAAATATTAAGAAAAGCACAAGAAAAAGGAAAAATTCATTTATCTTTATGCTTGTGCTTGTGCTTGCATCAAGGCTGTTTTCATGGTGAGCTGTTGTACTTACATTTGTACTTGTGTTTGTGCTTGCATTGCTAATGAAAACCAGACTATAAGATCAAGGTAAGAACCTTTACCTGATTTACCTATTTATGCTTATTACTTATTTGCTGTATAAAGTATTGCAGTAAAGAGGAGAATTTACATATTAATCGTACCTATGATCCTGACCCATGGTCAAACCAGCTCCTTGCTCTACAAGTTTGCTGAGATTTGCAATTTCAAGTTTCAAAGACTGAATTGTCTCCCTTGCTCTCTGTTCTTTATCATGAGCAGCATCCACCATTTTCCATGCCTTCTCTATTTCCTAAATAAACAGCAACAATAACAAATACCAAAAAAATTAAGCAAAACATTATAAACATTACATTAAATGAAGACAAACCAATCCCTTATCCAAGCCCTAACAACATTCTCTTGTTAGCTATGAAGTAAACTAAAGGAAGCAAATATATTATATGCTTTTTAGCTGTCTTCTTGGAAAACACTTCAAAGTTGGTATCCCTAATGACTGGGTCAGAGGCTGAGTGATAGTTAGCATTGCCCAAACATGTGAAAATTGAACATTAGAGTTATAGCAGAGTCATAAACAAGATAAAATTGGAGTTGGGAGAATGAGAATGACCCCATTTTATTCTGATTCCACTTATAACCCTAATACTCATGATCCACTAACAGTTATAAAATAAGCTAATTTATATACACATTCCGATTGGTTCTTACTAATGATCTATTGGAGGACAGACACATACATGTATCAATAGCATTTAGTTTTTTATAACATATAAAACAAATAAATTCCAAGTTGTTATAGGTTTGTATAGTAATAATTATTACAAAAACAAAACAAGGAAATCTGGTAGGAAAATCAGCATCACACTCTGCTTCACCTTGTGTGCTACTTTTTTGTTCTTCCCACATTTTGACCTCTTCTGTGATCTATTACTTAACCCTAAACCCCTAAGAGTGATTAGCATTTAATTTCTCCTTACAATATCTCCCCTGAATCATGCACTAAGGTCATAAGAATAATGGAAATGATAAAAAAACTACAGAAGCTCTGGTTCTTTAAGCTAATCCTTGTCAGCAACTTGGGAGGTGTATAGAGAACAGTATGGAGAATATGCATATTGATGTTTGGGACTGTAAAGGGTTAACAGGTGCATGACAACATAGACAACATTAACTATATTATTGAATTAAGCAAACAGGAGTTGAAGAACCAACCAATCACGGTATCAGCTCTGATCAGACCAATTGAGTATAGTCTGAAGTTTACGACCCCATTGATCTACATGTAGTCTTCACAAGACCTTAAGTGATTTAGTGACGAGTAGTGTAGATACTCTGTTTTCCATTCTATCGATTTTATTTCTTTTACGATATTGTATCGCTCTATGCTTGCTAGTCTAAAGTTGTCGTCAGGGAGTGAATGACACCGACATACTCGGAAAAAATATCTCCGAGTTCTGCCAAATGGGAATCGAACCGACAACCTTGTTGTAAGTACTTCGAATGCTCTACTACTGAGCTACAGCAGACTTGTGAAAATTATCAAGCGGTTAAATGATATTTTAACTTCTTTGTTGTATTTTCTTTGCCTGCTACCTGCATAATTACGTATGTTTACCTTTTTTAGTGAGGCGATCGTGGTCTGATCTTCCTGAGAGAGCTTCAAAGCTGTTTGAACTTTCGAGGCGTTCGCCACAATCTCTGCATTTAACTCTCGGCATTTTTGCATCAAACGTTTCTCACTTTCGTGGGACTTTTTCAATGCTCTGTGCAACTTTTCATATTCTACGCGAAACTTTTCAAGACTCTTATCTCCCATGAGTTCCCCGAGAACCTATAAACGTGAAAGATAAGAAATTTATTACCTTTTTTTTCTTGCATTGTAGAACTGGCTACATTAAAACTTCGACTCAGGGAAAAAAAAAATCGAGTTTTTCTCTCGATACAAACCTCCTGAAAATCTCTCTCAAGAGCTTCAAAGGCATTTTCTTCGATGGCTGGCTTTTCTTTAAGATCTTGAGATTTTTTGTCTGTCTGAAACAGTATACACCGATAAAACGGTAAATTTATAAAACTCGTCGACAACAAAAAAATAGATACGTAAAATTCAACTGTAAACGAGGCTGCATATGGAAATATAACACTCGAAACAACTAGTTGTATTACCTCCATATCTTCTTGATGTGTTTACGGACTAGAAGTCCGATCGTGAGCTGTAACTTCGAGGTTTGTTGCTTCTCTACTGATTGTTCGACTCTTCTTTAGCCAAAATGGCGGACAACGTTTGATGCGTTGTTTCTATGGCTACAAAGTATTTTCCTCTATTCGTGCCCAGTTACACTCACCGTAAGAAATAGGCCCGCCGTGCGTTTAGAGGAAATATGCAAATTTTCTATACGAAGATCATGAAAAATTCTGAGTTTCCATGAGGGATCGAACCTCAGACCTTTGGGGTCTCAGTGGTGTGCCAGACCTAAAGGAAAGGAGTTCATAATGACAAGCGTTATAAGATTATAAGATCAATAATGTGAAGAGTGGCTTGGTAAACAAACAAACAAACAAACAAACAAAAAAACAGATGGTAATTTGGTGTTCGCATACTAGAAGCAAGTAAAAAAGCAAGTACATACATTCTTCATTGTTTATTTCACATTTTCTTTCTTCGATTATTAACAAGCTATTTGAAAGCCTAAAAAAGTAGTTTGTCTTTCTTTTCATCCAGAGGCCTCAGGGCGGAAAAGGACTTATATGTAACGCGTGATAAAGCCCAAAACTAAAAGACTAAAAGAAGGGTAAAGTAAAGTGAGATTTAAAGTTTTCCGTCTTAAATTTGCGACGCATGGAATACTATCTACTATATACATAACGTAATGGATGAATTTTTCAAAACATTTGTGCGTTAAACGGGCCTCAGGACCGGAGCCTCCCTATGCTACCCTCCATGCTGTCTGGGACTTGAATTGATCTTAGCCAGGAGCCCATTACTTAATGGGCTCCTGTCTTTGCTTATTATCTGAGGTATCGCATGATCACGCAATACTCACAACCTCCACACTTACAGAGGAAAAAAAAAACGACTTAGACTTCGAGCAGTCCCTCCTTTCCGACGAAGTCCGTTGCGCGAATCAAAAGAAAAAAATCGCTCAAATAAAAATTGATGTTAGCAAGCCGCTCGGAAAAGTAACTCTGGAAAGTACTTTTCATGCCCCTCACTCCTCGAGTTCCGCACGGTATGCTTTCATCAGTTCGTTTTTCCACTGGTTTTTTTTTTAACTCGCGCGACAGACTTCGCAAAAAACTGTTCGTTGTCTGCTTGGAAACACATTTCGTTTAGGGAACAGCCAGGGCGCCGGAGGATTTTTTTTTTTTGGGGGGGGGGGAGATCTCATGGATTTCAGGGGGAACGTGCGAGGATAAGTAATCGCCAAATGAGTACAGTAAACATAGGGAACTGTATATGAGTATTTTTAAAATAGCCTGCCAAACAACTGCCAATGAGGGGCATAATCACAGAGCCTTTTGGAGGGATCAGGTAAACTTATCGTGACGTAACCAAATTTCTCCCAGCCTGGGTCTAATTTAGCCCGGGGCTGGAAAACGGAAGTTGGGAAATAAGATGTGTTGTTTTCAATATTTTGTTTTGTTTCTGGTTTGTTTTGATTTTTCTCTCCCGACGCAAGGTTGAATCCACAGGGTTCTTGAATGTTTGCTTCTTAAATGCTTAGACATGTCGAAACTTGTTGCCCCATGTTCCTTACGGGAACAAATATCTGTTTTCAGATAATCTGCTGATGAATGATACGTTCAATATGCCCGAGGGAGGTTGCGTAATGAGTATTTTCCACTGAAATTTGATCCTGAAGAAAGAACATTTCACTTAAAGCACTCGTATTTGGAAAACAGTAGGGTCTAATAGACATAAGTTTTCGGTAAGATAGGTCGGATATATATGAATAAAAGCTCCGAAGTTCGTGATTTGCGCAGAAATTGGTTTGACATAATAACTAAGTTGACATGATCTCTGTTACGAGTGAAAACCTTCCGAAAAAAAAAAAACTGCCAAGTGCAGGAATAATGTTTTATCGGCACCTCTCTAAGAGGATTATTCTTTTAAACGTCACAAATAAACCCCAAATGGCATAGCAGATAGTAAAAAAACATGCTAAAAACAATTCAGTCTTTAAAGTTGGGATGGAGAAATTGAATATTCTTTGTAATGGCCGCGATTAATGATTGCCGCTACAATGAATGTTACTTTTTTATCGTTTGCCACATACTATCATAGATTAATGAGGAATCAAAGAATGGCGCAATATCGGCACCAAATTTCAATATGGTATTGTACTTCGGTTACGCCATGACATTGCATGTCAGTAAGTCCTTTCAGCGTAATAAAAACAGTTCTTGTTTCTGTTGTTTACTTTAAAGTATAAGGCGGGTTGATTTTTTTGAATCACTGATGTTAACCCTGACTTCGGTAAACAAGAGATACGAATATAATGTTGGCTGATTTGAAAGTCATAGCAATTAAACAGGCCTGTGGGAAGAGTATTTTTCAATATCACAAAAAGCAGTGAACGCGGATTGGACGAACGAGTGACGTCACGATTCTAGGTACATTTCATTCCATGTGACATAGGGAAAACTACATAGCTATTGTGCTTTCCCAAGAAACAGCGGAGGGTCGAGTTCTCGTAGGATTGTGCAGCTTTGCACGTATCAGAAATCCATCCAGAACCCAAATCAGGGGCCGAGGGAGATCTCTAGACAATCGCTGTCGAAGCGAAAAGCACTTAAGCTTGGTGGATTGACCGGCCGGACCGGGTTATCACATAGCAGTTTTATCATCAATAACAACCTCTCCCTCGCAGAGGTTAAAGATAAAGCCCTCAGGATAATGATTCCTGATTCTAGTTCTATACCCGCAGAAGTAAAAGCCCTGGTTTTCGACTGCGATGGTACTCTTGTGGATACAATGCCAATTCATTGGAGGGCTTGGTGTAAAATCTGCAAAGAGACAGGACTCGTTTTCCACAAAACCGACTTCTACACGCTAGCGGGAGTACCCGGAAAGAAGATTATCAACATTCTGGCCAAACAACAGGGAATCAAACTTGATCCGTTCGTTATTTACGACAGAAAAAGGAAGTACTTTCTTGAAGGATTAACGTCCGTTGCCCCCATTCCATGTGTTGTACGAATCGCTCGAGAAGCTCAAAGATTGGGAATCCCAATCGCTGTTGCTTCGGGAAGTTCGCGCACCCAAGTTCAAAAAGGTATTAACCCTACAATTCGATATTTTGGCTACAATACCCTTAAGTTAAGTAGCGAATCTTAAAAAGTATCATTAAGGATACCTGTGTGATATAGCGAAGAGCGTTTTGTGTAGGCTCCTGTAGTTTAGAACACAAGATCCTAGATTATTTACATTAATCGATATTTAGTTTGAGCAGCAATATGGCCGCGCCCCCTGACATACCCTCAGACGAATTATTTCTAAAACAGTTAAGTTCCACATTTCAGCAAAAGAACATCTTATTGTAATTTTTTCGGGGGCTTTGTCGTATCAGCGTTTTTCCCTATGACTCAATGTTGTCTTGTACAAAGAAAATATCGAAGCCTTTCGATATGCAGTACAAAGTCCATCGGAAAACAATGGAAGTTGAACGCGTTCATTTATTTAACAGATAACTCCCTAAATTAGCCAAAAACCTCTCAAAGAGACCCTCTGTTTTCAGGAAGCTCATTCAATCGACATGTTCTTCATTGGGTTTTCATGTTGGGCATTTTGTGTTTGTTATCGTGTCGAAAATATTTACGAAAGTTGAGAACGATAACAACATGAGAGTTTGGAGGAGTGCGGAGGGTGTGTGCGAATAGAGCATTTTCATTGGTTACCTACAGGTGGTGTCGGTGCTATTGTCAACAATGTTCGATGGAGCACGTACGCACTAGCGCTTTTGAAACAACAGTATTTTTTTGTCTTTAGGGCCGATTTGGTGAGAATAAATTTTAAACACAACTTCTTATTTGAACGAAAAACGTGAGCTTTAGCTGGTGATGAGATCGGTTTGGGCCTCTTTTTTTCGTGACGTTTTATTCAACGGGAGATGGTAGTAGTAGTTTTTTACCGCGGTAAAAAATCAGGTGCTAAACCGGCAATAAATTATTCAAAACTTCACTTTGACTAAATAACGATGATACTGGTTAAAGCAAAGTGTTCGATTTCTAACTGATTTGAGGATTTTTTTCTCGTAAGGGGTTTACAACTACAACTATAATCGAAAACTTACTGTAAGTGTAATTATAACAAACGACTTGTTTTTCAGAAGGTTCTAGAGATTTAGAGATTCTCAAAATTTTCCTTAAGTTTTACTATTCTTTTCTCAGCAATTTCAGCCAGTTAAAATAACTGTTTTCAATGTTTGACCAGTGATATTTTGGGAAATTTTCTAACGAACACCATGACATTTAGTAACACCTAAATTAAACTTCTCGGTAAGATTGCACTTTCAACATCGTGGCTGTTACCAGGATGCATTTTTTATCACCTTTTAAGATGCTTAGTTTTCAGTAGGAAATTTGTTAAGTGCCCTTTAATTACATACATTTCCATTGGATGTAGTTCAATCTTACAGCATTTTACTTTTCATGGATTCCTTCACTGAGTAATGTTTTGGTCAGGATTTTTTGCTCTCTACAATAAAATCAATGTTTTTGTTTGTTTGTTTTTTCATATATAGCCCTGAGACTAGCTGGGATTGACAACCTATTTGATGTAGTGCTTGGAAATGAAGATTATAAAGAACACAAACCTAAACCAGATGCATTTATCACAGCAGCCAGTAGACTTGGCGTCAAACCTGAGGAATGCTGGGGCTTCGAAGACACGTAAGGACTTTATTTCTTTTCACTTCCTGAAACTGTTGTATTCAATTGCCATTTGTCATAAAATATCTCTTGGAATAATATTTTACTTAAACTCCAGTTGAAACTTGTTTTCTTAATAGGAGTAAAATTCATAAGGTTTTGTAGTTGCTTTTTAGCAGCAATAAAGCACTACATGTTTTTAATGGTTTGCATAACTTTTCCACAAGTTCTCACTAGGGCAAAGAGAAGCAAGGGCTATTATTCATTTCACAATACAAGCTTTACACCGTTTAACTTAAAACTATAATGTTTGAAATATCCCATCAAAGCAAATATTGTAATATCATTGAAACCCTAGTTCAGAAAATAGCATATCTGATTGATATTTTAGGGATATTGGCCTTGAAGCATTAAGACAAGCTGGATACCACAGGATAACAGATGTACGGCAAATGGAAGGATATCCAGTCAGGACAGATGAAAATGGGCTAGCAATAACAAATCACAGCACAGAATTTCGTACTCAAAGATATAGAGCCTTTACAACTTAAAGAGGTAATTGACATGCCTCTGTAAAGCGTCAAGTTGCCATGACATTCAGTGCAACCCTTAAATGATGGTAGATGTGTCACTAAGTTACTTTGTTTCATAAGTTATTTTTATTTCATTCTAACTTTCTTTTTTCTTATTCTATATATTAAAAGAAAATTCAATGAGCCTTTTCAAGAGGATCTTTGGTGGAATAATGTTATTTAAAAACCACATCAATTTAGAAGCTGTAAAATCTACATTTATCTTTAGAGATGTGAACAAAAGTTTCCAGGGGACAAGATCTTTGAAGTAAGAATGTGGAAATGGATATCATTTTTAGAAACCTTTTAAAAAATGTTTAGTCTAGCTTTATCTCATCAAATGAATTTTGCAGAGTTCAGTTAGGGTTTGAAACATATATTAATTTGAACATTGTGGAGTGGAGTGATGTTGGACAATTCATGTTTGGTAGAGAGCTTTAGGTAATATTTTTCATTTATCAACAGTCTGCATTTGAGGGTTGCACTGAAATTTTCAAATCTATAAACTTTTATACATGCATTGTACATTAATTTTATAAAATAAGGATCTGATCACACTCTTAAGCCTACACAACTTCAATTTTTTGACAATGATCTCATGGGGAAAAACTTTGAGAACTAGTTAATGTTACTATACTCCAAGCTAGGTGTTTGGTGATTGAAGATTCTATTTCTGTTATAGATGATTAAGAGTTGATTTCTTTGTATGTAATTCCTGCTTTTACCAAATCTGCTTTGTAGTTTCCTGATTGCTGCAATTTTGTTACATAATTTTTAGTAGGTTTTTGATTATCAATCAACTGAAGTTCAGTTGACTATTACATCCTAAGATTAGCAGACCCATGAATATCACTGAGAATGATTTGAAAATAACGGTTACTAATTACATAGGGAACAAAGTAATTATACACTGAAATTATTAACAGCAAAAGTATTTGGTTTAGATGATGTTGAAACCAGAAAGGTTGCAAATATGCCATGTCTTTAAATTTTGTTGTAAAAAGTTATCATGATGTATTTATTTAAATTTTAGTTTCCCAAGTTTTATTGGGAATCATCAGAAGGTATTAATGATTTAAATATGGGAAGGATAGGCAGAAAAATTACATTCACCAGAGAACAAAACATGTTGGAGTTAGTGATTATAAGCAGAGTATGATTCTTTATAAATTATATGTAGTAAAACTGTGTTTTATTACTGTTAGAACTATCCTTCTCTGATATCTTGATCAGATGTGGAAACTTGTTTAGAGGGAAAGGAAAATGAACTGGGAAATGATTGAATGATGATATTGATCAATGCTTCATTGTAAAGAAACCACAAAGAATATCAAGAGCACCAACATTGAAAGATTCTGAAATTGTTTTCACAAAACAAATAAGTTGAAATTTTGCAACAATGTTATTATCCATACTTGTTGTTGACCGCATAAAATTATAGGCAGATACAGACACATTCTAATGTTGAAGAATGTGCCCAGTTACTTTGAAGGAACTGACCATGCAGTAATTTCGTACATTATCAAATTGATAAATTTCTTAAGCTTGCAGGTGACAAGATTGAAGAAATTGTTAGATTTAATTCCAAATTACCACAGCTAGAATGTGATAAAAAGTTAAGCTAGCTGACAATAAAGGGACTTGACATTAAGATTAAGCTGCTACATCAAGGGAAAAAAGTATAATTAAAAAGAAAATAAATAGATGAATATTTACTTCGATGTGTCATTAATTTTCTCTTAGGTTCAATAATGTTATTTTTTTTGTACCGACCAGTTCATTTGTGAGTTCAGACTTAACCCTTTTACTCTAATAACCCTTTTAAAAATGCGACTTTTTGCTAGAAGGGAAAATTGTTTTAACTTCTGAAACTAGGTAGTCTCTGTTGCAAGGCTACGTGATCAATATCAAAGCGTGACCTAGCACTACATTCATTTGATAAAAATCTACACATTGACCACAATCAACAAAAAACAATTCCGATTTTAAACTCTTTCAAGTTCATTCTTACGCACGTTTAGAACAGAAAATTGGGCGTTTTGATGTTAAAATACTTCAGTGTTCTACCAGGTAAAATCGCCAATGGGTATGTTGAAGTCGTTTGAGATTGCTTGCTTGAAGAAGAAGTCTCCTTTCGATGACCCGTTCTTCCAATTCTGAGATCGTTTTTACACGAAGAAAATTTTGAGAAAAATCAAGAAATTGTTTGTTGACAACAGAGAAGATGTGGTGAAACCCAATTTTCACGCAGTAACATTTGGTGGTTATGACATTGCAGTTCTCCTTGAAGTTCCGTGTATCATCACGGAACACAATCTCACGCAACAAACCATTACTGTAAGATAGGGATAAGTCTTCGAGGTTCTGGACTAACGGATTGGAGGAGTTCAATATTTAAACGTTTTCTGGAGTTTGAAAGGGCCGATTTCACGATTGTCTCGAAATGCTTTCATAGTCCGTATTTTACTCTGATTTAGATGTAAAACAGGCATTTACATACTTCAGTCCATTTAAATGTCAAAATCGTAAACAAAATAAAGTACGAGCAGTTGAAAGGACGGTTCGCGCAGTTGAAGTAGACGGCGAAATTCCTCCCACACGATGAGTTTCTCAGAGTTATTCCTACCGCTATTGTTGAGAATAACTGTCTCAGAGACCGAATTTCTTTTCTTGAGACAAGTTAAATGAATAAATATACTTCTACATTATTTTGAGTCGAGAAGAAGAAAAAAAATGGACTTCATAATGCCAGTAGTACTACTAGTAGTCTTGGTAGTCCAAAGTCCAGTTCCGTAGTCCTATACAATTCCAATAGAATAACTGTGAACCATAAGTCCGTGACGATGAACACAAACCTCATTCATTCGCGGATTTCGCGATTGGCGGTGAATGACCCAGAGTGATATCAAGCCTATCACCCACGTTTTTGGGTGGTACCCATTTTTTTTAACGTTTTAGAAAACATCTCTCATATCTTCGTGCCAGGGGGTTCATCACTGTAGACACAATTAACTATGCGCCCAGGTGCTTCATCGATGAACAACGACAGAAGGACCTAGAAAACAAAGGAGAGAGCTCCCATACTAAACCAACTCTAACCACGCTTACAACGTAATTCATGGTAACATTTTACATTTTGAGAAAGAAAATCTTGATCGCTGAATCGGAGAAAATTATTGATATATTTGGAAGGGCAGGTTGATAATATTGCGCAAGACAAACCCAGGCCAAGGGTTTTCAACTTTCGTCGCAATACGTGCAAGCTTCTTTGTGAGGACTTAGGCGGGAAGTGTTTGCTCTTGTTGGAAAGCTGTTTATTTTTCTCTCAACAACACTTTCACGGAATGCCATTACCCGCAGAGGTTAAAGGGCTGATATTTGATTGTGACGGGACATTGCTGGATACGATGCCTTTACACTGGAAGGCTTGGTGTGCAATCTGCAAGGAAACTGGTTTAAAGTTTGACAAGGAGAGCTTCTTCGCTCTTGCAGGAGTACCTGGGAGAGAGATTATTCGCGAACTAGCAAACCAGCAAGGGATCAATTTAGATCCTCACGAAGTGTACGCTAGGAAGCGATCTTTCTTCCTCAAAGGACTACAATCTGTGAAAATAATTCCTTGCGTTGTACGCTTTGTTTTGGAGGCTCGACGACTTGGTATTCCAACAGCAGTAGCATCAGGGAGTTCCCGTGTTCAAGTCGAACAAGGTATATGGAGTCAAAAAATTTTTACATGCTCACTAGATAAATGGACAGTTTTACTTTGAATAGTTTTTCCAAGTTGTGGTCGACTTTTCAGTGTTTTGAACATTGATCACTTGACGCATGAGAAGGGTCAAAGTCCATTTCCGCAAACTCTCCAGATCACCCTTTGACCACACTAACGATTCATCCTTTCATGATCACTTTACTCACTTTTAAAAAGTTTGAATATTCACCCTACCTTAAAATTAAAAAGAAACGTAGAGAAATCAAAGACATGAGAAGTGTCTACACTTCACGATCATAAGTTAATTGCTGCGGCTCGTTATGTGAATAAATTTCAGCTGAAACCCGCCCTTGTATTAGGAACAACACGCGAACTACACGAAATGTGGTCAGAACATTTTAATATAGTGTAAGTTATCGAAAGAGAATATTTGTATTATTTATTCGCTGTTCATGACATTAAATAGCTCTGATAGAAGCTGGGATTCGTGACTTGTTCGACGAAATTGTTGGAAACGAAGATTATCAGAATGCGAAACCTCATCCTGACGCATTCCTTACAGCTGCAGAAAGATTGGGTATAAACCCTCACGACTGCTGGGCGTTTGAAGACTCGTGAGTATTTCAAGATTTTTTCGATTGAATGTATTGTTCAACCGAATTTATATGGTTTTACAAAGTAACTCACTTGCCCATAGTTCCTTTTTTAACAACTGATTGTCTAGTAATTGATCGCAGATGACGTTTAAGGGTGGTAAGAACAAATAAGAGGTATGCGAAGTGCAGCCAAGTGTGTCAGTGATATTCTAGCCATATTTCGACGTCCCCTGTGATCTATTTTTGAACAGACCCACGGCAACTTGGCTACAAAATGATAAATTTAATTCATTTCGTGTCCCACACAAAACTTAATTTTAAAAATTAAAAAAATAAAAAAAAAATAACCACAGGTAGTTGGTAAGTCAAAGAGGTAACAGTTTAAAATAAAGAAAGAAGGAATTAGAATGATAAACTTCAGAGAAGATACACATGAATTGCAAAC
Organism: Pocillopora verrucosa; assembly: GCF_036669915.1. Classification (NCBI taxonomy): domain Eukaryota; kingdom Metazoa; phylum Cnidaria; class Anthozoa; order Scleractinia; family Pocilloporidae; genus Pocillopora; species Pocillopora verrucosa. The sequence goes on from NC_089312.1 coordinate 10,298,248, forward strand.
AACAAACACACATTTCAAGATGCGCAAATGCTAAGGTAATCGAGAATCAAGGATCGAGAATTGAGTTTCTACTTTTGAACAGGCTTAAAAAATATAAATCCTGATTAATTTGCATCACAATATTTTTCAGGGACATTGGAATTGAAGCAATAAAAAGAGCTAACTTTGCCAAATTTGTGGATGTGCGGCTTCTAGAGGGGTATCCTGTGGAAGGTAGACTTGAAAGTAAAGGCTAGGGAATGAGGGTTCCTGAAATGAAGATACACAAGCCACGTTGTGAGATGCTGACCAGTCCAGATGGCCCCCACAAGTTTCAGTGCTGACCAGGACTGATTTAGGGTTAGACTGCAGAGCCTCCTCACTAGCAATCATAGATGACTGTTAAAAATTTGCATTTACTTGAATTGGAGAATTCACCATAAGTGTAATTTCCCTGCTGGCGTAGGAAAACAAGCAAAGCAGGAGGTAGTATTCAACACTAGTGTGAATGAACAGTCTTCAAAGAAACATTAAGATTTAGAGGGTCTGCACCCTTTAGAAGTGTCTAAAAACAAAAAAAAAATTGTAGAAAGGTTTTTCAAGTTAGGCATATTTTTAATTCCTTTGATAATGTTACCCAAAACTTATCTTTTCCCAAAAAACAAACAAAAGAGGACAGTTACAAAAGCAAATTTTAAGCCATGATAGTAATGAATTTAAATACCAGTACTGTTGATTTGTTATCATTAAATTTTTTCAAGAAAAGGTAGATATTTTAAAAATTAGTTCAGTTCATAATTGTAGTTATTTAGCAGCAGCATATGCATTGTTCTTTTTTCCTGCATAAACTTCAAGTTGTAACCTGCAGAAAACAAGGATGCAAATTTTGAATTTTGTATTCACATCATTCACCACATAGTTTTACATCGTAGATCTCCAATGTTTCATCTAAACTTGATATTGTATTAGTGTTTTCTCTCATTTTTTTTTTCCATGTCAGGTAAAATAAATTTTTAACTGGTAGAGCAACCTTCTACTTGTTGAATTTTCAAGAATTCCAAGCCATGTTAGGCACTAATAAGATGCACTTCAGGTAGTTAATTTAAGCAGTTATCACCTGAAAAGGAGAATACTGTTGTATCATACTTGTTCTACTTAGACTTTTATGTGAAGTACTAGACAAGTACAGCCATTGCTTTTATGCTTATGAAATTTTTATCTGAAATACAGAGTAGGTGATATAACATGTTAGTTGCTTTGTGTACATATTCTTTTATCGATTAACTTTTCTTTCTAAGAACACATCAGTAGTCACTTGCCAAAAAATATGTAAGTAGCATTATTAATTCAATATTATATTTATTCAATAAAATGCTCTTGCCCCACTACAATTTTTTCATAAATGGAGTGATTCAAACTGACAATACCAATAGCTACAGCTGTGGTATTTTCAAATGTTTGATTCACACATGGATAACATTTATCAGAGAGCAAACAGTATTTTAACTACTGTTGTTTTAACAGTTCACAGAACTTTACATGTAGTGTATTGGAGTCAACAACAAATTTCATTTTTGGGCTTAAAACTTTTCAAACCAGTTCTGTATTTTTCTATCTCTTGTATCTTATTATTACCATTGTTATCATTATAACAATCTGAAACATAGTAATAGTAAAATGAAACTGGTTCGAAAAGCTTAAACCAAAGATCACCAATATCCACACACAAGGATTCAAAATATGAATTTGAGCTAGGCACTGATTTGTTTTCCTTTGTCTCATTCCACACCTCTAAACAGTTTGATTTAAAAACTTTTTTTGAAGTTCAGATAAACACTAAACACAGTTTTACATGTTTAATGTTCATCTAAATGTCAAAGAAGTTTTTAAATTAAACTGAAAAGTGCAGTGAAATGAGTAGAGGGAAAATGAAACAGTGTATAACAAATTAGCATCATAAACATTTTCACAATGAAAAATAAATATCTCAAAACTTTGTTATCAGTCAAGGTTGTCACAATACTTGCTTAACCTTTACATAAGTATGCATATTCTCCATTTCCTAAGTTGCTTACAAGGAGAATTTTTCTAACAATCAAATGCATCTTTAGTCGGTGATCATTTCCTGTATTCTCCTGACCTTAATGTTTGATTCAGGGTGATATTGTGAGGAGAAATTGCCCGTCACTCTTAGTGTCAAAGGGATAATCTTATGCTGTTACTTGAGCCAATGGTGTAGAATCTGTGTGAGACTTATCTGTCTGTAGATTGATAAGTGTGTTGCTGCTTTCTGCAAGTTCACTGATCGTCACTCTTCCTCGTTGCTTGATGAACTTAGCTACAGCTTGCAATTCTTCAGGGGATATGTAAATGAACTTCCCCCGATCATCTGTCACTCCTAGGACATGGTTTAAGCAAATAAGTGCCAACTCAAAACTTGAAAGCTTATAAACCATTATATGAAATATTGATGATAAAGATTTCACTGAAAGTCCAAACTTTTTGCGCCAAGAAAAACTAAAATTTGTCATGTTCATCATTTTCCATCTCTGGTCTGTGGATAACTGAACAACTGTACAATAATTGCTTGATACCTGTTATCCTTTCCATTTCCTGTAAAGCTTGTAGTCGGTCAATAGCATCTTGAGTGCGAAGACCAAACTGACAAGCTAGCTCCTCCAACAACACCACTTTGTTAGTCTGAAATATAATGCACAATTGGAATTGAGGTACTTTTAGATGAACTATAAAGATTCAAGAAAAATTCAGGCCACTTCGTGTCTTAAATACAAAATTTACACAAAGCCTTAGAGACAAAAATTATAAGAGAAACATATTACACATTTAAAATCTCAACCCTTTACACCCTAACATCAGTGTGCACATTCTCCATAATGTTCTCTAAACATTTCCTAGGGTGCTGACAAGGAGAATTTGTCTATCAATCAAGAGCTTCTTTAGTTGGTGATCACTTCCCTTATTCTTGTAACCTTAATGTTTGATTCAGGGGTGATATGGTAAGGAGAAATTAGATGCCTATCACTCTTAGGGCTTAAAGGCTTAATATTTTGTTTTTTGAGTGGAACCTGGAGGTAGGAGCAGCACATCATTATAAAAATTGATCTACTCAGCCTCTCTTATCCGAGCTTACACATTTAGTTTTAAATCTACTAACCTTTATGTAGTTCACAAATTCTTCCAGAAGTGCTTCAGACTTGGAAAAATATAAAATGAAAAATATTTGGTAAATTTAAAAAGAAATTTTATTACAAATTAAAGTGAAAATAAGCTAAAAAATAATTTCCACATACATTGATTCTCTATTTAATTATTAAGAATATTCTTAAAGTGTAAAGCTGAAATTGTTAAGATTGACAATCATGGACTATAGTAGTTGTCAGTTTGAACAAAGTTGGTGATGCATATAATTCAGCTTCTATGAAAGTTCAATAAATTAAAATAATTTATAGCTTCATCCTCTCTTGAATAGTCCCTAGCCCTTTTTCACTGAACATTGGAATCAATCAGAACAACAGTCTATAGTCTCAAACAGGTCAGTTTTGTAACACAGTGGACTGGGGCTGCATTTAGACAGGATGGCAACTGAAGAAAGAATAACCGGAAAGCCATTCAAACAACAAGCACAGATGATATTTTGGATCTGCATTACCTCCAATTTACTGGAATATACAAATACTACAAGAAATCCCTGGATGGATAGACTTACTTCTTCTGCTGTCTCACCAACACCTTCCTCTTCCACTGTAAACTGTTCTTTTAACAACAGATATTCTTCATGTTCTTTCTGTTCTTGTTCCTCTTTTCTCTTGCGCTCCTCTTCTTCCTGAAATGAAGTTTGGATCAAAATTAATTATACATTGTAAGATAGATGCGCTCAAATACAAACTTTAGCTTTTGCAATTGTCACATACTGAGGTTAATTTACCTTTTTTTTTTACAATTTTAAGTGAACAAAGTGAGTGTGTTAATTTACTTGTTCATACAGTTCAGTAGTCTCTTTAGAATAGACAAATTCCTTAAGGAGTTTTAGGCAAAATGAACCTTTATCCTTTTTTAATCTGGACTACATGTATATTTACTAATAATACTACTTTTTTTTGCCTGTTTTAAGTCATTAATATCATTTTTGTGAGATGAAATGTCTGTAAAAACCCTGTTTACATATAGCTGATGTGGAAGAGAGTTTGTCAGTTAATTTTGCTGTTGTTCTTTACAAGTTGTCGATAAATGATTGAAACGCGCCAAGTAAAACAAAGTGAACTCATCAAAGAACTGAGTTTATATCTTCCAAATCAGTTTAACAGAAAAGCTCCAATTGGTAAAAGTAAACACAGGCTGAACTTAATATTAATCAGCCTGAATGCAAATGATCTTGAGTGCAAAAATATTTAATTAGGTCTACAAAAATAACAATTAGGCCCCAAGAGTATTCACTGTACGTTGTTTTACCAAAAACCCTTCCATGAAAAATAAAAATGGTTGAACAATATTCCTCAGGAAGAACCATTACCTTGTTCATTAGATTAAACTTGGATCAAAGTTAGACTCTGAGCAACTGTGTACCTACCCCAAACCAAAGAACAGTTAACTAATAACAGGTTAATGTTGGGTTGTGGCAGCTGTAGATGTGCAGTTGCTCAGATACTAACATGGATATGTCAACTCTACAAAAAGTACAAAGTTAGACTCTGGGAAACTGTGTACCTACCCCAAACCCAAGAACAGTCAACTAATAACAGGTTAATGTTGGGTTGTGGGAGCCGTAGATGTGCAGTTGCTCAGATAATGACATGGATATGTCAACTATACAAAAAGTACAAACCAGTCGTTCTTCTTCTTTTCTCCTTCTTGCTTCTTGTCTCTTCCTTTCTTCATCACGTAATGCTTCCCGTTGCTTTTTGTCTTCTCTCTCCGCTTCCATTTGCTTTCCAAAGAAAAATGTATTTCAATCATCACATATGTTTCATAACAATGCACTCTTCTCCACATGATGACCACAAGTTTTAAATCTAATTACAGACAGTAACCCTCAGAACAAGTAAAACAAGAGTAACGATAACTTTTTCTATACGTGCTGATCAATGATGTAATTGGTGGCTGAGCCCAAAAAGGGACAATTAGACATAAGCTAAACACAAGTGAGAGCCCGCTCCAGGCACTAAACAGACAGCTGTAAGAGGTCCTATAGGTAGTAGTAGACCCTTGGTAACCTGCTTTTATTGAAATGCCCAATAGAAGCATGAGTTAGGTGGGATAAATCACTATTTCTTAAATGATGGTCTCAAATTGTTCATATTTTCATTTGCAAGTACTGGTATCTTATATTCAAAATTGCATTTTTGCCAGAAGTAAATAGAGAATAATAAATGAGCGTGCATAGATATATGGAATTTCTCTTTGAGTGTTTAACTCAATAGCTCGCAAGTGAGCGTAGCGAATGTGTGAGATGTAGAGTTGAACACAAGAATAAAAATTCCATATCTACAAGCAACCATGTATTATTTTGTTTATCATATAAACACAATAGCCCTTTACTGAGAAGAAAGCCAACTTCATTAATGAATGAAAATAAATGAATCAACAATCTCTAGATAACAATCGTAGAGTGTGTTGGCATGAACTCTTAAGATAGAAAAATGCATTGAATCATAATTACAAAAACAACAATGGTCATAATTTTCAATTTACAAAATTCTCATTTATTGACTTTGTCCTTATTGACAGAAGAAGTCATTCAGGTAAATGGCCAAAATCGGCCTTTGGCAAATCTTCAAGTTGTCAATTTTCATTCTCAGCTGAGAGAAATATTGATACCAAAGCCACTGAATATGTAACTTTCACTTTTTCTTTTAGACAGTATATTGGTTTTCTTCCCCTTCTAAGAAAGTTTGAACCTCACAGTCTGTCAGCAATAGGAATTTTTTTAGTGTTTTAGCCGCCATAATTCAAGAAAGCTCTAATTGACTTGTATTGAGAGTCGTGAAGGCTTTGCCGTTCATTCATCAACCTGACTGAGTGGAGGCAATTGATGTGTCAGCAGCTGATTGGCTATATCAACACACGTGAAAAATACAATATTTTTTCACGTGATTTGTAGCAGCTCTTCTCAGAGCCAGAAATCCTTGTATAACACCGCAGTTTATGTGTTCACACAAGTGCAGGTATTAATTTTTTTTTTAATCAAGATAACCCTTCCACTCCCACAAGTGTATATTTAATACTTCCTCCTTACAAGGTTTGTAAACAGTTGAAAGGTAGTATAGTCCAAGAAAGTTATCATATATCATGTTGGCTTGGTATAACTTACACATCTTACAAACACTTAACAAAGAAATGTTTAACTTGCCATCTAAAAATTCACCCTATTGCAAGTTAGCCCCTACCACCTTTGTGAGTTTGCTCCTGAAGTAAAACAAGTTCACCCTCACCTTTACCACTTTTGCTCCCAAATGTTTTAATTTGTTTACTTATAGCAGAACATATTCCTCTTTAGGGCAAAATTATCAGTTATCTGAACAATTATCCACAAACAGCAATAATCATACCTCTCTGAGTTGTCTCTTCTCCTCTTTCATCTCAAGTTTCCTTTGTTTTTTTGCTCCAATTTTTCCCACAGGCATCTGATTATCAAACCCCATGGAGTAACTTTCTGTCCCTATTACAAGATATAAATTAAAATTTGAAATTTTGACTAATACTCCTCACCAAAAAAGAAATTCAATTCAATGAAATAAATTCTTATCTATCTATCATCCATCACCTTCATAATCGTCATCATCTTCATCATCATCATCATCATGCACCCTTCTGGATGTCATGAGTGAACGAGCTGTTCTTCCACGTCTCCTTGCTCCACCAACTTCCCTAACATTGTCTACTTGGTCTGGTTGTCTAGATGTACCTTACAAATAAACATATTAAAAAACTCTATCATGAAATTTTCTTGGATATACTTGTTATCATGAAGCAATAAAAGTTTGTAAGCTACACAGTTAACCCTTTAACTCCCAGAAATAACGAGCATATTAAACTACACTGCTCATGTTGTAGAGCACCAGATCACCTTGCAGGAGGTTAAAGATTCAAGCCCCAGACTGGACCAACACCCAGGGTCTTAAAATAACTGAGATGAATGTGTTGCCTTTGCGATGACATCCACAAAATAGTAAGACATTCTAGTCTTCTTGGATAAAGACGGTAAAATATAGTCCCCCTTCCTGCATCTTCTCTGCACTGGTTAGCAGATGGTGTTAAAGAACCCACCGAATTCTCACAAAGAGTAGAGAATGTAGCTCCTAATGTTGTAGTGTGGCCTTGTCATTGTTTATACTGGCCCCCGTTTTAACCAGCTTTGAGCTGAACTGGGCCAGCCTGTCTAAATGTTGCAAATAAATACATACATTGCAAATAAGTCTCCCTGTAGTATCTTTATATTAACCAGCAAATGGGTTATGAAAATACTCAAACTTATCAGGTAGAAGTTGCTATCTTGATTGAACACCAAATTCTCACTACTACTGCACAAGGAAATGTGTAGCAGTTAGAGAAGAGAATTAACAATCAGATCTTGGAAGTTAAAGGGTTAGGAGAATTAACCATCTGCATCAGCATGATCAGAATCATTATCATTATCTTTCCATATATCAATTCCATTAAAAAGGAAAAAGTAAAAATTATAGAATATTACCATTTTTTAAAACAAAACACCACTGTTACATGTATATGAGTAACCAGGTGAACCTTGCATTATAAACCATTCATATGAGAATCGACAGCAGAGTTTTAACATTATAAGGGCAAATTATATTAAAACAAAGCCATAGTTCCAAAGGCAATGTATCGTTTCCGCCATTGTTTTCTTTATGAAGAACTGGATGCTTAATGAAGCAAGGAACAGTAAGGAAATCTTGCCCATCATAATCCAGACTGGGGTAAAATAAGGTACAATAGACTGACTCTATTACACAAGCACAAAAAATGATAATCTGCTCACAAGTTACTTTGCACTCATATCAGACAGTCGCATTTTGAGATTTTAAATATTCCGTTACTTTGATCCACTTTCCCGATCGTTTTCTGTTAGAGCGATCACGAATTCCTCCCATTTCAAACTGCTTTTCATTATCAAACGCGAATTTCCACTGAGTCCTTCAACAAATGAATGAATAAGCTTGGTATACGTAGTCTATCCGATGCATTCAAGTTCCTAAAATTGAACATTTGGTTATGCTTGGTACTGATTTTATCTGTAGAAGTTTTTAAAGAAGTAGTAAAAAACCCACCTTTCTTATTTTTCTTCTTGTTTCTGTTCGCCACAAAAGTAGCTATGAGTAAAATTATCCCCACAACAGCCGCTATTATCAGCCAAATTACTGCCGCGTTAACCACCGCCATCTTGATCTTATTTCCTATTGTCGGAGAAACACTGGGCCCCAGGTTTAACCAAGGTGCTGGTACCCGCGGGACTACGGGAAAAGGAAAGACTTCAGAGCGGGAGGGTAATTCAGTATCTTCTAAGAGATCCTCAGACTGTCTGTTTCCTCAGCACCCCCTCTCACTCCCCCCTCCACCCAACTCCCGCGCGCGTTCTGGGCGATGATCGATGATCTGAGAGAAAGTGGAAGGTCTGTGGACGGTGGATTATAATAGGGTACAACCTCGTTCCTGGGGTTTCTCTTCCATCCCTAGAGAGAGTAATGAAGAGAGGACATGGGAAAGAGGTGGAATGAGGCTGTTAGTTTGACTTTTGTTCTTTATTTTCAGAGCGGGGGAAGAGAGGTAAGAACTAGTTAGGAATTTCTACGAACATCTCGTTTCAGGAGTTTCTGCAAAATCCCTAAAAAAATGTAACTTCTGACGTTTGAGGACATGGGACCGAATTAGTCAGATACTAAAATTGTGATGACACGTTAAAGAGATTTGCGTGGCATAATGGAAGTTTCGGATTCAGTTTAAGCGTTTCGCGGGAAAATTAAGCTATTTAAGGTTGGTCCGGTCTTAAGTTTGACCACCTTCTTCTTTTGTATTTGTTGTAATTTTCGTTTTCCAATCCACTGCGAAATATCATCACAACCTTTTTTTTTTTTTTTTCATATCTGGCATCGCACAGCTTCCTTTGGTAGAACCCCCAGTTTTAGGGTGCACATGTTAAGACTGTCTCAGGATGCATGTATTAGGAGACTGACTTACTCATCCTAAATAACCTTTTCACATGAAAGGTCTCGTGTAAGCCTGGTCAGAATCCATTATTATTGTCACATAACATGTTCTCTCCAGACACAAACTTTGTAAGGAAATAATTCATTTCGAAAAATTAATATAAACATGTGTTAATACTAAACTAAAATATCTAAATATTGCGGTTACAAATATATCTACATGGATCCCTTAACTGTTAAAATATCATATTTTATCGATATAACCAACAAAGCGTTCATTAATGTCTTTTTACATATCGACTTTCGTTATGAAAATATAAAATGCAGCCAGAATAAGGGAATACAACGTGATTGAGAATTATTTTTTTCTCTAAAAAATCAGAGTTTCGTCAATTTTGAAGTCTGCATACTTATTTGCTTTTCGTATCTGCCCGAGGAAGTTATCTGTAATAAAAAAACTAAAATAAATACAGAATTTGAGTTTCATGCCTTGAAAACATTAGAAACTGTCGCAAAACTGTGTATATTTTTTTATGGTAAACATAAATCATTATCGTTCACCGTCAAAATGATTGGCATTTTCAATGCGATATACTAATATTAAAGATTGAAAAATTTCATTGCCCTTTTATATCAAAAGCGAAACCATCAAAAATATTTAAGACTTAAAAAAAATGTACATTTACTTTTAAAATGGCTGGCTTCACCTTAGATATAACAGTAAGACTCGGGTTACAATTTAAACAGGTGTATTCTCGTTCGAAAAAAGCGGGAAAAGTCCCGTACAATAATCCACGTTTGAAGTTGGATAATTTGACTGGCTGAGAAAAAAACAACCTCAAATTGCTTAGAGCAACGATGAACGAGTGTAATAGCCTGCAATTGCAAAATTTGGGCAACATGCTCGTTACACGCTACTGTGTCCTTTACTTATTTAGTGCTACAAAATCGATTAGTAGGCTACACTTCAGAACCTCAATTTTCTTTAACAATTTAGCTCTAAAATATACTTCTCTTTTTAAAGTACTCAACCTGAAATCTTACTCAGGTATTCTACTTAATTCATTTTCTTGCCTAGTGCTTATTAACTCGTATTACTATTGTCATCACGTTGAATTCAAGCAAAAACACGCTTTCTTCAAACGTATTTGTGTGATTAATTTAACATTTTATCCAGAAAGCAAAACAGGGCAGAGTAGAAGTCAACATGAAACTAACCACTTAAAACTAGACTTTTCTAATGAGAACTAATGAATTCCCTCATGAGGCAAAAATCTAAAATATTGCACTTTTCGTTCTTCTTAAAATTAGCAGAGAATTATCAATAACAAGTTACATCTCCAAAATGAACAATCAACTTTAACTATGGCAAATGAAAACCAAAAAGACATATCTAAACGAAGGTTCAGAATAGATTGGCTCCGATTCATTTTCCAACAATTGGCTCCGATTCATTTCTAACAATTGGCTCCGATTCATTTTCCAACAATCTGATAAAAGAGGCTGGAAACCATCAGCAATCCAAAGCCGATTCCATCATAATTTAAGACTATTTCAATAACGGTGCAAAATAAGTTTCGTTGATAGTTTAAGTTCATAACTATCCAAACACTTGCCATCCAAAGAGCTGTACTTTCCATGGAAGCTGTTCAGCCAGAAAATTGCAAGGACAGAAGAAACAATTGGAGTACGTCTCTGATTCAAATTATTTGACTGGACAAGCAGCAGTAAGAGACGTGGACCCTCCTGACCTGAGATCAACATGATGCTGACTGTAGTAGTCGACTAATTCCACTATGGTATCAAATTGCTGCAGGAAGTAACAACAATGTATCGACAAATCAGAGGATCAATATGGAGTATATACACGTCTTATCAATCAATCAATCAATCAATCAATAAAAACGGGCAATCTTCGATTGAGTCTCAAAGATAATCCTTAATTGTTTGGTTTTGCTTTACTTCGTTATGTGGTTGGTCCAGAAAAGTCACGCCACTTTCAGAACCAATCAGATTCAAAACGGAAACCAATCGCGACTTGGTCGCTTGCGCTTTCCCGCGTTGGAGTTCTAATTGGCTAACAAAGGTGTCAACCTTCGTTCCGACTCGGTCAATAAATCGCTCAATGAAAACTGCTGTAAAGAAAGAGTAAATCGTCCATTCAATGTGCTTCATAGAGGCGTGATAGTCCCTATATCTTTCTGTCTGTCTGCCCACCAATCCGTCCGCGTTAGTCAATAAGGAGACTAGTACCTAACTCAGTCGGTCGATCAATTGGCCGGTCAGTTGATTACTTCGTCAGTCAGGCAGAAGATAGCCTCTTCGGTGCGTAAGCTCTGTCACTTATGGTCATTCACTTGCTAAAAGAGTCAGTTATCATTCAGCCGGTGAGCCATGCTGTTCAGCAAGTAGATCGCTTTGTTCGTTGGGTGGTCGGCTGGTCATTTGGTCGGTCAGTCATTCAGTCAGATCAATAAGCCAGTCAGACCAGTCAGTCAGCCAGTCAGTCAGTCAGTCAGTCAGTCAGCCAGTCAGTCAGTCAGCCAGTCAGTCAGTCAGTCAGTCAGTCAGCCATTCAAACAGCCAGTCAGTTAGTCAATCAGTCAGCCATTCGACCAGCCAGTCAGTCAGTCGGTCGTTCTACCGGCCAGTCAGTCAGTCAGTCAATCAGCCAGTTGGACAGTCATCAGTTAACTTTCAATTAGTGAGTCAATCAGTCACCCAAGTGGTTAGTTAATATTCAATAAAGAGGGTAAGTTTTATGGTTTTAAGCTGCGTTGGTGGAGAGTATAACAAGGAAATTTGGTTTTATCAACTGAGTTGATAACGTACATTGGCCACCATTAAGAGTTTGAAAGCTGACGTTTCGAGCGTTAGCCCTTCGTGAGAACGAATGGAGGAATTGTGGGTTGCGTGTGCGTTTAAATGCAGAGAATACAGCGAAGCTATTGGCGGGAATTTGGTGTTACCCACTCAGCTGATGATACCAAATACCCAGTTAATACTCAGTCGGTTTAGTGGTACGTGAGCCAATTAATTGTCGGTCCATTGTCTGCAACTCAATTATTGTTAATTTTCCTTCCTGTTCGTGACCCATTTAGTGCTCCCTTACCACTTTTCCACTGTCTCCAAGAACATATTTCTTATTTTGAAGCCGAGGTATTCTAGCAAAAGATGAAAAAACGAACAGCATAAGTTTGGTATTAGAATTTCGATAAGAAAACTGTATCACTCTGGTTCTAAGTCATTCACGAGAAAATTTGAATACACTAGCAACGACTGTGAAGAGCTAGTTCCTTTGTCTTTATTAATTTTCCTGCATTCTGTAGCTGAAACAAATCTGCCTGTTCCTTATCATGCCAACACATAAGAGTGCTGGTACTACTGCATATGTGCTCACTCACCTCAGGTGCCGTACACTTCTGTTGAAATACAACGACATTGAATAGCTATTAGGATCTTTTGAGCTGTTGCGCACAATAAATGCTCCTTCCTGTGGAGAAAAACAGATGTCAAGCCTTAGGGACGACAGCGATTGTTTGTAAAATGATCAGAAAGGATAGACAAATGATTGCTTACGTGTTGTGGTTGATTGACTTAGTAACGGTGTTAGTGAGTGAGTGAGTGACTATCTGACTGCCCAACTGAATGACTAAATGATTTACTGCCGCAGTCAACAAAGGCAAAAAATGGAAATGAGGAAAGCTTAAAAGAAAGGAATAAAAAGCTGAAAAGCAGACCTTAGAAAATGAGTTCAAGGCGTTTTCGGCTACTTTTTTGTCCAACGGGCCAAGGAACCAGGGATATTGCTTCAGCGGATCAGCAGACTGAAAAAAAAACAAAGAGCAAAATGGGTATAACTGAAAACTTACAAAGTATTTGAAAAGAAAAGGACACCTGTGGATGAGCTAATTAACTCATTTAGTTTACCTTCTGGTCTGGCAGTGGAGGAAGAGCCTGAGATTTCCTTTGGGAATCTAAATCACTGCAAAAATAACATAAGAAATGCAGAATAAAAATAACACATAACCAACAACTATTCAATCACTTTCAAAATAGGAGTAGTGGACTGCTTACCCTGCTTAAAAAAACAAACAAACAAACAAACAAAGAGAGAGATAATCAAACTATTCATAATTTACTAAAATGAAAGGGCCAATTTAGTCAGAACATAACGGCTAAAAATTACGTAGCTACAAATACATCCTTAAAGATGCTACTCATGACTATAAACTCATTCCACACAAAAAATTCTTTCTCATATAACTGGAGGGTGAAAAAGTGAGAACACGAAAGGTCAGATAATGTAATCTTTAAAGAAAAGCAGTTAGACGAGGAACATTTAGTAGGACTGTTGTTGGCAGTGGTGGCTACGATTTTGACGCACTTGGCGGACGTGATCATCAGAGTCAAGTGATAAGTTGAGTGTTCTGAGTCTGGTTTGAGGGGGCTTTCGTTATGATGTTTTGTTTGTAAGACTCAAGTTGCACAGTCAAGTTGCCTTCAATCCCTCAGTAAAGTTAGCTTATTCTGGTCTGTTAATTCATTTTGTGAATGTCTTGCGCAAGTCATCTGTGTGACACCCATCAATGTTGACATCAGTTCAGGAGATCGATCAAAGGAACCAGAAAAGGAATCGTCTTAAAGTAAGATTTAGAAAGGAAATTAGGCGTTTTGTAAGACTTAAAATTTGATGATTTCATATCTACCCTGCCATTTAACTCGAATCCACTACAGCCTTACATTAGGGTTCATATTCTCCATAATGCCTTCTATAAATTTTTTAGGGTACTGACGGGGAAATTTGTTTAACAATCAAGAGCTTCCTGAGATGGTGCTCATTTTCTTTATTCCCACCACCTCAATGTTACACTCAGGGGTGATCCTGCAAGGAGGAATTAGATGCCGCTCAATCTTAGGGGTTAAAGTATTTGTGTCCAACAAACCTCACTCTTGATGGCTTCAAAGTAGGCTGTAAATATACAAATAAACAAATTAAAGAGAAAAACGAAGAGGGGCATGAAGAAAACATCATCAAATACAAAGATGATAACACTGAACTATCACAACTGAAAAGCTACAAGTTTTTGGGTTTGTCTAGAATCCACCACTATAACATTAAGCAATTATTGGATGAGGCTGAACATGATAGATATGTAAAAAACAAATAAATAAATAAATAAATAAATGGGAAGCTAAAAAAGTGAACTCAATGATAGCTGAAGATTACACAACCAAAGTCACATCATCTTACTCTTTACTGGTTAAAAAGTAGACAAATGTCTTTCAGAGCTCCTTGGATCAAATATAGGAACTCCATACATTTAATTTCTCCTACAAGCTGAAAGACACTTCTGACTCACTTGAACTTTTTAGACTCACCTTAGCACCAGGTCTAGGAGGGGGAGGTGGTGTATCCTCCACTGGGGGAGGGGCTGGTTGGCGACTGTTTGGAGCTGGTAACCTGTTTAAGGTTTAGAAGGTGTTAATTTCTTTAGGATTAGGGGAAATTCGATTGCATGGCAATAAAGTTGGGTTTGATTTCCTCTAGGTTTCCTGATGCTAGCTTAGATCCTCCCAAGAAGGAGTTTGAGGTGGGACTGAAAAAAGCAACTGGCAAGCAAGTTTACCATGAAGTTTACTCTAACAGTCCTTTTCATTCTAATAAATGTTTGGTGGCTAAAAACTGGCACCTGGAGTACACCAACATGAAAATTTGCTTAACATAATCAATGAAGTCTCAAATGTTTCTTTCATTTGCACACAGAGTAATGATAAATATTTGGCCCAGGTCACTCAACTGAAGAACAAATTTAAGGTTCTTTGAAATCAGTAATGAGTTGAATTCCAAATTCAAATACTACATTAATATGCAAGAAGAAAACTTTGTAACCCAACCTAAGGGGCTTTTAAGATTTTAAGACTGTATTTAAGATCCAAAAATGAATGGTCCTGGAAGTGTCATACACTGGTGATTCCCTTGGTCTAGAGGTGTATACACACCTGTCTTCATAGTGTGAACCAAGCAGAATTACATTCAGCATTACTACTTGTATTTAAAAAAAAAATTTTTGATTTCTAGTCTTTGTTTGAGTTGGGCACTAACCTTGATGATGGCTTTGCTTGAGGGATTTCGTTGTTGTTTTTCTCAGGTTCTTGTGATGGAGTAGCCATGGGGGGTCGTGAACCTGGCAAAGGTAACCCAAAGAGTCTTTTTGGTGGTGAATCAGGAGGAGCTTATGAAAACAAACAAAGATTTATAATCATGATTTTTTTACTGTATTAATTGAATACATACACTATAATCAGTAAAAAACACAGTATTTCAGCCTCAATGTTCAACTGTCGTTACCTAAACATGGGGTAGCCAAGGGTTTTCCTATAGTGTGGTTAAGCCCAAAATTAATATGCAACATTTGAATTTTACAGAAAGGCAAGGTGAGGTGAGATTTTATGTTTTCCCTTTTAAATTTGTGACCCATAAAATATTGTTACAAGTACATGTTTGCTATCCTCTTAACAATGTTCTTAAAACACCACAAAATTCACAGTCATTTTGTTTAAGTGTATGAAAATGAATTTCAAATTTCAAAATTATTTCAACCCAGTTTGAACTATCTTCCTTTTTTAAAACACATTTATTTACTATAATCCTCAAACAAATAGAAATAAATTTATTTTTAACTACAATTCAATTTTGATTCATACATATAGTTCATGTCTAATCCTTTACAGCATTATATTCTAACCTGTGTTATCTTTTGGTGCTGGATACAGACGCGATGATCTTTTGGGAGTACCTCTAACAGGACCAGGAACATTTGGCTTTTGGTTGACCTGGGGCTTAGATGCTAATGAAGGTTTAATTCCTGACAAACAAGAAAGGTGGAGGAACCACCTTGTAAATAATTGTGCATCTGGAGAAAACATCAGTCATGAGATTTTTCTGGCATGGATATACAAAGCATCATAGAATTGCCAATCAAATTCAGACATCTGGTGAATGTTTGTATCCACCAGATAAGAGCAACTTTGAGTTCAAAACTTGTCATAAACAAAGTTTTGACAATGGCCTTTTAAGCAATTACGAAAAAAATCCCTTGGTTCTTTTCCTAGCAATGCATTTCACCTATAAAAATAATTCTGCTAAAAAACCAAAAAGGAATCAGAAAATATGCAAAATATGACTTCATAATTAACTGTTGTTCAAGTTTGACTGGTTTAAAACAAAAAAGTACAACAAAACAGAAAAGAGAGAAAGCTGAGCAAAAATGGTCATTCTTGCCAGAACAACTCGATTTTGACTTATTTTGGAACCTTTCTACAAAACCTTGGAATAATTTCCACATGTGTAACTGTTTTCCGTTGTATCACTAGACAAAAAGGATGTCCACTGCACTATTAATTGGATTATATAATATAAAAAAGATAAAAATTTATAGAAAGTTTTAAACAAGAGGAATAGATTTAAAATTAAAAGTAGTACCTGGTTTTGGTTTTGGTAAATCTTTAGGGACTATTGGTTTTGTTTTCTCAGCTGGTGTACCCATCTTTGTAGGCTTTAAACCAAATCCTCCTAGTGATGGTCTTGGAGGGGGCTGTGATGGTGCTACACAAACAGATTTACAATTTGCTTACAATGAGTTTAGAAAAAATGAAAGGAATTTAAATTAACTGAAAAAATAGTAACCACAAATTAAATCTCTTTTCACATGGTCTGATCCTAGTCAGCAAACCACAGACTGTAGTGAAATGAGGCCTCTCAATTTTAACTTTCAAATAAATGTTAATAATAGTAACAATTATTATTAATAATAATAATTGTAATGTTATTATAATTATAATAACTCTCATATTCTTCCACATGCACGTCACTAGTTTAGATCATGACATCAATGCAACATGTTGTCTAAGGCTATGAAAAATGGAGCACAAGCATTTTGAACTCACTGTAAGGGTTTGAATTGATAATCCAGAAGCCAAGAACTGAAATTTGTATTACCAAGAATAATCCAACTTTGAAAATACAGAACATTCCACCAACTGTTTCTCAATTCTAATCATATGTTATGATCTGCAATTGTTTCAACACCAATCAAAACTTGTATGTACTACTCAATTTATCATTTCATTATACCTGACTCCTCTGGCACTTCGTACGTCTCTTGGTCTTCTTGTTCAGGTACTTCATAGGTTTCACCATCTCCTTCATACTGCGATGGTTTTGAAGACTGTTGGCTTCCATCCATGTCATCGGGGACCTCATATGTTTCCTGTTCCACAACTTGCGTTCTCCCAAGTTCATCATCCTCTGGCACCTCATCATATATTTCCTGGATTATTCAAATTTAAAATTTGACAGTTAATTTTCATTGCATTATATATCTGATGCAAACCCAAATAAAATGTTTGTCTAAGGGCAGTACTAGGTATTGAATTGAAAAGTTGTTGTTTCTTGTCAGAACTGACATGGGATCTTGTCACAAACACAGGACAACAAAAAGTCTGAGTCCTTTATCAAGATGTAAACCTCAGACCTTGCCACATTGCTTTCAAATTTCTCTGCCATTGAGCTGTAGTAAATTTTTTTGTGAGCCTGGCCATAAATTCTAACTTCTCATGTAACAAGTTTCCCACAACTCCATACAGCTAGGATCAGCAGTGTCAAAAACATCCTGACAATATTACCATTAACTAATAATAATGATGGTGTTACACAACAAGTATCACAAAATCCCTAATGCCCAAAAGAAAAGGTACAAACATCGATGTACATTAATTACTAACAGCTAAAAATTGCAATAAAAACTATAGACTGAAGCATATTTATTTAATAAAAGAGTTTTTGAAATGCTCTGTATTACAAATTGGAAATGAAGGCTCAAAGAGTAGTCAGTTAAGACTAACAAAATCACACACTAGAGACAATATTTGACATCTTTCTTTATCTGAAAACCAAACTTGAAACTAACCATCTCTCTTGATAATCATGTTTAGATGAGAAATTTTTGGGTAGTACGGTGCTCTTGGATCTCTAAAAACCCCTTGTAGTCCTATATACTCCACAGAATTAAGAGGCATTTTGTGAATACCTCAGTACTTTCAAACTCTATTAATATTGTTTGGAAGAGTACAAAAATCTTCCGCAGAATGATGAACAGTATGGACAGTTGTCTTCTTGGGGAGGTAATTCCTTCAAATCCTTTATCAGTTTTCTTGCAAATTATCTGTCTGTGATTTCCAAGCAATATTATGAACCTGATTATTGTAGTGCTGTGGATAGTTTTAATTCATTATGGTAATAGTCCATTTGCAATACATTTAGGTGCACTAAACTGGTTCAAAATTTCAGATTAGAACTGAGGCTTGGGTGAATAGAAATTGAATGTACAGATGCAGAGAAGAATTTATCACTCATGTAGCTCTAAACCAAACACATTGCAAAAGCTGCATGTTGTAGAATTTGAGGAAAATTGAGAAAAAAATGAGAGAAATACTCATAAGAATAGTTTCCTTTGATTAAGAGACTATTTATTTAAAAGTTTCACAAAAAAAGTCCAGTGCACAAAACTATCCAATACAACCAAAATTCTATCTTACCGGCTCTGGTTGTATCACTGGTGCTGGCTTTTTAGCCTTTAAAAATCCAGGTTTTGGAGGTCGGGCAGGGGCAGGAGGAGGACATTGAACTGAAGGAAAATAAAACCAAACAAACCAGGATTAGTCTACTGGTAAACCTGACTTATACACAAGATTCAGTGACTGCATGGAGTTGTATATGATTGTAACTTACAAAATTAGACTAAGCAACTAAATGCCTTCCTTTTGGACCAGAATGTCAATCTTATTAAATTAAAATCAAATAATATAAATTTTTTGGACCTGACATCTTTTGGTTTCATGAGATTTCACAGCAGCATTGGTTTTGGAGCCCCTTATAATATTGTAACTTAAAAATTAAAGATGTTTAATATATAAGTGACTGACAGTACTCCTTTCAATTTCCTAATTGCTTGAAAGACCTGTATATTCAGAAGAGGCATTCCTTATCCGTAGCTGCAGACTTTTCATGGAAGGAAAAGAACTGAGAAAATGAACTGGACCTTAATTTAAAAGGCATGATTTACAGAAAAAAAATTCTATAATAATTAATAATTATATTTTAATTTAAAGTTGTAATGAATTCACTTCCAAACAATTATATTACCTGGCTCTTCTGGAATAACTGATGTAGACTGATAAAATAAGAATGGAAGTCATATTAGTGAGACAGTTGAGTACCTCATTGCTTTTAAAAACACTCTTAATAATTCCACCCATCAAATATAATCCTAATTATTGCACAATTGAAGAAATGCTCTAACTGGCAAGTTCATCATTTAACTCATACTGTTAAGTCTTTACATCCTAACATCAGTATCCATATTCTCAATACTGTTCTCATACATTTTCTGTGCTGATGAAAAGAGAATTCTTTAAATAAATCAAAAGCTTCTAATTCAATTGATGATCATTTCCTTTATTCTCATGACCTTAGTGTGTGTGATGCAGTGAAGATATCACAAGGAGAAATTAGATACTAGTCAATCTTAAGGGCCAAGCATTAAATGAGGGTCTGAAATATATCATATTTAACTCTATCACTAACATGAGTGACCAAAAAGTAACCTCTCCTCACAATTTTGAAATCTCATCAGGCAGAAAGGTGACACAAAGAGAAATCAAAATATCAACTACAGCTGCAGCTACAGCACAATGATTGATTTATCACAGTGACTGTAAATTCTAAGAGCTAGTAGTAAAGGAAATGTTTGACAGACTGTAGGCACAATTTATACATGTATCAAATTATTGGGAATGGATTAAAGTTTCTAAATATGGTTATTTCGATTTGTTTTTCCAAATTCAAAATAAAATCACCTCTGTGGCTGAAACAACATCTAGCTAGTGCAGCCCTTCAGATTACCAAATAGAGGTGAGTTATTTACCAAATTTGGCTGCTAAGAAATCTATTTACATTTTTCTTAACAAATAGCATATTGGAGCAGAGTCCATCTTTCAAGATCAATGATTTGGAGTTATCTGCAATTAGAACAATATCTTGTATTGATTCTTACCCTTGCATCAATATATCCCTCACTTGAATCACATCTTATTATTTTCTTGTGACACTGGGGACGTACTACAATTCCTAAATTCAAAAACAAATTAAAGTAAGATCACTTTAATTAAGCAACCCTTCAAAATTATAAAAGATTGCTTAACATTGGATTTCTCTTTTACCAATAATTGTTTTTCTATCTCATTACAAAAAGAACAACTTGACTTAAGTAATCTTTCATTGCTCCTAGACCCCAAAGAGAAGAAATTTTTCATACATAATTTATTTCATGTAATCCTTTATATTAAGTTCACTTGGTGATCTACCAACTCTATTTCACTAGGAAAGAAAAAGACAACAACATTCTTATATTTTGTTTTATTGTAACTTTTATTGTATCTAAAGTTCATTTCTCAAAGGTCTCTGAATTCTAGTTGATCAATTTTCCTGTAAATGTTCATATTTAAACAATTATCATCAATACCTAAACTCAATATCCAGGCTCAATAAGTAACCAACAAAACTACTTCAAAATTAAGTATCTTAACCTGATCCTGAATCATCACTTGGTTCCTCATAAACTTCTGCAAAGAAAACAAAACATTTAAACGTTATGGTCAAAATCAAAGTATCACGTAAATATAACATATAGGTTACATGACTGGGCCCTTTTCAGAATTTTTTCACATTGGATGAAGGTCGAAGGCTTCTTATACATCTCAATGGCTTATAAAAATTACAAGGAAATTTTCAATAAACTTGACAGGCTCTTGTAAACATAACATACCTTCTGGAGGTTCATCATATATTTGATCATCGTCATCATCATATGGCATTGGTGTTGTCTGTTGACATAAATAATGACAATAATTATGAAGTTAAGATTGTTTCCTCACAAACTTCAAAAGCTGTATATTTTAGTAACATTTGTTTGGTCAGCTTCACCTGAAATCAACCAGTAACACAATCACATATGCAGTAGTATTGGCAGAAAATGATATTCTTCCTAAAGATACATTTAGTGTACAGAGACCTTAAAATGGCAATAAGTTTAACATTTTTTCTCACCATGCCTGAACAAATTTTTCTTTAATATTAACAGGGAACAAGGAATCTAGTATCCTCAAATGCAAAGTAATTGGAATGATAATTTTCACTTCAAAAATTTCCTCCCACAGTCAAGATTGATTCTTCATTTTGTGTGCAAAGTATTGGTCAAACGTTCTTAAATGGCCGATATCATCCCCACACTATCTGTATCATCCAACTATTTCCAAAAATGAAACTGGTTCACCAATCAGAATTTACTTCCTTAAGCAAGGGAAAAATTCCACAAACACCTCAAAATATCAAAGCTAGGATTTGCTTAAAAGTTTGACAATTTTAAAATAAACTGTAGACTGAGGTTCTAAAGAGTCATTGGTAAAGTATAGTTAATAGTTTTTCACCATGTATCATTCCAGTTGATGCATGTGTAAGCTTTTATTATAAGTTACTTATTATATTTCAAACTGATTTTTTTGTACAGCTATCAAGGGGAACAATTTCAGAAAATCAGTAAACAATAAAGTAGTCATGTCTGACAAGGTCAGTTAATTCTAAATATTAATTATTAAAGTGGTAGGATTAAAAGAAAGCACTTTGTCTCACAGAAAACAGCAAGAATCGGAAGTTTGCTGTCTGTGTTACTGACAATGGAGTAAAGATCTTTGGGTGTTTCAATTGGATGGGAAATATTTTTTATGCCTTTGACCTGTTATGCAAGATCATGGGTTGAACCTGTTGTTTACATTATCTTGCAGTTCACTGTAAGTTCTAGATACATGTAAGGTATGCCTGACAAGCTGACTAATCACCAGGTATTAGGCTTCCTTGTTGTCTATAAAATACAATTCTGTAAAGGCTTTGAAGTTAAGAATAACAGATAACAGTTGGTCATGTAGTCTTGTTGTTTTAAGGCAAGAGTAGTCTGTAAGAGGGCTGTTGCTAGTCAAAGTAACTGAAATTTTGCCACTGTACTGTAATCATGATAATGATTCTGACAATGAATTCCATTGTAAGTTATAGAAATGTCAGTGACCACTACCAACAACAGTCTAAGGACTTAACTATCACCCAGACAACTTGATGAGACTATATTGACCAATTAATCCAAGGAAAAACACATTTAAACAAATTGATAACAAAGGTTAACTATTATAATTTCCATTATGTATAACAAAAAAACCTTAGATTGTCATTTTTACAAAATTCTCAATGATTGATTGTCAGCTTGCACACCATCTGACCTTAGTGCGATGACTTTCTGAAGGAACTGTACATGGCGCTCTTCCAACAGTTCCATTTAAGCCAGCCTTCAGCTGTGCAACCTATTGTGTAGCAGAAAAGTAAAACTTCTCAATGCCAAAAAGGAATTCAGAACGGAGAATGGCAACCAATCCCCTCAAAAAAAAGGATTGTAAATCACTACTTCCAGCCATTAACATTTGTTAACTTAGTTATCATTAATGAGTTTGCATTTTCTTACCAGACCAAATGGAACTTTGGGGACTTCCTTGGATGGGGACTCTGAAGGAGAAACAGAAATCAGGATTTCTTTAATTTATTATAATTACAAACTTATCACTTGAAAATTAATAATCAAGCATCTAATAATTTTCTGAGCTACTAAGTATGTGTACTAATGAGCATGTGTACTACTGAGTATGCATATGTGTACTACTGAGTATGTGTACTACTGAGTATGTGTACTACTGAATACGTGTACTACTGAATACGTGTACTACTGAGTACGTGTACTACTGAGTACATGTACTACTGAGCATGTGTACTACTGAGTACATGTACTTCTGAGTACATGTACTACTGAGTACATGTACTACTAATGCTATCCTAAATATCTAATAATGCTATCCTAAAAATCGCTATCCAGCAGATAAGTGATAGCAAAACATATAGCACTGTCTACCGCATAGAGATTTATCCAGTGGATAGTGTTATCCGATCTTTGAACAACCTGAGCCTGGAGTCCACCATAGTTTTATATCCAGTTGCTAAGAGAATAAGTTTACAATTTGCCACTTAATTGTTTGCATCACCTCTGATGCACCTCTTGGGAATGAAATGGTTAATAACACTTTGTTGCAGGACCATTAATAAAAATTTACTGTTGATGAATTCACCTGGAGAGGGAATTAAGCTTTCATTCTCTTCAGCTTCAATGTACTCTCCTCCCGATTCATCATCACTTTCCTCCTGAAAGAAAACAAATTAAATCACCGGTAGTTCAGTTCAAATCATACTCAATTCATTGACAATATCACTTGTCTGATAATCTTCAGCAAATTACCATCACCACTGACAGAAATTTGTGCATTACAAGGATAGTAAAATGAAGTGTAGGGACTTATAGGTGTGTTGGGAAAAGGCCTGCAAATAGCAAGACAAACGTGAAGGATCAACAAGTAACATCATCCTTACAATTTTCAATGCATTATTTCCTAACAAACAGTACACTGGAATCTACAATGAAAAGTACTAGCAAAATTTCTCATCTCAAGAGATGCAATACCAAATAACTACATTCAAGTGCCTCCAAAACCAACACCAGCAAAAGTGATCACATGCAACAGCCAATAAGAATATGGGAAAATATCACACAGAACCAATAAGAACACATCATAAAAAACCAACAAACTGCCTGAAGCATGCACAGGATAACACAGTCAAGTAACCATAAATCAATTGGATTTAAATTTGAGTTTAACTGGTTATGAAGTGGTAGAAGCAATCCTGGCTCAGTTTTAACACTCAATGGAAATCAGAACACAGGAAAGAGTATGATGAGTTGGGTCTCAATAGTTTAAGTGTTAATGACAGCAAGTTGTTCTATACCTCTTCAAATTCATCAGGGTCATCGTCAAAGTCATCAGTTGCCCAGCCATCATCACTTTCTGCTTCATTGGTGAAAACAATAATTAACAGTTATTTCATCATAATCAAGAGTCAGATGGATAGTTGACAACTATTCACTGAAATGAAGGTGACTGCAAAGCAGTGAGGTAAACATATTTGCTAGCTACCAACACAGAGGTGAATGGTTTTTTTTTATTAGTAATACTGAAACAGTGAGATAATATAGCACCAAAAAATGATTTCGACTCAGTTTTTCCCATAACAGTAACACTATTCCCTGGTGAAAGTTGCTTAGGGGTGACGAGCAAAAGAACACTCAGAGTTTGAGTAGCAACCAATCAGAATGCACCTTCGACTTCATCCACTTTTTAGTGTATACTTAGAAGTATCACTTAGTAACACAGAATATATTTATTTTTAACAGGGTTAGCTTTATGTATAGTTTACAGATACCAATATTTGCCCTTCCTTTCAACTGTCAGAGTAGAAGCACACATTTCTTTTATCAGTCATGCTTAAAACGAGGGAGAACACTAAAACTGTTTTAAAACCCTTATAATAATGAAAAATAAACTTCTCTATGACAATTACCTTCTTCATCAAGTACATTAGCTGGTAATGCAGGTGGCTTTCTTCTCTCTTTTAATCCCGAGGAATCTCCGTCAAACCTACCAAAAAAAAAATCTTTAATTATTGTTCACTGTTGTTAGAGAGATGCTGTGGTTTAGTGGTAGCTAAGCTTGCAACTGAACCAGCAGCAAAAATGTTGAGATCCTCCTTCCAAAAACACACCAACTCTTACTTAAGTCTGCATATACGCATTTTAAAAGCAACTCTCCAAAACAAATTTAAAAATGGCAGACTGAAATACAAAAGAAAAAATCAACATATTGTTGAATTTTGACTCCTTTGCTCTTTACATGAAGCAATGAAAATGACACTTGGGGCATCTAAACCCTTTAGCTCCCAAGATCTCATCAGTAATTCTCCTCACTGTCTGCCATACAGTTCTTGTAATGTTAGTTTGGAGAATTTGGGTCTGGATCAACTTATAATCGCCTAAGTGGTATTTTTCTTTATTCTCATCACTTGTCTGCTTGATTTTGTATTGATGTTGTAAGGAGAAATTCTGTCTTGGTCACTCATGGGAGTTAAAGGGTTAAGTATAACCACCTTTTACGGGCACTTTGTCTCTTTCCCTTGATTCTTTTCAGCACTTTTGCCAGTTTTCTGTAACAAAATAATACTGCATTAATAACTCAATCATAAACCACCAAACAACAAATAATGATAACAAAGGTGGAATGAATTACCTTTTGCTTTCTTGTGAGATGCGCAGAGACTTGATATCATTATCTGATAAATTCTGAAAGTTTAAGGTTAGTAACAAAATCAATGTCCACAACTTACATAAATTTACATAAGACACTTTTAGCATGAGCTTGAAATATGCATTGTACAATAGAACCCTGGAGTGCTACCTTAAACTCGGTGAACTTGAAAAAAAAAATGCAATTTCCCCTGGAATTGACCCCATGTTTTCTGCCATTTTCTTTACTTTCCTTTGTCTCAAATTTCTCCTATAAAGGCTCAAGTGTCTGAACATAGCTGATTGACAAATTACGATGGTTAACCCCAATTAATACAAACATGCCAACAGTTATGAAAGCTTGTTACATTCAGCTAAACTTCCTAAACTACACTTTCCTATCAATAAGCTCTTATGAAACTAACTAATTTAAAAAAAAAATTGACAGCGATTGTGCAAGAATGGTAAAAACCTGATTTCTTGAAAACCAATCCCAATAACTAGAACTCCCACTGACTGGAACCATTCTTCATTTCCCTTCAAAACCTAAGCTACCATGGCTTTGCAGCATGTTACAAGTTACCCTCTTTTCCTATAGCACATTTTACGATTTGTAATTATGGGTTTCATTTATTTGTTATCTTTCCTTATATATTATTTTTACAGGTTTGTTAGTCAAGAAGCAAGAAAATCAACCCTACCATAAATTGTATTCCATTTATCTTTTTGAAAGAGAAAGGCTGAACACAGTCATGAAGATTCTCCTGT
This sequence comes from Pocillopora verrucosa, assembly GCF_036669915.1. Lineage (NCBI taxonomy): Eukaryota > Metazoa > Cnidaria > Anthozoa > Scleractinia > Pocilloporidae > Pocillopora > Pocillopora verrucosa. The sequence continues at coordinate 10,324,499 of NC_089312.1, forward strand.
GAGGATAGTAAGTAAAAGATATAAGTATACCAGTTGTAATGTTTACTAAGTATGATTCATTCCATAATCCAAGAAACATAATTATTATTTTTCTGGTCCATAAAATAACAAGGTGAGTAAACCATTGTCAGCATGTCCCAAGAAATATCCCTTCACAAACTGCTCTAACAGATGTGGTAGGGTAATTTGGGAATTGTCAAGTTTGATAGAAGTAAAAAGTCATCGAAATATTACAGTCCAGTGCATTTACAACTGCAGTTACATGTATTGTCAAATAGCCTGCAAGGAATTATGTTCTAACAAAAAGAAACCTGATAGCAATTATTTACAAGAAGGTTGTCACGGTAAGTTGATAATTCATTAAAATTTTTAAGAGCGCTTTTAATCTCAAAGGTGGAAAAGAATTAACTTAATTAATCTCCTCTGACAAAATTTTCCAATTATGGTGACAAGAATAATTAGAATAATAATCATTATACATGACTTGTACAATATCGTTATTGTGAAACAGCTCTATCTTAAGGATTCCAACCGTCTCACACATTCACAGTTTCTCTACATGTAAAATGCGTTATTCCACCATATGATCACAATCACTTGTAAGTCATCTTTGGTCAAATGAATTCCATGCTTACATCACACAAAGAATGCTACAACAGAATCTTTAATGTCAACAAAACATGTTGATGACCATTGAAAATATTATTTTTACAATCATTTAAGTCATTAAAAGCATATAAGACAAAGGTTTCAAGAAAGGCCAGTAGTAACGTAATTAAAATATATAAAATAATTTTACAAGAAAGTAATTTTCAGTATTAATATCATGCCGCTTCTTAAATTCTTTAAATTAAGTATTGATTTTGCCGTGTAGTACGAAAAACTTCTGAAATTCCCACAACAGTATTTTTAGAAAATTTTGGTATATTAAACAGCGATATTCAGTGGTTATTCTAAAACTCTCAAATGTGCTGAAGCTGGTTTTTTTGGTGCATGAAAGTGAAAGATGAAATGGGTTTTGTACATAAATTTGTGTTGCAAATCAAGCACAGTCTTGATTTCCACATTGTAAATATTTGTTAGAGCCGTAACAAATATTTCAAAACGTAACATATCCTTTCGTTTATGTAGGCATTTAAAAACAAGTCGAACCAGTTGTCTACAAAAAATTCAAATCAAAGGTTCGGCTAAATGCCTTCTTTTTTTTCCTTCAGAACTAATGCTATTAAAAATATTACTAGTAAATGCCTGAAGGGCTGATAATGAGATCGGTCATCAAATAGTAAAGTTGCTACGAAAACACAGCTGTATTGCATGGCCTATTAATGTTAAAATTGAGTATTCTAACATAAACCTTGCGTGAGCTCCATCTGTGAGCAGACAAGAATCCTCAACCATGTAAAAAATATCTCCGTTGTCATCCCTTCCCGTGCCATAGTCTAAATTCAGTGTAGGTAGGCTGTCCGTAACATTCGTAATGCAGTTACGTGCTAGTATTGATCCGAGACTTCAGCTACGCGAAAAGCATTTGTGCCCTTTCGAAATGACCTGCGCTTTAATTCTGTGTTCTGAATTACCCCTGAGGAAAAGTTAATTTAAAGTACGATGGATGTCTTATTACGTTCCGGATCTCATCTGATTTCGTTAGACACGACTCGATTTTCATTTGATTTCGTAAGATAGTTACGTACCAGGCAAGTTGAAAACCAAGTATGTGCTCTCGCACGGAACATTATTCACACAGATGTGGTTAAACGACAACTATCTTTGGAGGTCGTCAAAGCGGACCAGCAGACATTAGCGGACCATTATCCTTGGTATTCGTGCAATGAATCCGCAACACAAGCGAATGATTTCACCGTGGTTTACCCGACTGATGACTGGCTAAACGCTTTCAGCGGACTTAACCTCCAATATAGCAGCCATTTTCGATGGAAGTAATTCATTCAAAGATCGATATTGGAGACCACAATAGCTAGAACAAGCTTGTAGGCCAACATCATGCTTATAACTAGTCGTTTATGATACCAAACCGTATGCACTTGAAATTATAGGCAGGCTAAATTAATACACACCTCTCTCAGCCACATGAGCATTCGCTCCAAATCCCAGTCGTAGATGCAGGCTTCCGATAAGCTCGACATCTTTCTGTCGGCGTTTAACCATGCGAGAAGGTTATATTTCGTTCGCAACGAACTACAACAAGGCAAAGACACTTCTCACGGCTTCCGGGTGCACACTTGATCACGTGTCGAGAATTAGATCGTGACGTATAAATTATTCTATTGTTCCAGAAATTCTTTAAATTTCCGTTTCCTCTCCTAAATTCATTTTCTCTGTACGTGTTTCAGCGCGTATTTCCTCAAAAAAATTTCAAGAGAAAGTTTTCCTTTGGTTTCTTAAAGATTTCGAAAAATATTCAAGGGATGTAATTTGTGTGATTTCCTACAGAATGGACTAAATTGGATTAGGCATTTGCCCATGCAATATACTTGACTACTAACAATTTCATTTAATTTACCTCCCTTATGGTTTTTTAAAGAACACTTTTTCAGAGTATAAACTGATTGCGTTTTAAGTTATCATCACCAGTTATCTTTTATAGCCATATTTTTAAAAATGACTCACCATTCTTAAATTGTCCTGATCCTGCTCGGTCGACGTACAAGTGGGAGATGAAAAAACAAAAGTTATATTCGAGCACGTCTCAAGGTCTCGATTAATCCCGTCCCCTTTTTGCATCGACATCGCAAACGAAACACTCCACTCTAACTTAAGCGCAAAAAGGGACGATAAAAATATTGATCTCGCTGTCATTCTGGAATTGCTGTACGATAGACAGTGGCTAGGAAATGGCGTAGATAAATGTCTTTGAAAAAAAAAAGACGCTTACCACCATTCAAAATGATCGCCGCAGGGAAATGGCTCTTTAAGTGCACATTCATTTATTGCTGATTTTCATTGACGTTTCTTTTTAACGGTTATGAACAGGAAAACAAACATTCATAATTAAAAAAAAAAGTTTGACAACATTTGCAACTTTTAAAGGTCTTGTAGCGGTGTGTACAGGAGTGTACTTGGTCAAATTAATGAAGGTCGCCTAATTTCTGAGAGGAAACTATCCCATGGCAATTACTGATAGCAGAAAAATCAAACCAGAGAGTTTTGCGTGATTTCGATAAAACAATTTACGTAACCAAATAATCAATATTGAAAACGATTACATTAGTGACCCACTCGACGGTCTATTTTAGAAGACCTGTTACGTTTTTTATTAATAATTATTTTGTTTAAGCGGAAAAGTTAATTCTCAGAATATTCTTTCAGTAGAGTGCTCTTAACTCATCAGGAGTTAAATTTTGCCCGAAAAAGGACATCTCTATTTTCAAAACATATCTAGAATAGCCAATTTAGTGACCTGGCGCCGTTTAACATCAGTTAACTGTGTGTCACCTAAACAGGTCGATTAACTCAATCATCCCGATGCATGCGTATTTTCGAGGTTCGTCTAAGCTTAATCGTCACAGCACTACCACAAAGCGATTTGGTCAATGATATTGTGGGGTTTTCTGATCTTTTGCTGGATTTTTCGAGCTTCCTCAGACTTGTTTCACTGAAAATGGATAGAATTATACATGATCTCTTGACAGTCTTCTTAAAGTCCTTTACAACTTTACAAATTGTCCTAAATTTTACCACCTGCAAAATTAAATTCTTTCAAAGCCGGTATTCATAAAAAAAGAATACAGTCGACTGTATTACTAAATTACTTTGCCAAAGCGTATGAGAGTTTGAACGGAATACAACAGAATGCTGTCTCTGAATGAAGAAGACTATTTTCTTAGGCACCACAATCTTCGTGTTTTGACCCAGACTCCTACGATTGAGGTGATAGTTTCCATGGCAATACAGAATGTCGACACTTATTACCTGTAGCTGGGCTTTTAGGTTACTCACAATCTGAAGTAAAGATACTTTGCTCATCTTTTGCGGGAACTGATTTGAACAAGGGGTTGATTTATTGAATTAGACAAGGTAATCCCTAAGGTCAGCGGAATAAAACGAAACTTCTGGATTAATGATTAAAGGGGGTAAGTTTCTAAAGAAACTATACTGCTGCGTCGGTTGGAGAGTAACAGGTAATTTAGTGTTAACAACTGAGTTTAAAACGTAAATTTCCCACCGTAAAGAGTTTAAATGATGAAGTTTGGAGCGTTAGTCCTTCGTCAATCGCTCTGACGAAGGGCTAACGCTCGAAATGTCGGCCTTTACACTCTTTCCGGTGGCCAATAAACGTTTTCAACTCAGTTGTTGACACTAAATTACCTGTGAAACTTCTAGATTGTCCGGTAATATTCTTCATAACTGTAGTTATTTTGGAAGAAATAAATCGCCTATGCGCCTGTAGCCCATAAAAGGAAACGAAAAAACGCCCTTAGAAAATATATTGAAGCGAACCGGGCAGATACCGAAAATGAAAATTGCAACATCATAGTATGATGTAATGCAAGTAATTTAGTGTTAACAACTGGGTTGAAAACGTAAATTAGCCACCGTAAAGGGTAAAAAAGCTGACGTTTCGAGCGTTAGCCCTTCCTCAGAGCGATTGAAATTGAAATTGAGCGATTCAATCGCTCTGACGAAGGGCTAACGCTCGAAACGTCAGCTTTTTTACCCTTTACGGTGGCTAATTTACGTTTTCAACCCAGTTGTTAACACTAAATTACCTGCTATACTCTCCCACCGACGCAGCACCACAGTTTCTTTAGAAACTTACCCCTTTATTCATTTGAAGTAATGCAAGCTTGGGAGTCACTGAAGTCGAAACAAATTAATACAAAAGATTTTGTATTGTCACAAAGAAACAAGAAGCCAAAGCTGACAATATCTTCTACATTCTTTGAACAGTTCCTGAGAGTCAGCAGATTCACTGAATCGAATAGTAGAGACAATCTCTCTCTACGTTCATCGGCGCGAAGTGGATCGACAGACCTGTTCTCGAAGGCAGCGATGAGATCTTCCGGTAAATGTTCGGCTGGTTCCCACGTATTTTCACTAGGGGAGTAATTCTGCTAATGGATGAAATATTCTATATTTCTTCCTTTAACTCGTTTTGCAACAACACGCTCTACTTCGGAAACGCCCATTACAGTTGGCTTTACCTTCGGACGATATTTTGAATTAGAGGCACGATCGCAAACATTATTCAGTAACGTTGCGTAAAAGCCTGGTTGATGTCTCGCACGCTTCGACATGTTAACTCGAAGGTATTAATTGTCAACTGTCCTTTTCATATGTTTTTATTTATCAAAACGGATCCAAGTGTGAATAATTAACCAACTATTCCCTCAGGCGCGAAGCTGTTTCAGGTGGTCGCTTATTTGTTTGTTTTTCCCTCGATGTTTTTGTAACCCTTAGTTCTTCTTTTCTTTTCAGGAAAAAGAAAGACTAACTTCTGGAGTAAAAGTGTGCATTTCAAGTAAAAACAAGTGACTTATGCATCGCACTGCTAAGTTCACGTAAAACAATTCACTTAGTCATGGGTAAATCGCTGATTGAGCACCGCTATTCTACTCCCTTGCCGCAGTCTTTCAAACTCGAAAAGAATGGCAGGTTCTAAACAACCGGGTCGACATGAAACAATTTCAATAATTCAGATGAAGTTTTGACCAACGGGAGTTTGTTAATCGTCTATTGAGTCAAATAAAAATACAGTCGAATCTGCAAACGCTTTGTGAACAGTGCGACCGGCCTTTAATTAGTGTGCTATTGTTAATTCTATCGCACCTTGGGACTGACATCACGCACCAAACCGTTTGATTGACAGCAGCTGAAATCTGCAGTGCGACTCAATAATTCCCAAAGCTAAATTTGTTGACCAATCACAGCTGATAAGTTCTAGACATGCAAATTGATATTCCGCTCGTTGATAAACTGGGCACTGTAAGTACATGTCGCAAAAGACAATAGCATTCTGCGCGATGGAAATTTTAGCGCTACAATTAAATGACGCATAATTTGGAAGTGTTCTTAACAAATTCAAGAGCAAGTGTTTGCAATGTAGTTAGATCAATCCGACCATCAAATTTGAAGTATGGTATGTGTGTTTAACTATGTTTTAGTATGATATGAGAGTAGAAGACTGCCTAAAGGCTCTTAGCCGTAATGTTGGTCAAATGCTTCAGGGAAGGAAGATTAATACCGTCACTCTCTAACGCCAACATCCTCGAAGAAATTTAGAACATCACTTTGGAGAAGGAAGATAAGAACGACACGAGTTTTACCTGATTATTTGATCATCTCATTTGGCTGAAATGTGCAAGGAAGGGGATTGTTTGGGTATTACAATTCAGTCTTCTTGCGGTTGTAAGGTCAAACAATTTAGAAATAATCAAATCTTTAGCTATCCTCTTAGCTAAATTGCCATCAAATGTCATCGATAGAGGAGTAGTGATTTCAGTTTAAATGGGAAATAACTCAAGACAGATATCAAAGTCTATACGCGCATAAAATCAAGAATTGATTTGCCAATATATAGCTGTTCTCTTAAGCAGTGTTCTCTGGAATTTAAGAAAATGTGCATTATGCTAAAATCGGGTGCTTTATTTACCTTCGCTTTTATCGTCGTTTTCCGTGGGTAATCGTTCAAATCTTTTCCTCTTACGAGAGATCCTCCAAGAAAGAAAGCAGCAAAGTATTATTTCCCATCCACCCATTCCTATCGCTAAGATGAGAGGTTTAGGCAATAGCTTCCCTGTGGCTTTTATGGGTGTGGGGACCATTATGCGGAAATCTGGTACGAGATTTAGACAGAGATAACACACAATGGTTTGATTGTTCGCACCCCAAAGACAAATTTTCAGCCGCATTTTGATTACAAACGTTCATTGAAGTTAATCTAAAAATGCTTATTGTAATCTACATGTAGTTCAGGGAGTGGAATAGATTAAAATATAGTTGTCAGTTGTCATCTGACTATCATATAATACAGTAATCGTTTATACTCACCAGAGCAAAAGTTTCTGAACACCTACCCAAAAGTATGTGAATATCTCTGCAAAACGCCACAGCAGAAATGAAATAGAAAACGGAAATAAGTCCCAAGCTCCTCTACCAGGTCTACGCGCCCATCTTCCTTGCGAGAGTGTGCCAAATATGCGTATAGCCTTCCGTGCAGATGATTCCGCCAAAGACCGCGCTTCTGATCTTTTCTCCAGTGGCATTCACTTCTTATTGCAGATTCCTTCTATCCAGACCGCCACAGCAGAAATGAAATTGAAAACGGAACTAAGCCCCAAACTCTTCTACTAGGTCTAAGCGGCCATCTGCCCTGTGAGAGTGTGCCAAATATGTGTACAGCCTCCCATGCAGATGATTCCACCCAAGATGCTTCTGATCTTTTTTTCAATGACATTCTCATCGCAGATTCCTTCTTTCCAGACCGTATTTCCTATTTCTTATTTTCCACTTTTTACAACATAATCAGCAAATTTTTTTTTTCCAAAGGAACTTTACCAGAGTCATAACTTGCTTGATCGCTAAGATTGATCATATTCAAGGTCGGTCATTTTCAAGGTCGGTCTATTGTTACAGCAATACTACGTTGGTCGTCGTCTAGAGGATTGGGCACACCCCAGAAGTAAAGATTGGATCGGTCCTTGCTCCCACTCCCACAGGCAACAAAATGTCAGAACATATTAAATATGCAGTGTGTTTCATACTTGAAAAGCATACTTTACAAAATCTAGCATAATTTTCAAAACCGAGCATGATTTTAAGCATGATTTGGAAAAAATCGGGCAATGCTAGTACCATAATACACTACTTTTACTATCACAATCTATTAGGGCCTGGTTATGCGTAGCCTGATGATTGGATCCTTGAAAAGGTTTCGTTTTTAAGTACAACAAAACTTTTATCTCTTGTAATTTTTACCTGTCGGTGGTAGGGAGGAAGGGGAGGGGGGGAGGGGATGGAAGGGTTCTGAAACACTCTTAAACTGAGCCACTAAATGCAGCATAATGCAAAATCAGGAGCATAATTTTAAGTACAATCAGGGGGAAGGAGCTGACTCCATTGTTTCCTGGTATAAGCCACCATCGAAACATTACAACCAGTGTAACGTCACGTAGCACGTAGGAGAAGCCAGTAGTAGCGAACAAAAACAGCTTAAACTCTATTTCAATTTAGAATAGCATTTGCACTTTATTGAGAGATAACTGAGAAGCCATGTACACAATAACATTACGATAACGTTAGTGTGTATGAACTTTAGCTGCTGCAGTAAGTCTATGTTCTGTATTTCCTTGGTGGACTGGGACAGAACCTTGGTGGGATATGCCTTGGAAATGGCTCCACGGAGGTGCGTCCACCCTGAGCATTTGTGGAGGGTCGCATGATCGCATTCGCCACCTCCCTGGTGTTGGTGGCGCGTCGTACCTCTTTTAAGAAACGAAGAAACCCTTTTAGTCGCCCTTTTATGTTTGGTGAAATATTCTTTAGGTATATTATGCCACAAGAAGCTCCTTGGGATGATATCCCTCCTCAATCACTTCTACAATTCAAATTCCTAAATGGGATCGTGAAGCTCATTTCATGAATACCGCTACAATACCGTTCACAATGTCTCTTCAATGCCATCACTAACATGAAAAATTGTAAGCTGTACACAGAGATGATAAATGATGAGGAATTCGTTTTATTTTATTAGATAAAGGACAGGACTTTTCCAGGAAAAACAAAGTTCATTTGAAAATATTCACAAAATCTACTGAAGCTAAAATTGCAGACCTGATATGGCGACGAAATTCCCTTGCTAGAGGATTCAACTTTCTCCCTTTAACGCGACAGTGAAAGTACACAAAACGTACCCAACACATTAATTGCTTATTAACCTTTGCGAAGCAAAGATCATACTCATCATTGGAAGAACTATCCACCGTGCAAACTGATGCCGTCTCGGTGGATCGATCTTCCTATGACGGCAATATGTCCATTACCTGAGAACAAAATGGAAGCTTACTTTACCTTTCTTGAAAAAAGGCAGATTTTGATCTTAGGGTGACAGTGGGTGATAAACAAATTCGTTTCTTTCATTAAATGAAGCGATTACCGGCTACAAGAAGAGTAAAGTTCACTAAAAAAAAATTAACATGATCTAAAGAAAGTGAAATTCCAGACCTGAGATGGCGGACGTAATTCTCCTGCTAGAGGATTTACCTCGCTCCCTTGGACATCACTGTAAACGAGAAGAAGACGAAGAGCATGTTTCAATGAAATATGACTTTCTAATTAATAATTTTTAAATATGGAATTATTCTTGACACCACTCTCAGCTACATTTTTACCTTTCACCCTAAAGCTCAACCACCGTCTCTTTCAGAAAATTATGGGAATAACACTTATTTCCCACCAAGCATTCGCAAGTTCAGCTTCAGTTTTAACTACTCAACATTATATTATCCAGTTATCCAACATAATCAATGAAGAGGCAAAACATTTACCTTGTGGACATGAAATCTCTCACCTTTTATCGCTGGTATGCGCAGTGTGCGTCTGGGTCGGACAGTCATACTAGTTCTCCCATGTAAGAAAAAAAGCCTTTTTAGTGGCTATCGCACCGCTAAGGTCGATGGTGATTTGATTTGGTTTTCCCCTTTTCGAAAACCCTGATAGCGCTGAATTTAGATTTATATTTTTAATTCCGTTGCTTACATAGTCATTTTCGATTACATCTTTCCGAAAAACAGTTTATGATTTCGTTAACAGCAAAAAAACACTGCCACACTATGACTAAAGGCATTGTCGCAGATCGCGGTTTCTACTCGCCAAGAAGGAACAACGATGGTCGGTGAAATTAGATGACTTTTCCTTCCTAAAACTCATCGTTGTTCCTTCTTGGAACAAGAAACTCTTTTCGTTTCCAATTACAGATAATTTTGACTACAACGGCAAAAAACTCGAAATATTTTACATTAGCGCCAAAATAATGTTTAGGACCAACATTGAGAACTGTGCAATTGCGTGTGGTTCTGACCAAAAATAAAATCGCGCTTTGAATTTTGCCAAACGTATACTGTAAATAGAGAGACTTTTAAGGTTTCACGATTACTGTCGCTGATCACGACTTTCGCAAGAAGTACTGTCTCCTAAAGGAGCCGTTAATCAGTTCTTTAAGGTTTCTGTGATTCCATCCGCCAAAGCCGTAAAGGGTATGGCCTTGGCGTTGCATGGCGTAGGTCACATGTACATGGTGGATGTACCAGTCAAAACAATGGATAGTGAAATACCCTTCTCAAATAAGCGTATACGACGATGTTGAAACCTCTAGGTCTTTGATTTCGATCAATGCTCTTCTCCTAACATGATAGATTGGAACAAAATTATGACGACGAAGAAAAAATTAATATACAACAGGAATTTTATCTGATAGGTTGACATCATATTACATCTTCAGCCGCTCAAACTCCACCAACCCCCTCCCCTCCCCTCCCCCAATCTCTGACCCAGAGACATTTCAACTTTCAACATTTTCAACTAAAAGCCATAGATATCTTTTTCGAAGTTAACGATGTCTCCGTTTCGTCACCAACTGCCTATGGAAAATCTTTTATATAACAAGCAGCGCCAGTGATCAATCGCCTCTCTTCTCTAGAAGAAACAGGTCACTATATTTATTGTGCAGCCCGTAAAAGCTCTCACAGGAGACAGGTGCAATATCTTTATGTACTTGTCCGCCTTCAATTTTCGGTCTGTTTGCGAACGGTGCTGCGAAGCTAAATTAAAGCTTGTTGTTTCTTACAGCGATTCTTGCGACTGAGAAAAGAGTCGCCCTTTCTCCACGCTTGAATAAGCGTAAATATCTCTTAAAGAAATCTGTAGAAACCTTGAGATTCTGCAGAAAATGATCCAACTTTTTTCGACGACCGTGACACTGTTTACAAATGCAAGCAGAAACCGAGTGGACGTTGAAATCTAGTTTCGTAAGCGCGATGCTATTGGAAGATTGTCTTCTTCTTACTCTATACCAAAAATCGCTCATAATCTTTTGCTATATCCTCAAAGCAAAGTATACATTTGAACTCGGACGCTGAATTGCAAATTTACCCGAAATTCACTTCAATGTTGTTGTTTATCTCGATAACCTTCACGCTATCACGTATCATTTCACCAAAAAAAATACTATTAAGTGACGTCACGGAACACGATTAGTGTCAGGTTTGCGTAGACGTTTCTTTGCTTCCGCTTCACCTTAGGGGGAGGGTACGGTTGCACGTAGGCTATGTGACTGGCAGCTGGGGTGGAAGATCCTTTCCGGATCAATATTTGTTTCTGGGCAACCGAGCTCGATGTCGATTTGTCGGATCACTCACGGTTTCTGGGAAACCACTCGATAAACGATTTTCAACGAGACTCGTTAGATCAATGAAGCGAGCAAATGAAGCTACACAATGCAACGCAATCGGAGTGCGCACACCGCCTTCTATTTGATATGCATTTGGACCTTACAAGGAAGTCTCGTTGATTTATCTATTTATATTTTCGAATTTGTCAGATGTTCTAAAAAAAAATGAGAGGTCGGGGAAACATGTGCAGCATCTCGAGGTATTTTTATTTTTCAATTTAGTTCATTGTTCCATACATGTTATTGTAACGCTCCAGCCATTTTTAAATACTCCGTTCCCAAGCAGCAAACCACCACCTCCGCCATTTTGTCCGTCATTTCTGGCAATGAATCCAATTAATGAGAGGGAGTCAAAAATACCTTCTGACAATACAAATGCGCAACCAATGGCAAGTTGTTAGCAAGGAAAAGAAAAAGATTTAAAACACAAAAACAAAGGAACAATGAGGATGGTACACAGTCCGTTGCTAAGGTCTCCGATAATTCCATTACTGTTGCCGCCAAAAATTCGATTGATTACAAATTCGTACTCTTCTTTTGTCACAGTTCGTTCATGCCTTTTGTTCTGTGCGCATAACTTTCATCAATATTCTGTTACTCTTTCCTGCATAATTGCCTTTTGTTTATGTCCCTTGTATTAGTCTTTTCCGCGGATTTTATTCATTCGGATCAACCGTTTAACTATTCGAACCGTCTAACTGGTTCTACCGTCTCTCTCGATCGCTTTACGCCGCTTTACGTTGCTTTACGTCGCTTTACATCGTCTTTAATTTGGCAGTTGACCCAGATCTCGTGCGACGTTTGTAAGTGTCTTTTGTTTTCCTTTATTTTTGTTTTCTCGTTTGTTAATTTCTTTACCTTGCAATTGAATTGTGACAACTATAACGTGTAATCCATTTCTTGCAACCGGTTACGTATTTATTACTGAACTTCGTTTCGTTTAGCCATTTTGGAGGTGAAGTTGGACTTGTAACGAGCATTTGTGGCTACAACACTGATGTACAACCCTATCAATTGGAGCTTCCTTAACAAAGACAAATATATGTTGGAAAAAGCTAGAAAAAGCCGTTGGCCATCGAGCAGTGGTCAAGTTATTCTGTAGGACCACCTCAAAAGCTATGAAGGCCAACCTCAAAGCTAGCCTGAAGCATTCGCCGGACCAAGTCGTTCTCTATGTCGGCTCCAATAACCTTAAATATAAAAGGTGTTGCAAGATGCTGAATCGATCATAGACAAATCGAAAATTCATCCGACGCCACCTCCGCTATATCGAGGCTTACTTCCACAAGGTATGAATTCAATAGAGCGGTGAAAGATGCCAATAAACATCTAAAGAGCTAGTGCCGTCAGAAAGGATGGAAACTTATCCAGCATCTAAAGATCACAGAGAATGGCCTTATCAAGAGAGGACTGCATCTTAGTTATAAAGGTAATCAAAACATTTTTAACAACTTTAACGCGCTCTCCGCAGATTTCCTGCGTGCTCAGTGTATTAAATCCAAAAGTGAATCCCGTATACTGAATGAAAGCGGTAGAGAGGGTCCAACATAGGTTTGGCAGGATGCAGGATGAGGCTTAAAATCGAGGTGGGATGTGGAATACGAGATACTTTAAAGGCGAGATGCAGGATAAAGATAGGAAGGCGAGACCGGGACATACTCCGATTCGAATGCGGGATAGGGGTTGGGACAGGTATAGGCGAGCTCATAAAAAGTATTTCTTTGCTTTAGAAACGGGCTTTATTAATGCTCCCGTATAAATCGAGGTTGACATGCCTAAATGATTCAGTAGTACGTCCAGTTTTCTCTGTATTAGCTACAAATGTTTACACGAAACACCATGGTATATTCAGTTTTCTCGCCCTCGCAATTTTCTCTCACGAATATGTCTGAGTGATCATTTGTTTCTGTACGATATTATCGGTTTTTTGAGGATTTCTCCCAGCAATGGTCGTTGCTCTACTAAATGCCACTTGGTCATAAGGATTTTTTGTAAGGTTTGGAGATTTGGAAATGTTGGATAGTATTGTCGGTCAGCGCAGGAAAGGGCTTGAACTTTATTACAAATGAAATATTTCTATTATCAAAATACGATGGAACTACAATTGATAGGATTTTCCTACGATAAGAAAAGCGCAAATGTAGTCATGTGGAAAGACAAGGAGTGTGACTACATCTCAAGCGCGTGAAATAAACAACAATAAGGAGCTCACCATTCTTTGCTTGCGAAATGTCAGCTGAAAGGAATGTTGAACAATCGTGTTCGGTGTGGGAACAGGCCCTGTAATCAGCATTATTTATAAATGAATTCATTATAATAATAATAATAATAATAATAATAACAACAACAAAATTTATTTAGCGCCATTTCCATGTAGCCCAATGGCGCTCTACAATCAAAAAAGAAATAGAAAAGTAAATCTAACCTGCTTATGACGAACAAATATGTAAATACATGGTATCCAGTCGTTTCTTACCCATGGATCTTTCGTACCCAGACGATTTGCACCCAGGCTTAGACTTTTCGTACGTACTTTCGATTAGTTCGTGCCCAACTCTCTGGTCGATTCGTACCCAACAAATTATGACACAAAATGTTTAAAACAAACAAATAAATTTATTTCATTTATCCTAGTAATTGCTAAAAAGCTAATTTCTATTCACAAAAATATTGAAAAGTTATCTTTTAGTTAATACTCTAGAAAAATCGTAAACTAGTTGACCCATCCTAATATATTGCCTACTACCACGCAGCGCCTACGACTAAACGTACTTATTCTACATAGGAAGTAGAACGTGTGGGAACAGGCCCTCTAACCAGCATTATTTATAACTGAAATAATAATAACACTAATAATAATAATAATAAAAATAATAATAATTGCAAAATTTATGTAGTGCCATTTCCATTTAGCCCAATGGCGCTTTACAATGAGTAACGAAATAGAAAACCAAATCTAACCTGCTTATGATGAACAAGTATGTGAATACATGATTTAAGAATATCTCATGAAGCACTATTAAAAACATATGAACCTCTTGCGAGGGCCATATCTATTGCTCAGAAAAATAAAATAACATAAAATAATGCACAAAAAATGGTCTATTCAGGAAAACTCGCTAGGCACTTGGGTGAATAATTTCTAATTTTAAATACAGCGATTATCTATACCTTTTAGCAAGTTAAAAGTGGGGGCATATAAATCTCCAACGAAACAGAGTTACGCTTAGTCTTTCGAGTCCCAATGAAGCCCAAAATCCTTGAAATTACAAGGTTTCAATGATGCGAGAGGTCTGAGAACTAATTTTACCTACTGGCTGGCTTAGCCTCTTGATTGAAATTTACATTAACGTGTCGGGTTGGACAGCTGTTTTGTGGTAATAGGGTTAGCATCGTAGCAATCGTAATGTAGGCAGAATCTTTTTGTTAAGTCTCTTGGGTTTTTACGAAAGAAAAGTTGAAGCTCTTAACTCGGAGAATGGGCTATTTTTGGTAGAAAAATCAGCATCTTTCCAAAGTGCCGGAGGGTTGTTCACATCTCTGATCTTGGAAATCTTGTACTGCGCCGGTTGACTCTTGACTTGGGAAGCATTTTCAAGTAAAGATTTCATGCCGTTAGGGGTTTAGCTGGTGATGGGAAGGGTCTTAATGAAGCGGGGACGGCCTTACGAGGATGAAGACCTCGAAGAAAAAAGAATATCGAGTGAGTTCCCTCCAGTTTACAGTGTTTGTGGCCGAAGGCGAAGTCTGGGAACATATACGGACACTTGGTGAGCCAAACGAGGCGAGTCATCTAATATTTGATAGATCTTAAATTTATTCGCACAAACATTCTAATTCTTATGATAAAGCACAGGAGCTTATGTGTTGTTTCAAACTGCCCTCCTCCTACCTGGTACGACTCGTGTGCATTTGACTGTCGTTCGTGCCAAGGGAGTAAGGAATAAAAAAACCTTACCCTCCTAGGGTGGTTACCAGGGTAATTTAAAGCGGAGGTGTCAAGTGTTTCTATAGGGAGTACAAGTGTCTTATTTTTAAGGTCAAGGAGTTGAATGGTATTGAGTTCGCTCTTGTGAAAGAATTAAACATTCTTAAAGATGGGTAAGGAACATGTTGCCATGATCTTAATAGTTATCACTGGCTTTACAGAAGTTTAAAAACGACATTTAATAGCGGTGATACAAGTAGATTTGCTCTCACACTGCAGTGATGCACTCTGTATGAGAGTCATCTGTATTGCTATGAAAGGTGACCATTTTGATGTAAGGCCATACACTGTACCTTCTTTTTTCGTCACCAATTAAACAAGTTTTAAAGTTTTTTAAAATAGTCAAATCAATTGCTTCTTAATGAGTAGAAAGTAATATATGTTCCCTGATCTTACCTTCTACAAAACAAATAGGTCCACACTGCTTTCGTGTGTCTTGAACAATTATAATAATAATAATAATAGTTAACATTTCTAGAGCACCAAAATTATAAAAATATTCTAAAGCACCTTACAAAATATTCTATAGAAATATTAAAAGAATTAAATGATAAAATATGAAAGATATTAAAATGTTAAAACTATTAAAAATATTAAAACAACTGAAAAATGGCTACACTGACTGTTTTGAATTTCAAGCAGCAGTTTGTTCCACAGAAGTGGCCTGGAACGGGCAAAGATGCAATCAACAAAGGTCTTGAAATTAGTTCTTGGGATCTTAAGAAGGCCAGGAACGTAGGTGGTGACCAGAAATGGAGTGTGGCTGCAGATGTTCTTCTCAGTGAAGATGTGATAAGGTGAACGAAATGTGATCAAACTTTGGAATCCTAAATATTAATTGAGCAGCATTGTTAACCACCTTCTGGATACGATCTGTCTGGTACTTGGGATGCCAAAGAGAAGAGAGTTACAGTAGTCCAAATGTGAAGTCACAAATGCATCAATAAGAGTCTTTGTGGACTCAGGACTAAGGAATTTCCCAATTTGGCAAATAAGATGAAATTGTGACAAGATGAAACTGCATGGTTACAGTTATTCTGCGCCATAGGTCTGCTTTGAAGGTATGCTGAATGGATGTTGATGGTTGCATCAGCATGCTTAAGTTGACTGGTTTTCAAAGAAGTTGTTTGATAGCCTGTTTAACAATTAGACATTGTGTTCTGAGTTTTGTAAGTAATTAAACCTTTTTAGCCATGTGGTCACATGGTTTGAATTGGGTTAACGAGAATCAAAAATGACTGCTCAAGTATGTGCTTCAGATGACATCTTATAGATGAAACTGCCTCTTCTATTGCTGAAACTTTCATTGTCACAGGTAAATCAGCGCTTTAAAGACTGTGGTATAAGAAATCGGCAACAAAGGAAATATAGTTTGTAATTAAGATTACAAACACCTCAAGCTGGAAAGACAAACTTTTGAGTGAATGATCTTTCATGGTCACATCATGCAATATTCCAAAGACAACAAATGCTCTGGGAACATAGAGTCATAGTATCCCTGGATAGCCTACCTCAAATTTTACTTGAATCCATGTCTGGAATTTTTATTTTCAAGACAAATTTACGGCATTTTCCCTCTCTTTCTTCACCCTTTTGGAAGACTTAAACAGGCTTTTTTGCCCAGCCTTTCACCATTTTCTGTTGTGGCCAGAACCACAGCTACTTAATACCACCTTGAATTTGGCACTTTGATCTTGAAAATTCCAGTGGAATTATTAAATTATTGATTTCAAGGCTGAGGCATGTGTGTTGCTGATGGCGTCTGTGATTGGTTTAGGTATAAAGCTACTTCCGGTCTGAGGGGGGCAAAAGTGTGGACTTATCTTTGTTGTTGGATTAACTTTGGCAGAATTCTTAGCTGGATAAATTTTTGATAAATTTAGTGGATTTATCAGGCACAAAATATGCACACAATATCACATTGCAGCTAGTAAGCTGAATTGCAGAAAATTTAAAGTAATTTTGGAAAAAATTTAACATTATGCATGATCCTTAAAAACTACTCTACATGGTAAAATTACATTATAAAATCTGTTTATTAGCATCAAATTTACTAATTAAGGCTTAGTTTATGTAAAACTGATATTTACTCATTGAAAATCGTTTATGACTAGTTAAAACTAGGAATTGTCTTTTCCATACACAGATGGTATAAAAGAACATTAATTTTAAATCTGTCAATTCTTGTGAGCAGTCTTTGGAAGGTTTGAGTTTTCTATGTTCTGTACTTTAGTTGGGGCTTGAATGGTAGCTTTAACCCTGGCATTTAAAGCAGGCACATGAAGGCTCCCCCAAAGGGGAATGTAAAGAATAAAAAGGATCACTAGGCAAAGATATGTATGAACTTGTAAGAGTGGCAGAAGGGATTGCCACTTTCAGATGAGTTTATGGTATTAACTAAATGTCTTCATGATCTACCATTTGCTCCTTAATAGCCTCAAGTCTCCAAGTAGGGAGATTGGTTTGGTGCATTAATGTCTCATCTGCATGTTTGGCCTGAATTAGAATTGCTTTGCTTGCTGGTTAACTTGAACCTTCTTTGCCTTTGTGTCTTTCCAGTCTCCCAGAGTAACCATGCTGTAGTTTATTTCCTCTCCTAGAAGTCTATTCTGAGTAAACCTGCAATTAATGATTATAAAAGCTAATTATAATAGTTATTAGGAGAGTACAGACTAAATTACGAATAAAATTATTTAGAATTACAACATGCTTTAAAATCTACAAGTGTACAAACTAGTGAAAATTGAAATGTTTGAGTGAAAATATGGTGGTCTTTGATGATATCTTGGGCAGCTAACAGTTCCATGATAAAATTGTAACACTGCAGAAACCACAGCACAGGGAATCCCTTTCACATCAGGACATTTATGCTTTGGGCACTGAACCCAAACCAGAGAATTGATGCATTCATTTCAGTTCTGTGTAACTTAACATTACGAGGGTGGGGTGCAACAATTGGGGCAATTGACCTGGGGCAAGCAGTTATCCCTTTATCAGTCAACATTCTTGTTGCCAGTCAAACCAGGAGTTCTTGTCAGGGGGACAAAATCTGTGTTTCTTTGCTGAATCTCCAGCTTGGATAGTGTGGTGTAAGATGGCTATCAAGTTCTTTTTAATGGTGTAAACAGCTACATTTACCTCACTATCGGATGGATTTGAGGTTGACAGAAAGTTATGTGTAATGGTTAGACCATGGTATCTCTGAATCTTCTTTACTTTTTTGTCTGAGGTGGCCACACCCTCCAACTGGCTTTTTCATGTGAAAAACACTTGCCTCAAGGAAATTGTAGGGCATTAAATATACAGAACAAGCAGAAAGCAACAAAATTATTAATTGAATTACTAAAGTAATTTATTGTAGAGCAAACATTGCCAAACAATAAATCAACAACTATGTACCTACTGTCTTATACACATAGTCAAACAGAAACTGTACAACAAAATTGAAACATTTTTCAGAGAACTGTTCAGAACAATTGAAGTTGACCACATGTTAAATAATAGAGATAGTTGAGGAAAATGGGCTTAGATATACTAGCTTATATCCTTTTCTTTTAAAATCCCTTTCTTCATCTGAGCTTTATGATCAATAGTCTGATAAAGCCAGGTTGAATCTAGACTCAGCGACTGGTCGATCAATGTCAGATTCAAAGAAGGATGACCTTCTTGATGTATCGGGTGTTGTTAATCATAGTAATAATGATAATAATAGTAATGATAATTTGTTATTTGTACTAATTGACCAAAAGCACCTATCAAAGTTGCTAATGCGCATGTAAATTACATAAGTTTAATATTTGTTAATTCAGGAACAAATCTGAGGTGTTTGAAAGCTAAAAGGAATGACTAAATGAAAATGTCTTAACCTTACTCTTAAGGAAACTTAAGCATGCTACAGTTCTTATTTGGTCTGGTAAATTGTTCCAGGGTGAGGGAGCAATGACTGAAAAAGTGCAATTTTCATAGGAGTCAAGATTATCCTCAGAGACCTAACAATTCCTTGTTGGTAGGGTGGAGTGGAGTGTTAAGGAGTCTGCATCAACAACTTTATTCACAGGGGGTGTTTCTCTAGTTTGCCTTTCTTTTCTTTCTATAATGGTTTAGGACTTTTTACTGGTCATCTCAGAGGACAATCAATACCTCAAGAGGAAAGTCTCGGCAAGTTAGTTGTCAGGTTGATTGTAACTTGCTAGAAATCTATCTCATGAGCTCCCTTTCAAGACATGTGCCTCAGGTAAAACTATACATAGATATACATATAGGAAGTCTGTGATCTGATTTTTCTGTTGCACAGTGCTTGATACGTAGAAGTAGAGTGCAATATGTATGAGATAGGGGAAAAAACAGAGACTACTTTCGTCCCTACTAGCCTGTTTTGTGATTACTCACTCATCAGGGGATTTTATTGTGAAGAATATTCATAACCATCATTTATATAATTTACAAACTTGCATAAAGGCATGGCGGGAAATTTCAATGCTTTGTTCAATTGTTACACAGTAATTTTTTGTTTCTGTGGTGGTTAATGAGGACACGTGTTCATTACGTTTATTGAGTGATGATAAATCAGGTTGGCTTCCGTTGTTGTAGGGTGATCTTGATGAAAGGATGTGCCATAAAATAAAGTGGTCAATGTTATTTTCTTTAAGGGTCCAGATATGTTTGCTGAGTTCAGTAGAGTTTCTGTGTTTTGTGTGTTGGAATGATGTGGTGTGGTTTCTGTATCTAGTCTTGAAGTCGTTTTCTGTAAGTCGGATGTATGTTTCAGTGGTGCTGTTGTCCTTACGTGTGACGGTGGCTCGGTAGATTAGTGATGACTGGAGGCAGTTTCCGTTAAGTGGGCATTTGTTTTTCTGTTGGCAGCTGCAAGTTTTGGTGTCTTTTGTGTTGGTGTTATTTGCGGTGTCATTGAGGGGTTTGGATGAATTTAAAATGTGTTTGTTGTGGTTGTCGATGGTCTGCTTAGTGTTATTCATGCAGCTGTAGCAGGTTTTGATTGTGTTACTATTGAAGATTCTTTTAAGTTTGTGGTCTTTCGGGAAGTGCTTGTCTTCTATGGCAAGGAATCTGTGTCTGATATTGGTGCTGACATTTTTGCTGAATTGGGGTTTGTACCAGAGTATGTTGTTCTGTTGACTGTCTTTTCGTTTGTTAGTTATGGGTGGTTCATAATTTAGAGTGGACTGGTATCTGCATTTGTCAAGTGCTTTTTTATATGGAGCCGCTCCTCCATATCATAAAGCACTTGATGAATGCTTTTTGATATGGAGGGGCGGCTCCATATCAATAAGCACTCGAAGAATGCAGATACTGGTACACTCTACACTACAAACCACCCACAACTAACAACCAAAAAGCAGACAACAGAACAACATACTCTGGTATGACCCCCATTCAACAAAATTGTCAGCACCAATATTGGACACCAATTCTTTGCCCGAGTAGACAAGCATTTCCTGAAAGACCACAAACTTCAAAGAATCTTTAGTTGTAACACAATCAAAATCAGTTACAGCTGCATGAATAACACTTAACAGATCATCGACAACCACAACAAATGCATTGTAAATTCATCCAAACACATCAATGACACCATAGATAACACCAACACAAGAGACAGCTAAACTTGCAGCTGCCAACAGAAGATCACATGTCCACTTAATGGAAACTGCCTCCAGTCATCACCAATCTCCCAAACCACTGTTGCACGTGAGGACAACACCACCACTGAGACATACATCAGACTTACAGAAAACGACTTCAAGACTAGATACAGAAACCACACCGCATTGTTCCAACACACAAAACACAGAAACTCTACCGAACTCAGTAAACATATCTGGACCCTTCAGGAAATAACATTGACCACTTTATTTCATGGCACATCCTTTCACGAAGATCACCCTACAACAGTGCAAGTAAAAGATGCAACCTCTGCTTCAAAGAAATATTACTTATCTTCCACCAACCTGAATTATCATCACTCAAGAAACATAATGAAGTTGTCTACTGTGTAACAATTGAACAGAGAATTGAAATTTACCATGACGCCTATTTGCAGATTTGAATAATAGGCATGGATATGCATATTATATATATATATTCCTTGTAGTTTACTTTTGTATTTATGGAAATAACAGAAATTTAGGGGATGAAAAGATGGCAAAAAAAGGAGATTATACACTATAACATCTGGGCTTCATAACACATTTTAGAGGTGACCTAAATAGTTGAAGCAAAGTATGCCTCCTTAAAGAAAATGTTTGAATTTGGAAGCAAAATGTTTATTACATGAGGGCTTAAGGCTGTTCATAGCATTACACAACTGTGTGGCATTGCATACTAGCAGCTGTT
The DNA here is from genome assembly GCF_036669915.1 of Pocillopora verrucosa. Taxonomy (NCBI): domain Eukaryota; kingdom Metazoa; phylum Cnidaria; class Anthozoa; order Scleractinia; family Pocilloporidae; genus Pocillopora; species Pocillopora verrucosa. The sequence continues at coordinate 10,346,245 of NC_089312.1, forward strand.
TCTTAAAATAGGAGAAACCTTGTCCCTGCAGGGCTGGGGAGATGTGTTGAACTTCTTAGTGTTTGTCAGCATGAGAGTGGCAAATTTTTGCGAATGGTGCTACTTATGTCATCCATGTACAATTATATCATTACCCATTACAAATAAGAAAGAAAAAAATTGATAAAAGCTAAAATTACAGTAGAAAAAATCAAAATACAGTCTGGAATATCTATTCAAAGACAAGTCTAACCCCTTGGTATGATCTTCATTGCAAACATGTAAATATCAAGATATCAAGACCACTAAAAAGAATTCTTTGGTTGAATAAAAAAAGTTCAAAGTTCGATTTAAAATCTATTTACATAGCCCTGACAGTGTTTTTCTCTAGGCATAGGTGTATAATTTTCATTAAATTTGTTTATCATTACTACAACTGTGTCATTCTATTAAATCTCAAATGGGCATATGCATTACTGACAATGTATGGCACACAGCATCTAGTTCTCTTTGTTCACTTTTACACAGTTTTTTTCACTTGTTTACTTTGATTTACTGACCTTCATAGATTGCTGTCTAAATTGCATATGAAGCGAATTTTTGTTTCCTTTTTCTGGCTGATAGTTGTATTTAAAGTTTGAAATTATTGGTCTCAGTTCCTGTTGACTCAGTGACCATTTTTTACGCATAAAATGTGGTACTTTATACACTGTGGTACATACAAATTTAAAATACAAAATACTTAGAACACTGAAGAGTTGTTCAAATGAAGAGCCAGGAGGCTAAATAGCCACTAAGTTTGGATTGGGATTTTGTGACTGGGCAATATGTATTGGTCAGCATACGGGGTAAAATGCTCAGAAAAGCAGGCTTTGTTTTTGATTAAAACTTTTTCATTTCTGTTTGGGTGGGTGTTGGCACTTCTGGTTTCAGAGTGGGACTTTCAGTGATGACTTCGATGTTCCCTTATCGAGATTCTCTATTGTTTTGTCAAGGTCAGTTTTTATTTTCTTTGCAATTGTCTGTTCTCCAGAGTTATTGCACACTCATGGTTTACATAAATTTTTTGGGAGCATATCTGGTGTTGTATCCATGAATACTGCTTGCATATTGAAATTAATTTTGGAGTAGATCCACTTAAGCAGGCTTTTCTGTCATAGATGCAAAAACTTCAAAGCATTGTGTTGATACAAATTATTTACTGCACAACTCTTGCATCTCCAGTGTCTGAACAAGTCATGTGAAATACCATCTTTCTTTTGTTGTATTGTGAACCACTAATTACCTGGGGAATAACTGAGTTGATAAAGGATTATGTCAAGTGGGAAGACAGTGTTTAAAGGAAAAAAATGCAATTTGCAGATCCTGAAAGGTTTCTCTCAAAAACTAACAGAACTACCTATGAAGGTCTTTTATAAGTGAATAGTAATTAAAATAAAATATTCTGATGGATGTGGTCTTTTGGCTGAGTTGACTGAATTTGTGAGGAAGCTGAATCCGTGATTTACAACATTGGTTTACATCAGTAGCATTCTTATGAACCTTCAATAAAATTTCCCCTAAAAGAAGCTTGGAAAATTTGACTTCAGATGATTTGAGGTCATTGAAGCTATGTTTCTATGCATCATGACTGCCTAACTGCTGGAAAAATTGCCACCTCCCATGAGGGGTATATTCAGTGCCTAATTAAGAAGCATCCTTTGGCACATGTAGATTTATTGAATTTTGGACCAAAAACCATAATTGAAATTTGAAGTTTTTCCGATAGGAGCTGGCAAAGAAGTACACATTGCTCGCACAAAATGCTTTCAAGTTGGAGTCCAATGTTTTATTAACAGTTACAAATGTAAAAACATAGAAAAAACCAGGAAAGATTTATTACTCGACGTTTCGGGGTCATCGTGACTCCATTATCAAGAGACTAGTTTAAAAACATGCAAATAAGGAAAGGTACAAGAATAGCATAAATTAGAATGAACGGCTTAAACAAACACCTTGGCGCGGATGGAATCCGTTTGCACGTTCAGTGTTGGCTTACGCATGCGAATATACAACATTTCATTAACAAGGCAATCAAATTTGCCGTTACATTTCGCGATGACGTTGAATTGCTCGATCAAGCGTTCAGGCATTTCACTATTGTGCTGGAGGTGGTAGTGTTTGTAGATAGAAGATGATTTCCTTGTGTGCCCTTCTACGCGCTCGTGTAAGTGACTACGAGTATAGCCCACATACCCTGCATCACACAGGTTACATTTAAATTCATAAACGATACATTGTTGGTTAACAATAGGGGGCTTAATTTCGTGTTGCTTAAGCTGTTGATCGAGCTTAGGGCTAACGAACACTGGTTGGACAGTCACACTTAACTTCGAGCTTAGACTGTTCAGTTGTTGTTTAACATGATTAGCTGACGACTGGTCCTTGAAGGGTAACACTAATCCCACAATCTCCGATGGTACGTCTGGTGATGGACAGGGCTCTGCAGATGAAATCCTTCTCTCAACGAACCGCTTGATTGTAGTTTCAACCAGTGGCTTTGGGTATTTCAAGTTATGAAAAACCCCTCTAAGGCGGTCACATTCCTCGGAGAAGAAAGACCAGTTAGAAGATAATCGATAAGCGCGATCCACCATGGTGTTAACTAGGCTGCGCTTGTATTTAATGTCAACATGACTCTGGAAATGCAGAAGGAGAACCGTGTTGGTTCTTTTGATGTAGACCTTGCTCTCAATCTTTGGTGCACGGTTAAGCAGTTCAGTTCCTAGAAAGGGAAGGGATCCTTCCCGTTCGACTTCCATGGTGTGTAAAAACGATGATAAAAATGCCTTTAATTTGTTCATTCATTAATCTTCTCTAAGTTTGGACCATAACACTTGATGACAATTCTTTTGTTAAATTTTCCCTACATTGTGATTTTGAAGATATCTCTTCCTTGCCCATTTTTTGATGTATGGAGCCATGACTATGCATGATTGTATTAGTATATCAATAGAATCACCTTTATAAAATTGTGAAGATCCTCATCACTATTCAAAGCTGATGTAATGCTTGCCAATCAAGCAAAATATTTTCAACTATAAGGGGTTATTTGAAATGTGCAGTAGTACATCATCATAGAGTAATGTACTTTTGTTCTATGTCACTATCCAGTTTTTGTTTGACTGTGGACAGTTTGTGCTGATGGGGGTCCAAAATTGGACTTTACTTGAGTTTGCTCTTGGCTTTGTAATTGACAGGAGAATCTTGATTAAAGTAATAAAATATACAGCGCGTCACAATGCTTGTGTGATCAAACTGTTGTTGGGGTACTGTGATATTTGCACAATAACCAACAACCAATTTCTGAAGTGTCTGTGAGTGCATGGAAAAACATTTTCTGCTTTCCCCAAAGCTCATTAACATAGTGTGAAACATTTATTTAGACCATTTAGGTACTTTGTATGGCTGGGCTATTTGTGCTATTCATGCTGGTTGGAATATTTGAGCCAAATAGGTCATTTGTTACTTCAAATAGGTCATTTGTTACTTCAAATAGGTCATTTGTTACTTCTGAATTACTGGATGCTAATTTACATCACTTGACTCCCTTTTACCTGTTTGATCATTTGTGCAAATAGCTCCATTATGTTGATTGGGTCATTTGCTCCAGTTCATCTCTTAAGCAAATGTATCATTTACGTCTGCCAGAGTTTGAGGCATTTTAGAAGTGGGTATAATTAAACTGTGAGAATATCCACGATTGCATGGCTATTGATAGTTAGGTATGTTTATGATTGCCTCATTTGTCTGATCACATGTACCAGGAGACAAAAATTAGTAAATACCTTGCAATAACCAAAAAAATGTATTATTGTCCTTAATACCTGGACATGCGTCTAACAATAAACAACCAATGACAATGAGTTAATACAAATTGTTGGGATATGACCAAAGCATGCAGTATGATAAGGTAATTTTAGGACGAGAAAGTCAGATGTATTCATACTTCTTTCATTAAACAACCTCAATGGACCCCTTAAATTTAAGGACCTGTAATCTGAAATGTGCAATTAGACATTGGACGATAGAAGGGGTATCCTACTCTCGCTGACTTGTCAGACCCACAACAACAACAACATACTTTATTGACTTTCCCCAAGGGGGCTTTTCAAAGACAATGTTATAAAAATAATCCTATTACAATTAAAAAATCCTATTTATAATTAAAGATGTTTTAAAATCTGAATGTTCTAAAAGAAAAATAAAAGCATACAAATATATAAAATTACAACTCTTTGAGTAATTTGGTCCTTAAACGTTTTTTAAAAACCTTAACGGAGTTGCACAGTTTAAAGGAATTATCCAAAGAGTTCCATAAGTTTACAGTTCTATAGAAAAATGTTCTCTGACCGCTAGCTGTTCTAAAGAATGGAATTTGCAAAAGCTGCGAATTTCTGGTGCTACGTCGACTAACCTCGGCTCGCTTTATGAATTTTGATGAGAGGTAATCTGGAGCCTGACCAGTCATGCATCTGAAGGCCATAGTAGCGTTCCGGTAGTAAAGCTGGCTTTGAACTGAAAGCCAATTTAGTTCCTTGCGAATTGGTGTAACGTGGTCAAATTTACGCGCACCGCTAACAATGCGGCATGCGAAGTTCTGCACCGCCTGTAACTTGTCAACATTACATTTTGAGGTATTTGACCAAACATTGGAACAATAAAATAACCTGCTGAAAACTAAGGAATTAATAATCATCAAAAGTGTACGTTTGTCGAAAACATGCTTGACACGGTTTATTTGGCCGAGGCGGGACATGCACGAGGAAACGGTCTTAATTATGTGTTCATCGTAAGTTAAATTAGAATCCAAAATCACACCAAGGTCTTTGGCGGTGTCTGCGGGGACGATGTCCTCACCCATAATGGAAAGGGAGCGAAATTGCAATTTTGCACGCATCTGCCTGCTGCCAAATATCATCAGCTTGGTTTTGCCAGGGTTAAGTAACAATTGGTTGTTGGAACACCATTCTCCTATTTTAAACAAGTCGTCTTCCAAATCAGCAATTGCATCCAGGTTGTCTTTAAGTTCGAAGGAAGTGATGAGTTTCGTATCATCTACATAACTCTGAGTGCTGCATTTCTGTGGGATCGATGGAAGATCGTTCGTATATATGCTAAATAGTAGTGGGCCTAAGATACTTCCTTGAGGGACGCCGTTGGTCACGGACAAAGGCTCAGATAGCGTTGAATGGATTCGTACTACTTGTGTCCTGTTGCTTAGGTAACTACGAAACCATTGGAGAGCGTCTCTGGAAATTCCGACATCTTGCAATTTTAAAATTAACGTGTCGTGATTGACGCTATCGAAAGCTTTGCTCATATCTAATAGAACAACTGCCGTTAACTTCTTTTTGTCAATCGCGTTAAGAATTGTGTCTGTTGTTTCAATCACAGACGTTTCACACGAATGCCATCTCTTGTTACCGCTTTGGCTCTTTGATAGGGTGTCATTCGATTGCAGATACGAGGTGAGCTGATTATGTACTACCCTTTCGCAAACCTTTGATAAGACTGGTGTAAGTGAGATGGGTCTATTATTGTTTGCCTGTTCCTGGTCGCCCTCTTTTGGGATTGGTGTAACCACAGCTGTCTTCCATTTTGATGGAAAAACACAGTTTTGAAAGGATGCATTAACAATAGACGTTATTGGGTGAACAATTGGATTAAGACAATCCTTGATGACGCGAATCGGGATTTTGTCTATCCCTGGGGCCTTGTTTGAAGGCATCGCTGCTATTATACGTTCTATTTGTTTATAATCAATGGTACTCAGTGTGAACTGGTCAGAGAGAGCGTATTGTCTCGGTACAAAATAATTCTGATTAAGTGTTAGGTTGCATTCATTAGCCAGGGACGTAAATTTGTCAACAGTGCTCTGACCAACAGATACGAAAAACTGATTAAATTCGTCTGCAACAGCTTTGTCGCTCTTACTGTATGTTCGCTGAGATGTAGATTTGCAGGGGATGCACTGGCGAATTGCTTTCCAGATATTATTGGTGTTATTTAGATTCCTCTGGATTTGTTGGGCCACAAATTCCTGTTCAGCAATTCTGATTTCCCTCTTTACTTCCTGTCTGAAATATCTGTAGGCAGTCCAAGATAGCGGATCATTTGTTTTCTTTGCTTTCTTACGCCAATCATCCCTGGTCTTCATCAATCCCCGGATGTTGTCTGTTACGCATGGATTTGGTTTACAGCGTGCTTTGAAGGTTTTAATTGGAGCATGGCGGTCGAGTATCTCAGTAAATAGCGAATCAAGTGCATAAAGTTTGTCCTCGACATCGTCGAAAACATCAACTATGGACCACGGTGCCAGTGATACGTCGTTGCTAAAATCAACAGGACTGTAGTGTTTAAAACTTCTGGTTGTAATATAGACGGGTTTGGCGCGCGCTTTCTTCAATTTTAAGGTGACATAAACCAAGTCATGGTCGCTAATCGAGCTTTCCATAACCGTAGCCGTTTGAACTTGTCTTGTGTCCGATGCAAGGATAACATCTAGAACTGATTTCGAAGTCTCTGTAACTCGTGTTGGCGTGTTGATCAGTATTGACAAGTTATAGGAACGGCAGAAATTAACAAGGACATTAGCTCCAGGATCGTTGCTATTCTCAAGTCTGCAGTTCAAATCTCCCAATAGATAAATTGGAACATTGAACGACGAGGCATAAATAAAGTTCTCTGTGAGATCTGAATCGAAACAAGATAACGATGCGTCCGGTGGTCTATAGGTTGTACAGACAATGAAAGACTTCATGTTCCTGACGTGGATTTTTAGCCACAGTTGGTGAAAGCCAGAGGCCGTGATAAGAGATATATCGCTCAAGTACTCCGTCCTGTAATTTCGTGAGACATAAGCACATACTCCACCGCCAATCTTCGCTTGTCGGTCGATACGGTAGATAACATAGCCAGGAATTTCTATTTCCAAATCCGTAACTGAACTGTTGAGCCATGTTTCGGATACGGTAAATATGTCAAACTTATTTTCCAGTACCGTTTCCTTTACAAGAACGAAATGCTCACGGCATTTAAGCGAGCGAACGTTAAGATGTGCAATCTTCACATTGCCATTTGACTTTTCAGACTTGTTTCTAATAGAGCTGTTTGCTGGTCCAGGGTTAAGTTCAACATCATGTAACAGTTGTATAACAGGTCTAAAGGTCGAGGTTGAATTGGCATAATAGGCTGTAGTAACGTTTGCTCGTTTCACTCTAATAGTGACATGCACGTGTGCCCGCCATTTTGTATTTTCTATTATGCAGAGTCTCCAATCCCAGTTTGCCACTTTAACCGACGTAGAGTGCGGGAAACGTAGACCAAAGTACTCATTTGTAAAAGAGTAGTCATGTTTACCTTTCCTCGAGGTATGAACAAGACACAAGAGGAGTACAAGTCCAATAACTCGGGAGCTCAGAATCACACATCCGCCCTCCTTCATGACAGGCTCACTCTTCTTCCACAAAGTGAAAACTTAAGATTTCAACCCTTTGAGCCCAATAGTGTACACCTACTGATAATGGACTGATATTTTGAAGAGAAAGTCGAAGCTAATCACTCATTGGGCTTAAATTATACTGAAACAGTCAATCATCGAGGAGCAAGGTCTTACCCTATATCTATGTGCAAAGTTTAAGACCAGGGTACCAAATGAGAAGTTCCCAAAAGTAGAAAAGAATATCTTTAAAAATGCAATTTAACATCAAATGGAACAGCTACAATGACTTTCTCGTTACAGTACTTAAATTTAGACTGGCATTTGCACTGTACTGAGAGATAAGAAGCCATGTATACAATAATATTCACTAGACCGTTATTGTGTATGACCTTTAGCTGCTGCGATAAGTCTGCGTTCTGTACTTACTTGGTGGAATGGGATAGAACCTTGGTGGGATATGCCTTGGCTAGAAATGGCTCCACGGAGGTGCGTCCACCCTAAGCAATTGTGGAGGAACGTATGATCGTATTCGCCGCCTCCCTTGTGCTGATGGCTTGTCGTATCTCTTATTACACAAGAAACTAACTAAGATATGATCCCTTCCTAAAAATTCCTAAATGGGATCGTGTAGCTCATTTCATGAAGACCCCTCGATACCATTCACAAGAGCGGTTCTTAAATAAGGTGGTTGATAGAAGAACTCGATTTCTTTCATTATTTGATTAGGACCTCGTCAATCTCATCTCAAATATTGAAAATTGTAATCTGTAGGCAGAGATGATAAATAATGTGGGAATTCGTTTTCTTTTATTAAATAAAGGACAGAACTTCTCAAGTAAAACAAAGTTCCCTTTAAAATATACACACGATCTACTAAAACTGAAATTGCAGACCTGAGATGGCGACGAAATTCTCTTGCCAGAGGATTCAACTTGCTTCATTTGACGCCAAAGTGAAAGTACACAAAAAGTACACAACAGAGTTGCAAAGCAAAGATCATAGTCGACATTGGAAGAACCATCCACCGAGCAAGCTGATGCCTTCTCGGTGGATTGTTCCCCCTATGACGGCAATATGTCCATTACCTGAGAACAAAATGGAACCTTACTCAAACCTTTCTAGAAAAGAAGGCAAATTTTAATCTCAGGGTGACAGTGGTTGATAAACGAATTCCTTTCTTTCATTACGTTAAGCGATCGCTGGCTACAAGAAAAACGACGTTCATTTAAAAAAAATGATCTACTGGAAGTGAAATTCCAGAACTGAGATGGCGGACAAAATTCTCTTGCTGGAGGGTTTACCTTGGGAAGAGGACGAAGAGTATGTTTCAGTGAAATATGACTTTCTGATCAAGAATTTTGAAATAAGGGATTATTCTTGACACCACTCTTCACTGTATTCTTACTTTTCACCCTAAAGCTTAATCACTGTCTGGCATCCAGATTTAATTTTCAGAAAATTATCAGAATAACACTTATTTCCCACCAAGCATTCGTCGCAAGTTCTGCTTCAGTTTTAACTACTCAACATTACATTCTCCAGCTATCCAACATAATAAGTGAAGAGGCAAAATATTTACCTTGAGGGCATGAAATCTCTTACCTTTTATCGCTGGCATACGCAGCATGCGTCTGGGTCGGACAGTCAGGGTGAAAATAAGTCAATAGAGAGTTTTAGATCCACGTGTGCTCACCAAAAACGTCAAACCGCGGTCAGCAGTTTCTGCTTAGAAGTTAGAAGTTTCGAGACATTCAGCTTTTTTGATCGACGTCGACTTTCACCTGAAAAAAAATTAACACTTGTGCCGCCATCTTGAATTACGCAAAGGATGGAGGTCCTTCATTTCAAACATAAAATGTAGCCAAAAAAATGGTTTTCTAGCGTCCCAAACGGATTGTTTATAAAGAAAAGACTCTACCTCACATATATTTGTAGGATATACGTGAGAACTTTCCAACAGGAAGAAAAAAAGCGTCGAGGGAGTTCAACTACTTGAAACTGCCTTGCGCGAAGTTCAAACGGTGTACGACAAACGGCGAATGTGACCGCTGAAGTCTGGTCACGTGACTCCCAGACGTTTGCGGTCAAACGTATTTAGAAACAAACGTGCATCTAAGACTCCGTAATATATATTTAGCCGGACAATTCGATCCAGCGGACGCATGTTGAGAAACAAAGTTGTAAACGCATCTGATAAACGGTTAAGAGTAAAAAAACACGAGCCTACATCGTTGTTCCTCTTTTATTCTGTCAATCCGAAAGATTATTTCTCTTGTAACAGCAAATATTATTGTCAGCATTTGAGTTAGCATCCACCGAGTACGTTGATGCGTTCTGTTGTATTCAATATCCAATCCGTAGAAACTATTTTAACTGAAGGCCTGAACCACATTTTTTCAAAAAGTAGAGGGGCGTAAAACTAATGATACCCTTTTTTTTACTACTATCAAAACACACCTCAGACTACAGGAAACTTCAACTTCGTGTTTTTGGTATAAACGTGATTTACTTACTCTTTACTTGTAACTCAGGATAAGAGATAATGTTTGTTTCCCTTCTCACTTGGTGTGCATAGTCAGTTTATTGTACTCTTTCAGCCGTCCTTCTGCTGCACTTCGCATTTCCTCATTCCTGAATCATCTACGTGGAACGTGAAAACAAACGTATAGGGTTTTGTCTGATGCCAAACATAGTCTCCCAATGTAGAGAATGGATCCCGACCAGTACTTCAGAAAGAACCGGAGGTTTGAAAAAACCAAAATGTTGAGAATGAATAACCCCAACAACCGGGATGATAAAGATTCTGATAGTCTTGCTCATTCAAGGTGTCGAGGGTCATACACATGGACAATTTGTGTGAAAATAGTCACCTGTGAAAAGTTCGAAACAAGAATTTTCTTCCAATGTCAGTAAAAGATCCAGTGCGCGAGAAAAAATGAGCCAACCACGTCAAAGAACTTTAACTGACCTTCCCTTTGAAAATCGACGTGGAGATTTCCTCGTAATTTTGTTTTTTGATTTACGGAGCTGTTTTTAGTTGTTTTAAACTTTCTTTCGTGCAAATTTGTTACCACTTTGTTAAGAATTTTTTAAAAAATCTGAGTTTTTATTTTATTCAAATGTTGTGGTTATTTTAACAAGTTCAATATATATATTTTTTACGGAGTTTGGAATCTGGCCTCTTTTTTGTTGATGAATTTTTAAAAATGATCCCTTCAATCTTTTTCGGGAAGTGATGCGAAATACGGTACGACGATACGAAATACAAGCTGACCTCTAGATAGCTTACCCACTGGCCTATTCCGAGAATCCGAACAAGGCAGTGCGATTTGCGAAAATTTCAGTTCAGCGTCGAACGCAATGCCGTATCACCCTGGCGTTACTACACTATGTGTTTGTTCCGGAAAACGATGCGCCACTTTTTCAACCGCGAAAAGGTCACACTAGCCTTCTCATGTAAGGAAAAAAAGCGTTTTTAGTGGCTATCACATTGCAAGGGTTGATAGTGAGTTTGATGTGCTTTTTCGCTTTTCTAGAACCCTGATAACGCTAAACTAAGATTTACCTTTGAAACTCCGTTACTTAAAAGATCATTTTCCATTACATCTTTCCCATAGACGGTTTATGATTTCATTAACATGCAGCAAAAAAGACTGCCACACTGTGACGGAAGGCATAAACGCAAATTGTGAGAAAGGTTTGAATGTGTCTGTTAATTGACGTCACAGAGTCTAATCAATTAAACGTAATTGATGTTGCGCGCGCTTTTCTACTCGTCAATCGGTGAAATTAGATGACTTTTCCTTACTAAAGCTGCTTCCGAGGTCACTCAAAAAAACTTAACACATCATAGGAAAATGAACAATGATTCCTGAGCGGTCAATGATCAAATGACTACGCTGATGAAACGTTTGGTGATCAAAATAACAATGCTTTTTATCAAAATGTTTTTAATTACCAGTAAAGTAGCTTAAATTTCTCTTTTCCGTTAATGAATGGTAAAGGCGTTAGGTCATAAAGCAATTACAACTGTTCGTATTCTTCAGTTATGGCTGGCTTGTCTAAAAACCCAAAAGAAAATTTACCTGAAGGTGCGAGAACTCGTCAAAACCCTCTAAAACTGAGCGAATGATAAAAGAAGGCTTTGCGATTCACTGATTAGAGGTTTTTCAGAAATCCTCTTATTCAATATCATCAGGCAAAAATGTTCGTCACCTGACCTATTTCACCAAATACAGGGTTGCCTCACCCTGTATAGATATGAGTTCCCAGGCAGATGAGCACATACAGGAAAATCTTCAGACAAAGGAAACTGGATTATGGACTATAGAATCGAAAATGGCTGTAATTCATTTGCCTCGAACAAGACTCACAAACATAATAAAGGACTCCTATGAAAACCATGATAAGGCTCTAATAAGACTGAACTTATGCACTTAATGCAACAGAAGAACCAGTCATACAGGTCTTTAACTCAGTGAGAGTCCCCGTTCTCTTGTCAGCAGGAAAAAGCCCAGCCCATTTAGAATCAACAGTTTTCGCGTAGACTCTCGTCATGCAATTACTCTTTGAATCACGGTTATTTTCTAAGTGATGCTCGCTCCCACCACCTTTTACGTAACTTAGTGGAAGTCCACAATGAATTCAAAACTTGTTATGGAAATATGGTAAATTTCGTCTGTGTTTACATTCAATGAAAAGAAATTGAAGCTGATTTACATAAACATTCGGACAGACTCAGTTATGTCACGTTTTTCTATAAAAGGCAATTATGCTTGCAACATAAAACAAAATATTTGAAGTTTATCCCTTTAAACGGCAGAATCGCCTATGCATTGAATTCCCCTACTGAGTAAATGTTCGCAAAACGAAACATTACGCAGTTCATTTCCTCATCAGACCTTGAGATGAAGTGTTTAATCGAATCGGTGGGCGAAATTTACCGCAACTCTTAAGAGGTCAAAAATTCAAGCTGTCTCAGAGGATTTCTTTCACTTGCCTATTAGCCAAAACACTAGATAGATAAACACCTCTCCACCTGACTCAGGTAATGGCTCCCGCTCATTTTTGTCGCAACATCAGTTTCCGTCACTTGCATGTTTTCAGGATTACCCTTATCACCGGGACCAATAATTCCGCGAATAGTTTATTTGAAATGCAACTTTGCTCAGCCAATAAATCATATAGTGACTTAAAGGGTTTCATTCGATTCAAAAAATATTAATAATTTTCTGACACCTAAAAGGCCGTTCTGCAGTTTCAGACGATAAAACACCGGTTAGTAATTAAAAGCAAAAAAATGAGCCAACCTTCACTCCTAAAAACTAAACGTTGAAGTGTTCCTCGCAGGTTCAGAGCAGTCCTTGTCAAACATATGTCAATTGAAGGAAATCCGTTTTTTTTTCCTTTAATCTGAAGTTCATTGTTAAGGAGGATGTTCTATTTTATTTGTTCTATACAATGACACGTTAGCAATTTGGCACCGTGCACGGAATACATTTTTCAGTTCTTTCGCTTTGTGGGAGTAAAATTTGAATGCCTCTCACCAACAAACTTTGTAGCTATTCATTCAATAGGCTAGTTAAAACGCCTCTACGAAGGTTCAATTTTAAAAAACGGCCTTGACGAGGACAAAGGGAGTGCATAATGGCTCTCATAACAACAAAATATATAGAAACGTAATTAACTCTTCAGACGCGAACGTGGAATGAATTTTAATCCTCACTAAAAATATTGCTTTCATAACTAAATGATTAGAAATTCAAACTAAGTTTCGTTTTTAAGAAGAACTTCGAACCCGAAAAGACTTTAACATCCTCTGTGGTTCAAGACTCCTTCCTAGCTTTAAGGTAAGTAAATTTTGTTCTGTTGGGGTACAATTCAATGCTGAAGTTGGAGAGACGGTAGATTTCTCTGGACGATTATTAACCAACCAGTCTATGTTCATTCATGACTTCTGTGTGAGATCTTCATCAAAGATGCTGTTTTCACAGGTACTCTTTTGTTTTCGTTATATGTCAATGCTAATGTGTCTTTGGGAAAGATTTAGGGAATTATTATTATCCGACTTATCGTAAAATAAGGTAAAATCGTTGACAAGGGAAATTAAGAGGTACATGTATACTCCATTTATGATTCCAAAACTATTTGTTGATCTTGTGTTAATTTTTGCATTAGAAGTCATTACCCACGGCGTCCGCAATAAAAACATCGAGTGGATTAACAACTGTTAGAGACAGCTTTCCTTTTTCAATTTAAAAGTGGAACGTCTACAACACGTTAAATATCTTCCGTTCTTAGTTTTCTTTCAATTTCCTCGTGTTTCAGTGTAGCTTTGCGGTTCTAGCGGTGAAGTGATCGATTGCACCGAATACACATGATCGCAGTAACTCACGCTATATTCTGCTAGTAACAGTCAAGAGCTGGATGTGCCTATATCATTCGGGCATTATTTCATAGCTTCTGTAGTAAACTTTTACGTGGTTTCGTCAATTGTTCTCCGGTTCCCCTTTGACAAGGGATAGAGGGTTATAGTACACTCTTCTCGTCCCTCTTCACCCATAGTATAATCTGTATGGCCAAAATTCAATCGAGGGTTCCTCGTTCCGGTACTTTTGCAAACTACTCTATTTGAGAATCTTTTGCTTAAAAATGAAAGATTTCTGATACACGTCAACGGTAAATAAACATTACCAACATGATCAAATTGATATTTAATATGCACCAATGACCAAGCTCTTTCGGATAAAAGGACTGGATATTGTTCTCGTTAGTTATTTGCAGTTAAAACGTGCGAAACCGAAAAAAAGAATGCAAAAAGGTGAAGGCTAATACCCAGTTTCCTTTGTTTTAATGCACAAATTAATTATCCAACAGATAAGAATCGAGTGATTGAGCGAGGGAGTGAATGTTAGGTCCATACATAAACTTCATAGTAAGTCATACCATGAGATTATCAAAAGCTCCTTGAGGCTACTTTGTGTTATGTCTTTAATATTCAATTAACAGATGAGTACGTGAACCGTTTGCCACCCCTCCCATGACGCATGACGAACCTTGAATGACCATTTGATTGTCATCTTTAAAAGCGTGCAATCTGTGCCCAAGAAAGTAAGAAAGAAAAGAACTCCAAAGTCTTCAAATTTACCTTGATAACAGTCCCAAAAGCTGAGATAGAGATTTTTGTGGCACCGCGTAAATAATTTCAACCAGTCTTGTCTTCAAGATGATTTTCGCGAAGTGTTTGACTCCCATTTGGCTCTATATTGCACGTTTTGCGGCTGATTTACCATCTTCTGAGTCTTTACAATATTCATTAATTAAGCCTATCAGATTTAACCTGTTTTGAGGTGTTACGTATCTCGTTGGATTTTACCTTTTACACTATTACCTTGTGAGCTATTTCGCTCCTGGTCTGGCTGCGTGAATCTTATTAGCAAAATATTAAATTTTATTACTTTTGTAGGCACAAACTGGATTTTCAGCAACAATTTTGTGTCTCTAGTTGATTTTAAGACTTGAGGCCCTTTGCTTTCCTGTTAAGTATTCTTTTTGCATGTTTAAAGAAGGAAAAACCAACTATTTCGATATTCATTTCAGCGTTCGGCTGCGACGGATGCAATTTTGATTTATGTCGATAACTTCATGTACTCACGCAAACATTCCCACCTTTGTCCCACCTGCCTCCAGATATATGATCAGAAGACGGTAGCACAACTTTGGTAACAGAAACAAACCTAGTGGGGGAGGCAGGGGATAACGGGTTTAATCAAAGTTGTTATGCATAAATTAATTGTATAAATATATGATCACAAGACGGTAGCACAACTTTGGAAACGGAAACAAACCTAGTGGGGGAGGCAGGGGATAACGGGTTTAATCAAAGTTGTTATGCATAAATTAATTGTCTGACAGATAAAACTGAAATCGGGTGAGTGAGTAGGTAAGCAAGAGAGTGAGCAAATGTTAGGTCCATACGTTAACCTCACAGTATGACTACGTCACACCATGAGGTAAAGTGATAATTGTATAAGTTACGAAGCATTGAGCATAGCTTGAATTTATCAATGTCACCTACGACTGAGACTGTGGCAATTAAAATGTAATAAAGAAAAACAGTATGTTATAATTTCTCACATTGACTCCACGAAATCAGAGCTGCGTATTGTCAACTCGCCTTTACGGCTCGGAATGCTGGCGAATGACAACAACAACAACAACAACTTTATTTTTTCACCCCAAAATATACAAGAAAAAATAATATATGCATGCCAATATGGCTGCCACGCTCTTTAGAGCTCTTGCAGTTTTCTATATTTTTACCTTCATAACTATGATAACAGTCGAAAGAGCTTATCGAAATCAATCTTTAACATCAAGATGCATTAGTTGGATGGCTAGATTTGAGCTGAGAGTATCCCGGTCTCGAAATCTCCGGGTAAGAAGGGCTATGGTGAAATGGGACAGTCGAGGCATGGTCTTCCTGGCCGCCCCTGAGAAGTTTGTTGTGCTCGACATTACTGTTAATATGGATGTCCATCCACATCCTGGACCTGAAGAAGTGGATAATGACCACGGTAAACGAAAACAGAGCTCCAACTCCTCGGACTCTGCTTGTCAACCTGCAATTGGGTCAGTCAGAATCCATTGCTCTCACAATCGTGACAGGCTACTTTCGCTGAGACGTTCGGCGGGCCGACCTGCGCCTCATGTTTTCGATACCCTTAAATCCCTGGGAATTCTGAAATACAGAGGTCCGGGATTACGAAGATTGGGGAAAATTACTAAAAATATCTCTGCATCGCAACACTCCGACAGATGTCGACCCATTGAAGTTGTTAAAACCCGGCGGTTTGCTAGACCTTATCGCTTCCAAGATCCCGCTAAGAACAGATATCTTACAGCTATTCCTCGAGAGCCCACTAAATCATCTACCGATTGCTCGGAGTTTGCCGTTCCCAAGTGTATGTTCATCAATATTTGCAGTCTCGCAAAAACTAAGAACAAAGTGCGTGCGGCGGTTGGACTTGAGGCTGACTTGCGATCTAAAGATATTGATGTTTGTGTCGTATCGGAAACACACCTCAAACCGGCACAACCGGATGCGATTGTAAATATTGAGAACTATTCCATCTTTCGTAGAGACAGAAATTGGAATGGCAGAGATATGCGCAATAAGGGTGGGATTGCTATATACATCAGGAACAATCTTGCAGTAGAGGATGTTTACCGCTCTAGTCTTTATGAATTAATTTGTATAACTCTGCGACTTCCCAAGGGACATCGATTTGTAATATGTGGAGTTTATCATCCCCCAAAATTTAATTATGCAGAGATCGATCTAATGAATCATCTTGTAAATACCGTGGATAATATACTAGACAAACATCCACAAACAGTTGTGTTGTGCGGTGGCGATGTCAACAAACTGGATATCAAACGCTTCGAAGAAATGTCTGGTTGGAATGCTCTGGTTAATTTCCCCACCAGAGGGAATTCTTGTTTGGACAACTGTTTCACGAACCGCACGGATCTCTTTTCAAAGTGCTATCCCTTTCACATGCTCTCCAAGACGGATCACATGGGAGTTATTTTACCACCCGGTATAAAGCTTCCACCTATCCGCCGTAAAGTATACGTGCGTGACCAAAGGGCTCATAGAAAGCGTGATCTGTATATCGCGTTGGCGAAGGAAAACTGGGATGATATGATACAGGAAACTGATGTCGATGAAGTGGTTGGTAGGCTCGAAAATACCATCCTAGGGCACCTGGATAGCTGCATGCCTCTGAAAACAGTGCGCATGTCTTCTAGAGACCCGGGCTGGATGACTCCGCTCGTTCGATCGATGATACGAGCCAAATCACGCATATCACTCAGTAATCTAGACCGTCTTAAAGTTATGAATAAAAGGATCTCTGAAGTGATTTTCAGAAACAGAAGGGACTTTATCGCCTCTATTGGAACTCGGGATTGGTGGAAAAAAGTGGATAAAACATCTCAGCGCCGCAAGCCGGTGATTTCTCTATCTCTTGGCCACTACGAACTCAACGCGTTAAATGACTACTTTGGTGACCTATGTACTGACCACGCCTACAGAAAGCCAACACCTCTGGAGATTAGTGAAGATCAGGAAGTCCCAGAAATCTCAGAGCGACAAGTCCTGAATTCTCTTATGCGTATAAAGAAAACAGCAACCGGACCAGATGGCATCCCGTATACTATATGGAAAGACCACGCCGAGCTATTCGTTCCAGTGATCACCTGGATTTGGAATCTGTCTCTTAGAACACACGCCTGGCCTGTCTCTTGGAAAAAGTCAGACCTGTACCCCTTGCCGAAGGTTGATATACCTAAGGGAATATCAGACTTCCGCGGAATAAATGTGACACCTGTCATCGCAAGGTGCTTTGAGAAAGCTGTCTTAGGAACACACGCAAGGGAGACCTTCGATGAACATTCTGGGATCTCACAGTTTGCATACATAGAGGGAGGGAGCTGTACCAATGCTCTACTGACTATCCAACATACTGTCAATCAATATCTTGATATCCCAGAGTGCAAAGCGGTACGCCTATTCGCTATGGATTTCAGCAAGGCTTTTGATAGTGTGAAACACGATCTCCTCTCACACAAATTGAAGCAACTCCCCCTAAATCCTTTTATAGTTAACTGGTATCTAAGCTTTTTGGAAGACAGGCAGCAGAGAGTCATTAGAAATGGGTTTATTGGAAAATGGAAAAGTGTCAACAAAGGTACCACCCAAGGAAGTGTCAGCGGGCCGCACTTGTTCAATGTCTTTCTCAGTGATTTAGAGATACACTTGGACAATAAGAGCGTGCTGGTAAAATATGCAGATGATACAACCATTATCTCGCCTGTGATAGGTGATAATGACAATTCTATCGCACTGATTAATCAGTTTTCCCAGTGGTCTAGAAGTAATGGTATGTGTAGCAATCCATCTAAGTGCAAGGAAATCATTTTCCGCAAGAAAGGTTGTACAATAGAGTTTCCGATGGTGTCTGGAATACCACAGACAAAAGAGCTTACTATTTTAGGGGTAACATTTCAGGAAGACAGTAGGTTCATAACACATATTCGGGAAAAACTAATTAAAGCAAACAAGTGCCTGTTCATTTTAAGATCTTTAAGGAAAGAAGGATACAATCAGGCCGAAATAGACCATCTGTTTCTAAATCTGGTTCTACCAAATATATTATACGGGCTGTCCGTATTTGGCGCTGTAAATTCCGAATTAACAACAATCCAATGTTTCTTAGATCGATGTTATAAGCGCAAGTATACATCCGATCACATTAATGTTTATGAATTGTTAGTTCAACAGGACACGCGTATCTTCAAGAATGTTTTTAATAATACAATACACCCTTTAAGAGCTATAATGCCAAAAAAGAAATTAACCAAGTACAATCTGAGGAAAGAGACAAGTCACCATCCTAAAATAAACACTGATAGGTTCAAAAACACGTTTGTTAATCGTTTAATTTTTAAACATAATCTAGTCTTATAATTTTTATCTTGATTTTCTCTGTAATTTATATATATACCTTCTTTTAATGTTGTAACATAGGATATGTGATTATTTATCTTATGACTTAATAAAGATTCAAGAAGAAGAAGAAGAAGAAGAAAGAAAAATTTATAATAATAGTACAGACAATGATAGGGGCGCTGGCTGCCCGAAATAATCTAAGAGTTAAAAATGCCAGGCAGTCAGTCAGACAGAACAAGACCTCTCAAAACTAGCATCCTTTCACACAGCTAACCTCAGGAAGATTCTGAGAATCTTCTGGCCTCAGAAAATATCAAACGACCAGCTACTGAGGCAAACCAAGCAGGAGGATATTCGTACACTTGTCAACAGGAGAAGATGGAGGTGGATCAGTCATGTGATGCCGAAGGCCAGTAACAACATAGCAAGAATTGCAATGCACTGGACACCTGTAGGCAAACGAAGCAGAGGGCGCCCGAAAACAACTTGGCGCAGGACAGTAGAGAAGAGACTAAGGGGGCTCAATTACAGCTGGAGCACCATTGAAAAACTGGCTAAAGATAGACAGGGTTGGAAGGATTTCGTTGCTGCCCTATGTGCCACACAGGCATGATGGGTAGTAAGTAAGTAAGTAAGTCAACAACCCTCCACTCCACATAATAAACAGAAATCTTGCGATTTATCTCTGATGAGTTGCTTGACATGCTTAAAAGTCCGCCCTTTCTAACCAGGCAACATTACAAGAAACTTATCTACCATTTTGTTAGCACCTGGAAAGATTGAAATGGGGGAGAAAAATGACAATAAAAGAAAAAATTAAAAAAGTAGTGGAGCTTACTAAGACTAATGCCACTCACTGAAGATTTTAATGAAATTTGTTCCTTATTTTTCACACAGGGAAGGAGAAGCATAAGAAGATACAGGAGTCTATCTAAACACCGAAGTCAACCTTTAAGGACGCCTTAGGTTTTTCCTGAAGGCACCGAAATAGGAGCATTCGTTCTGTGAATAACGTCACGTGTATGGCGAATAACACCACATGCACATCCTATGCAGTAAGTATCCACGTATTTTTTTGTTTACCGCATCTTGAAAATCTTGTCGACCTTTTTCGTCGGAAATTAGATGTTTTCATTTGCAGAATCACCATAGCTGCGATTTTTAATTACAGTTTAAACGCATATTGCGAGACACCCGGACCAAGTTACAAAAAACAGAAATGATTGGTTCACAAAATATTGCTCAACGACCACCGCCGAAAATGTCTCTCTAAATTAAATGTTAGCTCTACAAGTTTTCGCACAAACCAATTTCTAACTGCATTCGTAGTCGCCTTTGCTGTAAAACGGATCTACTAAGACACCGAAGTCAACCTTTAAGGACGCCTTAGGTTTTTCCTGAAGGCACCGAAATAGGAGCATTCGTTCTGTGAATAACGTCACGTGTATGGCGAATAACACCACATGCACATCCTATGCAGTAAGTATCCACGTATTTTTTTGTTTACCGCATCTTGAAAATCTTGTCGACCTTTTTCGTCGGAAATTAGATGTTTTCATTTGCAGAATCACCATAGCTGCGATTTTTAATTACAGTTTAAACGCATATTGCGAGACACCCGGACCAAGTTACAAAAAACAGAAATGATTGGTTCACAAAATATTGCTCAACGACCACCGCCGAAAATGTCTCTCTAAATTAAATGTTAGCTCTACAAGTTTTCGCACAAACCAATTTCTAACTGCATTCGTAGTCGCCTTTGCTGTAAAACGGATCTACTAAGACTTCTTATGCGTGATTCGAACCCTGTGTTTGAGTCCGCAGTCCCCTTTGAGATCGTGTTTACTCTTTTTGGAAACTGGCCTTAAGGAGTCACCCACGAGACAGGCAAGAACAAACCGAGAAAGCACTGGCGACAGAGGAAGCCTTCCGCTCTCCTTAGTTTCCGCTCTGTCATACCTACGTTCATACAAAAGTTAATATCTTCTTCAAAAACATTCCTGCCTTTTTGGGGTCGAATGGGTCAGTAGTTCACCATGAAACTCACATTGGAGTTTTTATTCCCATCCTTTAACACATGTAAGACGATTTTAATCTCCATGGCACCGACTTCAGCGGATTTTTAGGCTTATGAACATGACCAAAACCGAAGCTAAATGGGTATGCAAACTTTTCTTTGGTAAAATTTACAGTCGAGAAAACTTCTTCACCTAAGATATATCACACCTTAAGTAAGCTTGGATGTTTACACATATTTAAGTCACTTTATCTGATCAGAACAACACTGAGATTTGAATGACCTCCATAAATCGTTATACCATCTCGTCCAAGCTGGTATGCATGATAGCGTCTCGGGATGATTATTTATGATCATGTGTTAAAGGCATGTGCTTAGACTGGAATTATATCATCGACCAAAGAATTATGGAATCACGTTTTCAAACTTAACCAATACTCGAATATAAATTAGCGACTGCGGGCAGAATGAATTGTTTATGTCCGTTGCATTGGTAACGCAAAAAAACATGACCATATAAGGTGGTTTTGTACTTTTGTTTGCCCATATTTCTCACATAACCCTAAATGAAAATGGTTTTAACAAAAATTATTTCTAGTTTGTGTGTAAATTTTTTATTGATAAGGTACTTAATTGGAGGATTTTAAGGAGAAAACTCAGGCTGGTATTAAAAACATAACCTGCAAGGTTATACCCATGAACCGATTTGCACCAGGTTCAAGATAAACAAACAACTACCGAGGTGGACAGACAAAATCCTCTTCGTAAAATTAAAAAAAAAACTCGGGAGGGGTAGTGCACCACCCCCCCCCACCCCCCACCCCCTTGTACATCCAAGTGTTAAGTCACAACCAATGGCCCATTCTCATCCCCATGGCTACTCGTTTACCCGAACCGTCGCTCGTATCTCGATCCGACGAAAAGGAAACGAGGATTCTACAAACGACATGTCACCCAGGCATGCTTCTTGAGGTTAGAGACCAAGAGTTCAACTGGGTTCGATGACCAGGTGCAATCACGTTCCCAGAGGTCACGGGTTGAAAGAGTGTAGCAAAGCAAGGGCCCTACCCCCCGTTTCACGCACGTACTAGTTTTATTAAAATTCACGGGTCACGTATTTAGAAGGGAATACTTCAAATCTCTCTTCTTGTGTTTAAGGTTTTAGGGAAATCTTGATGCCGTTTACGAAATGATATACGGGTCAAGTATATTTCAGGTCACGTATATTTCGTGCACCTCTCTGGTTCATAAATTCACGAATCACGCTCGCCCTTCTGTAAGATTTACGCTTCACTTAGTAATATTGGCCTTAAATCATCACTCGTCAAATATTTTTTTTAACGGAGACTGGTAGTTTTCATTATTAACAAAGCCTATCGTAATTGATTCAATTTAAGGGGGCAATACTGGAATACCTGCGGTTTTGTCTTTTCAGTGATAATATTAGCGGCAAGTTTTTAAACATAGCGCTGTGAAAACCTCACAAACTGCTAAGAAAAAATTCCTAAAAAAATCTATTTAACAGGTGCTCAAAAATTGAAAACATTAACCGATCAAGATTTGCGCGTAGATGCACACAGCGTTAACAGAAAAAAAAAAACCAACGTTATGATTCATCGTTCGTGTCATTATGCCAGTGAAGTCACAACCCATTGTCTATCATAGGTTAATTCTTGTTAGAATATTAATTGTCAATATTTGTCATGATCGAGATCATGAGTCACGAACAAAAACGGCACGCGCTGCTAAGTGTAACACGTTGTTAGGGTGTGGTGATTATTCATTTGTCGGCAAAACTACGATAATCCGCAAACAAATCTTAACGAAATATCACGAGAAGGTGTTAAAAAAATTTGTATTGTGTAATCTTATCGGGTTCTTTCAGGAAGATTTTAAAACTGTGACGATGGTCTTTTACAAGGACCCGGACCACAAAAAAACCTTAAATACTCTAAAAAGAACTAAGAAAGACTTATTAAGTTTCAGGACTTTCGGACGGGACACAACAGAGACGGGAGCTAATTATAAAACTGTTGACGGCCAAAATGCGGTTCACCAGGGTTAACGAATATAGTATATAGTATGCCGGTTTTTAGACAACATGTTCAAGAACCAGAAATAATTAATATAGAGTATGAGAACGGACACGCTTTCAACTGCATGGATATTTTGCACTGGAACGCAACCTATCCAAAATAAAGAGCAATACTATTATTTTCCATGCACTTTTGTCCTGGAGGGAGGGGAGGAAGGAGCTTATTATGAACCTGAAGGTTTTAGACGGTAGGGTTTTTGAGGGGTAAACAAGGTAGAAGCCCACTCAGTCGGAGCTTATCCCGATTTCCATGTTGCATGAAGCGACTAAGAGTATAACCACTCCCCCCTGGATGGGATGCTAGTTCATTGCAAGCTTACCCCTCAGGATTTCATCACACCTCCGTGACAATTCGCTGTTATCCGTTCATAGTCTTGGGTGGAGAAAGACACACTGAGAGAGTAAAGTGTCTTTCCCAAAAACACGACTGACAGAGTGACCCGGTTAAGTCTCGAACCTGGATCCTTTCGAACTTGGTGTCCAGTGCACTGATCTTCAGGCCATTGCTTCTTCTACGGTTTTAAAGGGGTGGGGGTAGGGGGTAATTTAGGCGTGTACGTTAATTTTAGGAAATGGCCTTCCAAAGATCCTGTAGTTTTACCTTACAAAGATTTTAAGAAGACAATTTTGTTGAAAATTTCCTCGGAATATGAAAGTCCTGAAATATTGCCCAGTTGCTGGTTAAAATGTAAAAAAATCTTCAAAGCCGACGAAAGTGCTTCAAAACTCCAACGCAGCTAGCAAAGACTGGGCATGAAGAGAGCAGTTGCATTTTATTTCTTTTTGAAAAAATCTCTATCATTTAAACTATTTAATGAATAAATTTCCTCATAAGAACAAAATAAAATATTCATCAGATTTCACACAATGCCAAACACATAAGTCTGCTAAAAATAATTTTGAAATATGTTGACTGAAAAACATTGTCATGTTAGTTTTCGGCTATGATACACTTCTAAGTCACAGTTTTGTCGACAGCACTTATCTCGCCCACACAAAGGCACTTGAGTTTAGCAAAGTCATTGAAAAATCTTCATATCGTGCCCAACCAATCGTGCTTCATATCGGGCCAACCCAGATGAAGGGTATTGGAATGGCAGTTGACGCACAGGCGAAGTTGTGACCGGCCTTCATTCAAGGAAAGAAGGAATTAAGCATTCCTTCCTTCCTTTTTTTCTAGTAGCACAATTAACTTCTTACCATTTCAAGTCCTTAGCCGTGAGAAACGCAGCGAGTTATTTGGTTATTGAAAACATCACGTTCGAAGTGTGACTGTTTCCATGTTAACAAAGATGTTAGCGGAAGAAACCGCCCACGTTAGAACTTATATGAAATCAGCGTCCTATATTTATTCCGTGGATCACTCGAGAAATTCAATTTACTGCATCAATGCACAGATTTCGCAAACTCATGAGAAAATCATTGTTGCATTACATTCAAAGTTTTCTACAGTCTATCACATGTAATGGAAAAAAGCAACAATTATAGGTACTTACAAGAAGCGTTGATCATCTTGGGATCAAAGGCGCGTTAATAGCTATGTTTTCTTCTCCATAACTAAAGTTTTCTTTTTTAATGATGACCTTTGAGTAATTACTATGATCAATATAAATTAAAAAAATCAAAGACTTCACAGCGGCATAGAAAGACCAGAAAACATGCCAATCAACAGCTGAAAAGATGAAACATAAAAACATTTATTTACGCGGCACATTTATCTCCTAAAAAAATAACTTCGGTGAAATGTTAGACTGATATCATCCATTTCGGGTCGAGCCCGGGATTAATGCGTTAAGAATGTGTTCAAGTGACTAAGTGACAGTGTTAATACATGATTTTAATGAGTCACAAGTTGAGATTAATTATCTTCTTAATGAGATAGTTTTAAAAGTTAACTTTGGGAATGAATCTTGACAAAAGCTTGATTTACACTGTTCTGATTAAACCGATTTCTTCGGCATCCTGATATTCAAAGGCCCATCAATTTTGATAGCAATCCGCTCTATTACAACTGTAGCATGGACATGCGTTATATTGACTAAAGAGACAGATCCAGAAGCTACGCATTAAAGAAATAACGCAATCTTCAAAGGGCAATGAATCCTCCAATGCTTTATAATTGTGGCTGCGTATTAAGTTTAGTTAATTCACTCAGGAATAGGTTGTTTTAATAAAAAAAAAAGCAATTAATTTTCAATCTAGAAAAATTGTGCGCTGTTTCAGTTTCGTATTTAATTAGTTTCCATGGTGTTTATCCCAAAACATAGACGCAAAGAAGGAAAAAATAGCTACACCCTACTTGAATTCAAGTTCTAAAGCCAACATGTTCGCCGGTAATTATTTGTTATGTAGATATGATTGGCATTTTCCAGATCCTGAAGAACCTCACGATTAACGCAAACCGCAGCCCTGTTGCACAGTAAATAAAAGAAAAACGCTATATTGATGAATCATGACACGTGATCCTAAATCGCTATAAAAGAACACACTGAAATTGTTTCAATCATTGGATAACAGCAGAGGTGACTATTGCAAAGGAAATTGGAAAGCAGATCCTTTTTTTTATAAACACTAGCCATAAAGTTCCTTAACCATGAATACATGCAGGCTTTTAATTTTGGTAGGTACATCCAACAGTTTATAATCTCTTGATATTGACACCTTAAAGCAAAATTTCAGCCAAGTAGTTTGTTTGAACAGGAAACCATGATGATATCCTAAGCTTACAAATTGTCAGTTTTATGCTCTGTCTGTAACCCTGATTTTGGAGTGAATGAATCAAATCAAATCACCTGCGATGTACCAGGCCTATAAGAAAAATTTTCCGTTAGTATTGCACCCCCTATCTTGTGCTAAAATCTCATTTTTTGCGTTAGCTTTAAATTCGTTTCGCTTCCAAAGAGATGGGGCTGGCGTCAAAATTATACAAAATACTTTGAATCATAACAATAACCTTTATAAGGAAAGGAAATAAATGACCGAAGTGATTTGACGTCATTTTTCAATTTCCTCTTTCTTGTGTTCGAACAGAAATCGCACCTGACTAGTGTTAAAATCAGCTTTCGTCTCCCACGTACTTGTGTTCAAGAAAAACGCGTTAGAATTTTTTTACGTTTAAATAAATCGAACGAAATTTGAATGGACTTACAAATATATATGCAGTGGCTGTTAGGTAATTAGCTTCCTCTGAATCTTCTAAGCCCATAGATAGAAGTTTATATATGATCTTTGATCGCTTGACCTTCTTGTTTACAGGCAGCAATCTGTGTTATATTCCTGGTGTTATTTGTTCAAGGAAAGAATGAAAACGAAGTCAGTGAGTCAGATGTGGAATTGCAAGGTGTGTAGTAATTACATTGTAGGTGTGTAGTAATTACATTAATAAAAATGTCTGTGGTAATCACATATAAACTTTAACGGCCGAACTGGAGGCTTTTTATTTTGTTCAAAATAAAAAAAAGATAAAAAACCAAAGCAAAACAATGACGGAACCAGAAACAAAATTAAAACAAACAAACAAATAAGGGCCCTTTTAGACTCTGCTGCTTTAAAATGAAATAAGGCCCAGCGTGGTAATTTTGTGTAGAGTTGCTTCTCACCGACAAACATTGTTCTAGTTATCGAGGGTAAAATTATGTGGAAAATCACCTGACAGGAAGCGCAATTTCAAAGATTTGAGTCGCGTTGAGGGGTTGAATTGTCGGTCGACAGTACAGTTAAAAAGGTAATAGCTCACAACTGCACGCAGTTGAACGTTGAATAAAACAACGCGACAATAAGACTTGCCTTCAATCAATATCTCTACATATCGACTCCATACCGTAGAAATGTCTTTGAAAACAATGCACGCTGGGAAAACTGGGAGTACATCAAGTCCGTCAAGGCTTACTGGTAAACTTCTCGGGAAAAATAAGTTAACAAACGCGTAATATAGTTTTTTTTCTCTGATGCTTCAGCTTAATTTTGTTCTAGCGATCCTGTTCTCTTTCTAAGTTGCTAAGGACCTCTTCTTCTTAAAGTTAAGTTTGGACCGCTTTCGTAAAAAACGCTCTAAAGTTACGAGATATGTCGTTTTCATTTACTTCTGAAACTTTAACCTCTGTTTCGACTTCATTTGTTGACCAAATATATCGAAGCAGCTCAGCAAAAATGAGTTGAGAAGTAAAAAGTGTTCAAATTATAATTCGAAAAAAAGTGGTCTAATCGTTGTACTTTAAGATGTTCACAGGATTGATATCGCCAGGATATAAAAATAATTAGAACCTGTTCTGTCCTGCTTGCTATACCTGTACTATTGTTTTTTGATATCATCGATGTGATAAAAGGGAACCCTTCATTTAAACAGATTCAAAGCAAGTTGAAAGCGAACCTTAGGCCCTTTTATCCCTGACTGAACCTATGTATTTAGAGAATTGTTTGTATTTTCCAGGCCATAATCTCCGAGAAAAGAGGAGCTATAGGTTTTACTCCAGACGCTGTCTACTCACTTATTGTAAGTAATCGCTCTGACAAAGGGCTAACGCTCGAAACGTCAGCTTTTTTACTCTTTACGGCGGCCAATTTACGTTTTCAACTCAGTTGTTAACACTGAATTACTCACTTACTGTAAGCAGCTTATTCTGTTTTTATCAAAAAGATTTTGCCAAAAATTACGATCAAACTTAGTAGCACTCTGTGCACTGTGATTGGTAGTTATCGTTGATCAATCATGGAGAAATCGTTTTCCTTGCTTTGTTCAGCGTGACGCGCAGTCCTAAAAATGTTAAGAAGATTTATCCGAATATAAGAGGTGAAAGATCTGTTAACTAGGAATAGAAGGAGGACCGGTTCCTTGCGAAGAGAAAAATACGTCAATAGGGACATAAAATTCAGAGAGTCAGGCGAACGAGGGAATTTTTATTTGCCTTTCTGGTATTAAATGAAATATGTATTTCCCGTGTGTCTTAAATCAAATCACGGTCGCAAAATCGTGGTCAACAACATCAATGGCACACAAGTTGCTCGGTATACCACCTTCTTTTCTCTTACCATGTTTTGATGGAAAAAAAAAAAAAAAAAAAAAAAAAGGCGCCAAAGTTGCATCAAACGGCTCAACATCTGACCAAGGGAGGCTTAAGACATAGGTTACTCATTGAACGTTATCTAAAGCAATTGTCTGTGTTATTTTTTCATCAGTGAAGAAGAAGAAGTGGCTACTCAAACGTGTACTGAAAGAAGTTGATTGCTTGGATAATAAAAAATGCCGATTTTATCAAAAGAAGCTTTTTGGTAAGTATCATGTTTAGTTACTAACCCTCACCAATTCCAGACCTACAACAAAATGCTGTCAGAGTAAATAGTTCAGAAGATTAGAAGACAGATTGCCTTCCGGAGAAATGCTTAATTGATAGGGACATCACTTTTCCATAAAAAATCTCCTCCCCCCCCCTCCCTTAGCGTAATAAAAAATGACTGGTTTCTAATGATTCTCTCCTTAACTACACTGAGACATTTGTAAACCAATTACTCTGCCCTTGATAGGGGAGCGTTTAGTAATGTTTTGTTTACCCTCTCAATAATACAAGTGTAACGGTTAGTACCTTGTTCAAAACAAGGACGCACTGTTAACAGAGTTGTACCATTTGTCATATCTATAACAGGAGAGATTTTCAAGCCACCCACTCCTGCTCCACCTATGAGTCCCACCCCGTCGCCTTCCTCCAGTCCTGTGATGTCCGTAACCCCTTCAAGTTCACAAGTTGTATCTTTGATGCCGGTCGTATCGCCCACACCATCCTCCAGCAGTGTAATGGTTTCACAGACTGTTTAGCCAATCAGCCCTTAGTCTCCGCAGCAGCCTTTCTACAGGATGTCACGTAAATCTACAAGAAGTCACGCAACGTATCTTAACCCCTTCCCCCTTTGCGTAGAAAAGAGTTGTGTAACATCCTGAAATATTGCTACGAAGAAGAATCGTCAATATCGAGTGTCCGTAACGTAGTTCCGGATCAATTTCCATGGCATTTTTTTTATAACAAACACACCAAGTGGATAAAGAAGTGTCAGTCCCCGCAGCAAATCTTGTCTATTTTACGTTTGTGCAAAGGTATTTGTCCTGAACTATGCCACTGAGGGAAAGGCGTTATGTGGGGCTTCTTGTGAAATATCTGTTAAGAGATATTTAGGCTTTATCAAAATAAAACAATATAGAAAATCCACACCATCCAAAACAATAGAATATTTGTGATATTATAGTATTAAACTTTATATTACATATGAAATTTTCAGTTAACTTTGAGACAGAACTGCATGTATATACAACATGGTTGCTACAGCCATGCATGTAAGTTTATGAATTTCTCTGACAAATGTAAAATTCCCCTGACAATATAGAAAAATTATTTCTTTGGTGGAAACCTAACACCTGCATCTCGTTAATTTTCATGAAACAATATTTCAACAATCCAGCACATTTGTTGTTTCCTTTTTCTAAATAACAATTCAATCTGGAATTTGATTGATAAAGGAAAAACCATTAAGTGGATATACTACAGTATGTACCACTAGAACCAAATCATATTATTGTTTCTTGAAACCCAATTTAGTTTATTTATATTTCATGTTCATAAAAACCTACTAAAGTACTTGAATTGGTAAAAAAAATCCAATTTTTGCTCATTTCTCTTAAAAACAAATTTTCCTTGACTTAGAGTGAAATTTCCTGACTTTTCCCTGACCTTGAATCTTTTTTTTGACCATTTCCTGACTTGTGGAAAGTAAAATCCGTGCACGAGTCAAGTTGCCCATCCAGCTGGAGCTTCTCCTTAACATGAAGCGACCAGAAGAAAAACCAAGGTGAACCCTCAAACGGAGCATAATATTCGATGACAGCGGGCTCTCGTTTGACAAATAACTAGTTTGGTTTGTTTAATTATGTTCTCTTCGGGCAATAACAGCACAATGAAACGAAACATCATTGTTTTAAATACTAAAAACTAAGTATGGTGCGGTGATAAGAAATCGGAAATTAGACAACAATGTTCGAATGATAAACAGAGAGATTGAAAGCATCGTCAAAAACACAAAATGGCGGTTGGCGACTGAGTAAATCAAGACCACCCTATGCACTTTTTTCCTGCGGTTCGCATCACGATAAATAGCAGTTGCATCGAAAAAAAAAGATAGATTTAAGAACAGCTCCATGATTTTTTGACCCCGGAAAAATTCATTCACTGACTCAAACTTTAAGGCAAAGTTGAAAAACATAACTCAATCAAATGTGTCATTTCAACTGTCCTGTTACTTCCGTGCCCAAAATTTCGCCTCTAGCACTCCGTGATGACCACCATCTTCAGTAGGCGAAAACCAGTACCTGTTCACTAATTTCCAATGGAATTATTTGTACGTACGGCGTGTAATAACGACTAAACAGCGAACATTTCGAGTTGGGTATAAAAATCTTCGATACCCGAAATGGTCGTCGCCATGTTGTGACGTCAAGTAGTTATCAACTCTGATAACTATCCCGGACTGACTGAGATGGACAGTTGACCGGAAAAAAAAAATTCTCTTACCAGAATTAAAAAAAATTTAAAAGATTTGCGCAATGTTACCTCGACGGTTTCTTACGGGTTAAAACTGAGGGTCGAACTTATTTTATACGACTTGTTGACAGATTTACATCTGAAACAAACAAATTAGCTCTCGTGCAACCCGACCCTTATCAACAACTAATTGAGGGCTAAAGTTTTCACTATACAGTGCACAGTCTGTCCGAGAGCCTGAGACATTCAATACAGAGTATTAATGTCGCCGGACAAGCCTTCATCTGCATGAATATTTTGCACTGAAACACAGTTGTTCCCAAATAACATAATAAGCAACGACATGAGGAACTTGAAGGTTATTAGACGGGAGGCGGTTTAAAGGGAGGGAGGAATGCAGGTAATTAAGGTGTCTGAGTTAATTAGGGAAAGGCCTTGCAAACTGTAATTTTAGCCTAAAAAGCATACCGGAAGACAGTTTTCTTGGAAATGTGCTCGAATTGTGAAATATTGCCCCGTCATGGAAAAATGCGAAACATCTCCGTGGTCGGAAATAATGCTTCAAACTTCAGCGCAGTCCGGGAATGCCTGGCCGCAGACCACGCAAATTGACACCGCTCCCGATTGATAACTGTTACCTTGAAAACAATAAAAGAAAACCTGCTGACTGACAAAGATACCGTTCATCTCCTTTCAAACTAAATCGATCAGCTAGAAATGAAGTAACATACTTAGGACTTTGGGTATCATGATAGGTGTGATGTTCAATGAAGAGCAAAACTGCGCTAAATTTCTTTTAGAAAAAGTCTTCACCTTTTAAACTATTTGACGAACAAATTTCCCATCTAAGAATTAAGTATGATATTCATCAGATGTTTTGATGCAACCAAACAATACTAAGCAAATAACTGGGACTAAAATAATGTTGTAAATATTTTGACCGAATCACATTGCCAAATAGTTTTTGGTAAAACTTATCAAGAAGTGCAATAATACATCTTTAAGTCAAATTTTTGTTGACAGCGCTTATCTCACCCGCGCGAAATTACGTGAGTTGTGTAAAATCCCTAAAAACCTACTTATCACGCATGCCTCGTTAGCTTTCAGGCCAACTTAAATGAAGGATATTGGAATGGCAGTTGACGAACCGACGATGTTGTGACCGGCTTTGATTTGGGGAGTTGATATTCTCGTGGCAAAACAAAAAAGATAAAACCATTCTTTCCTTTCTCTCTCTTGTAACATGGTTCAATTTTTACCGTTTTAAGGTCTTAACTTTGGGAAGTGCAAAGAGTTATTTTGTTATGAAAAACGTCACGTTCAAAGTTTGGTGTTCAAGGATCTTAGGCGGAAGAAACCGCCTACGTAAGTGCCTCAATGAAATCAGCGTCTTATATTTACCCTGTGGGTTTATCAAGAAATTCACTATTACTGCATCAGTGCACAGACTTCGCAAACTCATAGGAAAATTATTATTGTATAATATTCAAAATTTTTTATCTATCACAAGAAATAAACTAATGCAAAAATTCAAGGATCCTTACAAGTAACGTTGATCATCTTGGGATCAAGGGTCCGCTAATAGCTATGTTTTCTTCTTCATAACAAAAGTTTTTAATGGCACAATGACATTAACTCGAATAATTTCTGTGATCAATACAAATAAAACGATTTTTACTCCACAGGGGCATAAAAAACATTCCAGACAACAGGTAAAAAAGGCAAAAAGAAAAATATTTCTTTAAGCATCACATTTATCTCCTTAAAACTTTAAAATTTAATAAGATCGCTTTAAAGTTTCACTTTGGGAATGGCTCTCGACAAAAGTTTGATTTACACTGTTTTGATTAACTTACTTCCGCAGAATCTCGATATTCAAAGGCACATCAATTTTAAGAGCAATCCGCTCTATTACACCAGCTTGGGTATGTGTTATATTGGCTAAAAAGACAGATCGAGAAGTTACGCGTTAAAGAAATTATGCAACATTAAAACGTCAACGAATCCTCTAAAAAGTGTCGTGGTTAATGTTTCTTAAATGAAGCTTAATAATTTTATCTTTTTCCCTTAATGATTAGCCTTAACGGTTTCCTTCGTGGACTGTCGTACCCTTGCGAAGTTCCTGATGAAATTAGTTTCCATGGTGTTTTTCCTAAAACAGTCACAAAGAAGGAAAAAATAGCTACACCCTACTTGAATTCAAGTACTAAAGCCAACATGTTCGCCGGTAATTATTTGTTTTGTAGATATGATTGGCATTTTCCAGATCCTGAAGAACTTCACGATTAACGCAAACCGCAGCCTTGTTACACAGTAAATAATAGAAAAACGCTATATTGATGAATCATGACACGTGATTTTAAATCGCTATAAAAGTACACACTGAAATTTTTTCAATCATTGGATAACAGCAGAGGTGACCATTGTTGAAGAAATTGGAAAGCAGATCCTTTTTCTATATACACCAGCCATAAAGCTCTTTAACCATGAATACCCTCAGGCTTCTTATTTTGGTAAGTACATTTTAATCAGTTAATTAAGTTCCAGTGGAGTATTTTGTACGTCAGTAAAGACATTTGTCTATGTTTCCAAGTTATGATCATTGGAAATTGCAAAACCCAATTTTAAAGATAAAAAACTTTAAAGAAAACATTTTTATTTTGATCGTAAATTATTTGCACATGAAACTACAATAATATTAAGAGCTATTTTTCTGCAACATCCTTATATATGATGCTTTTTTACTGATTCTGGCAGAATGTCCGTCAAATATGAACCTTTTCAATTGTCTAATTCGCTCACAAGCTCTGTTTAGCTTATTTTACAAAGCATCGCTTATTGGACGGAAAAATGAGAGGACTGAGGCTACAATTCTTTTAATTAGATTATCGTCCTACGCTTGTGAAAAATTTTCCACATCCTTCGGCGTAGTTGTCATTGATTTCGGAGTGAAGGAATACGATTACCTGCGATGCATTGAACCAGTATGAGGACTCTTGCGCCAGTATTGCGCTCAAATATCACGTTTTTTTATTTACAAGTTATTGCCTTCAGAAAGCTGGGAATGGCAACAAACTTCAACAAAATACTTTGATCAACTTCAATTAACTCTGATTAATTAAGCAATAAAGGAGATAAAGAAAGTGACCGAATGACAAAAGTGATTTTACGTTCTTATTCAAGATCCGCTTTCTAGTGTGTGAGTAGATATTGCACTTGGCTACGGTTAAAGTCGTCTTTCATTTCGCGTCAATATTAATGTTGTCCAAGAAAAACACATCTGAATTCATTTACTAGAATAACCCACTGCGGCCATACTCATAGATGTGATAGCTGGTCGCTGACAGGTTATCCGCACTTGTGTCCATAATTAGAAGTTTATGGCCTTTATTCTTCTTGTTTACAGGCAGCATTCTGTGTCATATTCCTGATATTACTTGTTCAAGGAGAGAATGAAAACGAAGTCAGTGAGATAGACATGGAATTGCAAGGTGCTTGATAATTATTTCTCTCTCACACAAATTCAAATTGAGTTAAAAACGAACCTTTATCACTGACTGTATCTATGTGTTCGTCAATAAATTCTTTTTATTTTCCAGGCCATAATCTCAGAGAGAAGAGGAGCGTCGGGTGGTGGGGAAGGAGGAGCCGCCGCCATTACCGCCCCTCTTACCGCCGCCGTTACCATTACCGTTATGGTTACTGCGCACGCTATTGGGGTAAGTAGCTTATTCTGTTTATATTAAAATAAATCAGCTAAAAAATTTCTTTTACAGTTTGCACTCTGGTGGTAAATTGCGATGTAACCTCGTGCCCAGATCCTGCCGTTTAAGTAACCGAAATGCCTTTTCAGACTTTGGGGCATATTTTCGCCAAACCTAAGGATCCTGTCACGAAAGAACAACGAACCGACGCCATTTCTTCTATTCCTTGCAATGACTGTGACAACGAATACATTGGACAGACCAAACATCACTTTGGTACACGTTTAAA
The DNA here is from genome assembly GCF_036669915.1 of Pocillopora verrucosa. NCBI lineage: Eukaryota > Metazoa > Cnidaria > Anthozoa > Scleractinia > Pocilloporidae > Pocillopora > Pocillopora verrucosa. Next base: position 10,380,850 of record NC_089312.1, read on the forward strand.
AGAGCACCAAAAAGCGGTTTTCCTTTGCAAAAAGGAAAATTCAGCTTTATCGGAGCTACATGCCTAACTAACCATACAATTGGGTGGGATAATTCTAAAATTATCACCACTAATCGGCGTTACCACTCGCGCCTTTGTTTGGAGGCTTGGCATATTAACTCCGCCCACGCTCCTTTAAATCGTGACGATGGCGGTTTGCTTCCTGACGCCTATTTACACCTCGTCAGAAAAAATTAGTGATCATATAAAAGGACCTCTTGTTGCAGCGTTTAGATCACCCCTGATGAAAGCACTAGACAGGAGTGTCGAAACGTTGGGTCTATGAATTGTAACTTCTTCGGTTACATTCATTAAATCTGCAAACCAGAGTAGCATCAAACTATGTTTGCAACTAACTGTGTTTTTCTTAAACAGGAAAAAGGAAGTATTCCATACTCAAATCTGTACTGAAAGAAGTAGACTGCTTGAATAATACAAATTGCCAAAAAAGTCAAGTCAAAATCTTTGGTAAGTATCATGTGAAGTTACTAACCCTGATTAGAGCTAGACCAACAACAAAATGCTGACAAAGTAAGTAATCCATGCCAGAAACGTAGTAGAGACTCTGTTTCCGGAGAAATGCCTGATAGAGAAAGCATTTCTACATAAACAAATGACGCAATTGCCAAGTAAGCCGAAGCATAATCAGATCTTGAGTTTAGGTTGCTACTGATTAAACCCAAGATATCATTATTTATTCTCCCTACTGTTTGCCATGTCATTCTCATTATGTTTGTTTAGAGAATTTGGTAGTTGATGAACTAATCATGCCCTCATTGATATGTTTTTCTGTATTGTCATCACTTTTCTGCTGAATCTTGTATTAATATTATAAGGAGAAATTCAGTTTCGGTCACACTGGATAGTAAGAAGTTGGGGGGGGGGGGGAAGAGGTTGAAGGAATTTGTTTGTGTCACAATAAAATTTACCTGATTTCCCCCCCCCCCATTTCATACCAATTATTCTGATCTTGTTTGGAGGAAGTCCACAGTTCTCTAGATCGAAGTTGTTCGTACCACCCTCTTTATTGTATAAGTAAAACGGTTAGTTCTTTGTTTAAAGCAAGGACGCGCTATAAACAGAGTTGTACCATTTATCATATCACTTACAGGAGAGATTTTCAAGCCACCCACTCCAGCCCCACCCATGAGTCCTATTCCGTCGCCTTCCTCCAGTCCGGTGATGACCGTATCGCCTTCAAGTTCACAAGTTGTATCGTCGATGCCGGCCGTATCACCTTCAAGTTCACAAGTTGTATCTTCGATGCCGGCCGTATCACCCACACCATCCTCCAGCAGTGTAATGGTTTCACAGACTGTTTAGCCAGTCAGCGCTTAGTCTCCGCAGCAGCCATTCTACAGGATGTCACGTAACTCTACGGGAAGTCACCCAACGTATCTTACCCCCGTCCCCCTCAGCGTAGTAAAAGAGTTGTGTAACATCCTGAAATATTGCTACGAAGAAGAATCGTTATTATCGAGTGTCCGTAACGTAGTTCCGCATTAGTTTCCATGGCATTTTTTTTCATAACAAACACACCAAGTGGATAAAGAGCCGGTGTTTTCCAAAGAGCAAAGACTTGACATAATTGAATTATGAATGTTTTTTTAATTTTTAATTTTTTCACAAATTTGGATTATATCGGACCAATTAACGCTCAGACTCACATGTAAACTTAAACCTCCACCATGGTACAAGGGAGGTGGTTGGAACTTCCAAACACTTAGCGTTCCGTTTTGTTGCAACATTTTGAAAAGTTGCGATGTTAATATTATGGAATACATACGCAAATGGCGCTGCTGGGGACCAGTGACGTCATTCAACAGAGCGGATTTTTCAAGATTTTTCACTTTTCCACTGTAATTTTTGGAAGAGTAGCTTTCGAACTTGACAGAAAAATGTAAAATAAGACAAAAAAATAAATAACAGTTTTACTGTACTTTTCATATTAACTTTAAAGCTTTAAATTCTTTCGTAGCTCATATCCACTAATAAACCACACATCACTTGTCATTTAATATCTCTTACTCCTTTTCGTCAATTTATTTGAACTTCAGCTCTTGGCTTTTATACTTCTACGAAGTGTTCCAGTAGCAAACCTTGTCTATTTTTGGTTAGTGCAAGGGTATTTGTCCTGAACTATGCCACTGAGGGAAAGACGTTATGCGGGGCTTCCTGTGAAATATCTATTAAGAGATATTTAGGCTATATTAAAATAAAACAATATAAAAAATCCACACCATCCAAAACAATAACATATTTATAATATTGTAATACTACACTTTATATTACATATGACATGTTCAGTTAACTATGAGACAGAAATGCATGTATATACAACATGGTTGCTACAGCCGTGATGTAGGTTTATGAAATTCCTGACCAATTTCCCAAATTGGCTCAATGATGACCTCAAACCAACCCCACAGCCATCCTCTCCACCCATTTATTTATGCTTTCAGTAAGTAAGTCACATGCAGGGCAGATGAATTGATAGTTCCTTGACACAATATAGAAAAATGATTTTTTTGGTGGAAACCAAACAAATATATCTTGTTAATTTTCATGAAACAATATTTCAACAATCCAGCACATTTGTTGTTTCCTTTTTCTAAATTACAATTCAATCTGGAATTTGATTGATAAAGGAAGAGCCATTAAGTGGATATACTACAATATGTACTACTAGAACCAAACTATATTATTGTTTATTGAAACCCATTTAGTTTATTTACATTTCATGTCCATAAAAACTTACTAAAGTACTTGAATTGGTAAAAAAATCCAATTTTTGCTTATTTCTCTTAAAAACAAATTTTCCTTGACGTAGAGTGGAATTCCCTGACTTTTCCCTGACCTTGAACAACTCTTTTTTCTGACCATTTCCTGACTTGTGGAAAGATAAAGTAAAATCCGTGCATGAGCCAAGTTGCCCATCCAGCCGGAGCTTATCCTTGACATGAAGCGACCAGACGCAAAACCAAGTTCAACCCTCAAACGGAGCATAATATTCGACGACAGCGGGCTCTCGTTTAACAAATAACTAGTTTGGTTTGTTTAATAATGTTTTCTTCGGGCAATAACAGCACAATGAAACGAAACATCATTGTTTTAAATACTACAAACTAAGTATGGTACGGTGATAAGAAATCGGAAATTAGACAAAAATGTTCGGATGATAAACAGAGAGATTGAAAGCATCGTCAAAAACCCAAAATGGCGGTTGGCGACTGATTAAGCTGTAAATCAAGACCACCCTATGCACTTTTTTCTTGCGGTTCGCATCACGATAATTAGCACGTGCATCGAAAAAAAAAATAGATTGAAGTACAGGTCCATTATTTTTTTGATTCAGGAAAAATTTTATTCACTGACTAAAACTTCAGGACAAAGTTGAAAAACATAACTCAATCAAATGGGTCATTTCAACTGTCCTGTTACTTCTGTGCCCAAAATTTCGCCTCTATCACCATCGACCACCATCTTGAGTACACGCGAAGATCAGTATTCATTCATTAATTTCCGGTGGAATTTTTTGTGCAAACGGCATGTAATAACAAATTAACAGCGAACATTTCGGATTGGGTACAAAAATCTTCGATACCCGAAATGGTCGCTATGTTGTGAAGTCATACAGTTATTAAATCTGATAACTATCTTGGATTGACTGAGGTGGACAGTTGACCAGACAAAATTCTCTTACCAGAATTAAAAAACTTTTAAAAGATTTGCGCAATGATACCTCAACGGTTTCTTACGGGTTAAAACTGAGTGTCGAACTTATTTTATACGACTTGTTGACAGATTTACATCTGAAACAAGCAAAATTAGCTCTCGTGCGACCTGACCCTTATCAACAACTAATAATTGAGGGCCAAAGTTTTCACTACACAGCGCACAGTAAGCATTTCCTATCCGAGAGCCTGAGACATTCAATGCAGAGTATTAATGCCGGCGGACAGGCTTTCATCTGCATGAATATTTTGCACTGAAACACAGTTGCTCCCAAATAACATAATGAGCAATGGCATGAGAAATTTGAAGGTTTTTAGACGGGAGGCGGTTTAAAGGGAGGGAGGAATGCAGGTAATTAAGGCGTCTGCGTTAGTTAGGAAAAGGCCTTGCAAACATCCTGTAATTTTAGCCTAAAAAGCATATCGGAAGGTGATTTTCTTGGAAGGGTACTCGAATCGTGAAATATTGCCCCGTCATGGAAAAATGCGAAACATCTCCAAGGTCGAAAATAATACTTCAAACTTCAGCGCAGTCCGGGAATGCCTGGCCGCAGACCACGCAAATTGACACCGCTCCCGATCGGCGACTGCTACCATGAAAACAACAATAGAAAACTTACTGACCAACAAAGATACCGTTCATCTCCTTTCAAACTAAATCGATCAGCTGGAAATGAAGTAACATACTTACGACTGTGGGTATCATGATAGGTGTGATTTTCAATGAAGAGCAAAACTACGCTAAATTTCTTTTAGGAAAAGTATTCACCTCTTATACTATTTGACGAACAAATTTCCCAAGTAAGAATTAAGTATGATATTCATCAGATGTTTTGATGCAACCACACAATACTAAGCAAATAACTGGGACTAAAATTATGTTTTAAATATTTTGACCGAATCACATTGCCAAATAGTTTTTGGCAAAACTTGTCAAGAAGTGTAATAATACACCTTTAAGTCAAATTTTTGTTGACAGCGCTTATCTCACCCGCGCGAAATTACGTGAGTTGTGTAAAATCCCTAAAAACCTACTTATCATGTATGCCTCGTAAGCTTTCAGGCCAACCTAAATGAAGGGTATTGGAATAGTAGTTGACGAACAGACGATATTTTGACCGGCTTTGACTTGGGAGTTGATATTCTCGTGGCAAAACAAAACAGATAAAACCATTCTTTCCTTTCTCTCTCTTGTAACATGGTTCAATTTTTACCGTTTCAAGGTCTTAACTTTGAGAAGTGCAAAGAGTTATTTTGTTATTGAAAACGTCACGTTCAAAGTTTGGTGTTCAAGGATCTTGGGCGGAGGAAACCGCCTACGTAAGAGCCTCAATGAAATCAGCGTCTTATATTTGCTCTATGGGTTTATCAAGAAATTCATGTTACTACATCAGTGCACAGACTTCGCAAACTCATAAGAAAATCATTATTGCATAATATTCAAAATTTTCTCTGTCACAAGAAATAAACTAATGCAAAAATTCAAGGATCCTTACAATTAACGTTGATCATCTTGGGATCAAGGGCACGCTAATAGCTATGTTTTCTTCTCCATAACAAAAGTTTTTGATGGCACTACGACATTAACTCGAATAATTTCTGTGATCAATACAAATAAAAACGATTTTATTTTCACAGCGGCATAAAAAACATGCCAGACAACAAGTGAAAAAGACTAATAGAAAAACATTTCTTTAAGCAGCACATTTATCTCTTTAAAACTTTAAAATTTAATGAGATCGCTTTAAAATTTCACTTTGGGAATGGCTCTCTACAAAAGTTTGATTTAAACTGTTTCGATTGACTTACTTCCGCAGAATCTTGATATTCAAAGGCACATCAATTTTAAGAGCAATCCGCTCTATTACACCAGCTTGGACATGTGTTATACATGCTAAAAAGACAGATCGAGAAGTTACGCGTTAAAGAAATTATGCAACATTATAACGTCAATGAATCCTCCAAAAAATTAAATGCAATTGTCGTGGTTGATATTTTATAAATGAAGTTTCATAAGATTATCTTTTCCCCTTAATGATTAGCCTTAACGGTTTCCTTCGTGGGGTGTCATAGCTTTGCAAAGTTCCTAATGAAATTAGTTTCCATGGTGTTTTTCCCAAAACAGTCACAAAGAAGGAAAAAATAGCTACACCCTACTTGAATTCAAGTTGAGAAGCCAACATGTTCGCCGGTAACTATTTGTTTCCTAAATATGATTGGCATTTTCCAGACCCTGAAGAACTTCACGATTAACGCAAACCGCAGCCCTGTTACACAGTGAATAATAGAAAAACGTTATATTGATGAATCATGACACGTGATCCTAAATCACCTATAAAAGAACACACTGAAATTGTTTCAATCATTGGATAACAGCAGAGGTGACCATTGTTGAAGAAATTGGAAAGCAGATCCTTTTTCCATATACACCAGCCATAAAGCTCTTTAACCATGAATACCCTCAGGCTTCTTATTTTGGTAAGTACATTTTAATCAGTTAATTAAGTTCCAGTAGAGTATTTTGTACGTCAGTAAGGACATTTGTCTATATTTCCAAGTTATCATCACTGGAAAACCCAAACCCAAATTTAAGATAAAGAACTTTAAAGACATCATTTATATTTTGATCGTAAATTATTTGCACAGGAAACTACAATAATATTAGGAGCTAAGAAATTGTCATTTTTGTGCAATATCCTTACATATGATGGTTTTTTACCGATTCTGGCAAAATGTCTGTCAAATATGAATCTATTCAATTGTCTAATTCGCTCACAAGCTCTGTTTAGCTTATTTTACAAAGCATCGCTTATTGGACGGAAAAATGAGAGGACTGAGGCTACAATTCTTTTAATTAGATTATCGTCCCACGCTTGTGAAGAATTTTCCACATCCTTCGGCGTAGTTGTCATTGATTTCGGAGTGAAGGAATACGATTACCTGCAATGCATTGAACCAGTATGAGGACTCTTGCGCCAGTATTGCGCTCAAATATCACGCTTTTTTATTTACAAGTTCTTGCCTTCAGAAAGCTGGGAATGGCAGCAAACTTCAACAAAATACTTTGATCAACTTCAATTAACTCTGATTAATTAAGCAATAAAGGAGATAAAGAAAGTGATTGAATGCCATAGTGATTTTACGTTCTTATTCAAGATCCGCTTTCTAGTGTGTGAATAGATATTGCACTTGGCTATGGTTAAAGTCGTCTTTCATTTCGCGCTAATATTAATGATGTCCAAGAAACACACATCTGAATTCATTTACTAGAATACCCCACTTTGCGGCCATATTCATAAATGTGATAGCTGTTAGCTGACAGGTTATCCGCACTTGTGTCCATAATTAGAAGTTTATGGCATTTATTCTTCTTGTTTACAGGCAGCATTCTGTGTCATATTCCTGATATTACTTGTTCAAGGAGAGAATGAAAACGAAGTCAGTGAGGCAGACATGGAATTGCAAGGTGCTTGATAATTTAGTTCAAGTCTTAAAACAGAGTAAGCATCATCTCTCGCATGCGTGCGTTGGAGCCAGTTTTCATGGCCAAACGTAGCGACGCAAACCATCGAAAATAAATTTGGAAGGCAAAAAAATTCATTCCATAATTCAGAAAACGAAACTAATTACTTCTTAAACTGAAATTTTTATCGGATTAATATCGGATATAAGAATGATGAGAACCTGTTTTTTCCCGCTTCACCAACCCACAGTACAAATCTTTGTGGAAAAAAAAACAGTTCTTATGACACCAAGACAGCATTATTTATTTCTCTCTCACACAAATTCAAAGTGACTTTAAAAAGAACCTTTATTACAGACCGTATCGGTGTGTTCGTCTATAAATTCTTTTTATTTTCCAGGCCATAATCTTAGAGAAAAGAGGAGCTTCAGGTCGTGGGGAAGGAGGAGTCGCCGCCATTACCGCCCCTCTTACCGCCGCCGTTACCATTACCGTTATGGTTACTGCGCACGCTATTGGGGTAAGTAGCTTATTCTGTTTTTATCAAAATAAATCAGCTAAAAATTTCTTTTAAAGTTAATGCATTATACGTTATGCACTCTGATGGTAATTGGCGATGTAACCTCGTGCCCAGCGTTTAAGTAATTGAAATGCTGGGACCGGCCCTCCCAACGCTTGGCCGTAGAAGGTCTGGTTATGAGACTATTGCCGGTGATCAATCAGAGAACAGACGCAAGGAGAGGTCATGAAAAAGCTCGTTTTTTTTTATTATTTCGTTCAGCGTTACGCACAGTGTTGAAAATATTTGCAATATTTTTATAAATGTAAGAGCTGAAGGATCTGTTTCCGAAGGAAGAAAAAATGGGCGAGTTCCTAGCTACAAGAAAAGTACGTTGCAAGGCACATAAAAAATCTCAGAGAGTCAAGCGACCGAGGGGAATTTCCTTTTCTTGTTTAATATCAAGTATAAATTGGCCGTGTGTCTTAAATTTTTAACATAAAAGTCGCCAAATCGTGGTACATGTAATAAAACAATAGATATTATGTTCGAGCTGCTGGGCAAGGGTTAAAATGACTCTGAGAAGAGCCAAAAACATATTTAAGCCCACGAACGTATACTGTACTATTACTAATATCATCAATAAAATAGCAACAGAAAAAAATGAAGAATCACGAGAGTGTGCGAGCTTTCAGCTCAGCAAAATTTTCATTTTAGCCCACAAAATTCGCCATAATGCATGACAAAGGGATAATAATAACATCACTGACATACAAACCGCAAGCAAGTGCGCTAATTTTTTTTATTCCTATCACGTCTTGAGGAAAATAATGAAATAGTGAGAAAAAATGTAGCAACTGACCAAAAAAAAGGTACTTTTTTAAAGCAACTAACTGTGTTTTTCTTAAACAGGAAAAAGGAAGTATTCCATACTCAAATCTGTACTGAAAGAAGTAGACTGCTTGAATAATACAAATTGCCAAAAAAGTCAAGTCAAAATCTTTGGTAAGTATCATGTGAAGTTACTAACCCTGATTAGAGCTAGACCAACAACAAAATGCTGACAAAGTAAGTAATCCATGCCAGAAACGTAGTAGAGACTCTGTTTCCAGAGAAATGCCTGATAGAGAAAGCATTTCTACATAAACAAATGACGCAATTGCCAAGTAAGCCGAAGCATAATCAGATCTTGAGTTTAGGTTGCTACTGATTAAACCTTTCACTCCCAAGATATCATTGTTTATTCTCCTTAATGTCTGCCATGTCATTCTCATTATGTTTGTTTAGCGAATTTGGTAGTTGATGAACTAATCATGCCTTCCATGATATGTTTTTCTTTATTCTCATCACTTTTCTGCTGAATATTGTATTAATATTATAAGGAGAAATTCAGTTTTGGTCACACTGGATAGTAAGAAGTAAGGGGCGGGGGGGAGAGGGGTTCTGTCGAAGGATTTTGTTTGTGTCACTAATGATTTGTTTGTGTCACTAATGATTTGTTTGTGTCACTAATGATTTGTTTGTGTCACTAATTGATTATTAGACGTCAATTTTCTATAGTCCTTCCTTTAATCTCTGATGGAGACGACTGATCCTTCTCTCAGTTCCCCCTAAAAACCGTACGATCCCCCCCTTCGAAAAAAAAACAAACAAACGGTCCTACAGGCGATAAATGATGGTTTTTGTCCCTGATTATTCGATCCATAACTAAACCGATACATTTTCATACCAATTATTCTGATCTTGTTCGGAGGAAGTCTGCAGATCTCTAGGTCGAAGTTGTTCCACCCTCTTTATTGTATAAGTAAAACGGTTAGTACTTTGTTCAAAGCAAGGACGCGCTATAAACAGAGGTGTACCATTTATCATATCTATAACAGGAGAGATTTTCAAGCCACCCACTCCTGCCCCACCCATGAGTCCAATTCCGTCGCCTTCCTCCAGTCCGGTGATGACCGTATCACCTTCAAGTTCACAAGTTGTATCGTCGATGCCGGCCGTATCACCTTCCAGTTCACAAGTTGTATCTTCGATGCCGGCCGTATCGCCTTCAAGTTCACAAGTTGTATCTTCGATGCCGGCCGTATCACCCACACCATCCTCCAGTAGTGTAATAGCTTCACAGTCTATTTGGACAATCAACATTTAGTCTCCGCAGCAGCCGCTCTACGGGATGCCACGTAACTCTACGGGTTGTCACGCAACGTCCTCCCTCAGCCCAGCAAGAGAGTTGCGTGACATCCTGAATCGAGTGTCTTCAGTTATTTTGCTTTTTTTGGAATTTCGCTAGTGGTCAGCTCAATTTTTATTACTCGAAAAAAAAATTGACTTACACATAGGAGACAGAACTTAAAATTAAACTTTGAACCTTAGGAAAGTCGACTTTTTACTCTAATTTAAATGTGATAAATTCACTTTTAATTTAATGTGACTAGTTCGTTTGATGGTATGGGTGAGTTGATATATTGAACATTTAATAAATCAATTTTGTCTACAAAGACCCTATCTCTATTATCATGAACTATTGTCCCATTTTCGTCCCATTGCAGTCGTTTTTGTTCTTACTCATTACTAGGAGGTTCTCGCATTTACAAAGTTTGTCAAATGACAGATGAAGAAAGTACAAATGACATAAGCGAGACATCTTCTCAGGGGCTTCTCGGACGCCGTCATTTAAATAATTTCCTAATGGCAAAAGGTAGCGAGGTCTCAAGCTGTATTATACTAAGGTAAAACCTGTTATATTCAAATTACTTTTAGCCAAATTTTTCTTTCCTTGTGGGCGTTATGGTTTTGTGATGACACAGTGCAATTAGCTACCAAAAAGAAACGATTTGTCTTTTCACGATACCTTTGACGGATATTTCCGGTATAACCCTCACCTTCGTGTGCTCAACCCAGTCTCTCAGCTCACGAACAAATATTTCCAGCCGAAACCGAAGCTAATTTTGAGAAAACTTCGTGAGAGAACTTTTGATCTGCTAGTCTCGGAAGGTTATAGAATAATCGCAACGCATTTTAAGTTTGGACATTTATACATAGCTCCTCTCTTGAATTAATCTAAACTTACTGCGACCCAAATTTCGTAAAGCAGGAAAACCGACGTCAAAACTCACTAGCGACTACCTATTTGAAAGAAAAATAATAATGAACAAAGATCACTGACCTCTGAGAAAAACCCAGCTACATCAAACAGCGACGCATAACTCAACTCCATCGCCCAAAGCCAGCAATAAAGAGGTTTTTAGTTGACTGTCGAAAGTAAACCAGGAATGCTTTAGTTTTTCTTGACTTTGCTTTGAATTGGTCCAGAAAATTTGCGCTTCTTTCTCAACCAAATGGATTCAAAACCAAACGCTACGTGGACGCCCGCGTTTTCCCGCACTTTATGCGGTTTCATTGTTTGTACTTTGAGTTTCAAATGGCTTCTTGTAATATTTTCCTTTGTTCTGATTGGTTGGTGTTATTACCATGGGTTTTTTTTTTGCGTTTTTGTTTGCGACACTCAATCGACATCCTCGTGCTCTCCAAAATGTTCGAAGCATAACTGATGGTGACATTTTAAATGATAGGGGACTTAACTGTAGAGCTGTGTCGGTGAGGGGTATAACGAGATAATTTGGTTTTCATCGAGTGAGTTGATAATGTAAATTGGCCACCGTAAAAACTTTCTAAAACCGACAATTCGAACGTCAGCTCTTCGTCAGACCGAATGCTATCATTAGTGACTTTACATTTTCAGACAGACGATTCATTTATCTTTATGACCACGATGAAAAATAATCACACGTTTGTAGCAAGTCTGCGTTGGTTTTACGTCACTTTGCTCTGTGATTGGTCCACAAAACTCGAGCCATCCTCTCAACCAATAAGTTGTAAGATGTAGAGAAAGGCCAATCAGATGCAAAACTAAACCAGTCATGACTAATGAATAAAGGGGTAAGTTTCTAAAGAAACTGTGGTGCTGTGTCAGTGGGGGAGTAGAACAGGTAATTTAGTGTTAACAACTGAGTTAAAAACGTAAATTGGCCACCGTAAAGAGTAAAAAGGCTAACGTTTCGAGCGTTAGCTCTTCGTCAACCGCTCTGACGAAGGGCTAACACTCGAAACGTCAGCTTTTTTACTCTTTACGGTGGCCAATTTACGTTTTCAACTGAGTTGTTAACACTAAATTACCAGTCATGAGTAGGTCGCCCGCATTTTCCCGCGCTTCAAGCAGTTTGCTCGTTTTCAACGGAGTTCTCACTGCTAATGATAATGTGAACCTTAAGTTTTAGTCTGATTAGTCACTGTGATTACTTTGAATTAAGTTTCTTCGACACTGAATTGAAAACCACTCTACAAATCAACACAACGCGAGACATGATAATACAACACGTTTCAACCGCTTTCGCGTTGATAGGAGGTACAAGGATTTAACTTCCACACTTTTGATTGTTTCTTTGCTATTTATCTACAAATCCACCAAAATACATCTTTTGACATATCAGCCTAAAAATGTGGATTGCTAGCAACCCTTTTTTGAAGCGAACATGGTTTTGACAATAATAAATCGCACTATTTTTATCAGCACCCCAACACAAGAACTGCGTAGCACATTTCCTTTTCTTCCTAAAAACGTATTTACAACGTCAATGAATAAATAATTAAATAAATAAATAGATTGCTTAAAATAAAAACCTCATTCCAAAAAATACCGCTTAAAATATTCCTTTTCTTGATATTCTCAAACCAATTCTTTTTTTTTGTACAATAAATTAATTCTTTCTTTGTGAACTTCAATCGGAACCAACCAGTCTTGTAAAGTTCAAATACCCGGGGTGGTTGCCAGGGAGAGATATGAAAACATCGAATTGATCGACGCATCTATCTTGTCGTTAGTAACGATCCACAGTTACTGCATTTCTCCATTTCTTTCATTTTTGCCGCCAACATTTTTGTGGCAAGTCTTTGGTGCGCAAGCGCTTCACTGTTGTCATGGAGCTGTCAATCAAAACAAGAATGGAACACGCGTCCTGTTATTACGTAAACTCAACTGAATACCTTGCTTGTACTATACAGCAAAGCAGAATTATGCAATTTTACAATTTAACAGTGAGGCGTTATTTACAAGAACTTCACACTCGCACACAATTTTTTGAAAGGTTAATTTACTTTCTGGAATCTCAAAATACGGTTTAAGTCATGATTTCACTTCTGCTTTTTATTTAAAAAATATAATTTCTGAAGCACACTTCAGCAAGTTAGCCTGCACTTTTGCAGATTTTTTTTTATCAAGTTTTATTTACTGGGAAAAAAACCAACAACTGTTCCCTGACAAAAGAACTCCCATCTGGCGTAAACAAGGTTTTCAACATACATACCATGCTCAAAAGCGTTTCTACAATTTCATCTTTGTACGTGTTGACCTGACAGATAATCTCCTCCTGGTCATATTTGACCCCTTCTGCCTGTTTCGTCAATGTCCTTGTTTTCCCGCCGAGGCCAGTCTTCTTTCTCCAACTAGATCTCTTCATTAATTCATAGATAAGTGAAGAATTCTTGGCAAGTTGTTGTTCAAATGCAACACGATACGCATCAGCAGCGAGAAGAGCTTCTTCCTCCCTTCGCTGCACAAGTTCAAGCTAGGGAAGACAAAACAAAAAGAAAATTACCACCATTACAGTTCTGTTTTTTCAGTAACGTTACAACGTATTGAACTTTGACGGTAGAACAATTCAATCATGAGGCACCCGATTACACTTCTTTACATCTTCTCGTTTGATACTGATGTACCGCTAGCATGAAAAATACTCATCTCTTGAGAAGTGCATACTCAGTCACACCAGTAGAGGAAGTACAAATTACTCAGAACTTGATTACCTCATGTTTGAGTTTCGCTATGTCCCTTTTAGCGTCCACTGCAGCCCTGGCACATGCACACGGCTCTTGCTTTTTTCCTCTACACTGACATGCACCCAGAGTTGCAAGCTGAAAAGAAAACAAACAAAAAAAAGAAAATCTACACTTGGAAGAAGCTGTGTTACTAGCCCTCTTAGGTCACATGGCCTTTACTGGTAAAGTAAAATCCATGAGAAAATATCTTCAAATTGAAGTGACATTGGATTGGATACACTGTGCAGAATATAATAACAATACACATTGACTGTACTAAAAACCAATGATTCTGTGTGTTACGATAACAGCACCAATCAAAGAATTTCCTACTAACAAACCATTATCGTGAAATATGTTAAGGAGTCGTTAAGAATAATTATCGTGTGTGCACGAAAGGTAAGCGTTATCAATTTTTAAGTTTTGTTTTGTTTCTTAAATAACGTTTGATCGTATAAATGAGCACCATGAGGAAACACTGTGATTCTAGGATGGCCAGGTGTTAAAAAAAAAGCGTTGGTTTGGAAATGATCCATTATTATCCTCAAAATCTGTCTTACAAAACATTACCTCAACAATCAGATCTCCAGTGGACAAGATTTCTTCCCTCTCGGGAGTACTCAAGTCATATTTGATCCTGTCTCTGACTTCCAAGGCCGCTGCCAGCTCATCACGATCCCGCATAAGTGCTGAGAAAAAAAAACATCTACTACAAACCAAAAACTAGACATAGAAGTTTTTCTTTTCACTCATCCCCTGGAAAAAATTTTCACATTCAAAATATTCCAGTCAGTCTATTCAACTTCCTGACATCAATCCCCATACCACATCCAATAAGCAAACTAAAGGCCAGTTCTAAATGCTACCGGCAACACTAGGATTTGGTGACAAACCAATAAAATACCCATTGTGCACAATGCAAGAACAAAAATTTTTTTCCATTCATAGAGGTTAACTCAAAGTGTAATCAATATGTTACAATAAGTCATATTTTCTAATACCGTTGAAGTAGTCTAATGACAATTACTTAATAAAGAAATGCAATATTTTAACTTTCAGTTATTAACATTAGCTCCCCAGCTTAATTACATACTAGGTAGCCTGAAAACAGGCCCTCATAAATAATGCTGCAGGATGTGCATGTCTCCACCCACAGAAAGATTTCAGGCAAAGTTTGCCAGGGGTCTGACGTAAATTGTTAGTGCAGACCTCTGGCCACCTCTCATTGTTCAAGGTCTCAGACTTTCCAGCAGGTCTAGATATGCCGGTTTGTACCAACATAATGCTCTGGAGAAATTACTGCCAACCATAAAATTAAATTCATTGCCTATTTCAAGGAACCTCATGGCCAGAAGAATTTGCCTTTAACATCAACACTCAAGGCACCATCATTGCAAATGACATTTTCCTCCACTTACTCATTTTCTCAATGGCAACCTTCCTCAATTCCTCTGACCTTGTCTGAAGGGCAACCATCAGAGCAGCATTTTCTGTAGCAACCCTATCAAACCTCTCAGCCCATGTTTGTTCATATCAAGCAAGTAACTCTGTTTCAGCTCAAGCTCCCACTGAAGAAAATTCACCTCCTAGATCACATTTTCAAAAAATAAATATGTTGGAAAAAATAGAGACTGAAATGATACACCAAGCAACCTTAAATGATTATGCCTTCTGTGCAAATGATTTCTGATAAACTGATGTATATGCATCAAATTATTCTGTTATTTCTTCTGAAAGTTGGGGAGAATATGACCTGTGCCTTAGAATAAAAGACCTGGAATAAAACCTTCATATTTTTTCCATTACTAGTCAGAGTATCCTTTTATCAATTATTTGTCAAAACTCAGATGATAGTAATACACAATTTTGATCATGAAATTCTCTCCCCCGTGAAAAATTCTCTTGAAGTTGGAAAAATGGTCTTTCAGAGCTTTCATTGCCATACCAAGTCTAAATAATTCATAACTTAACACTAATTTCTTTCTGGCTGCAGGATGCACATAATGTTACATAAATAGCTTCAAATTTCTGGCCCCTATAGCATAGTGCCACCAGTAAAAGCAATATAAAATTTTCTGTTCCCTTAACCTTTTAACTCCCAGAAGTGATTGACATGTAACTTCTCCCTGCCTGTAATATCTATACATTACCCAGCAAACAGGTAATGAGAAATTGTCACCTTGATCTTACACCAAATTTTCAGAACTATTTTACAAGGAAATATATAGCAGCTGGAGTGAAGAATTAACAATTAGATTTTGGAAGTTGAGTGTTAACAGATTTCCTTAAGCCTCTAAATCTTCAGTCAAATACTCAAATCCAGTTGACTTGCAAGAAAGTTACACACTGAAGAACCACCAATTCTAATCAAGAAATGCAATTAACATTATGCAGTGGTCGACAAAGTTACACAAGATTACTATTGAAATCTCACCCAAAAATTTAATTAATCACCCTATTTCTGCAAATTTACCTGCTCAAGTTTCTTGCTTGCTTCCAATGCCTTCCTTGAACACTGTTTTTGATGTGCTTGTTCCAGACGTGACAGACTTTGGATAATTTTAACAGCCCCGTATTTGCTTTGTAGCTGCTGCTGACATACTTCTAAATCCAAAGTCAAATTTTCAATTTCCTGGAAATTCAAAGCAACAACAAGTTTTTTCACTACAATTGAAGTAAGGTAAGCTGAAGGCTTGAGACTCCAACAAATTCCTCACCTACCATGGATGAAGATATGTTGGATGTGGGCAATGCCATATGTTTGATCCCTAAAATATTTTGGTCAGCCTTTCAATCCCCTGTGGTGACTAGCATCAAATTTCTCCTCACAATATCATCCCTGAATCATGTATCAAGGTCACAAGAATAAAAGGAAATCATCACCAACTAAAGCAGGTCCTGATTGTTTAACAAATTCTCCTTGTCAGTACCTTAAAAATGTATGGGGAACAGTATGGAGAATATGCTTATTGATTTTAGGATGTAAAGGTTTAAAGGACCAATGGTCTTAATGCACCATGTGGCGGAATATGTCCCAGCTAACTGAGGTATAACTGCTGATATTATATATGTCCCAGCTAACTGAGGTATAACTGCTGATATTATCTAATTCCCAAACCTTTTGTTTGAGCATAGTTAATCGAGGGGACTCGATTAACTATGGTTTGAGATGATAAAAGGGTCCATTTAAAATTATCTTAATTAAAGATGGATTTAGCAGTGCAATTGGTTATTGTTACAAAAAAAAAATTCAAACCCAATTGTTTATAAAAGTTTGACAGGGCTCTGAAAAGTCAAACTCCCACAAACTGAAAGTTTCTGATGGTACGCTGTTTACAAACTCTTCTTCCCTTATTGTATTTGATGGACAATAAACATAATAGTCACCATTTGGCTAAAAACATTTCCCAGCATACATGTAAATGTCCTTAGACATTATCTCTTCCTTGAAGCCCAGAGATTTTGCTGCATAAGATTCGCTCACACAAAACTGTTCACTTCATAGGACAGATCATACCCACGAACAGATATCTGAGCATATTTTTGCTCCAAATTGAGGCAATTGTTTATCTTAAATTATCCAATACCCACTCACTTGTTTGGCTTTCAAAAGTTTGCACTGAAGGGCATGATACTCATCATCTTCGACAACTGATCTCCTTTCTGTTTCAAACCATACAAAAAAATTATGTCAGAAATCAAATTAATAGTAAAAATATATGTACATTTACTGGGTAGTTAATAATGGAAGAAGTATATTGAAGAAATGTAAAATGGTTTCCATGTTTACATAGCCGATGTAAACACGCGGGAGGTTGGGAGAACATGAGATAAGCTGGAAACCACGACACGAAGCGGAGTGGTTTCCAGCTTATCAAGTGTTCTCCCAACCTCCCGAGTGTTAACATCAGGCTATGTAAACACAGAAACCATTTTACATTTCTCTTATAAAATAACTAATGAAAGAGGAATGAAAACCATGTTTACATACGCTCATGTAAAATGGTTTTATGGCCAATCAGAGTGCGCATACTATTTGAATTATTTTATAAGTTGTGGTTCAACTTTATCCTAGGTTCAAATTTTATTTTCTTTTGCTTTTGGGTATTGTAATGTATAATAATGAGTTTGAAACAAAGGAAAATAAAATTTGAACCAAGGATAAAATTGAACCACAACATATACATCTTGTAGTATGTTTCCTAACTAAACAGGTGGCTGCAGACTTAAAGGCATTTTTGAATCAGCTGCAGACATGTCATTCACCTTTCGCACCAGTAAATTATTAACAAGTAGCCACATGATTTCTTGAGTAATTTAGTGTAGATTAGCACTTGTAAATTTTTCAAAGACTACAAATTCCACTCACCCAACAGGCTTGTGCAATTCTGCTGTCTTTATAAAATTTACTCATGTTTATTAACACCAAATTGCACCTGAATTCAAGTTGTTACCTATACAAAAACCCAGGATACTACAGATGAGAGCTGTCTGGATGACTCTTTAAGATATTAATTTAAGACTACCACCTTGACGAGAAAACTGCAGTGACCCTGACCAGCAAACTGTCCCTTGACCCTTTCATTCCCAAGATCTCATTAGTAATTCTCCCTACTGTCTGCCATACAATTCATATAATTTCACGAGGGGGTTGGAGAATTTTGATATTGGGTCACTAATTTTTTACAATCCCCAGACATTCCAACCCCTTTTGAGGGAAAAATAGGGAGTATATTTTAGCACCAAAGGTGTGAGCCTCTAGAGGGGTCTGGGGGCAATTACCTCCCCAGGAACTCTTTCAAATTTAGTTTCTCTCCAGTGGCATTTCCTGCATTTTGACATCATTTTTGTGGTATTCTATATGGTCTTTATTCTTATCACAGATATCTTTGAACTTTTCTTTGCTGTTGTTAATTCATCTTTTCAGAATCAAAAAGGGAAATTTTTTTACAATGGCCTCTGTGAAAGATCATGAATAAATGTAAACTTACTTTCCACAAGGCATAAACGCATTCGGTGGGAAGCCACAAAAAGATCCCAAAAAATACATATAATATAAGCAATTTTTTCTTTGTCGTCAGGATTTTATGATAAATCGGGGAAACCTGATAAAAATAAGGAGAGCGGGAGGCAACGCATCAAATTGGGAGGGTTGGAATGTCTGAATCCCCTAATTAACATTTTTCTTATTCTCATCACTTTTGTGATTGATATTGTATTGACAATTGCGAGGAGAAATTCTGTCTTGGTCGCTCTTGAGAGTTAAAGAGTTAAAACGGAATCTGTTACCCTCAACTAACCAGCCGGAACATTTACCTGTTACAAATACAATTACGCACTGATTCATTTTTAGAAAGTTTTTGCTCTGAAGATATTAACCATTTGAATGGTATCATACACACGTAAGATTGATCGACCACATCGATTACCTTCCACAATTGTTCACTCTTTGAAACACCAACAGAAACAATCACACACCCAAAACAAAATGTACTGTAAACAATGACCGGTACACGTGTGAAAAAAACATTCTTTCAAAGTGAACCCTACATTTTGAAACTGACAATATTCTGAAATCCAGCTTAATAAAAATTTTAATTTCAGAGGGCGATTTAACTTTACGGGACAACGTTCTATACGCAAAAGAGCGCCAATGTAATTATAGATTTCTCTTCAACAAAAATATCAATTTAAGAGTACGTATTATTGTAAACATCATAATAAACAACAAACCTCTTGCCGAATTTATCCGCCTTAGTCCACAAGCCTTTCCTTTACAACCTTTATCAACGTCATTAGGTGCACTTTCGCTGTTTGTTCTGTTCCTTAGCTTGAGAGAAAAACTTCTCCTCGGCAAGTTTTTCAAACTCCATTTAGAGATCCGGCTTAACCCACCCTTAATTTCTTTAACTGCTCTACACTCTCCTGTAAACTGGTTCTCCATGTAAACGGCTTGGATCGGTGCTGGTATTTTTCTAGAGTTTCTTCGGACTGTGTCGTATCTTCTGTATCAGCCTGAAACAAGTCAAGTACCTCTAATTCGCTGCTAACTGAATCGTTCTCGCATCGTGGCAACCCGCCCGGTTTCAAGCCGAATCCTAGTCCCAAATCAACGGAGCAAAGAGAGACGAAGAATCATCAGATGAGAATGATCGCCGGCCTCCATTAAGCTCACTTTCATGAGTTAGCACCGAAGACATGAAGACGACGATGAAATGGATAATTCCTACCCCGAATGAACGGGAATGAAATACCTAATGACTTGTCATAAAGTTTACAATGTTTTTTTGCTCTAGTGTTTTCATGTGCTTTGAAACCACGCCGTTTTACTTAGCAGCCACGCCTAACCACGCCAGGTAAGATAATTTACGATGGAATGGACTACCGGCACGGTGGAGGAACCGGGGGTTGTGTGTGGGCTTATATGCAGTAAAAGGAGCTACGCTATTTGCGGGAATATGGTGACGAGAAAACAAGAATAAATTAGTTTGAATGAAAAGCCCTCGTTGATACCGTCGGGATTAAGAGTGCCGATTTGAACGATAAATTTTTGTTCAAGTGATTTGCGGCTTTCCGAAATGCCTAGATGTAGGGAAAGGCCGCAAACTACCATATGCTGTTTAGAATGATTAGGGACTTTGATCTCCCAACTAGTTTATTCTTGTTTTCTCGTCACCATATTCCCACCAATAGCGTAGCGTATTATTGCTATGTCTCTAAAACGCAATTGATTGTCATACTATGTAATTGATTTTCTATTGGTGGTAATGATCAACCATTGCACGAGATTGAAAGTATATTTGTTATGTTTGATGCCCAAAGGTGCAATTGTTCATCCGTTGATGATACTGAATGTTTATACATATGCAACTTGCATTATTCAGAAAGTAGTTAGTGTTTATGAAGTTCATGGAAGTGCCTAATAGAATGTAATTTGCCGTATGAAAACTTGATAACGTAAAACCGATAAAAAAATTCGTAAATGACACCGAAAAAAGGTCGAAAACGCTAAAACTGGTCAAACCGATTACATTTAAATATCCTGATCGATCCGATACAGTGGTGACAAGTGGAGGATGTACCAGAGTAAACTACACTCATTTCATTACAGGATTTATGGATGCCCATAGGACTTGTCATGTATCTTCGAAACGCTGCTTAAATTAGCGAGACTATCTCTAGACCTCGAGCTGTGGTTCTCTGCTGGGCTCAGCAGCTGGTAATGGAGCCTAGTTAAATTAAGAGACATTCGCACAAAAAGTTCCTCTGTAGGGCCTTAGAATTTGCAGTCGCAAAAAAGCTTGTAGCTCTGGAACTTTATCGAACTCCCAAACTAAACATTTGCGTTTGCGAAACTAAGACCCGAGACGTTTGGAGAGTCTATTGGAATGTTGAATCAATCAGTCACATGTGGCATTGTAACTTGGTCCCCAACTTCGAGGTGGCGTAGATAAAGAAACTCTGGGCCAATGTTCCGTGCTCAGCCGTTACCCTCCCCCCCACCTTGGGGGAGAGAGGGGGGTAAGGCTTTCACCTGGGGATCTTGCGATATTTTAATCGGTTTGTCACGCATTTCCTCTCGATAACATTTGCGTTTTTAGCGGCTATTCCAGATCTGTGGAGGCATGTAATTGCCGCTCAGGATCGAAGAGAAAACCGGAAACCAAATAGGTCAAATAGGAAAAACCGAAAAACACGTATGTATATTTTCGCGAAAAACCGAAAACTAAATGCTATAAGAAACGGAAAATCCGCAAACCGTAATGTGAACTCCAAAACGAAAAAACCGGAGTTTTTTTGGCACAAAAAACGCGAACAAAACCGATCTAAAAACATGGCCAAAACCTCAAAATCGGAAAATCCCAGTGCCCCCCTCCTTTACCAGCTCTATGGTTTCCGAATTTCCTTGATCGGTGACGTAAACTCCCAGCGGGCGGAAGTTCCAATTTTTTTCTGATATCACAAACAATTAGCCTTATTTTTAGGCGTACGTACACGTGATGATTTATAATATAATTAAAACTGCAGTATGTGTTTCTTCTATCTATATTTAAATACCACCAATTTGCATATGGTATGAAGATCACATTTATAACTAGAGATGAATTTTGTGAGCTACGATTCAATTGAAGGGGGTTGTCATGCGACTTTATTCCCGAGCCTCGAGTAGAAAAGTTTTATTCGGAGATGAATTTTGAGGAAAATACGATCATAGACATTGCATTGTTCCTATCATATCTGTCCCGTCTGATGAAAAATTATATTATGCTGGACCTCTGTCAAAAAGTAAGCAACGTCATTCAAGCTTAAATTTTTTTTCGTTTCCGTTCAGTATTTTGGTGACAATCATGGGTCATCCTGGTATGGACAGTTCCACGTGAACTATTCACTCATTAGGATATTTAAAACGGATAGCTTTTCACCAAACGAGCAGTCAACTGATAGAAACAGAATATGCGGTGTATATTACGGCCGCTAAAACAAATCGATCCGAGGGTCAAAGGACTGTAAAACTGGCAAATTACTGCAACAAAAGTCCTGATGGATTCCTTGAACTCTTATACAACAGTATTACAGGAACGTGTACGAGGACACGACGATTCTTGTTCTACTTCTTTGTCTCGTCTTAGGCAGGTTGGTATAATTTCCGTTTAAACAAAATAAAATGGCGATGGGACTATCTTCATCGTATCCCAGAGGGATTTATTGACTCTTAATATCTTTACGGCACTGGCCCTTTCTTATATATAGCCCAATTTACAATTTTAGACCAAGCAGGCGAGCATATACGACACAATGCGGCATCCGAAAAATTTGTATTGTATGTTTACAGTGCACAATATAGGTGAAATATAAGGATATTTATGGAAATAACGTAAAAAAGTGAGCTAGTTTGTAATGAAAACTAAGTTACCTCGCTAATATGTTTGTCTCTTTGAATCCTGTGAATTTTGGGTTAGGTTGATTAGCGGCCATCTGAACTTCTGAATGAAACCCCCAACGGTCACGTGCATGGTTTGTTATGTCATCTATAGTTTTTAGTTTCAGTTTCAAGTATTTCTGATTATATACCGCTCTGTTATATATAACACACTTTTGATTTTGATAAGGGACTTGTAAAGTTTTTCTACGCTGAATAGTTAATTTAGTTTCCGATAGCGTATCAGCTGAGATACCCATATCCTATAATACCTGGTCTAACTCTTCACAATGAGATTCAAGTGCTAAAGACATAAAGCCGTTTGTCTTTACTTCATGAATTTCAATCATTGTCCATGTTCTTTCATTATAATACAGTTAATTTGTTCCCGTTGAAGAGCGCACGGCCCGAAAAAGTAAACGCTATCAAGGCAATGATAAGATTTCCCTGAGTAAATGAGATTAAACACGACGTCCATGTGATTTAAAATGCAAATTCTACTAAGCAATCAGGACACTTAACCGCGTCAGGAACGACACATCGTACTGCAACAGCACATTATTGAGGGAAGAAATATTCAACTGAACCCGAGCTAAAAAGTGCCTCCTACTAAGCAACAATAAAGATTCATAGGGATGTATTAGTACTCTAACTCGTACGGCAGCTGTAGAAAAGGCAGAGTCTATTTATTTGTAGCGCAAAACATGATAATTGGATCTTTGAGTTGACATATTGTCTTAAGCACTTTTAGTGTTATTCTTTCACCTGTGAGGACATTAATTACATTGTATAGTTCATAAATGAATGTAATTTTCGAACAAATGCAAAGACTAATTTCGAGATCTCAGGTAGTGAAATTTGATAGAAACCCAAGCATTGATATCTCTGTTGTTCGAGAAGCCAATAATTGCTAAGAACACACACGGAGTGCATCGATTCACATTCAAGCTGTCCTTCGATAAATGTATGCAAAGCACTTTCTAGACCAAAACAAAAGATATGATCAAAAATGAAACAACGGGTGACATCGGTATTGATGCACACAACACCTCTACATAGCAGCAGAAATACGCAATTTTGCGTACTTTCTCCGACAGGCAAATAATGGTCGAAGGGGAAAAAACTCTTCTTGCCTTAAAAATCAACATTATGATGTGTGGCAAACAGACCATGGATAAAACCACGCAGGTTACAATTATAAGTTAGAGCACGTATTGATCAATGCCAGATATGGAGAAATTAATTTGAAGAGGCATGTCAGAGTTTATTCCTTTCTTGGCGCACTGCTGAAGCGTTACAGTGGTATTTGTTTTGATGCGCGTGTGTTAGAGTGTGACCGTCCTTTTTATTGTTAAATCATTGTGACGGAGTAATTTGTGGTTACACCTTGCTGAAACGGCTGTTGACAGGGTTACCTTGCTTAATTTTGAAAATATTCGAGGTTTGCTTCTATTCGACTGTTTCAGAAAAACTTGTTATTCGTTATCCGTGAATTTCTGAACCCCGCGATCAGTGAAGATCTCAGATCTTCACTGATTTCACTGAAAAATGTTTACAGTCATCAAAGCTTTCAAAGACTTGTTTGTTTATATGGATGCATATCTTAAATTAAGAGTTTAACCTATAAGTTGGCAATGACAAAGAGGTCATGTTTATCTGTCGCTTAACCGTATGGCGTCTGTTGTGTATAATGGCCTCAGTGCCGTTAACTAATTTTTCGCAGTGTTTGGATATCTATTTCTAGCGTTACTTAAATCAAGAAGAAATTTCATTAGACGATGAGAGCGCTTCCACTAGCGTTATACACCAAAGGATATAAACTCCCTGGAGATGAGAATGCTGAAACCGAAAAAGGACGTAAATTGTTGAAGGAAGAATATTATTACACGAGCTGGAAATAAAATTTAAAAAAGGAAAATTTCTCAAGATATGCGAATTGCGTGACGAAGAATCCATTCAAACGTTGGGTCTATTTATTCTCAACAACTGTCTTCTTGATATTGTTTTGATATTGTAAGATGTAATTCTAGTTGTCTTGGTCACTCATGGGAGTTAAAAGGGTTGATTCCACTCTCATTGGCCATGGTGCTTCGGCAAATCACAATTTCTCATCTCGATTTTTCAATGTGTTTATCTTAGCAGGCAGCACTACTCTGGAGGGAAAGAAATTTACCTGTCCCAAAAAAACCGAAACATTTGAGTGTGACGCTGCAAAAAGGGTTCCAGTAGAATTTAACAGAGGAACATCATACAAGATAAACGACCTGAAGAGTCCAAGCGATGAAAAAGAATCAGAAATTTATTGCAGAAAAAATATATGTTCTGTGAAGAAAAATAAACTCTATGGAAGAGTTCAAATTTTGGAGAAAAATGCCACGAGAATGACCTTTCAGATGATGAACTTGAATGATTCTTTGCGTTTTTCATGCGATGTACACACCGCACCTGAATATCAGGTCACTGAGTTTCATACCAAGGACTTCACAACTGTCGAATGTAAGTTGAATGATCAAACGATGATCTAATCTAGAAGCAAAGAATTTGAAGAGGCCGCCAAACCTTTTTTTTTTACTTTCTGCCCTCCCCTCCCTTAAGACTTCCCCTATTTTTTCGAAACTATATCTTCCATTGCTGACGTCGATCCTTTCTTCTAGGAGTGTGCGTTGTGTGAATGTGTGGAGAGAAGGGGGAGATGGGGGGGGGGGGGGGGAGTTGCACGAAGAATCTCTTTATCGGTTCTATGAGGCGCCAACGGATAAACTGCGAGAATAGGAAGAAATGTAACACCAAGAAGATATTTGCTATTTCGGGAAGTTTATGATATCCTTAAAATAAGAGACCTAACTACAATATAACTTTATTCAGTTTACACGCTAATTAATAACTGACGTCATCTGCATCATTTTACTAAATATTTATGTATTTTTATTGATGTTCAGGCGTTCGCAGTTGCATTGGCCACAGAGTTGACTTATCTTGTTCGAGCTTTCAACAATTTCTTCAAACTCCACATGGCTTGGGAGCGTTCTTGAAAAAAGCTGATGGATCTAAAGATATCACTTTCTGCAATGAAAAAGGGAACTGCACCTGTATGGACGGGTGTAGAGAGTACAAGGGCAGATTGGAACCGGGATATAAATCAGTAAACATGCGAACCGTCAAGATGGAAGACGCTGAGCTAGATTTTATGTTCTATTTTGAACGCGACGATCCACGAAAACAAAAGCTCAGAGAATGTGTTTTCAAAATCGATCCTGTGGTTTGTCCAGGTAAGACAGCTTCTTGATTTCGTTCATTTGTGATAATGTTGACTTGTCACGACTTTGCAAAAACTTTCTATAACATAGGTTGTAATTTCTTGTAAAAAAATCCAACAGCAAGGGCTTGATTTTAATTTTCGTGTCTTTCCTTTATTTCGCTATAGATATTTATGCTCCAGTATTAAACTTGATAGGAAATGCGTTCTGTTGCTCGTAATTAAACGCTGTAATGATAAAGGCTGGGCGATATTGAGGTAGTTCCGTTTTTCCACACTTCGCGACGGATATTACCCCTGTGACTTGATATGAAATGTGATGTGTTGTTTGGTTGTGCTGTGATGATGAAACTGAGCGATGATTGAATACTTTCCTCAATTCCAATAAATGTTAAACACTGAAATATCGAAAAATAGCAAATATGCTGCAAATGAGAAGATTGATTTTGTTATTGAAACATTTTTCTGTCACAGGTAAACCAACCAGAACCCTAGAAGTAATCACAGGAAGGCCTTTACAAGAAAACGAAAGCAACAGGACAAAGCACCCGTCTACCATCTCGCATAATGTCACGCCAGGAACGTTAGAAGTGAAAAGAGGGCTTTTATTTCTGTGCTTGATATTGGCAATTTTTACTTTTCCTGGATAGTAGGTTAGGAGAATGAATGAACCAGATTGCTTTCGACTCAGTCTACCGTTGTATATATCCTATCTAAGGTTCCATTGAACTGAGACACAGGATGTGGTTAACGAATACTCACAACAAATCAAAGGGTCCACGAAGAAGCCTCTACGTCATTAGGACAATGGGGTTCTTGTGTTGACCAAGATGCTCTAATAAGATGGAACTACTGTCCTAATGAGTATTTCATGTTGTTTCGTGTCATTAGTAAGGACAAATTCTGATGTGATTTTGGCGAAGAGAAACATGTTTTGTGAGCGTCTAGTCGCTACTGCGGAAGGGCCCTTTAGCACCGTGTGCATAATTACGCGTCCCCCATACGGCGGAAAGCCAACAAAGTGTTCAGACATTACTTCAGAAAACTCCGCCTCTGTCTGAATTTTTGGTAGCCTATTGACCAATTCCCAATCGAGACTTAACTCTGGCGTCAAGCGTAATTTTGCTCACGGTGGTAAGTAGCCTACTTACCGAAGCCAGATTGTACGAATTTTCCAGACATCTTGAGCACTATCCGTGATACACGCTTGCTAATTCCCCTATCAGCTTTTGGAATCAACTAAACCCTACCTTTACCATGGCCGGACATTTCTTTTGGCACCCTACATCTGCTATTGGAACTACGATTCCACCCAACGCCGAGATTTGATCTGTGAGTGGGGAGTCGTAAAATCATCGATATCTTTTGGCGTCTCGAAGATGCCGGCACGCGACAAAACAAGATCAACTTTATTTTCTGGATCTGAAAACTTGCAACTCCACAAGTGACATGAAATGTCTTTTTAACAATCACGCAAGGGAACGACTTGGTCTTCTCGATAACTAAACCCACAAGTTCCACCAGCGAACGATATAACTAAATAGCAAATCTCCATGTTAGCATGTAAGATGAGACGCTTATAAAACAGATCAGTTAGCTAAATCAGTATGTAGCTTGTCAATCAAATTGACCACTGTAACCATACTTTGACTTCAGCCGGCAAAGGAATCATTGATGGATCTGGACATTTTAGTTTTCTGAATGCAGTAATTCCTGAAATGTTTTTCTAGATGTCATGCAAAGAGGAAAAAAACCCATCTTGGTATTTCGGAGGTTGATTTATCTTAGAATTTCTGTGTCACGCTTGTCACGCAACTGATATAATAAGTTGGAGAAGATATATAAACTGGAACTCTAATCTGGCTAGAATGTGGTAGAGCATAATTAACGTGATCATCGAAACAGCTAATAAAATCATAAATAAACAGGATAAGAGTGTTTTGTTAGATTTTTGAACAAGTTGTAGTGATTTATGCCAGTTAACGGTGGTGACAAGTAGGCGCATCATGTACATTTCATAGTCGCTATCAAGTAAATTTTGCCGGACTTTGAGTTCGTCTCAAAATAGAACAACACAAATACACAAGGAAATTTTTACAGTAACTTTATAACCATCCTTTGGTCTTTTAGAAGCTTGAAGCTCAGTAGATTGTGTCATATCGGTCATTGTTAAAACTGTCTTTGTTTTGATGCTACTTTTCGACATAGGAAAAGTATGTCGGACAAAAATATTCACCAAAAAATAAATATTTCCTTGGCAGCTTCAATAACGACAGAGGATTAAGTTTAGATGATAAAACAAAGGATCATGTTCACAGAAATACCGTAGGTCTAGTACATTCGATACATGAGGTCACACAACTCGGGTAATATTCACGGTGAAAATTTGCATATTGGAGCGGTCGATCGAAAAAAATTATTTCTTGAAAACTAAAATATATTTTATAAAAAAACTACAGCACAGTTATTAGAACATTTTGGGCTACAAAATATAAAAGTAGGAGGGAAAAAAATTTGGGTGACTTGCCGCTGTTTGTTTGATGC
This sequence comes from Pocillopora verrucosa, assembly GCF_036669915.1. Taxonomy (NCBI): domain Eukaryota; kingdom Metazoa; phylum Cnidaria; class Anthozoa; order Scleractinia; family Pocilloporidae; genus Pocillopora; species Pocillopora verrucosa. The sequence continues at coordinate 10,409,179 of NC_089312.1, forward strand.
ATGCTGACATTAGCTCTTAAGATATTCCTTGTTCAGATTTGAATGCTTGAATGACTGAAAATATGAAAGAGATGGATGGAACGCAAACAAGGGTCGTTTCGCTCTGTTTGCCATAATATGACCATGAGATCGGCTACGTGATAATATTCAAGAGCTGATGTAATATCAAAATACATCGCAATTTTTTGCGGTAACCCATTTCTTGCGGAAAATCCCTTTAACTGGATAGTAAACTTCACTGACGTTCTAGCCATTGCGATCTTTAGCTAGGACCGGGCATCTTCGAGACGATGAAATTATTATGAAACAAAATCTGTACCCTCTATTGACAAAGGTCGAAAGGCCCTTTTCGGCGAAGAAAAAATGGAAGAATCCATGGCCCTCTTCTCTTAAATTCAAATGTATTCTAGGTCAAAAAGAAAAACTGGTTACTTTAATTCGACTAGAATGTTACGGAATACATGTAGTTCGAAATCACGCCGTCAAAGTGAAAGAGAATTAATTAGGGAAAAAGCCCTTTTAAAGTCCCAAGCTTTTTCCTGTTTCGATTGTATTCAAGCTACAATCGAATTATTCCTAGCGTTGAAAGGAGTACCACAAGTAGAAGATGCACAGATTCCGTCTTATACTATCACAGAGGGCATTCATACTTCAAGCATTCTTCGTCTTTTCTTGTGGTAGGTTTTGAGATTTTCTTTGTCAGTTTGGAATTCATTTGATCACCAAGAAGTTAAGCCAAACTCAGCTGACTTAGCCAGTGTCGTCACTGTCGTCACACGAATTTTTTTTTTGTATTTTCTGGTTGATAGCGGTATTTAAAATTAGAAATAATCGACTTTAGCGCCCGGCGAGTTCTCCTTTTCCACTTTTTTTGTGCATTGAGAGTACAATTTGGCGGTCAAAAAGTGTCCTCATAAAGCGCACGGCAAAAACGATCATATCTCATAGCTGTGACGTAGAAAACTGTTCAAGACGATGAAGAGGCGAAATGCCAGCGATGATGGAGAGCGCGGAAACAAGAAATTGCGTCAGTAAGCTGTGTGCGAGTTGTCTTCATCTTAAGAATCTTTATCCACACAGTCCGTAAAGGAAATTTTGCGACGCAGGATTGAACAGAAGCGGGTACAAAAAAATGAAGAGAGATTTTCTAGATCGCAAGATAATGCTACTCTTTCGAATTGGGCTTCGATCTTGTCAAATCTTGGTTATTTTTGTGAAGTGCGGTCGATAATTGCCGCATGCAGCAAAATTCACGGTGCCTGTTGTCGCTTTGATCATTGAACAGTCAAGAGTCATTCCTTTCCTGCTCCTTGATCTGTGTGATCTTGGATCACAAATCCTAATCCAGATCCTCCCAAAGGAACGCACCCCTAGTTCGCGGTAAATTCAAACTAAAGACAGACTTATCTGTGAAAACGCCGTGACAAAAATACAGGGCAGTTGAGGCTCCAAGTGATGGGCTCCTGACAATCGAAAATTGGTTGGCACCAAGGTACACGGACTGTACACGGATTGTGAATGTCAGTTTCACTGCCATTGGCCTAAAACGAAAAGCGAAAAACGATTTGTAATCCGTTTTCCAAATTCTATACGAAAACGAAGAACGAAAAACGAAAAAGAAAATTAAAATCCGTTTTTTCAAAAGTTACAAAAAAGAAAAACGGAGAGCGTAAAGTGAATTCGAATTCCGTTCCCTCCCGGCGGGGAAAAAATGCAAAACGAAAATTTCGTTGTTTTGCAGCAAAGAAAAGCGAAAATAAAATTTGTGCTTCATTTTCATATGCAATCGATTCTAAATTTTTACCCAAAACAAACTTTCGTGTCATAGGCACTTTAAATAAGGATCAAAAATCGAATGATTGTTCGGTAAGCAACAGAACAAACACGGAGTGCATCAATTTACATTACAGCTGCCTTCTAATAAATGCGTGGAACGCACTTACTATACCAAACAAAAGATACTGTCAAAAATGAACAAAGAATGACATCGGTACTGATAACACAACACTTTTATAAAGCATCAGAAATAGTAGTTTACGTAATCATGCTCGAAGGGAAAAACCCCCTTAAAATCAAAACATATCGGTTAAGTGTAGCAGTACAGACCAGGGATACAGTGAGTTATAACTGGAAGTTGGAGCACTTATTGATCGATGATAGATATGGCGAATGGAATTTGTAGAGCATTTCAAAGTTTATTCCTTCTTGTCGCACTGCTGAGCGTTTTTAGTGGTATGTGTTTTGATACGCTTGTGTTAGAGTGTGAACGTCCTTTCTATTGTAAAGTCAAAGTAGCCAGCCAAACCGTTCATTGCGACGGAGTAAACGGCGGTTGACGGGGTTACCTTGCTTGATTTTGGGAATATTCGAGGTTTGCTTCTATTCGACTATTGCAGAAAAACTTGTTCTTCGGGATTCGTGAATTTCTGAGCCCCGCGATCAGTGAAGATCTTGAATGAAATGTTAGAAATATTTTGAGGTTAATTTCGACGGAAGAGCCGATGAGTCGAGAAATTTTTACAGTCATCAAGCCTTTCAAAGACTTGAAAAAGCCTCCAACATTTGTTTGTTTATGTGGATGAATACCTTAAATTAAGAGTTTAATTTGATAGGTGCGTGACGTCTCATGAAAACCAATAATACGCTGGCAATGGTAAAGAGGTTATGTTTATCTGTCGCTTAACCATATGGCATCTGTTGTGTGTGAGGGCCTCAGTGCCTGTTCACTGATTTTTCACAGGGCAGTGTTTTGATGTCAATTTCTAGCGTTACTTAAATTAAGAAGAAGTTTCATTAGGCGATGAGAACGCTTCTACAAGCGTTATATACTGAAGGATATAAACTACCTGGAGATGAGAATGCTGAAACCAAAAAGGCACGTAAACTGTTGAGGGGAAAAATGATTACACGAGCTGGAAATAAAATTGGCAAAAGCAAAATTCTTAACATGCGAAATGCGTGACGAAGAATCCATTTTTCAAACGTTTGGTCGATTCATTCTCAACAACTGTCTACTTGGTATTGTTTTGATATTGTAAGGAGAAATTCTGCCTTAATCACTCATGGAGTTCGTCATAGTGCTTCGTTAAATCACACAAATAATTTCTCATCGTGATTGTCAATCTGTTTATCTTAGCAGGCAGCAGCACTACTCTAGAGGGAAAGAAATATACCTGTCCCGAAAAAACCGAAACATTTGAGTGTGACGCTGCAAAAAGGGTTCCAGAAGAATTTAACAGAGGAACATCATACAAGATAAACGACCTGAAGAATCCAAGCGATGAAAAAGCATCAGAAATTTATTGCCGCAAAGAAAGATGTATTGTGCAGAAAAATAAACTGTATGGAAGAGTTCAAGTATTAGAGAAAAACGCCACGAGAATGACCTTTCGGATGCTGAACTTAGATGATTCTTTGCGTTTTTCATGCGATGTACACACCGCACCTGAATATCAGGTCACTGAGTTTCATACCAAGGACTTCACAGCTGTCGAATGTAAGTTGAATTATCCTCAGTCGAGAAACGATGATGTAATCTTGAAGCAGGTAATTTGAAGAGGCCGCCAACCCTTTTATTTTTACTTTCTGCCCTCCCATCCCTTAAGACTTCCCCTATTTTCTTGGAACTATATCTTCCATTGCTGACGCCCACCCTTTCTTCTTCGAGTGTGTGTTGTGTGAATGTGTGGATGGAAGGGGGAAGGGGAGGGGGAGGGGGGAGGGGGAGGGGAGTTGTAAAGAATCTCTTTATCGGTTCTATGAGGCGCCAATGGATATACTGCGAGAACAGGTAGAACTGTAACACCAAGAAGATATTTTCTATTTCGGGAAGTTTATGATATCCTTAAAATAAGAAACTTAGCTACAATATAACTTTATTCAGTTTACACGCTAATTAATAACTGACATCATCTGCATCATTTTACTAAATATTTACGTATTTTTATTGATGTTCAGGCGTTCGCAGTTGCATTGGTCACAGGGCTAACTTATCTTGTTCGAGTTTTCAACAATTTCTTCAAACTCCACATGGCTTGGGAGCGTTCTTGAAAAAAGCTGATGGATCTAAAGATATCACTTTCTGCAATGAAAAAGGGAACTGCACCTGTATGGACGGGTGTAGAGAGTACAAGGACAGATTGGAACCGGGATATAAAACAGTAAACATGCGAACCGTCAAGATGGAAGACGCTGAGCTAGATTTTATGTTCTATTTTGAACACAACGATCCCCGAAAACAAACGCCCGAAAAATGTATTTTCAAAATCGATCCTGTGGTTTGTCCTGGTAAGACAGCTTCTTGATTTCGTTCATTTGTGATAATGTTGACTTGTCACGACTCTGCAAAAAAGTTCTATAACATAGGTTGTAATTTCTTGTAAACAAATCCAACAGCAAGGGCTTGATTTTAATTTTCGTGTCTTCCCTTTATTTCGCTATAGACTCCACTTTGATAGGAAATGCGTTCTGTTGCTCGTAATTAAACGCTGTAATGATAAAGGCTGGGCGATATTGAGGTAGTTTTAGGAATTCCAATAACTGAAAAAAAAACTGAAATATTGAATAACGGGAAAGTATACGACCATTGTGTCATATATGGCGACACATTGCTGATGAAGAGCTTGATGAATCTAATTTAACATTTTTCTGCCACAGGCACACCAACCGGAACTCCAGAAAAGTCTTCAGGAGAAACTGAAAGCAAAGAAAATGCACATAACGTCAGGCCAGGTATCATAAAGGGGACAACAAATTTTTCATTTCTGTGATTGATGTTGGCAGTTTTAATTTTGGATAATACATTTGAAAGGTGAATTTACCGCACTGTTTCGACTCATCTGACTCTCGGACGGAGGCCACACTTCGCAAGGGAAATTACCCTAGTAACTTGATAGGAAATGTGATATGTTGTTTGGTTGTGCTGTGATGATGAAACTGGGCGATGATTGAATACTTTCCTCAATTCAAATAACTGTTAGACCCTGAAATATCGAATAATAGCAAAATATGCTGCAAATGAGAAGATTTATTTTGTAACGAAACATTTTTCTGCCACAGGTAAACCAACCAGAAGCCCAGACGAAATCACAAGAAGGCATTTACAAGAAAATGAAAGCAAAAGGACAAAACAGCCATCTACCATCTCGAATAACGTCACGCCAAAAACCATAGAAGTGAAAAGAGGGCTCTTATTTCTGTGCTTGATAATGGCAACTTTTATTTTTCCTAGATAGCAGATTGTTTAAGACTCAGTCGACCTTTGGACATATCTGATCTAAGGTTCTGCTCAACTGAGACACAGGATGTGGTTAACGAATACCCACAACATATCAAAGGGTCCATGAAGGAGCCTCTCCATCATCAGGACAACGGGGTTCTTGTGTTGATCAAGATGCTCTAATAAGATGGACCTACTGTCCTAATGAGTATTTCATGTTGTTTCGTGTCACAATCTTGTGCAGCTTCTTCGCTCACGAGCCATTTCTGACTTGTGGCAAGCCAAGTAAATAAATTTTGTTGAGCATTATTATTTTCTGTTCAAAGCATGAGCCTCTCTGTATAGATTTTAGTAGAGTATATTTAGCAGTAAAGTGTTCTTGTTTATCAATAGTCAAGTATTGTGATATATTTCTTTACTTCAAGCGACCAACATCAAAGTCAACGTAAGGTAACAAAACTTAGAATAAAGTCATCATTTTTTAGCATAGCATATCCTTGTCAAGTAATCGTTTGCGTGGCTGCAAGTTTAAATGCGTTCAACTGAGATCAGTTTTTAAAAATATCTAGCACAATCTGTTCGATACTTGAGTTATCTAATACCCCATTCACACCAGCAAAACATGTTTTGTTAAACTGGTTTTCATTGAATGAAAATTATAAACAGAGAACTGAAAAACTTGATTTTCCATTGGATTCAAGTACTTGCTAACTTGCATTTCCAATGTGCTACATTCAAGTCAAAAATATTCGGCTAAATAGTTTCTATGAAGAAAAAAAAAATTAAACTGTGTTTAACAAAACAACTTTTAAACATGTTTAAGCTTTGGTGTGAATGGGGCATAAGACTCGCTAGCAAAACCAGTTTGCATGGCCAATATGTCCTTTTCAATCTTGTCCAAATATACGTAACATTTTGCAGCTGTTACTTGATGTAGAAAACATCGTTGACGTAAAACAATAGAGAACAAAGAGACAAAAGACCGAGGAAAACAAATGGAAACAATAGGTTACCGAGGCTGATGTTGTGTGTCTTCTACACCAAGAAGGGGCCCATTTTCCGAAGATGCTCTTTTTAGACAGGCCAAAACTTGAGACAGAGATTCCAAACAATTCGCTCAAGATATTCCTTGTTCAGCTATGAAATGCCTCAATGACTGAAAATATATAAGAGATAGATGGAACACAAACAAGGGTCGTTTGGTTCTGATCGGCACAGTATGACCGTGAGATAACTACGTGATAATATTCTAGGGCTGATGCAATATTGTAATACCAAAATACATCGCGATTTGGTATGGTTTCGTCTTTTGAGGTAAACCATTTCCTGCGGAAAACTCCTTCAATTGGATAGGAATAATCCTGTTCTGCGCAGAAGTAATGTTGGCAAACAAGTTAAGTGGTGCTTATTGTTTCCAAATAGTTACAGCCATTATCAAGCAATGATAGATTATTCAAACAACAAAGCATGTTTATTGTGACTCGTAAAACCAAGAGATACCGAAAGCCTGCAGTTCAAGCGCTATTTGAAAAAAATTATCGTCTCTCACTATTGGTTTATTCGAACAACAAACCATAGGTATTGTAAGTAATGAAACTGAAAGAGAAGTCGAAAAGGCTGCAATGAAAGCTTTAATTGAGAGACGTTCAATTTCGCTTTTAGAGTAAACATTTTAGCCATTGCGATCATTAGTTATTTTGCTTTTACTTAGGGAAGTAGATTTACGACACAAATGAGTAATAGGAAGTTTCCTTACAGTATTAACGGTATGTAACGCAATACACTACATACAACCAAGGGTCGTTTCGCTCTGTTCACCACAGTATGATCGTGAGATAACTACGTGATAATATTCTAGGGCTGATGCAATATTGATACCAAAATACATCGTGATTTGATACGGTCCTGTTTTCGGAGGTAAACAATTTCCTGCGGAAAATCCCTTCAATTAGATGGGAAGAATCCTGTTCTGCGCAGAAGTAATGTTGGCAAACAAGTTAAGTGGTGTTTATTACTTCCAAATAGTTATAGCTATTATCAAGCAATTATAGTTTATTCAAACAACAAAGCATGTTTATTATGACTCGTAAAAGCAAGAGATACCGAAAGCCTGCAATCCAAGCGCAATTTGAAAACATTCATTTTGTCTCGGTATTAGTTTATTCGAACAACAAAGCATAAATATTTTGACTAATGAAACTGAAAGAGAGGCAGAAAAGGCTGCAATGAAAGCTTTAATTAAGAAACGTTCAATTTCGCTTTTAGAGTAAACATTTTAGCCCGTGCGATCTTTACTGAGGACGGAGCATCTTCGAGACAATGAAATTATTATGAAACAAAATCAGTGGTCCCAATTTACGAAAAAAAAGCTCCTATTCGACGAACAAAGAATGACAGAATCCATGGCCCTCTTACCCAAGGTCCAAATGTATTCTAGCTATTGATTTTCACTGAGTGTGACCGCAATTTTCTGAAGTCAGTTGACACTGAAGAAAATAAAGTTACTCATAGTCGACTAGAGTGTCATGGAATAGTTAAAAATCCCGCAGTCGAAAGTGAAAGACTTAGATTAGGGAAAAAACCCTCACATCTCTAAGTCCAAAGGTTTTTTTTCATGAATAACTGTTTCACGCCATTTGAAGCTTACAATCGACTTATTCCTAGCGTTGAAAGGAGTACCACAAATCTCAGTAGAAGATGCACAGATTCCGCCAAATGCTATCACAGAAAGCATTCATACTTCAAGCATTCTTTGTCTTTTGTTGTGGTAGGTTTTGAGATTTTCTTTGTCATTTCGGAATTCATTTGATCACTAAGAAGTTAAGCCGAACTCAGCTGACTTAGCCGGTGTCGTAACTGTAAATAAGGGGAACTGCTTCTGGAAAGAAGTTTGATGAAACGTTCCTCTAAATAACGTGACCATTAACGATCGTTGCTCGTTTTAAACTGGAGCCAAAAGGACATTTTATGATAAGAGTGAACCTTGTGATCCTAATGCAAGTGGGGGATGGTATATATATGGTTAGAAGCGCTCGCACGTGGCTAATTGATGATTTCATACGCAACAAGCTTGTCAGTATAGTCCGACCTAAATGTCTCACAGGAATACCAACCTTATAACATTGTTCGTTTATTTTATCTTTTTCTGCGGTATCAGAATTCTGAAAAGGTTCTTTTGGAGAATGGAAAGTAAACAGATTTTTTTTCCCAGATTCAGGTGCTGCCTTCCCTGTGTTGAAAAGTTTGCAAAGAAAGCTAGTTTGCAATTGCTATATGAGGTGTGAAATGCAACTAGTGATCGAAAGTCATGCACGGGCATTCGAATATCAGTGATTAACAAACAAATTATAGCAGCAAATATTTGTTAAAATTTAAGCGTCAAACATCAACTCTTTTTTTAAAACTGCTGGTTTTATTTTGGGATTGAATTAGTCTAGATAGAGAAGAATGGAGAAATTTGAGCTCGACAGTTTTGGAATATTTATTTTTAATTTGTAAAGGCGCCTTAATAGAGTCTTAAATGAACTTAAAGGCCATTTTCCTATTTTGAGTCACCTGAGAGCGAAATATTTCCTAATGCTGATGACAGGCCATTATCTTATCAGCCATAACCTTTACTTCACCCGACCAAAAATTAGTTATTATCATTCACAGAGGAATCCTTTCTGTCAGTATATTCAGAGTGTCTTGAATTCTTTGGCTTAAGTTTCCCGTTTCTAATTCACCTTAGTGACCGAGCTACGTATTTGCAAAGTGCTCTTAAGATTTTGGGTTGGAAGTGTTTTTATTTATTATCAGAAGGGGACCTTATCCTTCTCTCATCTGATTTCCGAGTTTTACTTATTGCGCATGTATGTAAATTTCAGAAAAAGAACCTGTTTTGGCAAAAGATTTCGTTTTATACCAGCGCTGAATTTTTATTGACAACGTATTCTTACCATGTATTGGCGACGAAAAAAAGATGCAGCGAGGCGCAACGATTTCACTTCGCTTCGGACCATTTTAATTAACTAGAAAACAGATTATAAAGAGTCCACGTCCATGTTGCCCAGTGTCTGAAATATGAAGTAACGGTTCGTATCGTGGGTGTATAAAAATAAACTGTATGATTACTGAAAATGGGAGAAAGTTAGGCGCAAAATTACTCGAATGTGTTAAACCCCGTGAAAGAAATTTCAAAAAACGTCTTAGCGTTTAAGCTTAATGAGAGAAGAAGCCTTTTTCAAACGGACAGTTCAGGATGTAATATTTGACACGTGCGCTTCCCGTTAGAATTTCGTTGCGCTAGTGATGTAATCTAGAAGACTGTTGTAATAAGTCATTACAATGTGGTGCCTCAAATATCATAAAGCGCTCATGAGGCAATGTATTATAAACTGCTCGTGTATCAAAACTATTTAGGCAATAAGAAAGAAAGCAGTAAGAGAAATGATATTGTTAAAGTTTTTTTGTGTCGTTGGCCTATAGGATGTTTACAATGCCAACAGCACGAGGAGCTATGCAAAGATCGAACAGTCACCTACACTGTATATTGGAAATCAGTTGATAACAGTTGATCGTTTCAAAAACCTTCCTAACGCGAGCGCAATAGGGTGATTCCCTCATTGCTTATTTACAAACGGGACCACAGCATGATGAAACGGTCTCAAAATAAACATGATGTAATGAAGTCTATAAATATGCTCTGCTAACGCAAGTAAAACCTCATTGCCGAGTTTACGCAACCGATTAACAGAGTTAAGACTATGGCTGTTAGCGTTCGAAGGCTACGATCTTCCGACCATATTTGCAAGTTGTTTTCCCTTTTTGGAGTATGCAGCATGTTTGTGTCATTTCCTTTGTTAGGAGGTATGTCAATAAGTAATCTGTTACATTTTTAACGTGATCTCCACCGCGACGTTGATATACTAGAATGCTGGATTACCGCGATTGCAGATATTTACGTTCCTTGAGAGTTTAAACATTTTTCATGCTCTTCTTAGCAGAGATGCGTAAGTGTATTGATGTATTCATTTTTCTCATAGTGAAATTTCAAACCATCAGATTCATCTCAATAGCACTGTACAAACACGTAAACTATATCGATCTCGTTTCCGACTCAAAACTTAAATAAAGTATTTGCCCACAATATTTGCTCCCTAAGAGTTTACCATATGGAAACTTGATGTGGGTCGGCGAGAAGCGTATCCGCTTTGTGAGAGTGGTATCCTGGAAATAATTTCGCGAAACTGATGGAACTAAACGCAAAAAAACTCTCTTGTAGATGGCCTTTGATTTTCAATTACGTGTTAGATACGTCTTAAAAATCAAAATATTGATAGCCATTTGTCATTTGCATCTTTTGTTTTGGTATTCAAAAGGGAAAATCCCCTTGATAAATAATTGATTACACCAACCACCTGGGTTCACAATGGCAAAGACATCTGATCAGTATTGTTCTGAGCAATGATGACATCTATATCGAGTCTCTTTCTTTTACAAGTGGACGCATTTATCGAATACTTTTAGTAATCTAGAGATCGGAATTTAGATTTAAAAAATTACGTACGTTCATAGCTATTTTTCCATAAACTATGGCGATGCGAAATCAAAAGCTTATAACGCACTAATAAGCTCCCTTAACTTCTCTTATTAACACTTGACTGTAACTTCCAGATCCTCAAGTCTGTGATATTTGTAATAAGCTCCTTAGTCTAACATCCTTCCCCCTTCTCTTGCTTCCACCTCCCCCGATCAAAATCGGTCACGGTTTAAGTTTCTTTTGGCTCGATAACGTTACATTACAAAATATCGACATTTCTTAAAGGCCGCATTCATTTTCGTTTTCAATATCGTGGGAATTTAACCATAAAGATGTATATTGCTACGTCATTCATAACCTTTGGGTGACTGTGCTAAAGGAAAATAATAACTCGAATTTTTGCCTTCATGAACTTTCTTTAATGAGGCCTTCCCCCTCTAAAAAGCCTTTGTCTTCCCTATGCCTCCGGTCTCTCGAAACTCTGATGATCAATAAGTCTTTTCCTTTTGAGTGTAGGCATAATAAAATGCTAATGATTTGTGTTAATTATTTTCTATCAAACGAAGTCGAGTTAAAATTTGTTTGGGGGACCAAGACATAATTTAGCATCTGGAGGGGAGGGGAGGGGGGGTGGGAGGATTATGGGGGGGATCACGTGGTTTTCAGGGGGAACTGATCGAGAATCAGTCGTCGCTAACCGAGAGGATAAATGGGAGGCCATAGAAAATTGACTGTCAATGACTGGGAATCATTAGATTACTACAGAACCTTGAAGCGATCAGGTAAATTTAATTGTGACACAGCCAAATTCTCCATCCCCCCCCCCCGATGAAATTTTAAAAAAATGATGGGGCCTTAATCTTGGAACTACACCCGCCACTCAAGATAAACGTTGCTTTTTTTTGTTCCTTTTTTTAGGTGCCGTGGGTACCGAAATTCGAACAGAATGCATAAACGACGAGATCCGTCTTAGCAACCCTCAACTTGCTAGTCTTATCCAGGAAAACTCTTACAAAGAGCTGATCTGGACTGTTGACGATCCAGAAGAGCAAGGGCAGGACAAACAAAAGCTCGTTTATTGTAACGAATATCCTAAATGCCACAAGTATAACATCACTGGGAGATATAAGAACAGAATTGAGACAACCGCTGCCGTGCGGGGAGTGCTTTACATCAAACAGAAGAAGTTCAACGATAAACTCACGTACACATGCCGCGTGATACAGAAAGGAAACAAGCCTCCGTGTGATTACACGATCACAGTCAGATCTTCAGCAAATTGTGAGTAAATCAACGAATCATGTGAACCATCCATTTTTAAAATCTTAAAAAACATAGTTAGACATTAGCCATGCATGCATAATCTGAAAGTAGACAATTTAGCTCGGTTTTTAAGCAATTTTTTTTCATATTGCTCTCACGAGGTCACTGCTGCGGGAAAAAGCCCCATTTCGTGTAAGAGAAGCGTTAAGAAAATCAGCCTTAGCTTAGGGCGTAGCTGAGATGTTCAATGGGTGGAGGGTGGTGTGGGGGTCACAGTTACGAATTCCTCCGTCGCTGGGCACTCAACGGGAAATGGCTTGTATCTGAATGGGCGGGCTTGTGTTCTGGCAAAGGGAGTACTGTAACATAGTTATGCCATGTAGGAAATTGGGCGTTTTCTTGAACCGTAATCATAAGACTCAGGAGATAATAAAGGGATTTTCTTGTAAGATTCGCAAGTTATTGTGTACTCTTGGCTTAACCGAAAAAATAACTCACAAAGGGTATGGGTAAATCGTGAGCTCGCTAGGACACCCCTGCCACACCGCGTCTTTGATAAGTTTCCTTTGGGGTGAATCATTTATTCAAGTTAGTTTGGAGGATTGCCCTAACTGCAAAGTTGATTTGCTTTTCTTTCAAAATTTCTCCGCCAAATGTAGACGGGAAGTTACCTTCAGGTTCACGTTAAGAATTTGTAGTATTATAAGCCAATCTCTCTTTGGTTTTTCCCTCTCAAGGCTTGTCCACGACTGTTGGGAAAAGAATCGACCTGAGCCGTGCGATTCATGAAAAATGTTCAGAAAAAGACGTGGAAGACATAACATGGTACAGGATCCTTCAGAATGGTGGAAAGGAAAAAATTGCGCACTGCAGTCCATCCAGGGTTTCGTGCTTGCTCATCAATTGCACAAGATCGTGCCCGGAGTATCTAAGAAGGCTGAAGACGAATGGATTATCAGTCATCTTGACAAATGTTACGCCCAATGACCGTGGTTTGAAATTCCAGTGCGAGTTACATCCAGGAATCCACGGGACACGTCAAGCTTATACCATTAAGATCAAAGAGGTCGCTGTACCCCGAGAAGGTTAGTGCGTGAGACTTACGCGATTTCGAGGGTGAGTTGTAGGGGTGGGAGGGTGGGAGAGGCGCCATGTAAGCATGCTCAATGCCATTAGGGGCCTTGCTCACAATAAATGTTGTCGGCCTACAGGTGGTGACATGTTCCAACTATCTCCCTCTTTTCCCTTGTGAGTGTTGTATTAATGAAAGCTTGGAGATGATTAAATTGTTCCACGAACGTTAATAACTGCAAGAAACTAAAATATAAAATAGCAAGAAAATATACGACCATTGTGATAGATCATCACACACTGTAAATGAGGAGCTTGATATTTTCTGTTTAAACACTTTTTTGCTACAGGTACACCAACCAGAACCCCAGAAGTAATCACAGGAGGGTCTTTACAAGAAGATGAAAGCAACAGGACAAAACACCGACCCACCATCCCGCATAACGTCACGCCAGTAACCTTAAAATTGACAAAAACACTTTTATTTCTGTGCTTAATGTCGGAAATTTTTACTTTCCCTGGATAGTATATGTATGGAAGGTGAATATACTGCAACATTTTCGACTTGAAACTGTTGGATAGATCTGATCAAAGGTTCCGTCTTATCAAGGCACCAGGTGTGGTTAAGGAATACTCGCTACAGATTGAAGGGTCCACAAACGAGCCTTTCCACCTGGGAAGTGGAGTTCTTTTGATCACCAAGATGTTATTATATGATGGAACTGCTGTCCAACAAGTATTTCATTTTGTTTCGTGTCACAATTCTACGAATACAAATCTTATGCAGCTTCTTCGCTCACGAACAATTATTCACGAACAATTACTTGCCTGTCGCCAGCCATATAAAGAAGAATTTTGGATATTCATCCGAAATAATTCTTGCCAGAAGAGCACTATATTCTTCTTTTTGAGCATTAAGACGAAATCGACTGAGGTCTCGAGTAATGAAGGGACAAAAAGAGGCCCCGTAGGCAGTCTTTATCAGTTTCTTTTGACTAGAACATACCGTCAACTTTTGCGTGGCCTGCAGGTTTTTAATAATAAAAATATAAACATTTCTTTATGAATTGAAGTGTTTTCCGCCTTTCAAGGCAAGTATTTGTATCAGACTGACACTTTCCGCAGACCAGCCTATCGTCTCGGCTATTTAAATAAGATCAATCAGTCTATGTCTGATGTAATGATGAATAGGGACAGAGTTACGTTTAACAGAATAATCGAGGACACTGGCGGCTCTCAGAGATAGGGGCCATGACCTCATACTCCTCAGAGTTAAAACCGAACGGTTTAAACGGGGTTTTTTAAATATACGTCTTTTTAGTTTTATTTCTCAACCTATTTTTATCTCGTTGGTCTTAAATGGATTTAACTACGCAGTTGGCTCTTAGTTTTTAGTCTCATGATTATTAATAAAGATGTAAAGTCACACGTATGTTGTGTCTCATTCTTCAATAAAAACATTGTTATCACCATTATCAATTTTTTCAATGTCTAAAGCTCGCTGGAATAACCAGTTTGCATTTGCATTGCAAATCAATTTACTTCTTTTAGTTTTGTTAAACTCCGCGAAGCTTTTTTGCAAGACACGCTCTCAAACGACAAACTAGAATTAAAAACAAAGTGATTCACATCAATTCTCTCAAGATAATTATTGTTCAGAAATGAATGCTTTAACGACTAACAGTATAGAAAGGATAGATGGATCACAAACGAGTATCATATCATCTTCGCTTTTTTTTTTTTTTTTGCGATGTTAACGTCTTTATCCGCAGTTCAAATATATGACTTTCATATATTGACATTCGTTTATTCCCCATCTCACGGGTTTATTTGGTAAAGCGCTGTACTGGTATCGCAGAGGTCATGGGTTCAAACCCCGTAGAGGCTCAAATTTTTCTTCAGGCCTTATTTTCACTACTGTTCAAATAGTGTTCATTACTGCGATGTTCGCTTTTATAGTTACGTCTTTATCCGCAATTCAAATATATGACTTTCATATATTCACAACATGATTTCTCGTGTAATTTGGTGTGAATGAGCAAGAGTGCAATTTGTAGTCTTTGAAAACCTTACAAGGGCTTGTTTACACCGCATTGCACGAGAAATCATGTTGTTACTTGCTGATAATTTACATGAAAAACGCATCACAAAAAGTCAAGACGGACGGAATATTTAGCAAAGCGCACGCGTAATCTGTAATTTGCACTCGTCTTACATGAAAAATGCACTCCTTTTTAGCCGATCAGACGCGCGTAATTTTTTTCATGTGTGCTATTACTAATAGAGTTGTTATCAAGCTGTGACGTATAGTTTATTCAAACCTCAAAGCACGTTTATTGTGATTCGTGCAACTAAAAGATACCGAAAGCCTGAGCTGCAATCCAAGCGCTATCTTAAAACATTTATTCACGCTCAATATCAGTTTATTCAAACAACAAAGCATGTTTATTATGACTCATGAAACTGAAAGAGAAGCAGAGAGGCTGCAATCAAAGTTTTATTTGAAAAACTCCCAATGTCGCTTTTAGAGTTAACATTATAGCCATTGCGATCTTTAGGACCTGGCATCTTCGAGCTAGCTAGCTCGAGCACGCCGCTCTAGTGCGCGTTGTGAAGCGGAACTTTGCCGCCCGCTGTTGTTTGAAATTGAACAGTGGAAATACGAATAAAGGTACAAAACAGTTTTCAAAATGGCGTCTGAAAATGCCATTTTGAACGCCACTGAGGCTCTGCGTCCACTACGTAATGAAGTCGGTAATTTCTTTTTGTTTGAAGATGAAGTGAAAACAGCTCTCACTTCAATTTTTGAAAAACACTGTGTGGGCCAAAGCTCTTTGAAACGAGCTAAGATGTCACGAATTCCAGCCTAAGCACTCCTCGAAGGAGAAGTAAAGATGTGGCTAAACATGCTCCATAGGCGCCTCAGTCCAAAAAATGAAGGCCCGAAGCGCTTGGACCGTAGAGTTCAAACGGGCGATGTCCTCGGAAATTTTTTCCTTAATTTTTCAGAATGTAAAAAAAGCGCCGTTCGGCTCTTTCTAACTCTGCAATTTGCAGTAATAATGACCTCACATATTTCTTTGTAACAGGAGAGCTTTCATCACAGTTGGCACTAAAAATTAGAAAGTTATCATAACTTGATGCCACCCTTCTTCCAACATTGAGGAAACTGACCAAAAAAGAACATATGCTCTCATTCTTGCCAAATGGGCATCAGTCACCACCAAAAACAATTTGAAAAGTGCCTGTTGATTCTGTAAAGCCTTTCAAGCTTTCTTTTATATTCTTAGATAGACAAAATTTGGCAAGCATTGGAAGGTATTGTCTTAAGTCTCTATATGCATCATTCACTGACTTTTCAGTATTTAAGCCCTCTAGATAGTCTGGGTCAATTTCATGAACAGTTCCAATATCAATCTTTTTTAACTGTTCCACAAGGTTACTATAAGCGAAAAGCTTTGGTACCTTACAGCCTTTACAAATTGAAATGCTTGTTCTTTTCCCTGGTTTACTTTCATTTGATTTCATTGAAAGCACCAGTCTAACACTTTTGTACTTTCTTTTGCCCTTTACACCACTTGCATAATATGTTGCAATACTTCGTACAATGTTGTCATCTGACTTTTCAAATTTTAAAACATTTTTCTTATACTCTTTAGAAACTACTCTATTAGTCAACTGCTTGTTCCCTGTCACATAATTTGTTTGAGTATCCAATTTGCATCTTTTCTGCAAAGTGTAGAACAATCCCTCTAAAGTGGCTGAAGAATGTTCATTTGTGCTTCCATGAATTCTGGCGGCAGTTTCAATGGTCTCGTGCCTCCTTTTTCTTGCAATTCTTGGACCCAGTGTTGATCGTCCATCAACAAGTGCAGTAGGGCTTCTTGTTTGTGCCTGAGATACCTGTCCCTGTGTCTAAAAATATAATTCAATTAAATTAGACACTGGGTAGTAACACATTTATTAAAATAAGAAGTGGTTGGGTGAGACCAAAATTGTAAACAAAATAGATCTGAACACAACAATTTTATCTCACCATATCTTACATTTGATATTTTGATGTTTATTTTGACAATTTAGAGACACCGTCATTTAAGACAGTCTTCTGACTGACCAGATGAACATAGGCACATACTCAGGTTTCTTGCCCTGGCACTGGCTGTCATTCTGGTACTGGCTCTGTGCTGAGTGGCCAGTCCACCAAAATTTAACTTGCAAAAATATTTTTTCTTTTTGCAATCTATCCACATCTTCCTGAAGCCTGGCAATATATGGAATTTGACATTCGCAGCCTGTGCCAGGCATTGAGATTCCACCTACTGAAAAACTTGCCATTCTTAAAACTCTTACTACCGGTATGTATGTAGATAGAGTCTCAAACAAAAAATGACAGTAAAAGAGAGGGAGAGTCTTTGTTCTTGAACGAGTTGAAATGTCTTTACCAACTTATATCTTGCATTTGATATTTTAATGTTTACAATTGAGAGACACTGCCATTTATGACAGTCCTCTGACTAACCAGATGAACACAGGCACACACTCAGGTTTCTTGTCCAGGCACTGGCATAGAAGCCTGGCACTGGCTGTCATGCTGGTACTGGCTCTGTGTTAAGTGGCCAGTCCACCAAAATTTAACTTGTAGAAATATTTTTTCTTCTCACAAAATTGAGTATTTTTCATTAATGCTTTTATCAAAAATTGGCATAAAATTTCATCCATCTACTAACTAATGAAAACCTACAGTCAGAAGTTGTGCACAGCAGTTTTTTGCTACACACTTGCCAGTGCTGGTAAAACCACCACAATAAGGAATCAAGAGTATACTCACAGGAATATTTTCCAACTCATGTGTTATGTCCTTGCATCATTCCCTTACTGTGGCCAACTGAAAGCATTAATTAAACATGTGATTTCTTATGCACTGATTGGTTAATTTTTAAAGTTCATTTAAAGTTCAGACAGATAAAAAGCTGGTGGGGGGGGGGGGTATTAACGAATGTTTGTGTAGGGAGGTACAGCAGGGATGCACAAACCATTACCCTGTTTATAATTAAAATCATTATTATTATTATTATTATTATTTTGAATTTCCTACCTTGTCAAAATTGAAATACAAGCCTCCCTGTACTCACATTTCCACCACTCGCCTAAAATACTCTGATACTAAATTCTCTAATATTCGAAATATAAGACATTTTCAAAGCACTAATACTAATTTACGTTAAAATAACAAATTAAATATGCTATCTCACCTTTTCCTGGGCTCATTGGACCTTTTCGATGAGTAGCACAATCACCATGCCCATAGGGGGTTGACTGCAAACTTTCAATAATTTCTTCTGTTTTACATTTTCATTGAAGCCAAATCTTTGCTTACAGGTAAAGTTGTTCTTATTGATTATTGTAAAAGCAAAAAATCAGAAAACCACATTACTGTCTTCGAGAAAATACCCGTGAAAGATGAAAAATCGAGCCAATTTTGGTTGTAACGCGTAACACAATCTCAGTGGTAAAATTTTTTAAATACATTTTTCAGTGAAAAGAAAGCTCGTTTGAGCAAACAAATTACACCTAATGATAACACACAATAAACACTAGATTTGAGCAAAACTTTGACATTTCAAGTTTATTAAAACGCATAGAAAAGATTCATCATTCCTAAGTATCCTTTGTGTAACGCTGGGTTTTCAGAATTTGGAAGTACACCAAGTTGTTGTCCGTAGATTGACTGAACTGGAATCCTGTGGGAACAAAAACACATCAACCAAATGCTCATACTTGGTGTTCTAAAATAGCGAAAAATCAGTCTAAAGGATTGACTATAAACGGAGAAATATTAGTGTAAAACAGTCGCTACGGTTTTCTAAAACCTGATTACGCAATAATATTTTTCATCAACTTACCTTCTCCTTCGCCACTATACTTCAAACACGGAAAATCCGGTTTCGAAATCGATTGCACTTCAATGCTCATAAGTTTCTCTTGTCATTTCCAAGTTTTCGGGTCCATATCTTCAGAAACGGCCAAAATATTCACTTTTGACCAAGTCGCTACGCTTTTTACCATGTTGACGCCATATTGAGAACGGAGTCTCTCCACAAATGCCACCAAAAGCGCTGTGAAATCTGCTGTTTGCTCCTCCATTTTCGCCTTCATCTTTTCATCTCCGTGTCGAAAAGAGCTTGGTAACCTTTCCTTGTTTTGGGGGTTTCTGCGACGTTATCAAGGGTAGCGGGGTCTTCAAGCTCTATAATTTTTCTGAGATTTAGCAATATGTAAATATCGCTTCAGGTGCGTTTGACAAGAGGTATGGTTAACGAAAGGAAGAAAAGCTTGCGAGGATCAAAGAGTGGAGGAGGAAAAGTAGGAAAAGAATAGGCTAAGGAATCTAAGATATAATGGAAAGAATCGCAAAAAGAGAGCTGAATTTCCAAGAGAAAAACGCTTATGTGATCTTCAAGTTGTAAAAAGAGGCAGAAAGAGAAAGTCAGTTTTTAGAGTGCCAGTTGATCTCACTGAGGAGATACTAGCCTCCATGTAATACAAAATGTTATTATTTCTACTTTTTACTGTGTCAGTGAACTCGAAATTGATTATTTGTGAAAAAGACCACACCCACAAGGGATTATGGGTAAATACAAATTTGAATCAAATGTGACAAAAATAAAATAGTTTGAAATAAATCAGTTGTAATAGTAGATGTAAGTTTAAAACAAACCTAAAGAAGAGATTTTGTCCCAAACTAGCAATTTTCACATTTTCCATACATGTTACAGAAGTGGGTATGGTGATTGTGCTACTCATCTTTGTACTCTGCCAATGGCTTGCGATTTTCATTAACAGCTTTCTCTCTTGCAACCTTCCGATCTTTCATGTATTGAGCCACGTTAAAGCGCGCGTTCTTTTTCGGCGGCGTCCTAAATATTTACTCACTAAAAACTAAGAAAAGAATGCAAAATTAGGAAAACAAAAATCATAGAGTTCTAGTCAAGGCTTTGAAGTTTCTCTTCGTAACAAAATTTCTCGGATAAGAAGAAATATTTAAGACTATCCGGGCCAAAAATACTATAGAACGACAAACGAACCTTGCCTTCCCTTTTACTATTTCCTCCTCTGTCTCTTTTTAAGCGAACATCGAAGAAAGTATTGCATGTTTGGTATCAAAATGACGGGAAAACGTTTTACTTTCAGAACATTTGAGTTTTGGCGCCTTTGGACTAACCCAAGTACCGCTCGGAGGCATTTTTCGACAGGCATTTAACTTAGTTCCAGTCTTCTCTAAGAAACACACGGTCACAAACAATGTGAACAATGATTGTTCCGCTTTATAGTGCGCGCCAGCCCGGCTCTAGATGATGGGATTTACGGCATGAAACAAAATCTGCAATCCCAATTTACGAAAAAGTAAAGGCCCCATTCAGCGGACAAAGACTGGCAGAATCCATGGCCCCTTTCCCTAAACGAGTCCAGATGTATTCCAGCTATGGATTTTCAGTTTGGCCGAAATCTGCTGAGGTCAGCTGACACTAAAGAAAAACAGGAATAGTTCCAGATTCTGCAATCGAAAATGAAGGGAGACTTACATTAGAAAACAGCCTCCTCCGGTCCTTAATCCAAAGTTTTGTTGATAAATATATCTTGTATATAATTCACGCCGTTTGAAGCTTACGATGGGTTTATTTTTAATGTTGAAAGGAGAGATGCACCGATTCCGCCATCCGCTATCACAGAAAGCATTCATACTCCAAGTACTTTTGGTCTTTTCTCATGGTAGGTTCCGTATTTTCGTTATTTTGGAACACAGCTGGCGCAGTGTCGTATCTGCACACAGAAGGGATGGCTTCTGAAGAGAAGATTTGGGCAACGCACTTCTAAAAAACATCACCATGCACTAACGAACGGTAATCGTTTTAAAATGTAGTGAAAAATTATGAACGCAAATTTCACGATAAGAGTGAGCCATGTTTACCTCAAACAAGTTGGGAAGGTATAAATTTAGTCGCGTTCGTACTTTGCCAGTTGATGATTTCATACGTAACTAGCTTGCTTTGCCGGCTGTGACTCTGTTTAATTGAATTCTGCGGGAAACGAAAATTCAAAAATTCAAAACATTTTAAAGCGCCCGTGAATCAAAACTAGTCAGGCGAAAAGAATTAAATCAGTCAGAGAATGACATAATTTTCTATCTCATTAGTCCATTGGATGTTTATAGTGCCAACTGGACGACGAGCTATGCAAAGATTAACAGTCACTAGTTAAAAGCCGCGATGCAAATCAGTTGATTACCACCGATAGTAATTGTCGATCGTTTAAAAAGCCTGTTTGATAAGCTTAAGCCCCAAAACAAACAGGGAATTTCTCATGGGTGATTCCCCGTTTGTTTACAGATATTACTTCAGCATAATTAAAGAGTCTAGATGACGTAATGATGTCTATAAATATGCTCTCACCTCCATACTAACGTGAACAAAACCATTGCGAAGCGATCAAGATTATTGAACACACCTTTGGCCATGGCTGTTACCGCTCTTAGGTTACAATCTTTCAATCTTGTTTGCAAGTGTTTATATCTTTTTGGAGTATGTACCATGTTTGCTTCATTTCCTTTGTTTGGGGGTAAGTGAATTAGTGATTTGTTACATTTTTAATATGATCTTGACCGCAGACACACTGGCCGTCATGAATTTATTACGATTAAATCAGCAATTCACAAGTACAAAATGTTTCAGAGTTAGGAAAGGGTCGTTTACACTGTTATATTGCCAGATTATAGCAATTGCAGATGTTTACGGTCTCCAAAGAGTTTAAACATTTTTCGTATTTGTCTTACTAAAGATACGTAGCTGTATTCATTTTTTTATCACTTTGTGATATTCCAAACCACCAGATTTTCCTCAATAGAATTGTACCAAACACGTAAAATCCTGTGCAATAGTGTAATGATTTTATTTCCAACGTGAAACTTTCTCATACTATGGGAGTTCGAGCGTAGAGTCATGCAAACCGTATATCTTGCCAGAGAACGATATCCCGGGTAAGAAATGAACATGTGAAATTAACTGATGGCGCTAAACAAAACCTGTGTATTGCCTTATTTTTTGAAATACGTATTTGATACCACTCAATCAGTGATATCCACTTATCATCATTTTTCATGTTTTGTTTAGTATTGAAACTGAAGGGAAAAAACCCTTTTGATGATTAGGCACTGATAACATCAACTTTTTCCAGAGGGGTAGTGACATTTGATCAGCATAACAGGAACATGAAAGCTTCCATTTTGGGTCTCTCTCTTCCAAATGGATGCTTGTCTCAAATGCTTTTGATATCTAAATATTAGAAGTAAAAAATTGAAGAGTATTTGATATTCTCAGCTACAATCCAAAGACACACGTTTAGTCTACAAACCATGGATTAATTATTCAGTGAACTATACGAAAGCGCTCCAGGGGAAATTTTAGAGCCTCTTGTGTTTGATGACTCTACCCCTGTCTGGAAGCTTTGGTAAATAACCAGCCTCTCTTAGCGGGGAGAGCATGACAAAATGGAACTTATTATCTCTAAAATGTTTAATTTCGTTCAACCGAAGTCGGGCTTAAGTTTAAGTCGTATGAACTACTATAACTGTCACTCATAATTAACATTGCCTTTCATGTTTTTTCTCTCCAGGTGCTGTGGGTAACGACATTCGAACAGAATGCACGAACGACAAGATCCGGCTTAGCCACCCTCAACTTGCTGATCCTATCCAGGAAAAGTCTTACAAAGAGCTGATCTGGACTGTTGACGATCCAGAAAAGCAAGGCCAGGACAAACAAAAGCTCGTGTATTGTAACGAGTATTTTAAATGCCACAAGTATAACATCACTGGGAGATATCAGCAGAGAATTGAGACAACAGCTGCCGTGCGGGGTGTGCTTTACATCAAACAGAAGAAGTTCAACGATAAACTCACGTACACATGCCGCGTGATACATAAAGGAAACAAGCCTCCGTGTGATTACACGATCACAGTCAGTTCTTCAGCAAATTGTGAGTGAATAAAGCTTAACATGTGAATTGGCTCTGTTTTCCCTTTCTCAAGGCTTGCAGTTGCTTTAGCGAGTTGGGGGGAGGGGGGTGGGGTGGTTTGCGCACCTTACGGAAAGTGGCTTGTACCTCTGCTCTTCATTTGTGAATCAGCAGGCACGTGTTCCGGCAAAAGGAGTGTATATTGTTTAAAACTCATGCCATGTAGATTCTACGAATGTGCGCTTTTCCGCACATCTAAATTGAAGGACACGTTATTGTGCACTGTTGACTTACCGAAAAAAATTGGGGGAAGTCGCAGGCTCACCAGAACCGCCTGCCACACAGACATAACGTCTTCGAAAAGCTTTGTTTTTTTGTGAATAAATTAACTACAATAGTTTAAAACATGGCTTAACTGCAGAGATTGATTTACTTTGAAATCTCTATTCAAATTTTTTCACCACAGTGCTTACGGGAAGCTACCTTAAGTGCCTACATTATCTCTTGAACTCCCAAGATCTGACAGTCAATTCTCCCCTCCAGCTGCTACATATTTTCTTTTAAATTAGTTTGCCTGGATAATGTATGGATGTGGCAGGGAGAAGTTAGATGTTAATCACTGGGAGTTAAAGGGTTTACAGGCAAGATTTACAGTGCTATAGTCTAATCTGTCTTCCTTTTCCCTCCCAAGGCTTGTCCACGACTGTTGGTAAAAGCATCAACCTGAGCCGTCCGATTCATGGAAAATTTTCAAAGAATGACATGGAAGACATATCATGGTACAGGATTCTTCAGGATGGTGGAAAGGAAAAAATTGCGCACTGCAGTCCATCCAGGGTTTTGTGCACATTGATCAATTGCACAAGATCTTGCCCAGAATATTTAACAAGGTTAAAGACAGACGGACTGTCAGTCATCCTGACAAAAGTCACGCCCAATGACCGCGGATTAAGATTTCAATGTGAGTTACATCCCATCGGAATCCAACGGGCACCTCGAGTTTACATCATTCGGGTGAGAGATGTCGCCTTACCCCGACCAGGTTAGTTCATAGACTCTTAATTTCAAGATAAGGGCAGAGGGGCGTCACACGAATGTCAGCCTGGTATTTGGAGCATACCAAGTTGTTTTCTGATTACGATTTATCATTTTTTTTCACCCCGAGACCCCCCTCCTTCTAAACTGCTCCCTTAGATTTTGTTTACGTTACCTGGTGAGCAGCCCCTTCATTGCGTTAACGGTGTGTTAAATTGTCAGGGTGACCTATTAGGCCACTTTAAAGGAAGTGATTAGAATTTTTTGAGTCTAAATGAAATGCAGCTGTCCCTTTTCCCCTCTAATGTAATTCACAAACGCGCAGATAGTTGAGGTTAGCCTAGAAGAAACATCTGTTTTTTGCTCCATCGCACAAATTTTCCGGCACTCATCGAGCTTTAACATTTCCCTTTGTTTAGCTGTCGACGGATCAACTTCACCCTCCATTAAGACAGCACAGCCCACCCGAGCCAACGCTCGATCTTACACTATGAAAAACAGTTGGCAAGCACCTGTATTAAACGTCTCTGTTATTTGGGTGATCATACAGTTCATGATCTCAGTTTGCTCCATACCATAGAAACAGCAGGAGAAACCACAAGCTTGTTCAGTGGAAACTTTACTACAGATCCTTGACTGCGAATAATAGCATCCAAATATCTTGGGCTATCATTGCATAAGACAAAAGATTGTCATTAAATCTCTTGCCTGAGAAAGGAACATTCACCCACAAAGAGTAGATAAGACTGTGCGAAAACACAAAATGTATATTTATTAAGAGAAATTTGCTCAAAGTTTTAAATATAACGCTTCCACTTTTTAAAATATTGCGCGATAATATATAACATAAGCCTCTAAAAATTCCAAAAATATTTTTAAAAATGTTCAATTGTTCGCTATTTAATTGGTGTAAGCCTTCTTAATTCAATGAAACACAAGCATTATGGCAAATAATTTACGTATCTGTAAAGCTTACTCAAGCTGACTAATCGTCAGCTTTGATAAATAGCAATTCGTATTTGTGACTGTTGAATTGTCTAAGTCTCTGTAAAAATCTCACCTGTAGAATCATGATCGAAATGGATAAATGACTCTTAGCTTACAGCACTGATGTTCGAATCAGGACAATGAAAGACCAAACCAGTTGTATAAAGTTCTGTCACCTTGATAATACGCTCCCAATCTACAAGAGGATGGTTCGTCATCTCTTTTTCATAACGGATATCTAAATGTGAAGTTTTAATCTTTACTTTAAACTCACTTTAGACAAACGTTTGTAAAAACAGCTGTTAATATAAGGTTGAATTGATACTCTGAGGTTACCTTACAAATAAAATGTCCAAGATTACATATAACAGTGGCCAACTGTTTCTCAATGTTTGTTTGTTTGTTTGTTTGTTTGTTTGTTTGTCTTTTCGCCTTGTTTATGAATGCACCAACTTCATTAGGCCAAAACTGCCCAAAGAAAAATTTTTTGATCCCTTAGCTAAACATTGGCTCTGGCAAGTTCGGACGACGTGTTTCGCCCCACCAGACTTTTTCAGAGATTACCAAGCTTCAAAAGGTTTATCGTCTTGTTTTCGTTAATCAAGTTTTTGGACACACAAACTTCCATTAACTACCAGCCGGAGAACTGATTACATTTTTTTACAGATATTCCATTACGGCAATTTTATTAGAAATTATCTACACCTCTTACCAGAAATTTCAGTCAAAAGACAAAGTCCAATCTTTCTCGTTTTTCAGTTGCATTAAGGAGTTGGCAAATATTTTCCTTACTGATTTTCAAGAGCAAATGGACATTTGGCGGTGTTAATATTCGACATGGTTTGTTTTCTGAGACAAAAAAAGGGTTTGTGATCTGGCACCAAGCTACAATATAATCTCTTAGATCTTCCCAATTGTCCCAGTAATTCTCAAGCGATTGGGACGTTAGAGCGCTTTTCGAATGAGCGTCGTAAAACTCAAACCAAGGTTACCTACAGCGCGGGAAAACGCAGGTGACCAAGTGCTTTTAATCTTGCATTTGATTGGTTGAGAGAGGTGCGAGTTTTCTGGACCAATCACAGCGTAGTAAAGCAAAGCCAATTTGTTTTCGAATTACTTTGATATTCAAATGAAAACTGTTCGAATGTAGGAAGCACGGCCAAACGAGTTTATGTGTAAGACCGGTTTCCATGCCATAGCTCAGATCGTTCGTAATATCTCCTGAACTAACGTGATCGAGAGGATGATATCGAAACCAACTTTTGAGGAATTGGACTCTTTAAACGATAAAACAGAGAAGTAATGAAGCCACACAACTTTGATTTACCGTTGTGAAAGTTTAAAGCTGATGAAGTTAGTCTTGTGTTGTTATATCAAAGTTTAAAAATATATTAAAACTAAAAGTTATGAAATTAAACAACGAAATTAAAATATTCTCCATCTGGTTGTAAAAAACAAATGCCAGCCTAGCTTGGATCGTTCAATAATTTGTACCCTTTTGAATGTAGATATTCGTCATCTGGTATGGATCCCTCTGTTTTAGTTCAAATATTCCATTCTTGTGTAATGCTGTAAAGTGACGGAAACAAAGTCAACAAAGGAAAGTAACGAATCAGTCAGCTTGCTAGTTATGAAGTAACAGTGCTTCCCAGGCTAATGTCCAATATGCTTGCAGCCAAGCGCCGTTGCAACAGTTCAAAAATAGCCTCCATTTGGTGTGAATGTATGCTCAGATATTCGTCTTGGGACACTAATTGTTCTGAGAAGCGAACAACTTTTCAAGAACGAAGAGGAAAACTAGGAGTTTCGAGAAACAGACACCATCCAATGAAAAACACTTTACGATAATGAAGGCTAATGTATTAGAACAGCTTTTATATATTTTTTGCAAAGCGTGGAATAACACGTTTACCAATTCACAAAGAGAATTTTATCGCATCAGACACAAGTGTAAATGTTAGGATATCTGGTGAAGAATATCACCAGACGTACCCACTTTGAACTTAAACATATTCGGTCACGTGATGCGTTTACACCAATTGACCGTCAACTAACGATTGAACTCTAGGGAGACCTCTTAAGAAAATAAAGCTGTAAGCTTAGATTCCGATCATTATTGACTAACCGAGTAGATGGTAGAAAACTTTAGCTGCACTTTTTCGCTCTGTTAATTGTGGAGGACATAAATTCCTGAACACAACTTGCCCGTCGCTGAGTCGCATGGCTCCGTTTACCATCCTACAAGAAGGGAAAAAAAATGATCATACAACGTACTAGAAAAAGACTAAATACATCTGCAACAGTGAACAATTTTTTCGAATAACAGGCAACAAACTGGTCGATTTTGTTGAGTTTTGACTCTATTCTTTCCCCCTTCGAATGTAGGAAAATGGTAAAACTAAAAAGGTGTGACGAATCAAGTCTGTTAACATTTCACCGTCACTACCGACAGACCCGACGACTAACAATCGGGCAGCCGTCGGCATATCACGAGATCATTTGGGATGGTACCATTCTCAATGGCTTTTACCTTCACGCGGAAAGGGAGAAGCGAAGCATATAATCAATCTTGTGGAAAAGCAGTTTTCTCGACTCTTGCAGATTAAAAAAAAACATTTCAATGTGTTTTCGTAAATTTTGCATAACAACAGTTTTTCCTTAAAAGTTACCTTATACACTTTTTCGTGGGACACTGGCGCGCGGCTGACCAAAATTGATTGGAATGCACATGCCTTTCGTTTGATCACTATGTTGAATAAGCATTGCTGCTCCATACTTTCAATATGTTCAACATACCTCCAAGTATCACTCGTCTGCTCCTCGAGGGACTGCGTGACTTCAGATTGCTCCATAAGAGTTGGAAGATCTCCTGCTCGTTAATATCAATTGAAAGCACTACGATGAAATTATTTTCTAAATAGTGAAAATAATTGAACAAAGCATGTTCTTGTTCTTACCGATATCTTCCATGTATTCATCGAAATCGGAAGGTTCGTGAATAGGGGACAACAGTCCAGTCATGGAAGAGCGAAGTAAAGAAGACGGCCTGAAAACACGGAAAGTGAATAAAAATGGCAATAGTAGTAGGTAATTTTCTTGCTGAAAAGTAACATTTTCCGTCATTTAAAGATGAAGCCTACTGGATTGTACCTTCGCAGTGGTGCAGTTGGTTCCATTTCTGGTGGCTCCATGTCTTGATCGGCACTAATTGGAAATTCCCCGACTTTTACTTTGCCATCTAAAGCATTTAAAAAAAAAATTAAAAGTTAAAACTTCCGTCTATTTGAACGCGTCAGAAAGCGCGTAATCGACATTTAATCGACTTTATGCAAAGGAAAGGAAGATAACCATAGGAAGTCTCTGACAAAGTTTGTTTTGTGATATTTTACCTGTATCTGGGGTAAACCCAATGGTGCTAGCTTCAGAGCGCTCAAGCAATCCAGATTGTTCAGCATTGGGATCATCTCTGAGGATCTCTTTTTCAGCTGGGGTTTCCATGTCTCTTGGAACCTAACGCAGAAAAATCGATACACTTTGAGTGCAACGTGAAGTGGAACACAAATACACAAACAAAACCTGTAGCTTCATGAAGAACTCTGTATTTGCCCAATAAAGCCTTACAATTCGTTGGAGGGATAATATTCTTAAATAACTGAATCGCTTGAAATTAAAACGCATAGTGAACGAGGACAAAACGAAAAAAAAACAACAAAACAAAACAAAACAGGAAAAAAAGAAAGAAAGAAAGAAAAAAAAAAGAAAGAAGGACTGAAGATTTTTGCGTTCATAACAAACTCTGCTATTTCCTAAAAAGCCCTTCAACTCCACAAAGTGATAAAAATTGTTAAAAAATGCATTGGATCTTTTTATCAAACACCAAACGAGTAAGGGATGCGCTTTAGTTTTTGATATAAAACAATTAATAATTTTTGACGCTCGTTATCACCTTTATCAGTTCAGGCACCTACCTGAAAGCTTTCAGCAACGGAAGGCAGCAGGCTGTCCCACTCCGAGACATCAGACTCGCTTGAACGATACTCTTCAGGGTTAGTGGCAGCATTCCTTCTCCATAAGTCAATAAAGGGTTCACCCATCATGGCTGAAAGTTAAAACCGAAAAACAAGCACATTTCCCCGGCTTCTATTGCACTAAGCGAGTAAGGGCATTGCCACGCACCCACGCGGAATATTCCTCCATCGAATTCGGACTTAACTATCCGGAATCAAGCGCGGACATTATCACGCCGCTGTGAGATAAATAAGCACGGCAAGCAGAATTGAAAACTTAACCAACGTTACTGCTGGTGCTTATTCCAGTCTATGGTGTGAAGCGAAAAAAGGTATGAAGCGACCAGGAGGGCACTATTAACTCCCTCACCTAACATGGTGCCATTTAATCACATATTGCTTAGGGTTAACCCCTTATTCTCCCTCCCTCCTCTTCTTCCCCCCCCCCTCCCCCCCAGGACTTCCTCCTTACTGACACTGTGTCAAGTCACTGGGCCTGGCTCACAATTTAAACAAAATGTTCACTTTAAGAAACTATCAATCGTTGCGTTTCGTAGGATAAGTGTTTCTACGAATACACGTCAAACATTTCTCATGCCCTTAGCACAGTTAGAGAGAAAGGAGAAGAGAGATGTAGTTGTATTACGAATACAACTATCAGAGGGTCTCACTTGGTTATGACAGTGTGGCTAAGAGTTGAAATTTTGGCAATTTTACGGCAAACGGTGTAACCAAAATGACACACAAGATAGGAAATTTTTACATTTCATTTTTTTTTTTATTACTCACAGTTACAATTCGTCAATTTTCACGCCTAACACCTAAATTTTTTGTCCGTTTTACGGCTAAAGTTTAAGCCTATTGAAAACCTGTTGTCGCTATTCGAGTTTTAGCTCATCAACTGACCTTCTGTAGCCGGTGCCATGAATAGATCCTTTGCAGAAACCAATGGATGCTCCACAAGTTCCTGAAATAAGATAAGTGAATAGCTCAAATTATTAAAACTGTATATTCTGGAAGGTTGTAATACCCTGTCCCTCCCGGTGGGGCTGTTGGAACTATTCAGATCTTTAACACAACAGCAGTAACATGCTATGTCAATACCCTTAGCTACGCCCCTGATTTATTGAGTCAGAAAGGACACAGGATTTAATTGCTGCAAGTGTTAAGCGAAATAAAAACGTTTGCATTACCCGGCTGGCGGACACAAAATTCACGTGAAGACGGCGAGGAGAGGAAGGCAAAGGGGCAAAGGACAAAGGAGGGAGGGGGGGGGGAAGGGAAAGGAGGCAACTTGAGCTCTTTAAAGTTTTAGCCTAAAATTTCAGGGGCTGAAAAAATTTCGAAAGCTCTGCCCCCCTTCAGGCCACTGGTATTAGGAGCTAGACTATTGGTGATTGTAGAAAAATTGTAAAAGGATGGGCTACCATGCCAGGACTAGTAAAGAGTTCTTGTTTAAAAAAGGGTATTAAGCAACCAAAACTTTGCCGATAGACAATGAACTAATTGTTCATTAAACCAATAAAGATTATTCCTTACTCGTGCACACAAGGTTTCTCTTCCACCTGTTTCCACATTATGCCTGATCACATCTTGGTCAATCTGTGTGCTTCGGTCCACAACCAGTCGCCTTCTCTTCCTGGGTGGGGAGGGAGTCGCAGTCTCGATGGGGACCCCAGGGGTAACTAATCCCCTGGCAACAAGATCCTGATAAGAAATTCCTCGTGGTTAGAATTGAGACCTTGTTTCTCAGTCTAAATTTCCATTAATAACACACATAATTTTTAAGGTTCTGTGTTAATGCAGTGTTTACACTGAGAACTTATTCAACAGAACCAGGTAGGTCAAGGTCATATATATTCGAAGCCCTCCGATTTTTCCTGCTTCAACTAAAATTAACTAGTTCTCACAATCTAAGGAAAACAAGCAAGAACTCTTTCCAACAAAACTCATTGAAAGACTGTGACTGTCATGATCTCTCATGTCTGTCTAACAAGTTTGATGAAAAAAATTACATTTTTCGCCATAAGTTTCCAACTAGTGAGTTAGCGAACCAGATTTTATGACAATGGGATCTTCAGTACATCGAAGATTTGATGTGTTTTTTTTTTCGTCCACTGTTGAGAGAAATGGGAAACCCATGATATTCCAGTAGAAAACTTCTACATCATTGCAATGACGCGTACCTTGTCAGGCTCTAGTATAGTCGTGGGAACCAGCTCCAGCCCAGCTTCAGATGCTGTTGAGAAAAAAGGAATTCTCATGAGGCTCTTGTCGTGAGGTGAGATAACTTTTGTAATGTGTTAATTACCTTGGTGTGATCAACAACACATAATCAGCTGCTTATAATTGAAACCATCACAGTCTCAACAAATGATGATCATTCCCTCCTTCACCCATTTACTCCCACAAGTGATTAACACTTAACTTCTCCCTAAAATACCCATACATTATCCAGCAAAAAGGTATGAAGAATACTCAAACTTATCTGCTAGGAATTTATCTTGATTTAACACCAATTTTTCGTAACTGATTTACAACGAAATGTGCAGCAGCTAGAGTGGAGAATTAACGATCAGCGCCCAGTTGTTCGAAGGCCGATTAGCGCTAACCCGGGGTTAAGTTTTAATCTGGGTTACTTTCTTCCCTTCTTCAATTCTTTTTAGAACATTCAGGCATCAAATTGTAGGCAAAAATAAATATACTGAATATGCCTTTAAAGCTCTCAAATTTGAGGTCAGATTTCACGCTAACCCTAGCTTTGAACAACTTGGCACAGATCTTACGAGTTAAAGGATTAACAGCCTCTTCTGATGTTTTGCCGCAAACCAACAAACCAAGTTCGTTTACTTGAACTTGAGACTCATTGGTAAACTTTCGAGGAAAACAAAAAGTAACACAAAGGAAAATTCTCTTCAAAGTTTTTTCAAAATTCCAAGGCACATTTGAAAACCAATTTCGTAAGGTCTCAAAAAATAAACAGAAATGAAACGGAAAACAAGTTAAGCACCAAAGAATATTTTTTCCTGGAATTTACAGTCTACTTATAAGAACACTGTTCTTGGAAAATGACACTAAGAGCCTTCACTGCTGGAAAGGTCTAACATCGTTCTGGACGCTTTCCAAATCGATTAACTATGTCAATGAACACTACTAAAGAAGTTGTGAAAAAAAGCCTGGAAAAAAAAATCAGACTCGTACAGGATTTGAACCCCAGTTCTACCAACTGAGCTAATAAGCCAACTGGGAGCTAGTTTTTATGTTGGTTCGTAATAAACCAATGAAGTGATGAATCAATGACTGTGAATATATATGAAAACCATTAGTGTGAACCCACACCGGCCTGAATTTTTTCAGGCATTATTTTGTGCTACTGCTTAAGTAGTGTTCATCACTGTGAACATAGCTTTCCTAATCATTTCTTAAACCGCAGCTCACATATATGACTTTAATAATATATAGATTTAGGCAAGCCTAAAAGCAGAGCTCGCTTTTTTTTCCCCACACGTCTCTTCAACAAAACTAAAGCCCCTACTATGGATAAAGTGCGTGGTAATATTAATTTATTCGCAACTTCTCCGTGTCCACGTAAAGGACTGATTATAAGATAGTGCCCGTGGTACAGTTGGCCGCGCATGCTAAAAGTAGCACCTTGTACGGTCGGTCGTACGGTAGTACATCCAAATTTTTTCGGCTTGATGGGTTACTACTATTTTGTATACTAATGGAGCTACGCTCTGCGAGCTCCGCTATGATCGCAGTCATTAATGTCAATTTTGACTTAGTACCTCCATATTCACAATTGAGCCTCAGCTTCTTGTCTATTCCAGAAAACCATTTTGTTGATGAAAAGCACTATACTTACCTTCAAGTCTTGGTACTAATTTTCCTGTCTCTTGATTAACAATAAGCACCTCGGTTGCAGACGGTTCATCATCTAACAGATCCCCTGTAAGGGCAGGGGAGTGGGGAGGGGAGCGGGGAGGGGAGAGGGGAGGGGGTGTTGTAGATCTGATAGAAGAGAAACAAAGAGTAAAACACTTATCAGTAACAAGGTTAAATAATTAATGAATAATATTTTGTGGTCGCATATTGTTGTTCAAACTCTTCTCGAATGAAATCTAACTACTTGTTGTACTCATATGTTGATTATTAAGTCATGCAACGGCATTAAATATGGAATGGACCTGCATCTCATTGTTGTTTTGAAAAAACAAGGCACACTTCACGTAGTTCATGCGTTCTAAGGCCACTTGAAAACCCGAACTTTGCTCGATCAACTCGATCTTTAAATTCGTTTGTAAACTGACGTCAGGGTCACTAAAGAAAGAGAGTTTTCCGTATAAAGCTATACTGTCTCTCCCCTCAGCGCTGGTGAGCTGCATTTTTTTACCCTGGAAAGTTCCCTGACAAGTCACCCATGTCCATGTCTATTTCTATATAAAAGTATAAAAGTACCGTACCACAGTCTTTTCAAAGGCTTAGGTGTGGCCTTTCGATTTGGAGTCTAGTGCAGTAACCATAAGAGTACCTGGTTCCCCGTGGGTACTATAAAAGACCAGTTGCTATTCACCTTTGGACTGCAAGAGATCCTTTATCACGGTTTCAACATTTCATCCTCTTAGGAGGAGTCCGCCGTTTAAACTCCATTATGATTAAATTGGCAAAAAAAGGAAGAAAATCAGATAAAACAACCATGACATAGGAAAAGATGCATGGAGAAACTACCCACTGTTGGTCACTTACTTCTCCCTTGGTAGCTGATCTTTCAACTGTTCATCTTTCGACTGCAGGGAACGCTCTTTTCTTTCGCTCTTCTTTTCACGTTCTTTAGGAGTTTGCTTCGACAGGGGTGCCTCCGAAGTGTAAATGTCTGGCAAAGATGCTTCTCCTGTTATGTCGATTTCGTCTGGAATCTGTTTCAATGAAATGTAGGAAAACTTTGTGCCATACACTGTACATAAAGTTGCACGTATACTCGAGCTAGCTGGCGTTACAGGTGCATGGCCTATATGAGGGTGTCACACCCAGCGATTAAGTCTTAGCCCAAAGCAAGTGGCCCACTGTTAAAGGTTTATACGAATATAGATTACTTATGTTAGCACACGACTGTTTTTATAAAATTTTACCTGTTCCTATTATGAAGCTGCTAACTTATTCTCAATTTGATTGACGTTTATAAGGGATTTCGTTTATTTATACATAACTACGCAAACCTGTATGCAGCACGTGTTTTATCGTCCCATATATGGCACTGCTCCACGTGCTTACAACGGAACGTTGTGTGAATGTTTTGACTTTTAAATACATGACCACATCAGCTCCGCTGTAATTTTTTAAAATTTCTTTAATCGTGTTTAAATAAATGTTGTTGTTGTTGTTTTGTCAATGGGGTGATGGCTTTCCTGGCCAACTGTTAAAATTTTGCCCATTTTACAAAAAAACGTTTACTTATTTCCGTTATGGTTAAAAGAAAAATATTTACGGTTAACTTATTATATGACTCACGATTAGAATTTGACAATTATCACGCCGAAAGGTTAACTTCTTTTGCCGTTTTTTGGCTAACAATTAACTCCATCAAGACCACACTGTATGACTGTGTGGAACTTGTAATTTTTCTTATATCTATCTCTGAATGTTATGTTTGAGAAAGTTAGACATACCATCAGACGATAAACCACAATTCAGACAATTTTTGTCTTTGAAAGGTAAGCAAAATAAAATAATTTATTCAAAAGCCTG
The DNA here is from genome assembly GCF_036669915.1 of Pocillopora verrucosa. Classification (NCBI taxonomy): domain Eukaryota; kingdom Metazoa; phylum Cnidaria; class Anthozoa; order Scleractinia; family Pocilloporidae; genus Pocillopora; species Pocillopora verrucosa. Next base: position 10,444,037 of record NC_089312.1, read on the forward strand.
AAGAATAATATACTTACTTTAATCGGTTCGTCTATCCGCATCCGAATATGGTCAACCTCCGCTATTTTAATGTTGCCTTCCCTGGCTTCAATCGGGCTTCGTTCATTATCTGATCCCGATGGAGGCCTCCACTCTGGGCGCCACACAGGGCTTCCGTATTGCATCGGAGTTCCGGGTATACTAGGAGGACTGAAGCGTCCCACTGGTAAGGGAGGTGATACTGAAGGCATTAGATGTCCGTCTCCATTTACAACAAAGTAACCTTCCTGTGAAAAGTACATTTACAATAGAACGTGGCACAAATGACTAGATTACACTTATAACCGCTTGGGTTTAAGAACGGATTTGTCCTCGAAAAATTGGTGATTGTGTACAAATATAGACTCTGCAAGGAGGCTCAGTTTGTCTTTAATAAGAAACAAGTTTGAAGCAACTCTAGAAATTCTTTCCGATTTCTCTTATATTCAAGATGTTGGTTATACACCAAGATCGGTATGCATATTCTCCAAAATGCTCTCTTTACAATCCCTGAGGTGCTGACAAGAAGAATTTGCATAACAAAAAACATGATCATGAGCTTCTTTAGCTGATGATCATTTCATTTAATCTCCTGACCTGAATGTTTGATTCAGGGGTGATGATTTAGGGAGGAATTACATGCCAGTCACTCCGAGGGCTTACAGAGTCAAGTAGTGCTTACCAATCCTATCAGTGCTACAGAATGTACGTCAAGATCCACGCGGAATGATTCACTTGTGAAATCCAAATCGTCTGTGATAACCTCCTCCCTGGTGATAGATCATACATACAGTATGTTTTTTTTCCATTAATTTTGGAGAGGATTTTATAACATATACTTCTGCTTCAACCCTAATCTAGTGTCACTTAATTGTTGCAAATGAGACCAGTTATAATTGCAATAACAGAACTGGAAAGTCTGTTAGAACATATTTTAGAGAAATCAGCAATGTAGTTAGAGACAACAAGAAAACCAGGTAAGGAATTTTATGTTTAGTTTCATTTTTCACATTTTTCCTCTCCTAAAAAGCTCCACTTAATATTTATAGGGCACAATTGAGAGTATTTGGGGTGTAATGCAACATGTATAATTTTAACTGAAATAAATCTCATTTGACCTGCAAATGAAATTCCAATCAAGCAAGAAGTTTAAAACAATTCAGGCTTTGACAGGATTCAAACCCTTTCCTTCCAGATACTAGCTGGGCACTACTACTGTCTGAGAAAGTAAGAGTACAAACAAGATAGAAGCTTTGTTATCGAGTTTTGTATGTCTTCAATTTGCATCAGCTTTCATCGAGAGCATTAAAGTCTCTTATTATAATGAGCAATTTACGCGAAAAAATAATTTTAAAACTTAGTTGTTACACAGGTCTTTTGAAGACTATCTTAAGTAGATTTATCATCTCTGTTTTTTTCCTGCTTAGAGTTTTAGAACTATACCAGAAGCTTTAAAAATCATCGTATTACCAGCACCTTCCTATAACCCGCACCAATGACTACTTGTGGTAAATTAACAGATTACCCATGGGTGATCAGCCAGAAAATACAGTAGTACCGTGAATAAATTTCAAATTTTGCTGAGTTTGCTAAGTAGTTCATCTGTTACCTTAACATTGGATTAATCATATCAATTTCACTGGTTCTCAAAACCAAGGCATTCCTTAACGTCTTCCACATCTGTGCCACTTCAGCTGAAAAAATAATAATCACACGAGATTATCCTGAATCATGAAAAGTTCCCAAAAGTGTTCTGATGAAATTTGTCCTTCATATACCCTCTAATTTGAGATGTTTGATGCACTTATAATTTAATTTTCTCTTGGAGCTATTAATTTTCTTTTATTAAGATTGTGTAGTATCAGAAAATATCTATATCAATCCTAAAGACCCTGATCATAGCAACTCAGATGGCTGTGGGGTAAGGCGGGTGGGGTTTCAAGTGTTACTAGTTTAAAAGGAATATAAACTTAACATAAGGAGAATTTGGGAATCACCTAGCATTTCATATAGCACCTGAAATTTCATGATTGGTTGATCTTCCAGGGTATAATAGCTTCCTTGGGATATAAGCATGCTTTCCAAAGAAAATCAGCTGGTAGGGAAATGTGAAATGTTGAGTAAAAAAAGGTCAGTTGGAATAAACATTTTTGCACGAGAATAGTTTTCACAAAATTTCTCAAAGTTGATGATATAAAACAAGAACAAAAATTCACATTGTTGGTAAGTTTTGAGCTCGGTAAAGAAATAGAAAAAAATGTCTTTTTTTGTCTTGTCCTATGCTTGTGACAAGACGAAAAAAGCATCTTTTCTAGTTTCTAGTCTTCTGACGTTGATCTCTATTTCATGGGAATCCTTTCCTTTGTTTAAATAAACTGTAATGGCTTTATATAGTAGTTACCAATCACATAAGCATAATCTTTGACTGTGATCAAGTTTTTTTGAGGTGGGGAGAATGGTGTAGGGCTGGAATTGAATGGTTGAGAGGTGAAAATGAATATGTGAAGTGTGACTTTTACAGAAAGGTAAGCATGGTTCATGAATTCATGAACCAGCGTGAGGTGTAACTGGCCTCCTAAAGTACATTGACCTGTGAAATGTTTCCTCTCAATTTGGTAAAACCTGAAGATTTCCCAGAAACCTAACATAGAAGAAAAATGATTTGAAGGAGTCTCTTTTAAAATTGTGATGCCTGAAATGCTGTTTAAGATATTTATACCTGAATCATGAATTTTGTAAAATTTGTACATAAAACAGGATCAGGATTTAGTGTGTAAAAAAAAATGTAAACACATATACTTACTCCAGACAACTTTGGTCTGTTCTCTATAGATGCGCACTACCCCAATCATCAAATGAGATGACAATCGAAGAGCAAATGGAACCACAGGACTCATAATATCGTGACTAGAGAAAAAAATAAATAAGTGAATAACATTGAGCAAGAAGGGTTTGGACATCTACAAAATAATTTCAAATCATTACAAAACTTTTTTTTTCAATTTTCAGGTTGACCTTAGCAAGGAGATTAATTTTGGGGCGGCATTAATGTAGATACAAATTTAGCAAAGTACCAATCAACAGGCCAACACTGTTAGTGGTAAAAAAGGATGGTTTTACAATTCCTGGCAACTAGCACATGCAGAAGTTCTTCTGTGGTAAATTTTGTCTGTAAGTGAAAGCCCTAGATTGCAAATTAACCCTTTAACCCCTAAGAGTGACTGGCATCTAATTTCTCCTTACAATATGACCCCAGTGTCACAAATTAAGGTTGTGAGAATAAAGGAAATGATCAACAACTGAACAAGCTCTTGATTAATAAACAAATTCTCCTTGTCCACACTTATGGAAATGTATTGAGAACAGTAAGGAGAATATAAATACTGATAATGAAGTGTAAGGGGTGAATTGTATATACCCATGTCTTAATGTACTACCCACTATGCTGTGATTAGTATGAAAATTACCCAAGACCTGATTCTTATGTTTCATTTGTCTTATGATTGGGAAAATTGTTGTTTAGCATTCATATATTATAGAAAGAAGCTCATGGATATAATCAAATTAGTTTTTATTCCAAACAAACTAGTATGAATAACAAGTTTAACTGAACAAGCGGACACTGAGGACGTACCAAGCTCTTGTTATATTGACTCTTCGAAACTCTCGATTAGCCATTCCTTTTTTAGATTCGCCATAAGTAGCAGCCAACCTTTCATGAAAGAAAAGAAAAATTTCATTCTGGAACCGGCTTAGTTTTAATTCAATATTGTTTATTCTTAAAAGCTGCAACTTTGAAACGTTTTCAATACTTCATCAAAGAACTATTTTCGTTTCAATGCAAAGACATCGTATTACAGTAAAAAAAAATAACCTTACCAAATCAATCCAAGTTTTCCTTTACGCGTTAAAATATCAACTGAATAGAACATCGTTTGTCCTGAAGACAAAGTCAAGATAATCGAGAGCGTCAATTGTAGGGTTTCAAGTACTTTCCAAAAGATGTCTGTAAATATTGTTCATATAACAAGACACGACATCTTTTTCGGGTCTACATAGGCTTAAATCACTTCAAGCTTTAGCGATGAGGGGTCATTGAAAGTAGTTCAAGTGAGTGTTATTTCAACAAAATGTTAAGCACTTACAGAACAGTTTTATGTGGTATACTTGGACGGCGAGTCAAAGGTAAAGCGGATCAACACAACTCCATTTACTTTGCTTTTGCGATTTTCCATCTCGTTTATACCAGGCTATGGTTTAGTGCTATTCCCCCAAACAAAAAGTTTAAAAAAAAAATCTTGTTTTGGACACCCAAATACTAATAAAATAGACAAAATTTACATCGAAACGACGAGAAATTAAAACGGAACAAGCAATCGCAGAACATGGTTCAATCAGATCAGGAAATTATTTAGCATCTTCACCGATAAGACGTAGAAGTCGGCACATCTTTGTTGTATTTGATACTGTTGGATACTTACCTCTCTCATCTCAAGCTGTTTTGTGCTAAAAACGATCTCCTGTTTTAACCAAACCCGATTGTTCACAAAGTTATCGTGTTTGATCGGTAATTCGACGCCACGCACTACGAAACTGTGCCGTTCATTCATCTCTAATTTGACCAATCAGAACACTTGATATAATAGCAATCGCACGTACATTTCGCGAAGGAAGTGGATGAACTGTTGCTGCGGAAGAGAGGGAATTTGTCGAAGTAAGAACAAACCCAGCCACAAATACTTCATCCACCTCTCCGTTATCTTTATTTTGTCAGAAGTTAAACAAGTTTCTTCGTTACATTGCTTTTCAGGTGTCCCGTGTTTTAGTTCACGTTTAGAATTTATATAGCTCATTTTAAAATAGTTGATATCCTCAGAAGCTTGACCTAAGCGATTGAAAATTCGAATGGAAACTCGAAAGCGACCGCAAGTAGACCATTGACCAATACAGAGAATCTCATATGTTGAGCCTCGTTACCATGCATGTCGCGCGCAAATTATTCTTTTACCTTACGTCACAAAGGAAAGTTTCCACAGAGAGCAGATTGCAGTGCTTCAGGAAATTGTCTTAGCCTTAAGATAGTTTAAATCAAAAAGGAATATAAGTTTCAACGGGAGGAAGAGCAGGAAGAGCAGGTGAGTACATCCTCCGCAACGTAAATGTAACGTAATTGTCTTAGCCTTAAGATAGTCTAAATTAAAAAGGAATATAAGTTTCAGCGGCAGGAAGAGCAGTTGAGTACCTCCTCCGTAACGTAATTGTTTTTGTTTTGAGCCAGTTTAATATCTATAACACAGTTTTAAACGCCTATTTTGAGAAAGCTTATTTACGCCACTTTTCCTACAGTTCGCTCAATCTCTCTTTCCAGTTTCGGTAGAGTGTCAGGTTTGTGTCTAACTCGCCTCTTTTTGGTTCCCATCATCTACAATGCGGTGTTTTGCAAAACGTCGCGTGAAAAGGACGTTAAGATATTTGAGAAGCAAAACTAAAACTCTGGATTCTTTTCTTACCTTTGTCAGATTTATGCTTAACGTTAATTAATACAGCGCGTCGTCGTAATATTAATTTTTATCTCTGTATTTTTTCTTTCTATACTAATTGTCTGTAGATGTGATCCGACCCATTTCGGTTCGAAAAATTGATTTCCTTCAAACTTTGCCCATGAATCTGTCTTAGTCTTAAAGTAGTCGAAACCACCTTAGTTTTTCAAAATTTTGCAAAATAAATTTTTATCCGAGTGAAAATCGCTTCACCCTCAAAGACCCATTTTTGACGGCCCCAATCATCAAAAATGGCACAAACTCTGGTTTGAGAAATTCTTATTTTTGCATCTCATATTGAGATCAATCCTTTAGGAGAATAAAGAAAATAAGTTGGCTCTTTTAACGTTTGTTTACATTGAAAACGATTTTTCAGTTGGACACCTAATTTGTCGCTGCCGCATGTGACCGTTAAGATGCAACTTTTAATCTCGGCTCAGTTCAAAAGTCCAACTTCATTCAGACTAACTAAAATAAGCAGGTAATTTAGTGTTAACAACTGTGTTGAAAACGTAAATTAGCCACCGTAAAGGGTAAAGAAGCTGACGTTTCGAGCGTTAGCCCTTCGTCAATCGCTCTGACGAAGGGCTAACGCTCGAAACGTCAGCTTCTTTACCCTTTACGGTGGCTAATTTACGTTTTCAACACAGTTGTTAACACTAAATTACCTGCTATACTCTCCCACCGACGCAGCACCACAGTTTCTTTAGAAACTTACCCCTTTATTAACTAAAATAAGGTAGAGGAGTACAGAAATATGAAAATTTGTTTTGGTTTCGACCAACTTCTGACACACCCGACGAACATATGCACATTTTCGAAAATTCTACTTACGTAACACTGAACAAAAAAGCGGACTTAATAAGATGCATACTTTTCGTCGGCAATTTATGGTTGACCCTTGAATTGAGCTCTACAAAGGTATTATGATCGATGATAAGTAAGTCAAAAGAAGAAAGGGGGTAAATTTCTAAAGAAACTGTGTTGCTGCTTCGGTGGTAGAGTGTAACAAGGTAATTAGGTATTATCAACGGAGTTGATAACGTGAATTTGAAGAGTTTCAAAGCTGACGTTTCTAGCGCTAGCCCTTCGCTGAAGCAAATGGAGAAATTGTAGATTGTGTAATTGTTTGTTTGCAGAAAATTGAGCCATGGTATTGGTTTGAACATGTTTACGAGAAAAATTAGAATAAATTAGAATAAATTTGATACCGTGGGGTGCTGATTTGAAAGATAAAGTTTTGTTCTAGAGTTTTGTGGCTTCCCGAAATGCCTAGACGTAGGAAAAGGCCGCAAACCGCCACATGCTGCTAAAAATGACTAGGGAATTTAAAGTGTTTAGCGACTTGTTTGGATGCGTGCTTGTCGGACAGGCATGGATTCTTCTCCCCATGTGCAAATGAATGCACAAGCAATGATAGAACAACGTGAACAAATAAAATAGCGCGGAAACTATAAATCACCTTCACTTTTCCCATCTTTTATTGTTATCAGTTTATTGTTAAATGCTACCCAGAGTTACAATGATTAACATGTTTCCATTTTTTTGGGAAGTCTGTGGCACGGTCGGTTGTGCTGCCAAGCTACCTTATCGCCTATCAAAAGAAAAAGAGAGGAAGGATATTAGCCGGAGCTCGCTTCTAGATATCTGTTAAGAAACACCATTTCACCATTTGCGGTAAATTTTAAAGAGATGTCGATGGACAATCTCCTTTACAACCATTCATGATTTGGTTCCGGCATGTTATGTTTTTGAGAAGTTTTCTCTTGGCATCCCTTTGATGGCGGAATAGGAGGCAAAAGAACACTTACTATTCTTTAGGAAGGCCGCTTATCCAAAACATTAGGAACTACTCATAAGTGAGTCCCTGATTAAGAAGGACCTTCATAGGGAAATTTGTGAAGAGTGCACCTCGCTAGTGCTATATGGTGATGAGTTGAAAAAAGTGTTCACGATGACTCGGCAAGGACTCTAAATGTGGATTTAAGGAAAGTTCTTCTTCAAAAGTTTTCCTTCAAGTGTCTTTGATAAGTTTCTTATACTGGAAGAAAGGCTAAACGAATTACTTCCCACTGAAATGTTATTGCGAAACAATTTTACTGTAAAAAAATACGGCCTATGCTTTTTCTCTTATACGTGTGTTCGCTTTCTCTTTCTCTTAAATGTCTTCATATAGTCCGTATATTTTGAGCGCTTTGTTTAGCCAGAGGCAAGAAGCATTTTTAATACGCATTTGTTGGAAAGTCTCTCATTATTTGACTTTTCCTCGCTTACAGAGTCCTTGAAGGCTTGAAGCAAAATGTGCTCGTTAGGAAGTCAGTAACTTTGATGCCATTAAATAAATTGCATATCATAATGAAAGAAGCCTGCCTTACAGAAGCAAAGAGAGGCTGCTCTACAAAGTACTCGAAGCCAGGCAATTGAAGCTACCACGTTAGCATGAAAATTTGGTCAGTTTGAGGAGCAAACAAACCTTTAATTAACAAGCACCACAGGAAACAGGGCACTCCCTGAACATCGCTTCGGGGTTTCTTTGACATTCGTAATGGGCTGCCCACTGCGAACATTGAGTGGGATTTCTATCCTGACAATAATGTACTAGAAAAAGAATATAGATGAATAATGAAATAAGTAAATAAAAAAAAGACAACAGAACATTATTTCGGTCAGTATTCTCTTTCAAATTACTTAGACTTGCCTCACTTGAAATTTAACTAGAGTCCAGGAATACATAAAAAAAAAAAAACAACGAAGAGAAGAGATCAGATAAAAAAAGAAAAATGGACAGATAGCTAGGTAAAGAGATGAATTTTTAATAAATAAACAACTGGTAATGTAACGATTATCATAATTCCAGTGAACTGAATTTTCTCCCGTATTTGATTTTGACGGACAGGATACTTAAAAACTGAAAGCATTAAATTATATATTATGATAATAATAATAATAATAATATAATAATAATAATAGTATAATAATAATAATAATAATAATAATGTGATAATAATACTAATAATAAGTAAAATGAGTAATAATGAGGATGATGATAGCATAATGATGATTATAACAAGATGAGTTGACCGTCATTCTTACTGTCACAAATGAACCTGTGAGCTCTTATTTTCCCACTAACAGTTAAAAGTTGAACGTAACTACAAGCTTCTCACCGCATAAAAGCAAGTATGCTAAATTATCGCCCGTTTCGTACTTACCGCATATGCCACAGGACTTGGGGCAATTCTTTAACATTGAATATGGGTTAGTACGACAATCGCCTCGCCGTTTCAAATCGTCACAATAAGGACGATTGTCTCTACATAGACGAGTAGGATTATGGTCGGACATTATTATCCCTACAAACAAACATTATGAACCTTTATTATAAGCCTACCAAAGAACAGTGCACCGAGTTACTCTCAACTACCTTGGGGGAAGTTGAACCACAAAATGAAAAGGAACAGAGGAGGATGTAAATTATGGTCCAGGGCAGAAAAGGGACATATCGTTAAGGCTATTTAGGTGAACGTCGATGTGTTTGCATAGGCTAGTACATGATTGAGCTCTGTAACTTTAAAGAATTTTCAAGGTGGAAGCCTGTTGCCATAAGAAAATTTATTTAACCAACAATAGCACCCTCGAAAATACGGTAGTAAAATGACCACAATAAATTGATTTCATCACAGATCTCTGCATGAGATTGATAAATAAAAAGATAAAAGCAAATACTACAATTTCAAACCCTCAAAGGGGCCTTCGTCCGCTCATTAGGAAAGTAGGTGTGTCTTTTTCATTCCTCTGGGGAATCTTGTTTCAAGAGTTAGCAAAATTAAGAATCATACCTGCATCACCTGACAAGATAAAAGAGAAAATAAAATAAAACTAATTTAAAATTATAAGGACTCACAGAAAAATGGAAAGTACGTCAGTTCTAATGATTCTTTTATGTTTGTCCTTGTATTCATGTCTCTTCGTGTAACTTCGTGTATTCGTGTATTCGTGTATCTACGAACGAACGAGAGTGCAATGATGACCAAATCTTCTGCCTACATGAGGAACACTTCATACTCAAAATTTTTCGAAGTTCTAACACAAAAGACGCGGATGTTTTCTTCTGATGAGTTTCAAGTCATCTTGAATTAATTTTTCTTTCATTTTTTTTTCATCAAGGGTTTGCGATAAAATAACAGTAATACAATGATGAAAGCTAAGGATATTCAGGAAACTTGATAAATTGTAGAAAAGAAAAAATACATATGTACAAAAACAGGATTCCTCGGCATAAGCGTTGTGAACAAAGCGTATGTGCAAAACTTCGTTTTCGTGTTTTTCTGCGTGCGTATCTCTCTACTTACAATATTGGATGCTGCAGATGTACATTAGCACAAAAAAGAGTACCCCAAACTTCACAGACATGGCTGGAAAATTACGCTGCATTAAAAGAAAAAGAAATAAATATCCTTTACAATTCACAATCTTTCGTTGAAACATGCACAACAGGAGTGAGATGAAAAAAGACCCGTCTGAGACAAATATTACCTTGTAGGAGAAACCTTTGGGTTGTCTTCACAGGGGGCTCAAGATGCCTTTTTATCTTCGGTGAGCATATTGCTTTTATAGCGTTAAACATCCATTGCATATGCAACAGGGGCGGAAAAATGAAATAATCAGAGTGCATTCCACAACCTTTATGCTCATTATAGTCGAGTGCCTTATGCTGTTTATTGAGGCGTTTCACACGAGAGTCCAATATTTCTTACATTTCATTTTAGGGAGATTTCTACCGTGTGAGAAAAAATTTCACATAGATAGCTATTAACTGAAGTAAACTATAGCACTAAATTTCTTTCCATGTACGTAATACAGCTCTGGACATAAAATTAAAAGAGGGTTTTTTTTAGGTGGAAGTTTAGACACGAAAAAATGTTGGTTGCACGGACGAGCGCTAATGTTTGGGTGGAAGGTTATGCTTTCCTTCAAACAAGTTTGTAATTAGGCTAAATTGAGGTAGTGCGGCAAAGTAGCCTTTTGTTATTGCAAGGCGGGTAACTGATTGAGTTCTCAAAAGAGCCTTCTGATTCGCTAAGAGTTGTGAAAAAGCATAGCCTTCCTTGCTGTTGCTTGAGCATAAAATCAGCCTGTCTGTAATTAAGAACTCCTTATTACAAAAGCAACATAAGAGCGTTGGAAAGCCATGCTTTATTTTGCAGAGTGATCTTACTCATATTAAAGCAGCGGAAAACTTACATTTGCTGAGATAATAACAGAAAGTTCACAACAGAACTTTCATAGCGTAAAACCGGAAACCTTTACAAGTTAGTAGTGCACACACATGCATTTATTAGCGGTAACAACTAACTGCTCTCTTAGGCCGATAAAGTTATGGCGATAAGTGATGACCCGATAATTGTCAGGAGGCATAGCTTTTCAACCTAATGACCCGTGCATGTCACCAACCTTTCTTCCTATCTTTATTTCCATTCAAAAGACTCTCTCTTAATTTCATTTCTAAAACAAGTGACAAAAACGTTCATTGCTACAGTTTATAGAAGTTTAGTTTCCTGCTGAAATCTTCAGTAACAATTCACCCTTCTCGATGCAGATAACACGTAAAGGGTCGGTATCTTTAGAAATAGGGACCTTCTTGCTTGAGACATTTGAACAAACATCATGAAGTACTCTGTAAGATATAATGGCCTCTTGAGCAACCTAAATGGGTCGCGGAATGCTGAATATCTTAAAATTGACAAATGGAAAATTACTATGGCACTCAGCCGTTGAACACATGATGATTACAATGATGTGTTTTTGTAGTTAGTAGTACACACATTTGAATTTATTAGTTTATTATTAGGCTATTTTTTAATTTCACAAGTAACTATCTACCTTGCGGTAACAACTGACTGCTCTGTTAGGACAAAATTACGGCGATAAGTGATGACCCGATAATTGTTGGTAGGCATAGCTTTCCAACATAATCACCCGTGCATGTCATCAACCTCTCTCTCTTAATTTCATTTCTACAACAAGAGACAAAAACGTTCATTGCTACAGTTTATATCAGTTGAATTAGTTTCTTGCAGAAATCTTCAGTAACAATTCACCCTTCTTGATGTAAATAGCGTAAAGGGCCGGTATCTTTAGAAATAGGGACCATCTTGTTTGTGACACTTGAACAAACATCATGAAGCGCTCTTTAAGATATAATGACCTCTTGAGCAACCTGAATGGGTCACGGAATGCCGAATATCTTAAATTGACAAGGCGACCCTTTGACTTGCGGATTTGCATGACTCGAACCAAGGGTATGGATCACGCTGAGGAATTTGTTCAAGGTCATGGTCTTGGCAACTATCGGAAGGAAACATCGATGTTTTATGCATAAGACTTCACGACGATTTTGAACATCGATTGCTGTTTTTACAAGTAGAAGATTCATACTTTGACGCTTGGATTCGCTCATTAGTGTATACAATTTTCGACAAGCAAAAAGCGTTTTTTCTCGATCGGCACAACCGAGACATTATGCAAAATTAATTCAAGTATTTCTATTTTCCCTTGTCTGCTGGTTCTTCTTATCTTTTGTTAATTTACTTCTAATTTTCTTTCTTGTAAGTGGAGCAGGCGTTAGGTTTTCTAAATTTGCTGAATTCACAGAGAAGATTACCAAGATGAACTTCAAACTGAGATAGTTTCCTAGTTGATGGATGATACCCCCCTCTAAGCATAGAACTATAGCTTTTATCCTTTGGCACTGCTATGTAGGAATCAATTCAAAATTTCTCTTACGTCGGAATTTCATAACCCCACTTACAAGGATGTATTTCATAGTTTACTTTAGATGGCAACAAGCTCATCACCAAAACTGGCAGAGTTTGATTCTATCCTTGCTTTGGCCCTCGATATCACAGAGCTAACAACGTCATAGATGTACACCTGAATTTGCTTAAGTGGACCCAGAAACAGTTCATAATATGTTCTCCTTCACGGACCTTTCGTGTTCATCAAGTCTTCTTGTGGTGATGTTTCCCCCCAAAGTACTTTCAAGTGCCCCAACCCACTGATTGTTAGTAATTGTCGACAAATAAAGACTAACGCAGGATTAACAATTTTTCTTCCCAAAATACTTTGAAAAACATGGTTGTCATGGGATACAACGTGACCGTTGCTATGGAAACTATGACACATTGATCAATTGTCCCAGAAACTGTGGCGTACGTGGTAAGTATGTAAACTGCTTCAATTAACAATACGTGCTGATATGCACCGAGAGAGTAACCTTAAGTTTATTTGAACTTAAGAATCCCTGTTGGCAGCTGAGGAAAGCCGACACAGTAAATTCTGGCCGTGGGAATGATGCAAAATTGTCCCACCCAAGTCATTCCTCAGGGAGCAGTCCTTCTTTTTCACCTGTGGTGGGAATGGAGGATCTATCTCCTTCACCGCAAACATGTTTTATATCATTACATTACACGTTCCTTCACTGGGAGAGAGAGCAGGTCGAGATGCGAATGCAAACAACTGCTACAAAGGGGACGGTCATTCTTGCATTCCTCAAGTTATAGGCAATCAGAAAATATCATAGATAGCGTGAGAGGGCGCTCTGATTGGCTTATGCTAGACGCGAGCTTCGTTTAAGGCCAACATACTTTTTCTTCTTCTTCATACAATTTTTATCATTATTATTAGTAATATTATTTATCTATCGTGTGAAATTTCTGATTTTCAATGAGCGGTTACTCAGCATAAATATCGCAAAGAGGGTGTTGCAATTGTCGTAATCGTGGTTAATTGTGATCATGTAGAGCGCTCGTCGATTGAGTGTCATAAAACCAAAACCGAAGTAATTACAACAGCCAATCAAAAGAAAGAAAATTACCTTAAGGGGCCAATGAGAACTCAAAGTAAAACCAACCAAACGCGCGGGAAAACGCGAATTACCAAGTCATCATCGGTTTTAGTTTTGCATCTGATTGGTCGAGAGAGTTGCGTGAGTTTTCTGGACCAATTAAGCAGTCAAGTAAAGCCGAAACAAACCAATCCTGGATTTTTATCAACCCTCTGCTCAACTGAAAATTGCTCCAACAGACTACTTGAAAGTTACAAACTGAACAACGATCGTTAGTTAACGCTAGTTGAATGAAGAACGTTCGTTGATACCGTGAGGACAAAGAGTGCCGATTTGAAAGATAAAGTTTTGTGGCTTCCCGAAATGCCTATACTTAGGAAAAGGCCGCAGACTGCCATATTCTGCTAAAAATGATTAGGGAAATTAAAGTGTTTAGCGACTTGTTTGGATGCGTGCTTGTCAAACATGGATTCTTCTCCCCATGTGCAAAGGAATGAACAAGCAATGATAGAACAACGGGAACAAATAAAATAGCGCGGGAACTATAAATCACCTTCAGTTTTCCCTTCTTTTATTGTTACCAGTTTATTGTTAAATGCTACCCAAAGTTACAATGATTAACATGTTTCCACTTTTTTGGGAAGTCTGTGGCACGGTCGGTTTTATTGCCAAGCTACCTCAACGCCTATCAAAAGAAAAAGAGAGAAAGGATATTAGCCGGAGCTCGCTTCTAGATATCTGTTAAGAAACACCATTTCACCATTTGCGGTAAATTTTAAAGAGATGTCGAAGGACAATCTCCTTCACAGCCATTCATTATTTGGTTCCGTCATGCTATGTCCTTCAGAAGTTTCCTTAAGCAACCCTTTGATGGCGGAATAGGAGGCAAAAGAATAATTGTTATTCCTTAGGAAGGCCGCTTATCCAAAACATTAGGAATTACGTATACTCATAAGTTAGTCCTTGATTAAGAAGGACTTTCACAGGGAAATTTGTGAAGAGTGCACCTCGCTAGTACAGTATGGTGTTGAGTTGAAAAAGGTGTTCACGATGACTTGGCAAGGACTCTAAGTATGGATTTCAGGAAAGTTGTACTTTAAAAGTTTTCCTTCTTCTGTCGTTGATAAGTTTCTTATACTGGAAGAAAGGGTGGACGAATAACTTGCCACTGAAATGTTCCTGCGAAACAGTTTTTTTGTAAATAAACACAGCCTATGCTTTTTCCTTAATACGCGTGTTCTCTTTCTCTTGAATGTCTTCATATAGTCCATATCTTTTGAGCGCTTTGTTTAGCCAGAGGCAAGAAGCATTTTTAATACGCATTTGTTGGAAAGTCTCTCATTATTTGACTTCTCCTTGCCTTGAAGGCTTGAAGCAAAATGCGCTCGTTAGAAAGTCAGTAATTTTGATGCCATTAAATAAATTGCATATCATAACGAAAGAAGCCTGCCTTTCAGAAGCAAAGAGAGGCTGCTCTACAAAGTACTCGAAGCCAGGCAATTGAAAGCTACCACGTTAGCATGAAAATTTGGTCAGTTTGAGGAGCAAACAAACCTTTAATTAACAAGCACCGCAGGAAACAGGGCACTCCCTGAACATCGCTTCGGGGTTTTTATGACATTCATAATGGGCTGCCCACTGCGAACATTGAGTGGGGTTTCTATCCTGACACTCATGTACTAGAAAATGAATACAGATAAATAATGAAATAAGTAAGTAAAAAAAGACAACAGAACATTATTTCGGTCAGTATTCTCTTTCAAATTACTTAGACTTGCCTCACTTGAAATTTAACTAGAGTGGAGGAATACGTAAAAAAAAAAAAACAACGAAGAGAAGAGATCAGATTAAAAAAAGGAAATGAACAGATAGCTAGGTAAAGAGATGAATTTTTAATAAATAAACTACTGGGTAATGTAGCGATTATCATAATTCCAGTGAATTGAATTTTCTCCCGTATTTGATTTTGACGGACAGGATACTTAAAAAATGAAGGCATTAAATGATATATTACGATAATAATAGTAATAATAATATAATAATACTAATAATAAGTAAAATGAGTAATAATGAGGATGATGACAACATAACGATGATTATAACAAGATGAGTTGACCGTCATTCTTATTGTCACAAGTAAACCTGTGAGTTCTTCATTTTCCCACCAACAGTTAAAAGTTGAACGTAACTACAAGCTTCTCACCGCATAAAAGCAAGTACAGTAATAACCCGCGTATAAGAACCTGAATTTTTCAATTTAGCCTAAATAGGTTCTTATATAAATGGTACTTAAAGGAAATTTAGCCTAAACAGGTTCTTAAATAGGTTCTTAAATTTGCATATGTATTTCATCAGAATATATTGTATATATATTGCAAATACAGTATCATCTCATAATAAATCATTTATAATGTACCATGTAGAGCAATGCCTATAGGCAGTTCAGTGCAGATACAGTAAAACTATATGTTCTTAACAAAACATAACCGTTTAATCAGTTAGTCATTAGTTTCTGCCAAGACACTTTTACAGCAACCCCACTGATAAGAACCTAACTTAAAATTTTAGGCTAAATAGGTTCTTATGTAGAGGGGGCTTAAAATGAGAATTTTAGCCTAACAGGTTCTTAAAACCCAGGTTCTTATAAGCGGGTTATTACTGTATGCTAAATTATCTCCCGTTTCATACTTACCGCATATACCACAGGACTTGGGGCAATACATCAACGTTGAATATGGGTTAGTACGACAATCGCCTCGCCGTTTCAAATCGTCACAATAATAAAGTCCGTCTCTACATGGACGAGTAGGATTATGGTCGGACTTTATTATCCCTACAAACAAACATTATGAACCTTTATTATAAGCCTACCAAAGAACAGTGCACCGAGTTACTCTCAACTACCTTGGGGGAAGTTGAACCACAAAATTAAAATAAAATCACCCACTAGCGGCAGAGGAACAGAGGAGGATGTAAATTATGGTCCAGGGCAGAAAAGGAACTTATCGTTAAGGCTGTTTAGGTGAACGTCGATGTGTTTGCATAGGCAAGTACATGATTGAGCTCTGCAATATTACCACAAAATAAAAATAAGAGAGGGGACATATCGTTATGGCCGTTTAAGTGAACGTCAATTGAAAATGTAAAGTGGATAAAAATGAAAATCAATGATTGTTGCTGATCAATTTGTTTGCATTGGCAAGCATACGATTGAGCTCTGCAATATTACCACAAAATAAAAAAAGAGAGGGGACATATCGTCATGGCCGTTTAGGTAAATGTCATTTAAAAACGTATAGTGGATAAAAATGAAAATCTATGATTGCTGATAAACAATGTGTTTGCATTGGCAAGTACACGATTGAGCTCTGCAACTTTAAAGAATTTTGAAGGTAGAAGCCTGTTGCCATAAGAAAATTTATTTAACCAACAATAGCACCCTCGAAAATACGGTAATAAAATGACCACAATAAATTGATTTCATCACAGATCTCTGCATGAGATTGATAAATAAAAAGACAAAAGCAAATACTACAATTTCAAACCCTCAAAAGGGCCTTCATCCGTTCATTCTTTTTCATTCCTCTGGGGAATCTTGTTTCAAGAGTTAGCAAGATTAAGAATCATACCTGCATCACCTGACAAGATAAAAGAGAAAATAAAATAAAACCAAATTAAAATTATAAGGACTCACAGAAAAATGGAAAGTATGTCAGTTCTAATGATGCTTTTATGTTTGTCCTTGTATTCATGTCTCTTCGTGTATCTTGGTGTATTCGTGTATCTACGAACGAACAAGAGTGCAATAATGACCAAATCTTCTGCCTACATGAGGAACACTTCATACTCAAAATTCTAAGAAGTTCTAACACAAAAGACGCGGATGTTTTCTTCTGATGAGTTTCAAGTCATCTTGAATTAATTTTTCTTTCATTTTTTTTTCATCAAGGGTTTGCCATAAAATAACAGTAATACAGTGATGAAAGCTAAGGATATTCAGGAAACTTGATAAATTGTAGAAAAGAAAAAAACATATGTACAAAAACAGGATTCCTCGGCATAAGCGTTGTGAACAAAGCGTATGTGCAAAACTTCGTTTTCGTGTTTTTCTGCGTGCGTATCTCTCTACTTACAATATTGGATGCTGCAGATGTACATTAGCACAAAAAAGAGTACCCCAAACTTCACAGACATGGCTGGAAAATTACGCTGCATGAAAAGAAAAAAGAAAGAAATATCCTTTACAATTCACAAGCTTTCGTTGAAACATGCACAACAGGAGTGAGATGAAAAAAGACCCGTCTGAGACAAATATTACCTTGTAGGAGAAACCTTTGGGTTGTCTTCACAGGGGGCTCAAGATGCCTTTTTATCTTCGGTGAACATATTGCTTTTATAGCGTTAAACATCCATTGCATATGCAACAGGGGCGGAAAAATGAAATAATCAGAGTGCATTCCACAACTTTATGTTCATTATAGTCGAGTGCCTTATACTGTTTATTGAGGCGTTTCACACGAGAGTCCAATATTTCTTACATTTCATTTTAGGGAGATTTCTACCGTGTGAGAAACAATTTCACATAGATAGCTATTAACTGAAGTAAACTATAGCACTAAATTTCTTTCCATGTACG
Source organism: Pocillopora verrucosa (assembly GCF_036669915.1). Classification (NCBI taxonomy): domain Eukaryota; kingdom Metazoa; phylum Cnidaria; class Anthozoa; order Scleractinia; family Pocilloporidae; genus Pocillopora; species Pocillopora verrucosa. Next base: position 10,462,077 of record NC_089312.1, read on the forward strand.
TAATACAGCTCTGGACATAAAATTAAAAGAGGGTTTTTTTTAGGTGGAAGTTTAGACACGAAAAAATGTTGGTTGCACGGACGAGCGCTAATGTTTGGGTGGAAGGTTATGCCTTCCTTCAATTACTGAGTCGCTATCAAACAAGTTTGTAATTAGGCTAAATTGAGGTAGTGCGGCAAAGTAGCCTTTTGTTATTGCAAGGCGGGTAACTGATTGAGTTCTCAAAAGAGCCTTCTGATTCGCTAAGAGTTGTGAAAAAGCATAGCCTTCCTTGCTGTTACTTGAGCATAAAATCAACCTGTCTGTAATTAAGAACTCCTTATTACAAAAGCAACATAAGAGCGTTGGAAAGCCATGCTTTATTTTGCAGAGTGATCTTACTCATATTAAAGCAGCGGAAAACTTACATTTGCTGAGATAATAACAGAAAGTTCACAACAGAACTTTCATAGCGTAAAACCGGAAACCTTTACAAGTTAGTAGTGCACACACCTGCATTTATTAGCGGTAACAACTAACTGCTCTCTTAGGCCGATAAAGTTATGGCGATAAGTGATGACCCGATAATTGTCAGGAGGCATAGCTTTCCAACCTAATGACCCGTGCATGTCACCAACCTTTCTTCTTATCTTTATTTCCATTCAAAAGACTCTCTCTTAATTTCATTTCTAAAACAAGTGACAAAAACATTCATTGCTACAGTTTATAGAAGTTTAGATTCCTGCTGAAATCTTCAGTAACAATTCATCCCTCTCGATGCAGATAACACGTAAAGGGTCGGTATCTTTAGAAATAGGGACCTTCTTGTTTGAGACATTTGAACAAACATCATGAAGTACTCTGTAAGATATAATGGCCTCTTGAGCAACCTAAATGGGTCGCGGAATGCTGAATATCTTAAAATTGACAAATGGAAAATTACTATGGCACTCAGCCGTTGAACACATGATGATTACAATGATGTGTTTTTGTAGTTAGTAGTGCACACATTTGCATTTATTAGTTTATTATTAGGCTATTTTTAATTTCGCAAGTAACTATCTACCTTGCGGTAACAACTGACTGCTCTGTTAGGACAAAATTACGGCGATAAGTGATGACCCGATAATTGTTGGTAGGCATAGCTTTCCAACATAATCACCCGTACATGTCACCAACCTCTCTCTCTTAATTTCATTTCTTCAACAAGAGACAAAAACGTTCATTGCTACAGTTTATATCAGTTGAATTAGTTTCTTACAGAAATCTTCAGTAACAATTCACCCTTCTTGATGTAAATAACGAAAAGGGCCGGTATCTTTAGAAATAGGGACCATCTTGTTTGTGACACTTGAACAAACATCATGAAGCATTTTTTAAGATATAATGACCTATTGAGCAACCTGAATGGGTCACGGAATGCCGAATATCTTAAATTGACAAGGCGACCCTTTGACTTGCGGATTTGCATGACTCGAACCAAGGGTATGGATCACGCTGAGGAATTTGTTCAAGGTCATGGTCTTGGCAACTATCGGAAGGAAACATCGATGTTTTATGCATAAGACTTCACGACGATTTTGAACATCGATTGCTGTTTTTACAAGTAGAAGATTCATACTTTGACGCTTGGATTCGCTCATTAGTGTATACAATTTTCGACAAGCAAAAAGCGTTTTTTCTCGATCGGCACAACTGAGACATTACGCAAAATTAATTCAAGTATTTCTATTTTCCCTTGTCTGCTGGTTCTTCTTATCTTTTGTTAATTTACTTCTAATTTTCTTTCTTGTAAGTGGAGCAGGCGTTAGGTTTTCTAAATTTGCTGAATTCACAGAGAAGATTACCAAGATGAACTTCAAACTGAGATAGTTTCCTAGTTGATGGATGATACCCCCCTCTAAGCATAGAACTATAGCTTTTATCCTTTGGCACTGCTATGTAGGAATCAATTCAAAATTTCTCTTACGTCGGAATTTCATAACCCCACTTACAAGGATGTATTTCATAGTTTACTTTAGATGGCAACAAGCTCATCACCAAAACTGGCAGAGTTTGATTCTATCCTTGCTTTGGCCCTCGATATCACAGAGCTAACAACGTCATAGATGTACACCTGAATTTGTTTAAGTGAACCCAAAAACAATTTCTAATATGTTCTCCTTTACGGACCTTTCGTGTTCATCAAGTCTTCTTATTGTGATATTTCCCCCCAAAAGTACTTTCAAGTGCCTCAACCCACTGATTGTTAGTAATTTTCGACAAATAAAGACTAACGTAGAATTACCAATTTTTCTTCCCAAAATACTTTGAAAAACATGGTTGTCATGGGATACAACGTGACCGTTGCTATGGAAACTATGACACATTGATCAATTGTCCCAGAAACTGTGGCGTACGTGGTAAGTTTGTAAACTGCTTCAATTAACAATACGTGCTGATATGCACTGAGAGAGTAACCTTAAGTTTATTTGAACTTAAGAATCCCTGTTGGCAGCTGAGGAAAGCCAACAAAGTAGATTCTGGCCGTGAAAATGATGCAAAATTGTCCCACCCAAGTCATTCCTCAGGGAGCAGTCCTTCTTTATCACCTGTGGTGGGAATGGAGGATCTATCTCCTTCACCGCAAACATGTTTTATATCATTACATTACACGTTCCTTCACTGGGAGAGAGAGCAGGTCGAGATGCGAATGCAAACAACTGCTACAAAGGGGACGGTCATTCTTGCATTCCTCAAGTTAGGCAATCAGAAAATATCATAGGTAGCGTGAGAGGGCGCTCTGATTGGCTTATGCTAGATGCGAGCTTCGTTTAAGGCCAACATACTTTTTCTTCTTCTTCATACTATTTTTATCATTATTATTAGTAATATTATTTATCTATCGTGTGAAATTTCTGATTTTCAATGAGCGGTTACTCAGCATAAATATCGCAAAGAGGGTGTTGCAGTTGTCGTAATCGTGGTTAATTGTGATCATGTAGAGCGCTCGTCGATTGAGTGTCGTAAAACCAAAACCGAAGTAATTACAACAGCCAATCAAAAGAAAGAAAATTACCGTAAGGGGCCAATGAGAACTCAAAGTAAAACCAACCAAACGCGCGGGAACACGCGAATTACCAAGTCATCATCGGTTTTAGTTTTGCATCTGATTGGTCGAGAGAGTTGCGTGAGTTTTCTGGACCAATTACGCAGTCAAGTAAAGCCGAAACAAACCAATCCTGGATTTTTATCGACCCTCTGCTCAACTGAAAATTGCTCTAACAGATTACTTGACAGTTACTAACTGAATAACGATCGTTCGCTCAACCTCGTGCAATTATAGTGATTTTTTAGTATTTTGCATATCATATTGATCATCACTATTAGAATTCATAGGGGTACCAAGATAGGAAAAAAAAAAAAGAAAAAAATTTATTTTACCCCCCCCCCCAAAAAAAAAGGCAATTTGTATTTAACTTCTATCCCGATTTCATGGTAAGCGGTTATAAAAAGTATCTTTGAACTTGAACTGCTTACGAACACTGCCAACAAAAACTCAACTAAATCTTCCTTGAGGTGATTTAGTTCCTCAGAAAAAAAAGTCATTGGTTTAGTGTTCCGTTGAAATACAAGGGTGGGAAAAAGCCTCTTCGTTTTGGCCTTAGCTGATGCGAGCATCACAACTGAACAAATTTGGTAGACTTTACAATTAGCAACACTAATAAAAGTACATCTGTCTTCTCTTTGGAAAATAGCAATATTTATTCAACTAGAGAGCTCCGTCTGAAGCTTATGTAGATGAAATTGAATAATAAATGAACTGTATATGTGTTTATGAGGGTAAAGTGTTGTAAATCATTGGTGATATGCAGGTTTTCTGCAATACTTGTCCCTCAAGTAGAGCAGTTGCTTCTGACACATTGTAGGAGACATTTTCGGATGCATTAACGGGATGAAAATTAATATTATAGCTACAGAGAAATCATTTTTACAGGAGCGAAATGATAACCCCTTTCATGACCCAAATTGAGTGTATTTACATGAGCAGTGTTAACTAGAAGAAAATTTTTACTGATGCTTCGTCAGGACCCGACAATTCGACAATCCTCTGAAAACTCATCCTTTCTTCATTCTATATTTTTGAATGGAATTGATCAAAAATAATTAAAAATAGCGTTGATGTAGGTAGACGATTCCTGAATAGATTTTTCTTTCTTTTCTTATCATCAAAACAATCACATTTATAAATTTGATGACAAGGAGACTTTACATCCGTTAGATTATATTCTGCCCGTCAATTCACGAAGGGTGAATGTTTCCTATTTGTATCCCAAGAAAAATCTTCAGGGATTTAAAAGGGATAAGTTTTTTCCGGCCCGAGAAACGGAACACCGAATTAAACAGTTTGGTTGTAAGACATGTAACAAGTTATTGGTCTGTATTTATCCCATTATGCAAATCAACAATATCAACCTTAAGTCCGGCGATTATTGAACTTAATTTTAGACGCCTAGACTGCTTTTATTTATTCCGGACTTGAAAATGTAATTCGCCAATATTCAATATCCTGTAAAGAGATTAGAGTTATGCTTCAAAAACGCATATTCTGAAATCTATCTTTGCAGAAACTAGGAATACAAGGTTGACCTAAGGAACTCTCACTGAAAAACTGGCTCATGCACTCAAGTGTCTGCCTCTCATTTCCTCTGTAATAGAATTTACCTGGCGAATGGAGGAAGAAAATTGCGTAGAGGCATATGAAAAATTGATGAAATTGTTGACGATACTACCATACACCTGTTGTAAGGAAGTCTGTGGAAAGTTTTTCCTCCACCAATCAGATTCCTGTCACGGTAACCAGCCAATAAGATTGTGTTGTCATGTTACGGTTGAACGCACCCACTCGCGCCAATTACCAACAAAAATGGCCGTCGGATCTTGTGCACAGCCGTGAAACAGTCTCTCTTCTTTCTCTATTTTCGAAAGCTGGTTTTCCTCAGCGCCTTGAAAAATCAGTCCGATGGATAGTTAGAAATACGTTATGTCTGGTGGTGGCTCAAAAAACCCTTCCACTCGTCTTTTACCTCCGATAAAAAATCCTCTTTTTAATCCGAATGAAGATCCAGAAGAAGTTAGGGTTACATCCGTGGTGAGTTGTTTGTGTCATTTTCGGTGTATTTCTATGTTCACGGCCTGCTGACCATAAGTGTATCTGTCTTGCAGAATAGTCATCCAGAACGATCTCGTCCCGGGAGAAGGTTGGGTGGTTTGGGGAATCTTTTCAGTTCACGACATCGAAACTCTGGCTCTCCGAGCAAGGCGCGCGAAGAGATCGAAGGATGTCGCGAGGATGCTAACGAAAACTTGAAAACGCTTTCTCCAAGTAGCAGTAGGCCTGTCTCGAAGGAGTCAGAAAGATTAAATAAGGGAAAGACTATAGCAGTAGAGGCAACAAAATCGGACACGGGGTCAGGGAATGTGAAAACGGTGAACTCAAGGGTGCCTAATTCATCACGCTTCGCCCGTAACCTCAGCAACCCAACGGAAGCTGTTAACGACACTAACTCCGATTCTAATTTGCCACTTGATAACGAAAAACATATACCTGTTTCATCTTCAAAGCAGAATTCAAAGTCTGAGATTACCGAAAAGAAGAGACCTGCACTTCTGCATAGAGACAAAGAAAAGCGATTACTGGTGAATCAACATTGCAATGATGACTGCAAGATTAAGTCAGCGAATTCTCGTCATGAAAGACTTCATGCAACTTCCTCTTCGGACACTGAAGTGGTCTCTCGTCGTGAGATCCGTTCACGAAGAGAGGAGAAAAAGCCTGAAAGGATAAAATATCACGATGCCTTGTCGCTAAGGTAAATGAAATTATGTTTTGGTTGTGTTGTATATGATATGATGTCATGCGTGCATCGCGATATTACACGCATTAGAGCACCATGAACAGTAAATTTCACCAGCTTCACTAGTCACAGAGTAGCAGGTCTGAAATATTCGTTTTACGCGTGTTATAAACCCGAAAAACCGAATCTTTCGACACTTTCTATCTCGAACCATCTTGTTTTTGTGATCGTGTGGGTGGTCTGGAAAACAATACGAGAAATTAAAAAAGTTTTGAGTGACATAACAATTTCCCCACTTCCATTGCATGCAAAGCTGTTGGTAATTGGGATTTTCCAATTTCCCATTTTTTTTCTCCAGTATGAAGTGCATTGTAGTTGTACAGTTTATGGCTGTAAAGTTTAGGTAAAACTATGTTTCAAAGCTTCACTATTTTGTGTCCCTGACTGAAACATGAATCTGACCCGTTGTGAGTGGTATAATAAGAAAGAAAACTGTGGTCTTACATAACTACTTTTGTTATGTAGTTACTGGCAGTGTGGCGTATATTATTGATATAAGTATTACTTTAAAATCTTCTGTGGAAACTAAATATGCTAAACTTGCTGAATTCAATTGAATTCTGTCAAACAAATGACACAGAAGAATCATCAGGAATACCCAAATTTAGGTTACTTGATTTAGAATGCTTAGTAACTATTTATTTCTTAAGTTTTGTGACATTTAAGAACACCACCATTAGCTACACAGTCGGTTTCTCTGTTCAGAGAACTATTTTTCATGGGTCAGGATATATTACTGAACCCTTGATAAGATTACCAGGTCCCTCTAAAGGAAAAGAAGAGTTGTCTAACTTGAAAAATACATGTGTGAGGAGAGTGGGCAATAAATTATTAATCAATTTCTTTTATTTAGAATGTTTTAACCTCTTTACTTCAAAAATGTCACTCCGGTAAGGCCTGAGATGGAGGTGTTCAATCCAACGGTTTAATTTCATACTGTATATTTATCTTTATTTTACCTGTCTGCATGATCATAGCAGTTTCCCAATATTGTCTGAATAACTTACTTGTTTGTCAATGTAGGGATGAAGGGTTAAAATTTGAGTATAATTGTATCAATTCCAAAACAAGCACTTTCTCTGAATAGGAATAGTAAAATTCTGAGGCTGTTGACAGATGATGGCAATAATTTCAAATTTCTTCCCTGGCTGTACTCCAAAAACACTGCCTTAAATCATGTTTCTTAAACCATAGATTTTTTTTAAATTACAACTAATTGATCACAAACTATTAACAAGATATTGTCCATTAATGATGTACTTAATAGAGGGAACTATTCAAGATGTGAGGTAATTTTCTGTGTGCATAATTGGGAGATACTTCCAAGACTTGGATCAAAACAGGATGTACTTAAGTGATGATTTTTTTTCTTTTTTTTTCCTTTTTTTTTTTTTTCTTCTTTCAGGAATGACATGAGGACAGCCTTGGCAACTGGAGACTATCAAACTCTTCTAGAATTTTTGACAACAACGTTTGATTCTTTCTCTGAGATGAATGAAGTCTTCAAGGTGCGATTTAATGAAGCTAGTGAACTTTGATGTTATGTCCGCTTCAAAGTGGTTACACATTGTGCAATTATAATATCTAAACACATCCTGTTTTGTTTATTTTTCTTTGAAGCGAAAAGATGAGTATAACTCTGAAGAGTTCTCTGAAAGTGGTATTGATCACGACTTTGTCAGGATAGCATATGAAATTGTTCTTACCCTGGTAATTTATGAATATTTATTCGATCTAAATAATTATATTTTTGCGTGAATTTCATTCTTTTTAATTTTTTAGAAGTAGGTACAATTTCAGACAAGAAAATGTGGTGGATTTTGTTCAAAACACAACTGTACTTGTACTGTGTACTTTTTAAAATCACATATATTTTTACATTTTAGCCTCAAGAGGTACACAAGAATGTTCTCAAGTCTGTGGTGAACAGCCTGTTACAAGAAATCAAAAGGTAACACATGCATAGTTTTTTGTTATAATGGAGTAGTGTTAAGGATTTTGAGGTAGCCAATTTGGAGAGAGGTTTAGTGTAGTGGGATCCACACTCCCAGACATGATCAGCTGGAACACCTCTCCAAACAACTTTTGTAATGTTCTTCACCTGCCTTCCCTTCCAATGTTGTTAATTGCCAATGTGTTCATGTCATCTTGCAGATCAACATTGAGTGGGGTGGGGTGGGGTGGGGGAGGGAGGCAGGAATTGAGAATCCCAATATATTTGTCAGGGAATGTGGGTTTACATGTAATCATACCCAGCCTTGCCTTAGAAAATGTTAGAAGTTTAGACTATGGGTATTGTGCCCAGTGACAAACCAGTTACTTTTAGTTTGAGGAGGGGATGAAAATTTATAAGAAACAAACCCTTTTAGGTTGTTTGGCTGCTAATTGATTCTGCTACAAGGTGCAAAGAAAGTCTGTTTTACAGCTTGCCCTTTGGATGAGCTGTACCTTACATCTACTAGCCTGAAAGTAATTTGTACTGGCCTGAAAAAATTTTTTCACAAGCAGAAAAAAAAAAGAGCTGTTTTGCTCTTGGTGCTGCCACAGTGTATAATTTTTTCTAAGTCCACCATTTGCAACATGTGAATGATTAACATGCATTTTAGACATTTTAGAATTTAGAAACACATTTTTTTTGACAGAAAAACAGGGTTGAAACTTTGAAACCAAAGTTCTCAAGGGACACACTAAACGATAATGTGGACTATATGAAAAGCTGCCTGCGAGAGCACTTCATTCTCCAGTTTGCTGCCCAAAAATTTTCCTGCCAGAGTATCTCTTAGCAGCTGACAGGAGAGATATTTAAACTATTAAAGGGAATGAAAATTTGATAGCTTTCATCAGTTTGCTTCTCATTCAAAAGTAGTGCATTCAGAAGATCATTTTTCTGAAGAAGGTTTGTTTGAGAGTCGGTTTTCCAAGTCAAGTTTCAGTGAAAAAATTATGCAAACAAAAATTATGCAAATTTGTGGTTCATCATGTTACAAGTAACCAAAGGTTTTTTACGTTTCTAAAGCACAAAAATGTTCATTTCATTTCTAGCAACTTTTTGTCTAAAAGATTAACAGGTAAAAACAATAATATGTGGTCTATATATTTTAATCAAAAAACACCTGGGGTATTGCTGTTTAGAATTTACCATATTGAAATGCACGTGACCAATATTTGCCAACCATTAACCATTTATTATGGTTAACCATTATTAACCATAATAAATTTCTCACTGGAGTTCAGGATCAAAACCTTTTGTTTACGTTCCTCACAAATGATTATGAAGCAAAATTTAGACAAATAGCTTTCTCTGGATTAGTAAGAATTATTAACATTTACCTCCCAAGTTTTTTTCAATATCTGCTTTTACTTTACGAATGGGATCTCAATATGTCTCGTCTGACATGTAATGCTATACTTTGTCTTGTTATGCAGATTTCACCTTGTCGGAGCGACTTTCGGTCTGCATGAATTTATTAGGAATTTAAAATATTTTTCTATCAGTACTTCAGATCTGTAATTTTAATTCTCAGAAAAATGTTCACTTGCCTTTTGGGCAAGTTAAGCACAGAATTCACTAGCCTGATTGCAAAATCCACTAGCCCTGGGCTATCAGACAGAACTTTCTTTGCATGCTGTGCTGATACATGTATTTATTAACTTGAATGTACATGCAATCTTTTCTTTTTTGTTCTTGTAAACATTGGGCATTTCCAAAATTTTTCATTCTCCCTCTAAGAATGTTATGTTGAGTCACTAGCTGCACTCTTTGCAATTTGTTGAATAACAAAACACCATGTTGTCTGGATCATTTTGTGTTACTCTTGTCATAGTGAACATTATTCTTATAAGGGTACAGTAACTGCAGCTGCCATGGTTCACTCAATATAATGTAAAACCTTTTATTTGCTTTTCATAGGCAAAGAACAAAGGATGATCTTAGGGCATTCACAATCCTTCTGCAGGTAATTAATGAACTGTTTTTGCAATACACACAAGAGTACATTTTTTTCATTTTCAGAAATATGAAAGTAAACACAAGTAGAGGTTACAAGCATTTCTTTTGATTATTGGCTGCCTAAAAAATATTACACTAGAATGCCTTGTGATAATACAATAAATTGAACTTGGACTGTAGACTGGGTTCAATGTAATACCCCCTACCGATGTAGCCTCACAGTTTCTTAAAAAAGGTAACCCCTTAATGAATAATTCACTCTCAGGTTTTCATGTTACCATGTTCCCAACAATAGCACTGTCACAGTGTGGTTCTATTTCTTTGTAAGTAAACCATACTCAACCCACAATTCCTCTAATAATTCTGGAAAAGGGCTTACACTTGAAATGCCACACTTTCTTTAGAAACTTACCCCCCTAATATTAACTGTCTGTAGTAACTGTCTGCTTAATTTCAGAATCCTCAGTTTGACAAGTCATCAACATATGTAATCTTTGCTTATCTTCTGCGGCAAGTGTCATCTCTCACAGATGGAGAGCATCAGTACCTTGTTCACTGGTTCAGAAGGTGATTAAATTTATGTCATGAGAATAATGCATAGATTGTGTCAGTCTTTGATCCTAAGGGAGGGTGGGAAAGTGTTGTGGGTTCTGTGATATGCATAATTTTTAAAGAATACCACAAAGAAATGAAAGCATTGTCATGGGAGTGAGGAAGTGACAGGCTCCAAGATGTTACTCTCTTGCAGAGGATTGTAAAATAAAATAAAAAAAAAACAGCAACAGAAACAAAAACAAAAAACCAATAACCAAAAAAATGAAACAACACTTGCACGCTGTCCTCAGTATTAAGACAATTACATGTATTTTGATTTGTTCTCTGTTATGAAAAGCTAGGAATACAGGACATTTCACACAAAAGACTTTTTGCACAAGTCTTTTAGCACAAGTTTGGAACGTTCGCACAATTCTTAGTGGTCATTTCGCACAACAATTATAAGTGAGAAACATCAATATAAAAGGTATACTAATTGATACTGATAAGACATCTCACCTTCACATGTCACTTTGAATAAGATCCAACGACGAGAACGTAGACATTTATTTACGTAATAACTTCAACTAGATTGAAACGCTTGTGAACACGATTACTTGAAGAAAGGAACAAATTTTTCTCTCTATGAAAATGTAAAGAACTCCCTATTCGAACGATTACTTCTTTTACTTTTCATTTGTTAAACGAAAAACCTTTTAGTTTTGACAGTACATCATCCACTACAAACAAACGAACATGACGACCCAACGCTAAGGACGCCATGTTGATTTCGAAAGTAATTGTCACCAATCCTCCCTCCTCTGAAGTCAAAGTAAAAACCTGCAAACTGTATCACTTTTTATTTAAAAGGAGAAAAGACCTATTTACAAAATTTCTGTGTAAATATATAAAATTCAAGTTCACGGCCATGTTACCCGACGAATCATGCAAATTTTAACTCGCTACTTGGTCAAGACTCATAGAAATTTAGCCCTTTCCTGCATTCATTTAAGTTATAGTACATCTAAATTTCTTTGTTTGTTTTGATCTTAAGCTTGAATGATTACTTATCGAACGGCTAGCATATAATCTTTGAATTACTTTGAATTCTTAAAACTTTCGTGAAATCATTTGTTTACATCACGGTTGCTATGACGCTTATCGATCGATACTGAACTCTCCATCACCTAGGTAATTGTTATTAGAATAATTTGAAAGGTTACTACTTGATAGATGTATTAAACTTCTCGATCTTTAAAATGATTACAGATGGAACTTGTCTTTCTACAAGATCACTAGTCACTACCTACACTGACACGTTCAAGTTGTCAAATCACAACACTTGCACATGCCAACATTCGATGTGAATCACTCTCTGACTATCGAGTTATTAACTGTTTTTGCTGTACGTATTACCAGTGTGCCTAATTTTCATTATATAACGAAGATATAAGAAGTAAGTTTTCAATAGCTTTATTTGAAACTCTTACAGATCGATAAAACATGCTATTTGAAGGCGATCGAACAAGGAGGGAAGACTGGTGACAATACTTTTGAAATCAATATGGTGTCCTTAGCGTGGGTCGTCATGTTTGCATGTTAACTTCGTAGTGGACGATACTGTCAAAACTAAAAGGTTTTTCGTTTGACAAAGAAAACGTTACAGAAGTTGTCGTTCGAATAGGGAGTTCTTTACATTTTCATGGAGAGAGAGATTTGTACCTTTCCTTTCTTCAAGAAAGAATAGTGATCGTGTTCATGAGCATTTTGATCTAGTTGAAGTTATTATGTAAATAAATGTCTACGTTCTCACCGTTGGATCATGTGAAGGTGAAATGTCTCATCAGTATCAATCAATATACCTTTTATATTGATGTTTCTCACTTATGATTATTGTGCGAAATGACCACTAAGAATTGTGTGAATGGTCCAAAACTTGTGCTAAAAGACTTGTGCGAAAAGTCTTTTGTGCGAAATGACCGGTTACCAAAGCTAGCTATTTTTTCTTTTTCTTAGAGTACATGTATATATACAATGTACTTACTGTTAGTTAACAGAAGTGTATTCTCTTTGACCTTTTCTAGATTACCTGTTAATTCCTTTAAGGCCATTGTAACAAGGGTAGAGCAGGTAATTTCTATTTGTATACAGGTAACATCTGAAAAGGTTTTGGTGTATATTCTTAAAATGAATTACAGTTCATGTTTTACAAAACTTGAGTACAGAAAGGATAAAGATACTTTTAAGCTCTAAGTGAATAAGCTAATTTACTTGCTACGGTAAAAACAGGAAAATATAGCAGTCTTTGTGTTGTGGTCTCTCAAAGTAAAGTGGTTTTAACAAGTGCACCCCATAAATTTTTATAAACACTGTATGATGGACTATGGGCTTATCCATTTAAACATTAATGTTCAGTAGTTGCTTCATTGTACATGCCCTGGTTGAGGTTTCTATGGTGTTTACATAATATGGCTGTTTGGCCTGTTGTTAATATCCTCCTGCCATGAAAAGCATTACAATCCATACAAAGATATTTTCTAGGTGATAAATTAAATTTATTAAAATGTTACATTTTAATTAAAACTTTGCATCTAATTACAATTTAGTTTCACTATCGACAGGAGTAAACCAAATCAATATCCACTGTAAATGCTTTTTTTAAAACTGGTTTTAGGGAAACATTCTGTAACCAAGTAATAAGTTCTTAGAAGCCAGCAGTCACTTATTTAAACTTGTTCATTCAAGTTCTCTCAACAAGTTTTGTCTCTCTGTAAAGTTTATCAGTGTTCGTCTCATTCCAACCAAAACCAATGAGCTACCGCCTGATGAGAAATGCACCTGGTGGATTCCTTCTGCTGTTAAAGTTCTAGCACTTTTGAGTATGGTTGAGTTAATTTTCTTGATGAATAAATTTATGTTAATCTCCTTATGAATAATTTAAAGTTAATTTTCCTCATGAATAATTTTGAGCATTAAATATTCATCGCCTACTCTAAGTACCATAACATAACATGGTAGAGAATTTGGAATTTAAAAAAAAAAATTAAGTTTCATGATCTAAATAGCCTTTTGTGAATTTCTGTGGAAAGCTATACTACAGATGCTATATTTAAACTGACCTTTTTATTCCTGACCATTGTAATGTGTTATTGTTTAGTATTTAGTTATATCAGGCTGGCATAAACTTGAGTCTTGTTATTTATAGCTGATAAAGTTCTCACTCAGTAATGTCATAAATTCTGAACTGAGCAAGATTGATTCAACATATATTTGAACATGGATTTATTTTCAAGTATTAAGTAAGCTTCATTATGGCACAGCTGTGAGAATAAAAGATAGAGTGAAATTCCAATGAAGGATGCAAGATTTGCCTCCTCAAAACTCAAACACGTACTCAGAACTCAAATATTTAAATATATGATAGAACATTTGAAAACGATAACATTGGGTTAAAAAAAAAAAAAAAAACAGTAACTGAGTACATCACGATAAGCTATTCTTCACCTCCTGTCCATTGAGGCATTGTGCATTGAACCTTTGATTTTAATCTCTTTGTGGATTATGTAATTTTTAAATTTTGTTGTTGTTATTGCTGTTATCAGATGCCTCTAACTGGCTGTTCACTCCTCCTGTTGTCAACCACAGTTTTTTCTACAATCACTCACTAGATCATATTGATCTGATGGCTGAGTATTATTCGTGGCAGAATCCCACAGCTAATCCTGGGTTAGTAAAAGTTCAATATTGATTTCAGTTCAAGTTCAAATTTGTTACTTGTAAGTAACTTATAGACTGCACTATTCCCTACCCACAAAATAGCGTTGTAGCTAATTGAGGCAAGAGGGAAAAGGGAATTTTAAAGTATTACAATTACAAGCTATCAGGCTGAAGCTACTTAAGAGTACATATGCATGGAATATTACTATTACATACATGTGCAATGTTAAAGTTTTAATAGAGCAATTACATACAATACCAAATAGTAAAATTTGAAAATAAAATTTGAAATAAGTTAATTAGACATTTCAGTTTACAAATTGCGTAAATAGAGAAAAAAATTAGGCAATTTTGGGTCAAAGTTGGTGGTGATCAGGAAAGTTTGTAATAACTACTGAACTTATATATGGTATATGATGAGGAGTTCTTTGTAGCCCAGTTGATATTGGAGTGAATCATAAAATCAGAACCACTTATAACTAGTTCCTCTTCCTAAGTGGCTACTCAGATTTTCTCTGTTCTATACTTGTCATAAATGATGGTAATACTGATTTAATTTTCCTTTTTGGTTTTAGAAAATTCTCCTTCTGCCAGTACCCTTTCATTCTTAGCCTGGCAGCCAAACGTTATATTATGCAGAAGGACTCAGAGTCACAAATGCTTGTCATGGCAAGGGTAAGAACAACCTTTTGACATGCAGATGAATCTGTGATCATTTAAATAAACAAATAATAAACAAATATATGTTTCATTGTTGCATTTATTTTTGGCTTGCAAATGAAACTGTTCATAAACGGTGTACAAATCGTGTGTAGCCAAAGTTTACATATTTGTCTTGATGGGTTGGAGATATAAACTCCTCACCTTCTTCTTAGGGATACACATAGGGGTTGTGAGTCTCTCTTAGGGTGTTCTATATCAGGGTTTGAAGGCCTTTTTTTCATCTAAATAGGTTCAGCAGGTTTTTAGGGACATTCTTGATCAAGTTTGACTATGAATATACAACTTGAATTAAATTTTTCAGCAAAATATTTACTTAAGAGGTGCCTATCTTCCCAGTATTTCTCTACGGGTGCCAGGGTTTGCACAGTTATTGTTTTCAGGTCTGATTCAGACCTTTTGTGACTGTAAAACTATGAAACTGCTGATTTTTCTGTATTTTTTTAGTTTGCCAACGCACCTTCTTCTGAAAGATTCTTCCTACAATGAATAATATTGACGAATGTTGCACTTTTCCATCTTAAAAAAAAACATATTTTCCCACGCTTCAAGAGCTCTCATATGACTTTGACCATCTAGACTGTGATGTGTAAGGGTATGTAGAAGTCTTTCTCATGTGATTTATTACTTGTCTTCTTTTACTTACCAACAGAAAAGTCTTGTGGCCAAAGTTCAGAGAAGAGAAATGCCAGACATGGGAATGCTGTTCCTCAACATCAAAGTTCGTCGCTCGAACTTGATTTCTGATTCGCTGAATGAGGTAGAATTTTCCAACACAACAAGTAAATCTAGAGAATTAATTTATTCAGCTAACAACTATTTATTTGTACTAAGTGATTGCACATGTAGATAGAAACATGTACTTTTATTTGTTGACTGTTCTGCGTATAGAATTGTTTCTGCGTTAACACTTACCAATCGTTACAATGTTTTTCCCAATGTCTTAGATTTCCAGAAAGCAAAGAGACTTGAAAAAGAAGCTAAAAGTCACATTTGCAGGAGAGCCAGGGCTGGATATGGGTGGGCTAACAAAAGAGTGGTTCCTTCTGCTCATTAGAAGAATCTTCAGACCAGAATATGGTAACGATATCTGCGT
Organism: Pocillopora verrucosa; assembly: GCF_036669915.1. Lineage (NCBI taxonomy): Eukaryota > Metazoa > Cnidaria > Anthozoa > Scleractinia > Pocilloporidae > Pocillopora > Pocillopora verrucosa. The sequence goes on from NC_089312.1 coordinate 10,477,969, forward strand.
TTCTCTTCTTCTTTCGTCTCTCGATTTGTTCATTCCCTGTTCTCTGTAGTTTGAATTCTCTCGCTTGTGATTTCCCGCCACTGTGTTTTTTGCACCCAATCTCTGGGACTTAGAAGTTTCACAGCTAACTATTCCTTTCCATGTTATTTTAATCATTAAAGAACCAATCAGACTGCTCCAATCCAGTCCTTTCTTGCTTGCAATTTTTGTGTTCATTCTTTTGTGTCTTATTTTACGGTGCCTTTATTAAAATACGAACTCTGGGGTTCGAGCGAAGCTTGTAATTCTGTTTCATTCTTCCTTAAATCACCATCGCAACGGACACATAACACTAGATACAAAAGAAATGAATCGAAAGACTGTACTGCAATCTCTACTCAGGACATGTCCTTTCAAGCCCTCTGTGATGACATACTTATTTCCCGAGAGGTTCGCAACTTGTTTGATCCACCTCCAACTTTATTCAGTAGCTCGTTCATTTACGTTACAGAGAAGCGTACCAAAGAATGTATGGAATTAAATATAAAAAGCAACAGTGAGCGACACTGAACATACCAGTACCTATCAGTGAAGTGCCCCTTTGTTGAAATTCTTGCTGCCTTCAATCACTCTATTATCTATTTCATTGCTATAGGTATGTTTACTTATAATGAAAAGTCAAGAACCTACTGGTTTAGTAAAACATGTGTGGACAATGATTCTGAATTCAACTTGGTCGGTGTTGTATCCTTTTTAGACTAATTCCTGTAAGGTTTAATAATGAACTGGTATTTTCTTAATATATTTGGTGAAGTTTACATGCATGTGTTTCAGTAAAGAACCAGACTGTTTTTGTGGTTTGCATTCTTGACATTAATTGTTGCAATAGCTGATGGGATTAGCGGTGTATAACAGCATTATTCTGGACATAAGATTTCCTCCTTGTTGTTACAAGAAGCTGCTGAGTCCAGCTGTAGTTCCGTTTCATAATCCTAACGCCACAGTTGGTATCGCTTCATTAGGACTTCAGGATCTTATGGAAACAATGCCAGTAAGTTATAAAATAAAAACGTTGCATCGTGTAAACTTTATTTAGTAACTGGAAGTTTGCTCTCTTTAGTTGAGGGCTTTTGCAAGTGCGATGTCCAGGATTTTCGGTTGATTTTTGCGTCGCGAAAATTTCTGTTTAGCATGTACGGAACTAGTATTTGACGACACTCAATCGAAGTTGCCATATCGTCTTTATTTTGTAGGATCTTGGTCGAGGCTTGAAGGAACTTCTGGAATATGAAGGTGACGTGGAAGAAGATCTTTGTCAAACATTCCAGGTTAGTTGAGACACTATCGATCAGGATAACAGGTTCTGGAGTTACATAGAGAGAACAAAGCGGTGATACACAATTGCGATAGGCACATAAAGGGGGAAAGATGCTTTAAGAAAAGAAACTGTTTGCTTAAAGACGATGAGGCAAAATCGTCTAAGGGGATAGCAAATCAAGGGAATTCATTCTAAAGCTTGTAAATGATGAAATGCCAATGCAAAAGTTAATAAATAATGATATGGACAATTAAAGTTTACTTGATTATGTATAGAAAAGACAGTGAGATCTACGAGAAACACCTACATGTAAGAAACGAGTAGAAAGTCGAATACAATGTTAAAAAGAAAATCACTTTGAAGATAAATAGACGTGACAGATTCTATACTTACTTGTGTCCTATAACTTATTTTTTTGCCCTTGGTTGTAATCATCTTCAGCTTTCTTTGGTTAGACTTTTGACGATGGCTGCTTCATTTGCAGATTTCTTACACTATATTTGGTGAAGTTATCACCCATAACCTCAAGCCAAAAGGTGACAAAATCCCCGTTACTAAAGAAAACAGACAAGGTACATGTATAAACCGTACGTAGTATGTTAACTGTAATTCTTATTTCATCGACCAACCAGGGGCCTCTCTTGCCTCAGCACAGAAGGGTTTCTTCAACAATGTCAAATTACCTTGTGTCGCATAGCAGTAATTAAAATTGTATTCCTCATTGATGACCAAAAGTACTATGCGTTTGATCAATCAAAGTCGCGCGCAAGTTGGTGTGTTCGAAAGTATATCTGAGCAAGGTTTCAGAATTCCAATATGTTGGGCATTTCGTGTGTATAAAAATGGAACATTTTTTGCACGGAGATCATGCTGTAGGTTGAAGTAAAAGGCTATTGACGTCCGCGCAGTGTGTTAGTACAGTCGAAAAGCTGATATCAGTGTACGTTCATCCCAACTCGAATAGGGTGTAGTGCATGTTAAAGCTTACAGTGGAAACGTCTTTCTTTTTTTCAGAATACGTGAATCTTTACGTGGATTATCTGTTAAACAAGTCCATCTACCAACAGTTTGCCTCCTTCTATCATGGTTTCCACAGTGTCTGTGCTTCAAACGCCCTCATTGTTAGTATATCAATTGTTCGTTTCCTCTTACATTTGTTCCACTGTGCAGCTTTTTAGTCAGATGAAGTACTCAAATGTGTAAACTGTCTGCGCTCTGTGACCAAAAAAACCAAAAAAAAAAAACAGGCAAACCAGGTCCAATGGTTTGATCTCGCCTTATTCAGAATATTAAACATGGTGACGATTTCGGTAAGCAGGTTTTCAAGCCTGAAGGTTAAGTTTTGAAGTTTCGTTAACTCAAAATCACTTTTAGTTGATAACATGGTAGTTTTCTTTGAAACTAACTTGTTCCAATGGAGATTCAACATAAACTGACGCGCATGTATTTTGCGGCTGTGATCTTAGATGTTACGTTCAGAGGAAGTGGAGATGTTAGTCTGTGGAAACCCTGAACTTGACATGGATGCTCTAAGAAAAGTAACTGTCTATGATGGCTACACCAAGAATGATTCCGTCGTTAGGTATGTAAAGGACAACTGACACAATTCATTCGTCAGCTGACGTTTCGAGCGTTAGCCCTTCGCCAATCGCAGTGACGAAGGGCTAACGTACGAAACGTCACCTTTTAAACTCTTAAAGGTGGCTAATTTACGTTATCAACGCATTTGATAAAAGTAAATTACCCTGTTATACTCTCCCATCGACGCAGCACCACAGTTTTTTAAGAGACTTACCCCCTTATTTATTTGTAGTAGAGATGATGTCTGGCAGGCAGACAGATAGACAGCTTAAATACAGACAGAGTAACAAATTTAGACCAAGGCAGTCATCAGGCAAAAGGATGGTTAACTCTTAGATCTAGAGGTTACCAAATCTTCTGCGACAGTCTGTCTCATTCCCTTCAATCTTTAGGTATTTCTGGGACGTAGTTCTGTCCTTTTCTTTGGAGCTGAAGAAAAAACTGCTGCTATTTGCAACCGGAAGTGACCGTGTACCGATCGGTGGGATGGGCGAAATGGAATTCAAGATAATCCGTATGGAAGTAGCCCACAGCACCAGCATGTGAGTCAATCTACACTGAAACATCAGTTGCGAACTAAGTTCGAAAGAGCGCATTCGACTTTTGTTGAAAAACCGGAATAAACGCAACGGTTTCTCAGAGTAGAGGAAATATCAGAATGAGCCGATGAGAACTCAATTTAATACTTGTGTGGGAACTCCCTGAAGCGAAAGAAAAATGTAAATGAAATAGCTTTAATCTTGCATCCAGTTGGCTTAGAGCATAGAACGTGTTTTAAAGACCAATCGTGAGCGTATAAAGCAACCCGATGCATTCCAGGATCACAGGCAAATAAAAACTACATGAAAATTTCGTCTGCAGTACTAGACTTCAAGCGTCGCATATCTTTCATAGAAAAAACAAATAGTGACTGATTTACGCGTATCTAACGATTACATTTGATTCTTTCTTTTTAGGTTGCCAATGTCTCACACCTGCTTCAACCAGCTTATTCTTCCTCCATATAAGAACCGAAAGATCCTGAAGCAAAAACTCACTATTGCTATTTCTAACGCAGAGGGCTTCGGAATCGAGTAGTGATCACAATGGAAGGACTTTGTGAACGTCTCATTCTTCGCTTACCATCAGTAGTTATCCAATCCCGCAAAGCCGGACTTGGGCGGGAACAGCTCACGAGACACACAGCGATCTTGTCACCCTTATAGGAATGCATGGACATTTTAACAGTGTAAAACGTGTCAGAAGAATATTCTTTTTCTAATTCCAACTTCAATCAGCGGGACTAATCTTAATGTAACACACTAAGAGTTATGTATTGATTTGTTTACTTTATTTCAAAATTTCCGATTGCTCTGATATTTCCCTTCTTAAAAAAGGAGGACCCAACCGTTTGGTTTGACTGACAATTTCATGCTTTTGCTGTGATCGGTAAGGAAGGAAACGTTTTCAATGAATTGGTTTTAGTGGATCATCGCGCAACATCAGAGTCGATTAAAACATCAGTATTTGACGATTCTATAATCGAAAATCGCCGGTTCAAGTGTACAGTCTCGGCCAAAATAGTGATCTGACCTCATTTGCAGAGTTGTGGCGTCTTCCAAAGGTTGTGATATTTGGTAATTGTTTTGCATTGACTTCTTCAAACGCGTTAATGATTAATTTTTCCCAAGACTTAATTGTTAAGTAATTTGTTTTTAAAAGTGTACAGGTATGACAGTTGTAAACAGTGTATATACCTAGTCTTCATATTGAGATAACGTTTTATCAAAAGGACGATTTGTTTCAATGAGTGAATAGATGTTTTGAATAGTACTTTCTGTTGACAAGGGCTCTTGGTATTCTGGTCACTTTCTTTTAGGAAGTGAAGTAAAACATTTCAAGCGTATTTGATCCTAAATCATTTCCCGAAAATTCATTTGGAAAGGAAACAATAAAGAGTGCTTGCTTGTTAAATTGTGACCGTGGTGAGTAAAAAGCAGAATGTCTCAGTTACGAATGCTATCTGCTTTCGAAGATGACGTGACTCTTGAAACATGCCTATGAGCAATTCTCACTCTCCCGCAATAATGTTGTTAATATCTGCAAAAGATTGGTGTGTAGCTCAGGGAGAAGTTACAGTTAGTCACTTCTTGGAATTAAAAGTTAATTCTTTACAAACCATTAGCGACCACGCTCTTTGCGTCGCGCCTTTCATGGCTGTTGACGATCAAGCCTTTCCTTGCAAGTGGGTTTACCTTATTAATAGTACGTAAAGTTTGCGTTTTGCACATTTCGAATAGCTGAGGCGTTCTTGGGCTTGAATATGGGTACATGTTGTTCATTGATCGGCAGGAGGTCGTGGTTTCAGCGCTGTTTGCATATTGAACGAGGAATTCGAATATTGCCAGGATAGGAGCCGACTAATTCTGCCAAACAAACTTCAAGTCGTCGCCAGTAAGTGCGCATGTGTTCCAGTTCTTCCGTTCATCGCTCAGTGCTGTGCACCGAATGTGAGAGCAGTATTGGCAACAAATTAGCTTTAATCGTCTTCATTGTGGAAGATAACACGATTTTCCATCAATGCTACGCGAAAATTACAACTGAATTGCTAGGAAAGTCGAGGAGGAAAGTGCGTGTTCTGCGTGATTTAGTACATTTTCGCAAAGAATTTTCAGAATTTTGTACAGCGCACAAAGTTCACACACGGTTTCAAGGAGCCAATGCGATCAGACCTCTGAAGATGGGAACTTCCCACCAACAGCATACGTTTATGAATTTGCCATTGGGTGGAACAACATCAGCAACTTAGCCAGACGCGGACTATATCATAAAGGGCGGTCACTGTCGTACCAAGTCCACACGTAAAGCAATTTAATCATTTCAAACGATTCCATTTTTTAAAATATATTTTGCGTGAAATCGACCGTAATTAATTTGTTCTACACATTTACTCAAGTGAACTAAGTAACTATTTACATGAAACCTTGAAACCTTCATCACTAAAACAAGAAAAAGCTACAAAGGTTTACTTCTCTTGCTGAATTAAAGCAAAAAAGGGCAAGAATGTACGAACTAGCGGGCTGTAAACAAGATATGAGGTCACTTTCTACGATTTCCTACAGTGTGTTAGTAGAAGGAACCCTGCCAGCGAACCATATGCTCTGAATTATTGGTTTTGACTTAACCAATAGAATCACCCAGCCCACGGCTCTGGAATTTAGTTCTCAGTCGTCTTGTCACAAGCGTGGGACAAAAAAAAAATTTTTGAGTCCCTATGAGGATCGAACCTCAGACCTTCGGATTCCGCACTCCGATGCTAGTCAGAAATGTCTTGCTTTCACAGAAATCTGAAAAAGGAATCTGGAAAGGCATTCTGTAAAGGAATTCTCCGATAAGAGCTTATTTGCTACCGTAGAGAGAAAAATCAACTTCATTTATTACCTTTACTCGCTTACTTTGTACTCCAGTTTTCACTGCTACCTTAGCAAATGCAACTTACTGCTCCATAGTGCTCTACGGATTTAAATCTTAACTTTTTCACTGCTACGAAGCGAAAAGCTCGTCGCCTTTCTTGTTCTTAAAAAAAATAAATGTAACTAGTTTAACTTAAAACCTGGTTGGCTATTTTGTGCCATTCAGTTGCAATGTGTCCGAGACTTCTCTTTAATGGAGTAGAGCTTAGAAAGAGAGAAGGAGAAGAAAAGGCAAGATAATGCTAAAAAAACGTACAAAAAATCTGAGATGCTAGTTTTTCTAGTTATTTCAACCCAGCTCCAGGGTTTACATAGAATCTCTTGTGCAGTTATTTAACTTCGCAAAGCCTCCAGTCGAGCCTTCATGTCCTCCATTTCACCTTCATCATCTGATGGAACCATCGCTGCTGCCCCTTCCTGTTCTCCCTAAAAGAATGGGAAAGAATTTTAAAAATAATCATGTCATTCTAATCATGTTGTTGTCTTCAAGAAGGAAAAAACAATTTCGCTACCACATGCAGTGTGTGCCCTGACTGTCAGTTATATTGTATTTTGTTCAAATGAGAACAAAAAAACTGTTAGCAGTCATAATAAGCCATGTAGTTAAAAAAACAAGTCAAACTGAGGCTACACATGCATGATTACATATTGTAATTGAAAGGAAACTTGATCAAAGGACAAAATATGCAAAAGAAAGAAAACATAAAGCAGTTTCATCACAGTACAACACCATGTGGAAAGAATTGGATAAATACCAGCTAATCCTTGAAAGAGGAAATAAACCAGTTTGTTTGGCATTCCCATAAGTTATGTAATGGTACAAATATGATAGGATTGACTCTAATCAGTGATGCCCAAAGGAACTTTTCATATCATAATACTTACCGGTAGTGTATCTGAGACATGCCCAGCTTGGCCAAGGGTACCTAAACAACAAAACAAAAACTGATTAAAATACTTCACACTTGTGCTGTTTGAAAGAAAGAAAAACTCTTACTACAGTAATACACACTCTCACAATTACATGTATGTTGAATTGATCACTAAAACTGGCTAGTAAGTAACCAACAGAGATTAAGTGATTCAATAACAGAACTGGCAATTACTTTGTAACAAATGAAACAACAACCTAACCATAATCAACTCAACAATTAAAAAAAGAGCAATTACAGTGTAGTAGAATTCAGGGTTCATGATTGATAATCCTCCTGGTTCTAAGTGAATCAATCAGCATTGACCATATTTCTTCCACTCAAATTCAGCAGCTCAGTGGATCTTTCTTTTTTTATTTTTTTCATGCTCTAAGTTCTCCACAGTACATGTCCTTTTTGCATTATAAAACTATAAATTAAAATACAAAAGCAAAATATATGACCTTTTGTTACTTCAAAGAGAATTTTATCAACTTCTTCCTGAGCAGCCTCCTCCAGATCATCATCTTCTAATACTTCAAATGTGTCTTCTAACATCTCTTCAATTATACCAGCCTGCATGAAAATAGGTTTAATGTAATTGAAAACACATGTTAACCCTTTAAGTCCTACTAGTGACCTAGACAGAATTTCTCCTTACAATATCAATACAATATCTACCAGATAAGTGATGAGAAAAAAAAATATCAATTTGGGGATAATTAATGGATCCAATACTAAATTCTCTGAACTAACATTATGAGAATTGTATGGTTGACAGTGAGGAGAATTACAAATTTGATCTAGGCCTAAAAGGGTTAACAGTTACCACACTGTCAACTCTAAGTTTAAAATATAGCATAATGTAAATCTAGAAGAAATGCAATGGTATGAACAGCATCTAGAGCAATGCATACCTGAAACCACATACTTTAGAATGTGATTGGGAACTGACAAATTCTAGTCAAGTTAAAATCATAAATCTAATGAAAGAAACTATTCTGTTATGTCTCTATAAATAGAAACCTTCCCTCAAGTTCAAAACAGCTTGAAGTTTGTAAGCATGCACCAATAAATGATATACTGTTAATGTGCATTGCTCTCAGTTTGCTTGCACAGCTTCTTTGTCTTCTTCTGCGCATACCTTCATCATTTCTTTAGACATTTCATTCATTGTGGCCTGTATCTCTGGCACTTTCACCAGTTGCTGCATATATTTCATCACCTCACTACTCTTTTCTAGGGAACCAGCCATTCGCAATGTAGCTGAGAAAAATGAGTACAAGTAGTGAAATTATTTTTTAATATATGATAAGTATTCTGTAAGTCACTAATCATAATATATTCTCTTGTTATTCAAACAAGCTCGTGATAAGGGACCAGCCATTCAAAGTGTGGCTGAGAAAAATGAGAAGTATGGTGTCTTCCATTATAGAACCAAATACAATAGAGCTGAAATTTTACCAGTGAGTATATAAAATTCTACCACAATGATTGAAATTAATACTTGGTGCAAATTTCAAGTCAGTTTGGGATATAAGTTTGGTAATTTAATTTTTTCACATACTAATAAATACAAGATTACATTCATGGAACTTGTTTTTAGCAAAAGAATGTCAATTCTTGCAAGAATGACAGAAAAAGATCATCACTCATTTTTCAGTGATGCTTCCCTCTGAAATCTGAAATACAATTCATGTACATGTACATCTGGAACTGTTTTATTTTAGTTACCTTCCTCATACTCACAAAAAAAATTCAAAAATACAACCACCCTTGCAAAAAAGAAAAACTAATTCAATCTATAGAGAAGATGAAATTTAGTCAATGTTGATACACCTTTTTCTATGTACTAGAAATAAAAAACTCAATTTACTTCCTTACAGAAAATTTATAGTCTCAGTACCCTGGAGAACTGCTACATATAGCTAACCCTGGAAAGTTGACAAAGGTTTTGCTCACACTCAGGGTGTTAAAATGACTCACCCAACTGGTTCTTCATGCTCATCTCTACAGAGTTCAACTGTGCTTTAGAGGAATATATTTTGTTGACAGCTTTTCTAGATCTTATAATTTCTTTGGCCAATATTGTACAAACATCCTTGTGCCCTTTCTTTGCAGCGTCATTGAGAGACCTTTTAGCTTTTTCTTCCTCTCTTTGAATGGCTGCAAAAACAATAATGCATCATGTTTTGAAAAACAATTTCCAATGGTTAAATTTAGTGGTGAATGGCTAGGAATACCTCATTGACATTTTCTGCATATCAAATTTAAAAAAGATCAAGCTTGCACTTACCTCTGATTTGTCTGTCAAGAGCACGACCTTCTTTCCTCAAACCTCTGCACCATTCTTGTACCTGTACATTGTAAAAAGACCAAGTTACACTGTGTATTGACACTGATTTTTGAGCCAGTCACTTCAAGGTTTATTCATTTTTTCCTGACCAATTTTTTTCTGCCTTGTTTTGGTAGCTGATAACAAATGTTAAATTTTAAACATTATTAATACCAAATGTTGTTCTGCTCCAAGTCTCTGAGGTTAACAGATTTGCAAAAGAACTCTGCACTTCAGGATGAGTATCTGCAAGATGTGTGTGGTTTTTGAAGGACTCCTGCCCCAACCTTATTAACTTACCAACAATTTGGCAAGATAAGAATTGATTTTGATTTTTCACTGTTAAAGGGTTCACCTGAAACATTCCAAAACCAATTTGAATTTTAATAATGTTCTCCTTGTTCAAACAGAACAGGAAGCCATCACTGTTGTTTAAGGCAAAAGCATGGATCTTATGTTAGAAAATATTTACTACTTGCTTTAAATGCTTAAATTTGCTTTGCATCCTATTTTTCTTTGCATAGTATTCATTATCTTTATCTGAATAAAAAAAAAAATAAAAATTACACTTAATTAAAAAATTTCAAAATACAAAGTAGATAACAATTTGCATGAACAACTGCCTAAACACTGCATACCTTCTGAGCACTACATGTCTAGTGAGAGATCACTAATAAAAGATAACAGTGATGTGTAATTGGATGTAGTGTACATGTACTGTAGGTTAATATTAGTGAATACACCTGTAAGTGTAAAGATCATTTTTCAATCAGTAGCAAGTGAATATGTAATATTTTGATACAAATTATCCTGGATCAATTGCAGAACTACCAATCACTTAAATCCTTTCATTCCCAGGAGTGACCTGGAACTAATCTCTCTGTCCAATGGTTTTATCATACTCTATCTAGCAGGCAGGTAATGAGAATAAGGGTAAATGTCAACAACGGAATTCATGATCCAACACCAAGTTCTTAGAAGCAACAATTTATGGGAATTCTATTATAGATAGTGAGGAGAATTACTATTGAGATCTTGAGAGTGAAAGGGTTAACACTTTAACCCCTAAGAGTAACTAGCATCTAATTTCTTGTTACAATATCACCCATAACTTACACATTAAGGTCATGAACATAAAGGAATTGATCACCATTTAAAGAAGCTCTTGATTGTTAAACAAATTCTCCTTGTGAGCACCAAGTCATGGTTGGCAGAGAGATGTATAAAGAACAGTAAGGAGAATACGCATAATGAAGTTAAACTGTAAAGGCCTGAGAAACTTCAATGTATCAGTGCTAGAAACTACCACAAACAGGTGTATGTATATGTACCATTTCTTGTATGAAGGATCTTGGTATCAAAAAAGACATTAATAAGAAAATTCAATACCTCTGGTATAAATATTGTTGACAAAGTAAGAAGTCCTATCTGTTCTCAATCATAATCAGTAATCTACAACACTTGAGCTACATTGAGGGCCGTCATCATAGAGTGGTCACAGTCAGTTACTTATAATTATCTCGTAGTTTAGTTTGCAAATCACATATCTTCAACAGCCTCGTATAAATTAACATTGGAGTTTGAATTATGTCCCATAAGTAACGTTCCCTAAAGCTGACGATCGCAACGAAGCTCCGTTGCTTTCACTGGTGTAAAAATCGAAGTTGTCAGTTTCATTTTGAAAACTCAACATGCACTGTACTGCATGCATTATAAGCGAGTATCTTATCGCCTGCAACGGGCTTGGAGCGTGGCGATACAAGTGTTCATTCAGATATTTCATCTCCCTCTAATACTTTGTAATCGAAAAGAAAAAGCACATACGGATTTTACTTGCCAATATTAAGCTGAAGTAAATAACAAGTAACATATCACATTTAATGTGATGTTCCTCAGTAGCTCTAGCATAAAAGGATCGTAAACGTACGTAAAACTCCATATAAGCTAACAAACCTGTTCTTTTGGTGCTTTCTGCGGGGTTTGTCCAAACAATCCCATCGTAGTTTTCAGCAAAATAAGAAGAAATGTTTAGAAATGGAACGAGTATCGTTCATTTCCCCGTAGTTTCCTAAAATAGCAATTTTTGGACTCGTGACGTCACGGCTGTAGTCGATTGCGGTTCGGAAGGAAACGAAGCGTGCAGCGAGCAATTATCGACAAAATTAGTGGCATTGCCTAGTGGCACGACATGGCGGCTGCTTCGATCTTCAAAGATGTTCCTGGAGTTCCTACAGATCATGTTTTCTGTGTCAATCAGATGTACAAAGATGACCAGAATCCCAATAAAGTCAACATGGGAATTGGAGGTAAATCTTACTTTAAAAATCAGACAAGGCATATGAGCAGATATTAATATTCATTAACGGTCTGCTAATTTTAAGTTAGTTCGATATCCTGTCTTGGGATTAATTAATTTTGCTTCTCTGCTGATTTATCAAGCTTATCGCGACAAAGATGGAAATCCAATGGTACTACCAGTGGTTTTGAATGTTGAGAAGCGACTCGCTGAGGAAATCGCATCGAAAATTCTAAATCATGAGTACTTATCAATCGATGGTCTAAAGTCCTTTTGTGATGCGGCTAGCAGACTGCTTTTGGGAAATGACAGCCCTGCGCTGGTAGAGAATAGGGTAGGTTTGATACACACTTAGCATAAATTATCTCCTCTCTTTATACCATGGGAACTAGGGCTTATAAAATGATGAAGTTCAGCTCTATTACGTCATTGGCGGCCATCGCCTCGTCTGTTTGTTTGTTTGTTTGTTTTTTTTAAAGCGGGCGCGGGGGGGCCTAAGCAAAATTTGTCAGCAGGGAGGCCCAATATCAGCATTGCGGGCATGTAAATTCTTTTGGGTTGTTTCAGTGCTACCAACTGAAAGTTTTTTTGTTTAGAGGAGTACTAAAATTATCAAACCCTTGAGACAGGACAACACTTTAATATAGTTAACCCTTTCACTCCCAAGATCTCATTTACAATTCTCGTTACTGTCTGTTATATAATTCTTGTGATGTTAGTTTGGAGAATTTGGTATTGGATCAACTAATAATCCCCTAATTAATATTTTTCTTTATTCTCATCACTTGTCTGCATGATATTGTAAGGAGAAATTCTGTCTTGATCACTCATGGGACTTGAAGGGTTAAGACAGCTTATGCCTGGGAAACTATTGTTGTCACAAAACTTTCCATGAAATATGGATTATCTTTCTGTGAGTTAAGCACTGATCATGAGGTATGGATGATCATTTTTAAATATTGTCAATAGAAGGTGTGGCAGTGTCTTTGGAGTGGGTGGTAGTTGGGGTGCTGGCAGTGAATACCATGTCATGATTTTGTACGATTTCATTGTGAAATAAGAGAATGTGTTATTAAGATTGACATCTTTGAAGGTGTTTTGCCTAGATATTTTTCTCATTAAGCATTACAACAAAAATAGGTTTATATTACAAGAAAAAAGAAATCAATTGAGACAAAAGATAAAAGTGAACTGGTCTTCAGTCAGAATAATTGTGAAAATGAGAGAGGGTTTAATGAAAATCAGTTAACAACAATCAAGTGTTTCATAATGTTTCAACAAGCCAGATTGGTCAACTGAAAAGCTCAGGCTGGTGATTAAGACATGCCTGATATGACAACATGAATGATGTATAAACCCTGCAAAGCATCTTAATGAATTACACCACTTAAGCTTAGTAAATACAATTTAATATCAATTGTAAGCAAAATTTTAGAAAGGTTTATGCGTCAAATCTTGACATGTAACAAGAACAAGTGCTAGTCTACTCTGAAAAAAATTGAATTTAACATATACCACTTCTCTTCAGCCATACAATTCAGTCATGCCTTCTTTTCCCTCTAGTTAGTTGCCAATTGGAGCCACTAGAGACTATTAATAATAATAATAATAATAATAGTAGTAAAGGCTTTATTACAGTGTATCCATAGAATGGCTCTTCACCCAAGTAAACTAAGTTAATCTACACTAAAAAACTAACAAATTCATGATGATAATGTACAATTAATAATTATAATACAAAGCATTTGGAATTGAGACCGAAGCAAATTATGACAGATGAGATTTCAAAAAAGTAAAGGCGTGCTTTGAAAATGATTTGCTGTCCACACATGATTTTGTCCCTGAAGGCAGCGAATAGAAGATCCAGGCAGCAGTGTCCTAAAAAGTATTACTACTAAGTCCTTATGCTCTCAGTTAATCCAGTTCAGCTGGGGTGTTGACCTTGGGATTTTAAAGAAATCTGAGAAAACAGTACTGTAAGGAATAGGCATAACAGGTTTGATGAATTTATTTTGTTGGCAATACATATATGTTATTTGCCGGCTGGGAGGTCTGTATGGTGAAAAACTGTGACTGAGGTCTTGAAAATACTGCCCGAGGCCGTAGGCCGAGGGCAGCATTTTCAAGACCGAGGTCACAGTTTTTCACCATATGGACCGACCCTTAGCCGGTAAATAACATATTTATTGTTTTTAAACTTGACGAAATTCTCTCCGAAAGAACCCGAATGATTTAGGGCTGTAAATACGGCAAGATCTTCCATAAACTGAACAATTTTTGAGTGAGGAAATGGTATTTAAAATAGAGGTGATGCAAATTAAAGAGAGATGCCTCAGCGAAACATTTTCATTTCCGTAACGATAAAGGTGATTTAAAAGGCTTCGAAACAAACTTTGAAACATTATTTTTACAAGTATCTGTCACAATCTGACACCTGTCAATTAGAGAGCGCGCAAGAGAAAAAAAGCGTAGGAACATTTGAAAAACATCAGAACTAGTTTGGCAAGGGCTGTCACGACAATGTTTTCTTCAATGATGTCAATGATCTAACGGAAAGTATTATTCACTCTCATCGACCATTCACTCATGTACGAAGATTTACCTCTGTTCATTAAGTAAATGGCGAGGAAAGTAATTGTGAGTAAATTCAATTTTTTTACTTTGAAGTTGTGAGAGTTTGCTGGTTTGTTTGCTGCAATGGCGTGTGTGACTCTGGTCTTTCCTTCACAAAAACTAAATTCGAACGGCACACTCCAACGAGACACAAGGGAATTTAATGCGGCCTTTTCTCAAAAAATTCCTTCAATTTCTGTTGTGCAATTTACGGTACAAATGTCTAAATTGAAGGGAATTGGAAAGACTTACCGGGAGCGTATATTTGTTGTAGAACTTAAATTAAAACTTCGCTCGCTCTTTCACTACTAACAAATTGCTCGAGAAAATTCAGATATTAAATGAATGAAAGTTCCATCGTTCAGTTTAACTGTAACCAAATACTTCACGTGTCAACTTTCTGGGTACTTTTTGTGAACGATTAAAATTAATTATAATTGCAGACGGTTTTTAGGCCGCTTGTCAACTTCGTAATGACACTATTGTTTATTCAAATTCATTCTGAAACCAATATTTTTCTGTCAACCAAATTGATTTGATAGAGAGAAAAGAGAGGATTCATAAGTTATTTATCGGCTTGAGGTAGTGACCGACGTGTTTGCTTAAAAATACTGCCCAGCCGAAAAACGAGGTATATTTATGAAAAAAATGACAACGAAAGTTGGGATGCACTCGGCGACTCAAGAAAGCGTTACCGTGGCCCGTGGGCAGAGATAGGAAAATACTGACCGGGTAAAGAACCAATCAGATTGCAGGATTCGTTACCGTGCCCTCTAAAAAAACAATAATAACTTTTATTTAATATAAACTTCATGAAAAACAAAGAAAAGAATGAACTGACCTCAATTTCTTTTTTTCCCAATAACCTTTTTGTCAACATCTGTATACGTGTAATATCTCACACCAATGCTTCAGTGCTAGCACTATTCTCTCTTGTTTGTAACCTCGTGCTGGAAGAACTTTTTTGTCTTGAAATGTTATATTCATCTCTTTGGACAGGTTTGTTCAGCTCAGGCGATCTCTGGCACAGGAAGTCTTCGTCTTGGGATGGAGTTCTTGAAGAAATTCTACCACTCAGAAGTTATCTACGTCTCCAATCCTACATGGGGTGAGTACTTTCTTTTTATTAATAATTTTTAAATGTGATTATGTTTGTGCTGATGATGTTTCGTGTTGGCAACAGTAGTGTAGAGGTGACCACTAAATGGAGTTGAAAATTATAGTGATTAAGGAAAACAAGTTCAGGACGTTGACAAACGACCACTTAATACGGGGTGACTGCTTAATAAGATGCTGCTTAATACAGGTTCAACTGTAATGTACTTTTTCCATGGGAACAGTATTGCAAGGGCTTCACTAATAAACACCCACCTACTTTGTTATGGAGAGTAACTTTTACTCCTGGAAATTATAGGAGCATTGATAGACAAAAGTACTTAACAACAATCACCTGCTCTACGTTGGAGGGGATGTTTAACTCCTGGAAAGTAAAAACGTATGCAGTGTGTATCAACCAGATTGAGAATCTTCATTCAATCTAGGAAGATAACAATTGGCCATGATAGAAAGCAAATTTCTCCTTTTAAAGGGTTCAAGTGAAAATTAATGTATGAAAAAAACAAAACAAAACATGATACATTTTTTGTTATATCTTCCAAAAAGGCCTCTTCTAGTGTTTCTGCGTAAACACTGATTATCAGGCTGGGACAATCTGAAAAATTGCATGGCTTCTTGGAACAAGAATAAGCCATTTACAGCCCTCTAAAGCAAACAAAGCACATTCTTATGTCCTTCCTTGATAGTGGAGACCTTTATGGAAAGACTTTTAAAGAGAAGGTCTACTTGGCCACAGATATTGCAAAAAGTGTCATGGCTATTATGCTGGAAGCACATCCAAACATTCATGATCATCACTCCATCTCTATATTGGAAGCCCAAGTGAAGCCCTTTTATCTCTAATTCAAGTACACACAAATGTTTAGTACTTGTGCATCATAACATTTTGCTCCATTTAAGTTACACTGTAGGTTTTTCTTTGATAAGAAATATCACTTTTAGTGCAGTGAAATTCTGATGTCTACTACAATTGTGTTTGTCTTTCACATGTTTGTAGGAAACCACAAGAAGATGCTCTTAGCCACTGGTTACAAGGCTGAAAACATCAAGGATTATCGTTACTTTGATAAAGCAACAAAAGGTTTGGATTTCCAGGGCATGTGGGAAGATTTAGAGGTGAAAATGCAACATAATAATTTTTGTGCTATAGAAACTAAAGTTATAGATAGAGCATTTTTTTTTTATCTTAAGAGGGAAGAGGTTGGGGTCTTAGATGGTAAAATGCTTTGAGAAAAGTAAAGAGCAAAGAGCAGACTAGTGTGAACAAAGTTGAAAGTTAAGTATTAGGGACAGAGTTGCATGGAAAGGTCTGTTCAGACCTATCTGGCAATTCTCTGGGTTACTGAAACGACTTTGAACAAAAATTATGTTTAATGATTATGGGTTTTCAATGCGTTACATCTTTGAACCCTTCCATGTGAATAGAAATTGCTAATCAGTGCATTTTTAGCTATGTAAAGTATGTATTAGGAACTGTGCAAAACTACTTGCGCATCTGAACATCAATTCTGTCGAAAAGAAAGACATACTCTACTATAAATGAACTTAGATGGAAGAAGATGGCTAAGAATTAAGTAGAATGAACTTCAAAAACTTATCCTCTATTTTGCTACCATTGTTTTTTCCAGAATGCTCCAGATAACTCAATAATCCTGCTTCATGCCTGTGCACACAATCCAACTGGAGTAGATCCCGACCAGGAACAGTGGCAAAGGATTGCTGAGATAATGAAGGTATTCTAAACTACTTATTCACATATTAATCAGGTGTCCCAAATAGTTTCAAACCAGTCATTACACATTCATATCAAATACATGCCTATGTAATTGATATGAATATTTGATGCTTAAGCTGTTCAGTGTGTTGTGCTTCTGTCAGGGAACGTGGATGGTACAGCTGGTTAAGAGAGCTTGTACCTTGTTATCCTATCAGTCAGCTCCCCTGGGTACTGTGGTACAACTTGTACTGGGTACTTGGTACAAACCCCCCCCCCCCCCCCCCTTAAAAAGAGTATTTCAAAATTTTGAATTGATGCTTTGAAGAAACACTCCATTGCTGCATCTCTTATGTTACTTTATAATTTAATAGTTACTTAATGGTGCATTTGGTTTTTTTTTTTACTTTTTTCCAGAGAAAAAAGCTGTTTCCCTTGTTTGACATAGCTTACCAAGGATTTGTGTCAGGTGACCCTGATGAGGATGCTTGGGCTGTACGCTACTTTGTTAGTCAAGGATTTGAAATGGTCATAGGACAATCATTTGCCAAGAACTTTGGATTATACAGTAAGTACTTGTGGCAGGTGGTTGACTGTATTTGTGAAAACAAAAAGATACAAAGTTAATTGATACCTCCTCCTTTCCCTTGCTTCGTAATTTCACAGTGCCAGGTATCAATGCAGGGATACTCTGATGTGTGGCTGTTAGGCAATAGCCTGGTTTACCCCATCTTGGGCGACACTTGTTGTGGAATGAATTTTAAAGCTATCTTTGCAATAATGAGTACCACTTTAGCAGTAGTGAAAACAAGACCTGAAAAAAATTCAGGCCTGTATGGGATTTGAACCTATGACCTCTGGGATACTGGTGCAGTGCTCTAACAACTGAACTAACAAGCCAACTGGGAGCTGGTCATTATGTTGGTTGGTAAGAAACCCATGATGAAAAGTGACTGTAAATATATGAAATCATGTATGTAAACTGTTGTTCACAGCAGCAGCCAACTGAAAATTGTTCATTGGCATATGCTTCCCTATGAAATGTGAATAGGGGAAAACATGAATAATGAAATGCCCTTACATGTATGACCCAGGGCTTAAAGGGGTTTTTTGAAGATAGACATAGGTTTATGTATTATTACCTTAGAAACAGCTTTTGATGGAAGCTAAAAGAAAGATTACTATTTAAACACTGAAAATATAAATTTTAACTAAAGTATTTGTTCAAAGCTGCTAATTTTTCTTTGCAGATGAGAGGGCAGGTCATACATGTGTGGTGACAACAGATAATGAAACAGCTGAACGTATCCGTAGCCAGCTCAAGGCAATCATCCGCCCAATGTGGTCAAATCCACCCAATCATGGTGCACGTATTGTAGCAACCATACTGAACAACCCAGCCCACGCTGCCGAATGGTAAGAACGATCTGTTAGCTGAGAGCCAAAATTTCATCACTGTGAGTGTTAATTCATTTTTCTCACGTGGATCAATTTTCTCGTTACTTACATTGACCAGGAGGAAGGGGAAGATTTTCCGGGAGTCTGGCACTAATTAACAGTGCCAGATTCCTTCCAGTTTTGCCAGAAATCTCTGGTGATTTACCAAAAGGACATTTCTTATTTCAGATATGTTAATTAATTTGATATTTTGTAACTTTTAGGCGTGAAACTTTAAGGACGATGGCTGGGCGTATTTTAGAGTGCCGAAAACTCCTTTACAACAAGCTGAAAGAACGTGGAACACCAGGAACGTGGAACCATATTGTGGACCAGAAGGGAATGTTTGGATTTACAGGATTGAATGGTGAGTGGTTTTGTTATATGATTGCATGGTTTGCATAAATGGAGACTTCTGCAAACCTTTGGTTAAGGTTATGAGTTAAGTGTCCCATTACTATTGGAACCTGTCCCACTTTTTCTTGTTTTTTTTCTTTTGTTGTTGTTGTTGTTGTTGTTTTTTTCCGCATGAAAGGAGTAGGGTGCTCTAACTGGAAGTCTGTAGTTCTAAAAGTCTAAAAGTCTACCTAAGCCGTGGCGCATACAGTCTGGAATACCGTGACCAGTCCATCGCAAGGTTACTCCTCAGCTTTCTCTCAGGCTTCCCAGACAATCCACTGGTCCCATTTGCATTCCTGGGTGGAAAAAGGCACTGTGAGAGGAAATTGTATTGCCCAAGAACACAACACGGTGGCCAATTTACATTATCAACTACATGTAGTTGATAAAACCAAATTATATATTGAAAGAACTTAAAGA
Organism: Pocillopora verrucosa; assembly: GCF_036669915.1. Classification (NCBI taxonomy): domain Eukaryota; kingdom Metazoa; phylum Cnidaria; class Anthozoa; order Scleractinia; family Pocilloporidae; genus Pocillopora; species Pocillopora verrucosa. The sequence goes on from NC_089312.1 coordinate 10,497,540, forward strand.
GAGAACTTCCTTAGTTAAGACAATTTGATAAGTACAATTTTTCAAGGGGGTTGTCAGGGGCTATATTCTAGGAAGTCTTTTTTTTTTGGCAGTTTTGTTTACAGGTTTTCTTTGCTGGTGTCTTCAGCGAACAGTTTTTCGTAGCTCTTCTTTAGGTTTGCTATCTAAGTCAATCAAGAAATGGTGTACTCGAACCTTTATGAACATCATCGCAATTTAAAATGTCATTGAAAAGAGTTTTCAAAAATTTTTATTATTGTTCCTGTGAAGGTACAAGAATTTCCTTTGTTATTCGTGATTGCATTCTTCATGATGCAGCAATTCACCATTTTGACATCAAGGAAGATGTCTGGCAACGTTTAAGGGGAGTTAAAAAGGTTTCATGGCACACCAGGAAGTCCTTGCAAATCTAGTTTATATACTGCGAGACAATTTTCAGGGGGGTTTAACTGAAGTGCCAGTGGAAACAGCGTGATTTCAAATGATCATGTTGTGTTTCTCTGCAGTAAAACAAGTGGAATTCTTAGCCAAGTCTTACCACATCTACTTGCTGAACAGCGGACGGGTAAACATTTGTGGGATCACTCACCATAATGTCGACTACATCGCTGAGGCGATTCATGAAGCTGTCACCACAGTTACCGACTGATCAAGTCTATAGTTTTCGGGTGCTGGCTATTTTTGTTGTTGTGAAAGCTAATCTGTGTGAAACCTGCGTGCGTGCGTGCGTGCGTGCGTGCGTGCGTGCTGACACATCATTCACGCCAGTGTGAAATCGCCCAAGAGGTATTCGTGTGAATGGATAAAGCTGACAGTCATCTCATAATTTAACGATTTGTATTTACAAGGGACAACGTTTGTCAATCAGACAAACTGAAATGCGGTGTGATCACTTATATTTTAATCGTCCGGTCAATTGTGGCTGATTTTATTTACAAAGGAAGGTCTCATTTGTATTAAAATTTCCCTACTGGGTGAAATATCAATAAACCTTTCACCTTCAATACAAAGTTGTTATAGCCATTGTCAGGGCGGAGCCTGTAAGCCGTTCAGTGATTTGATGCAGGATAAGTGTTGTGATAATTTTTGACTCCAAAAAACCCACTTATTATAAGAGTGCAAAAAAGACAGGGTGAATGACATGCGGAGGGAACGTGCGTTACCTCTATGAGAGCTCTTCTTGTGCAAGTACAAATGTTTGGAGAAATAGTAAATTTTCCAATTTGTTCAGGCAATTTCTTACGCGAAACTTCGTTAATTACCACGACTCTTGCTCGCTCAATTTTAATCTTACCAGCTCATGAGCATAAATGTTACCTATTAGTTCAACAGAAATAATATTCAGTAATTATCTTATATTCACTTCGTGTTTGCTACAATAAAAACATATCGCGTTTAACTGAAAAATGCTCATGAAATAACATTGCCGTGGGCACATTGTTCTCATCATAAGAATCTTTTTACGCCCTGAAATATGTGGTCGTCATGTTGAAATAAAAAGATGTACACATCAGTAGATTTGCAGGTTCCTCGTGAATCCTTTCGTAGTGCTTTGTTCCCTGTCAACAACATCTCTGCACACAGTTTCGGGCACTCTCAGTCTCTTGTTGGCGAGACATGCCTTTAAGTTAGCTCATGAATAAAAAAAGTCCAACGTAGCCAGCTAGACAATCAAATTGTTGAAACCGGCATTTTACCCTCATCATATAAACAAATTCCCAAATTTCATAATGTAATAGTTGTAATTACCATAGTTGGCCTGGATTGGTTGTGAGCGCTCCAATCAAGCATGTTAAACATACCCGAACAAAGAGAAAATCACAGAAATCACAATGAAAACCTTGGTTGATGTTAGCAAGGCAGTAGCGTTACATAAATCGTAGTCGCAGCAAGTGATATCACAGTTTTCGGCTTGGCCAATGTACTTGCAAGCCACTGTGTTACAAAAATCTGCTACAAAACATCCTCGCTCATAAACATCAAACCTTTTTCCACGGATGTCGAATGTTGACCTTGTCTTGGCGCAAACATCTAACCATGGCTCACAAACGTATTTTGTTCGACTTGCATCACATTGAGTCCAGTTCGAGGAAGAATAACATGTATAACACGTCAAAGATAAACCTAAAATAATAATTTAAAAAAACTCAGTGAGCAATTTGATCCTCAAAATATGGAAACGTCGAGACCTAGAAAATATTTCCAAGACAAAAAAAAAAAGGAAAAGCCTATGAAGAGAATTCCGACATGGATTCTTCAAATATCATAGTATATATCTCCTCTCTAACGTAAGGTTAGATTCTCATTACCTGATCAAGGTAAATCTATACTGACCAGTAAGGTGAATACACATATCTCGCTCATTTAATGAAGTTATGAAAACGGCCACCTGCCTTCGTTGTGACAGTTTCTAGAGTATTCTGGTTAATATGGAAAGTTTAAAACTAACATGCAAATTTGGCTGAAGCGTTAACAAATTTTTATTCCATCGCATCTATGCATCAATATACAAAAAGTGGAATTGACTTTAATATCCCTATGTTATCTTGAATTTTTGAAAGATGAGATCCTGTAAGAGACAGTGAGTAAGGTGATATCTGGTGCTGGTGTGAAAATAACGGTCGTGAGCCTGGATAATCTGCATCAGTATCACCCTCAGTTTTGCATCCGAGATAAAAACTTGCTCCGTTATTATGATTAAAGAGTATCGACCTCAGCAAAGGTCTTCCACATGGGCATCATTACTATTTAGCTGTTGAAATCATACCTTAAGCCATATCGATTAACTGACCAAGACGTATTATAAAAGGACAGTTATTAAGTTCCTTACAAGCTATTGTTTCGACAACATGCTGTTAATCTCTGTGGTAGACTCTTCAATCCCCACGGAATCTCCATTAAACATGTATTTATGGGTTTTAACAAGCCTTGACTCCAGTGTTAAGTGGCATGAGGAACATAAAGTGAAGCTATCATTTAACTGTTCCTTCAAGTCGGTAGAGATTGTTCTAGGCCGGCTTCAGCGCTTAAAACCGATGAAGAAAAAAAAAACAGTCCTTCGATGTAGATTAATTAAGTGATGAAGGCTTATACTTTACCTTGTGCATTTGGAGAATTAAAAAAAAGGTAATATGGTGCAACCTTCATGGTCGCGACCATCTAGGTTTTTGTATTGAAATGCGGAGCTGTTATAACCTTGAAATTCTCTTCACAGTGCGAGAGTTACATGTCCGTCCTTTACATATTTAGACAGTAAGTCTTTCATTCTCGATCTTTATTCTATTACTTACCAACTTGTACAGTCGCCGAAAAGAAAACATATTTAACCAGGTCATGCATGTTAACTTGTGAGTAGAAATTTCTTCTTCTTTCTTTCACGGTGAATGTTGAAACCGTTTTGACAACGCCTAACACTGCGAGGTCTCCTGACCCATCAATCCTTGCGCAGTATTTTCGGAAGAAAGTCGTCGTTGCTCGTAGCAGATAATCGTACCCGAAGAATTTCCGACGAATGCTATTGGATAAGCATACTCTTGAACATGTTTGTCGGAGGAGTTTATTATACTCTAACGCAATTAGCCACCAATTGCATAGACAAGAAACAAGGAGTGGGAAATCACCACAAGCACTTTAAAAACATAATGAAAACATTAAATAAAAAGGGAAGATATATTCTTCGCATTGTGGGATTAAATAGCTCAGTGCGGGAACATGAATGATGATGAAACTAATCCCGAGTTCTAATTGGCCACCTAAGCGAGCAAGATGAACTATCTTGGAACACAAGTAACACAACACCAAATAAAATTTAAGTTGACCAGAATATTCGTTATAGAGTGCTGTGTTATGTGTCAGACTTGTAAATAAACAAGAAGGAATTCGACTTTTAAATTTTTAATGTGACTTAAACAGAAGAGTATTGTTACCTAACAATCATCAATAACCCCTTACTGACGTTTTATACAAATGAGTTTATCTGTTGTTTTGTTAAACTTAATTATTCGCCCATGGGGAAACTTTTAATCGAAGCGGCAGATGATAAGTTTCTTCTCATGCAACAGCCATCTTCATTTGCCATCAAGCCTTTTTTATGAATGAATTTTGAATGCATTATGGATAAATTTTAGAAAAAAAATTTTAAATTTATTGTAACATTATTTTTCGTTCTTGTCAACTAAACTCCAAACGGTCGTTAATGCAAATAATAATCAAGGTGGGTGCATAGTTATTGTATTTGTGTTGTTAGATCAAAACAAATTTAACACTTTTATATTTGACATCCCTCTTCAACCGTTAGTATAAAGCTATGGTGCGTAACAGCGCAAGTTAACAGTACATCGGTAAGTAACCGTAGAAAATCAACTTTTTCTTGCTACGTCATGATTTGTAAGTTTTTGCATTAAACATTAAACAAAAGTAGGAACCTAAATTAAAATTATAACTTACTCACAGTATTAACTTACATTTCAAAATCAGCAAAAGAATTCGATCGTAACTGAACGAACTTATGTATGGTGACATAACACTTAACTCTTTCCAAACTACTTTGCCTTCGTTTACAAGAGTTGACGTCTTTTTTTTATTATTATTCCCGTCTCTTGGGTCTTTTGTAAGAATGCGGACTGAAAGTTCATTCTAAAACTCATCATTTAATCAGAATTATCCTTGATGTTTTCCAAAAATACTCGCCCTCCTCTAGAACGTCTTTGAATGGCAGTAGCGTACAGGCGCTATATTACTATTAGTTTGCGATGTTATCTTATGTATATATATATTTGAAAATTTTAATCAAGGATTTATTTAGTTTATGGTTTCGTTTCTCTTAGTTCTAACAGAAGAAATTGGCCATCAGCTTAAAACTGCCATGCTCTCAAAGTATCGGAATGATTTATGGAACCAGAATGCTTGTGTGCTTCTTACACTTTTGTTCATGGTAAGATTTAGTTATATCTATTTTCGTGAGGAATTAAGCGATGGCCTTACCTCATTACACAAAATGAAATTCAATTTGGATTCTCTGAATCCAAAACTGTTAACTCACCGGCAGCTTTCTCTGCCCTAAATGAAAGTTTAAGTCAATTATATCCCAAATTTGACTAGATTACTCGAGGTTAGAAGGGTTTCAGCGCAAAAGTTTATCAGACTATGCTTATGTTATATGTTATAAATATTTTATTATCAGTAACAAGGTCAAATCACCCTCGTCGCTCTGAAGTCAGCATGTGACCTCTGTAGTTTAGTGTTAACAGTAAGTACTTATTTTCATGATGCTTGCCGTCAACAATCTGGGAATGTTAAGGGTTATATCTTGATAGGAGGTATTTTGGAAAGCCTCTAGAACGGTATGTTTCACAGTATGTGGAAATGACCCGTCAGGGCTTTAAGCATTGCCTTCTTCAAAACGGCAGGTATATAATTCTAATGTTGCGCAAGGTTAGAAGGTATCTCAACGATAGAATGTCTTTTATGATCTTTTGCAGTTCATCGAAAGTGGAAGTGCTTTTCAATTTACTGGTAACTTTCTAACTGTATACAAAATATTAAATATCCATAATGAGTAATCTTTCATGGGAGAGGAAACGGCATTTAAGGCAAAAGCTTAAGGCGAAGGAAAATGATGAGAGGAATTCATGGTCTCTAAATAAAGGGCGTTATGTCATCTTTAAACAATAAACTGAACTTGCAACAGGTGCTCAATGACTGATTTTTGCCAATCATCTTTAAGAGCACTGACACAAGGCTGACGTCAAGGAAAAACGCTTTCTTTGTCTCGTTCAAAGGGGTTTATATTTTATAAAATAATTGCGAGACTTTTGAAATTAAATCAAGAGTAGATCTCCATTAAGTTTAGCAGGAGCTGTTAACAACCCCCCCAAAATGGAACAAACCTTTAAACACTTAAGCGCCACGAGGCTGTTGATCATATCAGCCAAATCAATTTCCGATGGAGAGTATCTCGATGCCATTATGGGTCAAAGAAGATCGCACGAATAATTGCGATGAGATTATCAGTAACAAACTCGCTTGCAGCTGATCTGCCGGCCCTTGTTTATTTAGCGGGGAGCCCACAAAAACTGGTTGAGAGTTTGAACATTTCAGTCCAAGAAATGGTTGGAAATTTCGAAAGACTTCTCAACACAGTGTTAAATTGCGATCAATATTCTTGGGTGTTATCGAAAAAAAGGTTGATATTACATGGAATTCTAGTTTGCTGCCGAATCCTTGAAATGACAAAAATTCGTCGTCCTCAACAGAGAAGCATAGAGCATTCCAAGTGAAATCAATTTTATTATGATAATAATGGGAAATACTCTTATCGATCTAATCTTGTGATATAAAAGCTTTGCAACATATTAATACAGCTCTGTTTATTCTCCGTTTGTCTGAGTTTCCTGAGGTTTGTTCCTAAGGTATAACTTATGTGTTAAATCTCATTCAAAGATTTTGACATTATTTATTGTCAAACTGAACATGCGCAGCCAGGAATGTCTGATTGTTTCATCCATTTTAATGAAATTTGTTCTCAGAAAACTGTAACTCTGCATTGGGAATGGAAAACTTTGAAATCCCTTCAGAATCTCTTCAAGCCTCCAGATCAACGGCGCACTGGGAATACTATAACGCCAGAATCAACGATTCAGTAACTGGCTGGTGTGTCGGTAAAGTTAGCGATCAGGAATGGCTTCAGATTCAGTTTAATGGCAATCATTACATCACTGCTGTGGCGAATCAAGGCACCCACAGAGGCTTTGTGATTGAATTCACTTTGGCTTTCAGCAGAGGACTGGATTGGTTCGACTACCACGAGAACGGCACTATCAAGGTTAGAGTCAAATCCTATTGTTAACGATCCAGCAATTAACAAAGCCTTTGTTAGCTCATTTAAAAGCAAAGGCAACAGCTTAAAGGTCATCAGGAGCCACAAGAGATCAACAGTCCAATCGGATATATGTTTTGGGTATCATTCTTTAGTGGGATTCTACGTGAGGTCCTTTTAGATCACTTTTAGGACAGAAGCCGTACCGTTATCTCTTTCATGTTGTAAAATGAATGACTTTATTTTACTTTGTAATTCTGTATTCTCGACAGAAATTTATCCGCAATAATACAGCTGACAGAAGGGAAATTGTGATGAATAATCTCTCCTCTCCAGTTATTGCAAATATGATTCGAATTTACCCCAAGCGGTCTATTGATGACACTTGTTTACGCCTCGAAATATATGGATGCCAAGGTAAGTAAGAAAAGCCAACCATGAAGAAATGATTTGAAGAAAGCGACATCAAACCAAATAAAAAAAAATTATCTATGAGAGGGAAAAAGCATTCCGATTAAGTTGTTCTTTTCGTGTTATAGGTTCTTTGTAATGTAAGTTTTTCTGTATCATTTTGAGATTAAGAAGAAAACTTAATCGTGTTTTGGGGGAAAACAATGTAGGATAGGTAAAAAAAAAGTTTTAAGAATATTAGATAACGAGGAGTCCCTATTTATCGGCACAGTCCGTCGCACCAGTAAATAAATTGGCGGAAAAAAAAAAAAGAAGTTAGCGCACCGTGCAGAATTCTGGTAGCGAGATGCACGAAATGTGTGTACTCCCAGAGCTTCTCACTTATTTTTTTTTCCTCCCACTACAAAAGTTCGCCGAAAAAGAGGGACTACCCGTAGTCCAACATTTTTTAAACTTATTTTTCTTTTGCGTGCGACACGTCTATCAAGTGATGTCACAAAAATACATCGAACAGTGCTCACACCACAACACAATAGCTAGTCATTGAAAGGTCGTTAAAGAATAATGTGGGTGGTTAGAAATCTTGCTTGGATACGATGAAGTCCGTTTCGTTGCAGCTTGTTTTAACCCATTTGGCATCGCGGATGACGCAATTCCTGATAAATCTATGACGTCATCGTCAAACCTTGGAGCTGGTTTTGAGGCATTTCATGGCCGACTGAACCGCGCGTCAGGTAATGGTTCCTGGTGTAAGGGAAAGCTTGATATATCGTCATATCTTCAGATTGATCTCGGAAACAGGTTTCAGGTCAGCATGATAGCCGTGCAAGGAAATCGTCTTTACGAGTGGGTAACTGTTTTGAAGAAAAAAATAAACTGCAGGTAAGTGAGTTTATTCTTTATTGCTTTTCTGTCAGTTAAACCGCCCTACCTCATGATTTTTGATGGTTCGCACATTTAACATACCTACTTCTTTGGTGCGGCGGCATTTAAGGAGCGTTTGGTCCAGTCATGTTCCGTAATTTGGCGAGATGCAGTCAAGCCAAATTAAACATGGATACATCAAACAAGCCTGATGTACCGCCAAAGCATACCAACTTGGACCCGTATCTGGTGATGTTCTTAGCGCGACAGTTACGTTAAAAAAATCTGTCAGGTATTCTAGAGGGTGGCCCGCGGGGAGAATAGAACTAGTCAATAAATGGTGCCGTCACACGAATGCGTGACACTACGAGTTTCCTTCCGGTACAGCGAGCAACGCGATGAATCGTGTATATACAAAGGGCATTTTAAAAACTAGAAAAATTCGGCAAATTTTACTGCAAGTCTTATCTCGAGGGAACCATCACATAAATAGTGTAGTTGTCTTCAACTGCATGCGTCCAGCCGTTTAAAGCCAGTTGAAGGAACTCTCGAAAACAGAGGTGAAGTTTACATTTATGTTGACATTTTCAACCGTTTCTGTACAAAAAGACCACTCGGAGTTTCATTACTCTTCAATGAATTCTATGAAATGATGGCGTTGAGCACATTGCGATGAGTTAGTTAGATGGGTGTAGTGCTTTCTCTAGTAATGTGAAGTATCTTTCTCTACACTAAAGCAGTTCTGAAGAAATGAAAGGAGAGCAAAATCTCCCCGCCGCCAACGGAACGTCAGCTAGCGTAGCTTTAGCGAATAACACAAGTGAAAACAGTTCAACTACTATTGCACCAAACGTTACCACGATCAACAGCACTTCATCGAACTTCACAAGTGGAAATATGTCATCTGTTAAAACAGAAAATGTTACATCCGTTAACAGTCAAGGAAATGTTACTCTCAACTCTACTGGACATATATGTTTTAAAAAAAGGATAATTCGTTCTAAAGCCTTTGTGAAATCGTTTACTCTTCAGTACAGTGACAATGGTGAACTTTGGAAGACTTACCACGAAGGAGGGAATGTCAAGGTATGTGTGCTAATAACATGTCGAGTCCTTGGAACTCACCCAATCACACTGCAGCTTTGTGAGAAGCTGCTTGTATAAATCAAGCTCCTGAAACCTTTGTGGTCGATTAGAATCTGTTAAATGGGAGCATAAAGCAGATTATCTCAAATTAACTAGTGGTATTTTTGGTTGAAGAAAAGTTTGTCGTCGAGCACTTTCGCCCAAACAAGCATTCAAATGAATTTTATTTTCATCCATTTTGTAGATATTTGAAGCCAATAATGATGCCAATACAACGGTAACACTTAAAATATCAAGTCTCTTAATCACTCGCTACATTCGAATAGAGCCTACAAGTTGGAAGAAAGAGGCCTGTATGCGTGTGGAGGTCTACGGTTGCAAAGGTATAATAAACTAACTCCACTCTCCCTTTGGGAGTGACCAGAAGCTCTGAGAGTTAAATTTTTCATCCCCGATGAGTAGTTCCAAATGGTAGCCCTGGTTTCCATGAAAAATCACGTGGGAGTGCTGTATGTGCTGTACATTTCATGTCTTTCAAAAGGCGAGATTGCATCTCTGAGATTTTTACGATTTCTATATCACGATTTTGCCTCCTCGCTTTTTGTATTAATACCGTTCTTACAATTAGAATATTATATCAGACGTCTGTAGACACACAAACGTAATATTTTGTCCGTGTTACTGCACGGATAATGATGGAGTCAAAGTTAGCAGCATGAATTTTCCACAAATCATGAGCAAAATCAATCCTTTGATTTTTGTCCTTGATATCATTGCGTCCAACCTTGAGGAAGTCAGTCTAAGCTTTGTGCAACTGGCTCAAATATCTCTGCTTTTTGTTTTCTCTCTATATAGAATGCACAGGCGACCTGGGTGCCGGTTCAGGCGTAATCCCTAACAAGGCTATGACCGCCTCCACCAACTTGGGTCCAGGCTATCAAGCCTGGCTGGCACGGTTGTATAATCCACACGGAGCCTGGTGCTCAGCAACGAATGATGGAGATCAGTATCTTCAGATCCAGTTTCCACAGATTCGCAAGGTTCGTCAACTGGGAACGCAGGGTTCTGTTGTTAAGAAAGGATGGGTGGCAAGATACTCGGTTAATTACAGCCAAAATGGAGAGGAATGGAAAGAGTATACGAATCTCAAAACAGTCGAGGTAAGCCATGATGTCATAAAACTATGGTTTGGAAAATAAAAATGAAAGACGCATGTAAGTATGAACACATCAACAACGGTTATAAACACATCAACAGCGTTTGAGCCCATAAAGAGTGATTCCCTTTTATCAGTAGTGAAATTTAAGGTCGCAAAAACTGATTGAATTCCCTCTCTGAGGAGCTCCAACCAAAGTATAGAACTTTGCTTCCTCTTTTCAAAGGCTCTTTTTTTCATAGATATTTGATGGAAACGTGAATGAACACGAAGTTGTGATAAAAAACTTTGTACATCCTTTTGTTGCCAAGTTTGTCCGCATCCGACCTGTAGCGTGGCATAATGCTATCTGCCTGAGGATAGAACTCTACGGCTGCCCAGGTAACGTTTCTTACATAAAATCATGGTTAGGGGAATCATAATCCCTTTGGAGAAGGCTGGCTGTCCATTTTATCTCAATTTTGTATTTTCTGAAGTAACTAGGAGCCTGGTTATCACCTCTCTAAGATGGAATGCAAGTATTTGAAAGGTTACCCAGCATTTCGCCAGGTTTCCTTAGCCATTATGTGGTGCCAGCGCGTGTTTCTGAATAGGGTTTTGTTCTTTTGATCTTGTCCAAGAGCTCAACATAATGATCTTGGCTGGGCCTCGAACTTCGTTTTTTTTATCTTTTTGATCTGTTGTCCATCGCTAAGTGTTTGCCCCTGCAACTCTCATAACCACAGCACTATAACAGACTAAATTGGCCCGGATTTAGTCTTAAGCACAAATACGGGCTCAAACCAACATACACAGTTTCATAGAGCTTTTATTAAGTGTATAGTGATAGAGCTTGTCCAATTGTGATTATGTCTCCTTGAAGATTAAAAATAACGGCGAAACATGTGACAGAAAACATGGTGAAACAGAATAGTTACCTTTATTTACACAGAGGAGGGGGAAGTGATCGAAAAAACACCCGCAGAAGCTTTTTGAAAGGGATTTGTGTTGATACAGGGTAATTTGAAAGTACATTCATTCTACTGGCTCTATCTTGTCTTAATCATCATAAGACTTAGGATCTTTCGATGACTTTCCCTCGTAGCTTGTGACAATCCTTTAGGTATGGAAGCACATGAAATTTGGGACGGAGACGTAACAGCAAATAGCTACAGAAGTCTTTATGAACCATACCGAGCTCGGCTTAATGGCGCCAGCGGATGGCAGGTCCAAAGCGATCGTTCTAACTCTCCCTTCATTCAAGTAAAGTTCGGGAGTGGTGACTTCACGCTTACAGGGGTGGCGACACAAGCCGTGCATAGCAATCTAGTCAAGTCCTATACCCTCTCGTACAGTTACGACGGCATAGATTGGGTGGATTATCGAGAAGATGGAAGAGTTAAGGTATTTTAACGTCCCACTTTCATAAAATTACAAATTTGGTGAGTTCAGAAGGGAAGGAGGGAGTAATGGTCAATTGATGCATGTACATGCCGTTACTTTCTTTCAGTCAAGTATTACATCGTTCAGAATCATTGACATTTTTGCTGGCATATAGATGAAAAATATTTTTGGAAAATACAAGTTTACATTCGTAGAATATCAAATACTTTCACTCTGAGAATATATTTTCTTGAGCAGATCTTTGAGGGAAACAACCCCTCCACCAAGACTGTAAAGCACGAATTACTCAGGGAGGTCATTCCTCTGTACATCAGATTAAATGTGAAGGATTCAACGGCTACATACGCAGGACTTAAATTAGAACTTTATGGCTGCAAACGTAAGTACATAATTTTTCCTGTAATTTGTTCTGCAGTGGCTCTCAGCTCTAGAATTCGAAGTACGAGACAGCAGATCTACTGATTGTTTCACACTTGAACTATTCCAAAGACTGATGGTGATCGCGGTGATTTCTAAGAGCGAGTCATCTTTCCACGGTCTTTTTAGTTTAATTGGCATAGATGAGCGGTATCTTGTAACAGTTTGAGAACTGAACTCCAGCATGGGTGTTCACCTTTCTTTATTGGGCTCTCAAATTCATTAGGAATAAAACTATCACCTTAAGACTCTCTCGAGTTTCATTAAGGAGCGCACGTCAGCGTTTTAATGTAGCCACAGTTTACCCAGCACCCCTCTTTGATTTAGTTGGAAATGGATGGGTAGGGGGTAGTGAGAGAAAGGCAAGAACTTTATTAATTCTACCCTTCTTCCTTTCGCCCATAAAATCTACTTTTCTTCCCAATATCCGTTATGTAGGGATTCCGATATAAAGACCAGGTATGTTGCGATTGGGTGGTCGCGTTCCGAGCGGCGCTCGCCAAAAAAATTGCTCAGGGAAGTAGTCGGTTTCAATCATGTCGAGCGAGCATGGGAATCAACTCCGGGATTTGGTTGCGCATTATATAATTACAGTGTGAAACTGTTGTAAATACTTGTGAGAAATTTTTATTGTTTTCGTTCAGTGTAAAGCACCTATATGTATATTAACAGGTTGACAGGAAGAATGGGTTTTATAGATATCAAGAAACAATTGCTGGAAAATGATAGGGACGTATTGTGGAGGCGTTCAATTATGTTCATTTAAGAAAAAGTTGAGTTAATTCGTTTTACAGGTTACGTTGTTGTCAATAACAACGATGCTATTGGTCGTCCAACATCTCAATCTGGAAATCTGACAGACACCTCTGCGCTTGCAATCGATGGCAACAGAACTAATTACGCGGCCAGTTCCTGTTCATTTACCGGCGAAACTGAGATACCCTGGTGGCAAGTCTATCTGCAGTCAACGAAGACCGTAACAGGAGTATTTATCGTAAACCGTGGCGACAAAAACTACCGAGAGGTCACAGAACTATCAATTAGAGTCGGCTTTATACAGAACAGAGGAGGAATTGGAAACCCGACGTGTGGTGGACAGTCCCATTTTTTCTCAAGAGGCGAATCCAGACTGGTTTCCTGCGTGCCGGAAGTGGAGGGCAGATTCGTAACCATATTTGCCCTGCAAGTCAATTCATCGCTTAGCCTATGTGAGGTGGAAGTTGAAATAAGCGATATAGGTTAGATTGTCAGTTCTTTATCTGGATTAATTACATCGTAATTGATAAAATTACACAATATCAATGCTGAAGGAAACCGATAGTCTGCTGGTGACAGCAGACGCTGCTCGAGGGCAAAGGTTGCTATGTTGTTACTCGTGAAAAAATCCTTGAGTAATTCACCTCAGACTGTCTTAGTGTTAGTCAGTGTAGGAACGAGATTAAACACAGATAACGTAACAAAACCGTTGCATGATACCTACGTGAATTGCTACGACCTTAGAAAGAGTTGTCATTTCCTATTAATTTCAGATTCAAATAACTTTTACTCCGTTCCTATTCAATGCGGAAGATTAAGTGATTGCAAAGTAAAAGCTCAAGGAAGGATGCATTTGTACTATTTAAACGATTTTTTTATCAACATTGACAACCAACAATATTAGACAAAACAGCTTTGACTTTATCCACGCCTCCCCTTTCTTCGTATACTTTGTATAACTAAAAAGCACAGATCGGCATTATTGTGGCTGTCATAGTTTGCAAACTCTTGTCTTTTCCAAACACTGCGTCCCTGTAAAATGCCAATGATAGTTTATTTCCTTCTTTTGTGCATTAGTCAGTCAAGAAGGTCTGGGAATGTTCTCGGATCGTATCCCGGATGATCGCATCACTGCCTCGTCTTGGCTCAGCGCCAAACATCGACCACGTTATGGGAGACTGGACAGGAACATGGGCCACGGAGCGTGGTGTAGTGCACGGAACGACGCTCAGCCTTATTTGGAAATTGACATGGAAATCGAACACATGATCACTGGTATTATTATCCAGGGTAAACATCGGCTGTCCTCCGATAAGCTCGGATTTGCTTGGGTTACCGAGTTCTTTCTGTCTTTTACCGCCAACCGGGAAAACTGGACTTTTGTTACCGATGTTAAGACCAGCCAACCTATTGTGAGTAAAATCAGCCGTACGGAAATGTCTTATTTAAAGCTAATTTTGTTTCAGGATTTACAGCCTGGCAAGGCTTAGACAGCGCGTCTGCTCTTCCTTAATAACAGAAAAAATATGCCGCAATCAGCTCAACCCTGCAAGACACGCGTTTCTCCTTCCTCGGGAAGATTTGAGTCGAATCAGTGAGTGCTTCGACGGGGGTCTGGCACTAATATCAGTGCTGGACTTCAAGACCTCATACTTTCCACGGCCGAGGAAACGCTGGTGCCGAATGCGTAATAAAAGGGGCCTGTTCATATGCTTGTAATGTTCAAAAAGCAATCGTGACTTCGCAGTCATCACTTAATATAAAGAGGTTACTACCTAACTCTTATCACAGTCTTTTAAGTCTCTCAGTAATTGGTCTTAATGTTGAGATCTCTTCGTATAGTCACTGATTTCATTTCTCGAATACAGGGAACTTAAACAAGAGAGGATTGTTGAACCTACCTTTTCGTAATTTTCCTTTAATTGCATAGCGCAGCATCTATTGAACAAAATTGGTTTTTATTATAAAGAATAATACTTTCTTCTTTTGCTAACAGTAATGATGATAATTGGACTAAGCGCTCTCTGAACGATTGACGAAGATTTTAATGGTCGCTTACTATTCGCTGTTGATTTCTTGTTTCAGAGATTTCTCGGAAATGATGAAGTTAATTGGAGAAAAAAAATCGGACTGCTCGGGTTTACTGGCCGCTATATTCGCTTTCACCCTGAGAAGTGGATTAACCTGCCTTGTCTCCGGGTGGAGCTCTTGGGAACTAAAGGTGTGTTCTTCTACTGGGATATACAGTCAAGTACACTGTTGAATCCAGCGGCCCGAAATACAAACTTATTAATCTGGCTTTGTGTTTCGATCATTAGATCAGATAACTGTAAATTTGCTTGCTCAGATCATTAACCCATCCACTTCACCTTAATCGTTTGCTCATTATAATTGTGGTTTGTCCTTCGGATATAGCTAATGTTCAGATAGTGGGGCAAAAAGTCGACATAAAATGAATTTAAGCAAAACTTCTCCAAATCAATACACATGTCACTGTTAATCATGTTTTTTTTAATCATAGTTTGTTCCGCTCCCTTGGGAATGGAATCAAGACTAATACGAAACTCGGCCATTCGTCATTCCAGTTATCATTCAAATTACTATGGCTATCAAGCAAGGCTCAGAAATAGTTATTATTGGTTACCACAAAATGCGGATGAATTCGCCTTCCTTAAGATTGATTTTGGGGCTTACAAACAGCGTTTTACCGCATTGGCCATACAATCTGGGGGTGGTGGCTTTGTGACCAAATTCAAATTATCCTACAGTGTGGAGGGCTGGTCGTGGAGGAACTGGATCGAAGACGCCCGCGAACAAGTGAGTAACCTGACATAAACGTTCTCATCTTCTTTGTTTCTAAAAAGGAAGGTTTTTTGTTGATGAATCTCATTTTGGTTCCCTTTTCCCATAAGCCACTTTTTGGAAGCCATGGAAGCAGATGTGCCTTCATGACCTCGATCCAAATATTAGCGAGTTTAAGAAAACCACGACGGCAACGGGAACGGGAACGTCACTAAACAAAAGGTTAAATGAGCAGAGCAATGGCTCTGCACGTACGTTATAAATCTTTGTAAATCTCTTTGCGTCCTCTGCAAAACAACGTGAAATGACCAAACTTTGCGTTGTTTGGAGAACGCGAACGACGACGGATAATTTTTAAAATTTCTATTTCTTATTTGACGCCATGTTCCATATTCAGTTTTGACAGTAAAAAAAAACAAATTAAATGACTTAAGATTATCGCGAGATTCGTTGGTGAAATAAAAGTACATTTTCTTAACCGGCGTTGTCCACGACGTCGCCGTCGTCGTTTCTTAAATTCCCTATTTTCCCGTTAGGCCGCCCACTTAGTCTGTAAGTGCATGTTATTCTTGATAGAAGTTATATTGGATATTGCTCGCCATCCCAAAATCGCAATGCAAAAAGGCTCCTTGATCTGTTAGTAATTAAGGTTCTCCTTGAGATCATTGATATTTGTCATCCTTCTCTTTTCATTGCCTTCTCAGATTTTTTATGGAACTAAAAACAGAAGAAGCATCAGAAGATTTTTTTTGCCGTATTCTGTAGAAGCACGCTACTTACTAATCAGCCTTCTAGCTTATGTCGGACGTAGGGATACTCGTATTGAGGTCTATGGATGTAAAGGTTTGTGAAAGACAATCTATCTGTCATGATATGAAGGCCAGGGATGATCTGAAGGATATAGCGACCAAAAACCTTGTTATTTTGGTGTTTCTACTGTTGCGTTACATTCCATTGAGAATTTCGTGGTATAAAGTTATTGAAACCATAAATTCAGTTTAAAAAGGAGACGGATTTTGAAAACTATTAAAAATAAAACAATTTAATATTTGAAATTGGAATCGTAAATGGGCCAAGTTCATATCACTTACACTACGTCTTGGTCTTACTAAGTCCCTTAGAGAAAAACTTGGCTTAGAGTATTTTCTAACAATCCTCATCAGTCTTATGTCCCCAGGTTTCGTTCCTAAAATTACCGCTGAATATATAGTGAAACTCTGATACGGGGTTGATCTTGAACTAACTTGAATAAATACTGGCAGAAAAAAACTTGATGTGTGACCATGAGATGATATAATGTGAGCGCTAAACAGGCCACCTAGATCAATAGATGAATGCACACTTGTGAATGAATGCACACTTGTGAATGAATGCACAGCGCATAAAACCTTATCCGACCAAAATAAGTTCAAGAGCGGATTTATCGATACTTAGAATTTCAAACTGCAACAGTAGACATCACTCAGTGTCTCTCTGGAATAATACTCACAGGTGGTTAATTTTAAAATATCAAGTTGCCTTCAACTGCAAGCACTCGTCCCCTGTTTCTGTAACATACAGCGACCAGGAGTATGTCTACTCTTCTCGGTCAGGTGTCTTGTACCGTTGTTTGTTACCCATTGCCACTCCTGAGTGGAGAGGGAGGTTGAAATAGGAAAGTTCCGCGCCTCAGAACAAATCTCACACTCTAAAAAGTTATTTTATCGGTGACTTGTGCAAAGTTGTATGATTATGTCGTCTCTTGCTAGGGGATTATTCTGCCCTTACGGTGGGAGTTAAGCGCATCGACAAAATTGCCAGTTCTTCTATGACCGCCTCAAGCTGGAAACCTGGTTACTACCCTTATGCAGCGAGGTTGTACGGGTCGATTGGAAGTGGTTCTTGGTGTGCGGCTGCTGCCAAAAAAGATGAATATCTGCAGGTGGATCTAGGAACACAATACAACTTGGTCAAAATAGGGCTGCAAGGTGACGCTGCATCGGGCTCAGGAGTAAAACGGTTCTACATTGCTTACTCCGGAAATGGAGGAAAGTGGACTGATTACATGATACATGGAGTGGCAAAGGTAGGAAGAGGGGGGGGGGGGGGCTGGGGGAGGAGGAGGTGTAGTCAAGTAAAAAGTAAACTTCACTCGAGAAATTTCAATTTTATTCATGTTGTTTTTTTGCGTCTGAACTTGTTAAAGACCAACACTAGATCTATCAATGTCTTCTAAGTATGAATACATTGGAATCAGTTTGCAAATAGTATATGCTGGACAAATCAAAATTTTTCTTGAGATAAAAGCATGGTCTTCCTGATCCTATTGTAAAACAACTCAATAGACAAAAGAAGACAAAAAAATATGATCATATGAAAAACGAATGAAGTTGGTGCCGTCTTGCAATCAGCACTTAATGAATGCCTTGCAAACCTTTGATTGCTTCTATTATAGTGACTTTTAAATTCGTAAACTTATCTCTGGTTCGATTTGTTTAATTGTTAGTAATAGAAGGCCTTCCCGATCATTTTCTTGACTTTCAGCAATTTGAAAGTGTAAGTGGTGACTCATTACTCCGAACCGTTTTTGAACGAACTTTTATCGCGAAGATGATCAGGATTATCGTAAACAGCTGGAACAATTGGCCGTGTTTGAGAATGGAGCTGTATCACACGGGTAAAACAATGAGATTTTCTTTTGTTCAAAAGGCGTCACTATATTGATAACCTAGTAACAATCAAAACATACACTTTTGGTTTTATTCTGTGTAGGTTGTAAAAACGACTTGAGCTTCAGTCTTAAAGAAGCCAAAAATGGAGGATACACAGCATCAAGTTTTCTTGGACCTGGGTTTGAGCCATGGCGTGCAAGCATTCTCATTTCAAGCAAACAATATGGCTGGTGCGCAGAAAACAGTTCAGCCTCAGAGTATTTGCAAATTGATCTGGGAATTCTTCATCAAGTCACTGGAGTTTTGACCAGAGGAATCGTTGCAGGGGTTTTAGAGAAGGAAGCCTGGGTGGAACAATACACGATTCAATACAGCATACTAGGAGATCACTGGATTGATCACAAGGAGGAAGACGTCGTCAAGGTGAAGTTTTCAAAGCAATAATTCAAATTTGGTTCGTTTTTCGTATGTACTTCTTTCAAAAATCTTAGGTGCAAGTGCTACGGCATACAACAACATATGAAGTCTCGGAGTGATAGTAGATGATACCTTTGAATAAAAACAATGGAAAGCTGAACGCTTTATCACTTAGCATCAGTAGGCATATTCTCCATACTTTTCTCTATGCATTTCCTAAGGTGCTGACAAGGAGAATTTGATTATTGATCCAGAGCTTCTTCAGGGGGTGATCATTTCCTTTATTTTTGTGATTTTAATGATTAATTTAGGGGGATATTATAAAGATAAATCAGATCGTAGTAATTCTTAGAAGTTAATCATAAAATGTTAATGGTTTAAAGATAGATGAAAAAAAGTTTTAGGAGGACCTTACATTATTTTATTGATATCTTATGAGGATTTAGGCGAATTTTAAAAATACTTATTAGAAGCATCATATCGAAGGACAATGTAATTAGCCCAGAACCAACGGAAGAGGATCTCAATGATGCAGAATCTCTGACGGTTGAATACACCTTTACAATATCATTTTCCAAAACGAGAAGTATTAAAGAGGAAAATCATCCCTAATCTTTAGCAGTAAATCTGAACAGAAGAACCTCCAACGGAATATTGACCATTGCATCATTCATTTCTCTTTTTTCTCTTGGTCATTAAACTATGGACGCTAAATTTTATTTAGTGCCTAATGAAAAGACGATGATCTTTTTTTTCGTGTAGTTGCTGAGCATGGTCCTACTCTGTAAGCGACATGGGGTTTTTTTTAACATTTTTTTTTTTTGCTTGCACAACAGACATATGATGCAAATGCAGATGCAGTTTTTCCAAAGAGCCAGGTCACCAGTTTCCACGCCCGTTTTGTTCGAGTGATTCCTGAACAGTGGCATTTTAGACCATGCATGAAGTTGGAACTCAAAGGCTGCGAAGGTGATTTTTTTTACATTTTCTATTGATCCTTTTGTGTGACGCGGACTGTGGAACACATCGTCAGAGTCAATCGAGGAGTTGATTATCAGTCTATTTCGTTTGAACGGATTGGTCAGTTTTTTTTCTTGATGGTATTGGCTGTGAGACTTGGCTGTGATTGTTAGTTAAATCGTTCTTATCATTGCGTAGTTTATGTTAAGTATGTTGACAATATTTGTCGACCTTTTTTGAGAAGTTTAGCTTCCTTAGCGCCTGCCTTGAAAGCAGGTCATGCCGTAGGTTTGACACACTCAGTCCCATCCAATAGTAAGTTGATGTTTCTAACTTCACGTTTTCTCGTCTCGAGTTTGTATTCTGTTAGTCTTACGTTGAGGTTTCCAGTCAGGGTGATTCAGGTTGTTTATCAGTGGATCCTTTCATCACTTTCCTTTAAATATTAACCACGCTGTATTTGTCTTACAACGTCATTGGATCTTTTGCAAATACGAATTCCTCCTCGCCTTTTGATAAACTTTTTTCATTTAGAGTGTTCATCCCCATTGGGAATGGAGCATGGTGAGATCAACAGCAACCGAATAAAAACATCAACTCCTACCTCAAGATCTACTAATTCTCGACTACGCCACGGATATGAGTTTTTGGCTAGTTTCTCCTGGGACCCATTTATTCAAGTTGACTTAGGGCCGGAAAATAAACGACTGACGGCCTTTGCTTTGCAAGGAAGGGATAACACTTACAATACTTGGGCCGTCTACGTGAAATATGCAATCGGGGATGGGTCAGAATGGTTTAATTATACAGAAAATGGAGAGAAAAAGGTACGATTTACTTAACGTTGTATTATATCATGAATTCAGTGCGGCCAAAAAGTTTTTTCCTTCCGCACATTTGCTCAAGTGTTATAGTATTGCAGCATCAATAGATGTCCATGGGTGAGACTTGCTGCTACAATGACTAATGTTTTATTAGTGCACCATACCGAGAAACTATACACTGCTTTGTACGTTCACAATTTCCAGGAAAAAAAGCTTTAAAAAGGACAGTTGCACTTTGTTGGTTCTTTTGTTAGTATCAAAAAGACTAGAATAAATGATAAGACGTGGGAAGACCACCTTAAGTCCACGATTAGCGACCAAGACTGTATGCGAAGTCTCCTTAATGTTTCGACTTAGCTTTTATATGTTAATTCTTTCCCAGTTTTAATTTTTTAGCACTGAAGTTCTTCTAACACTTCTGATTCTATTCCACTAATCCTTTAGCGTCTTATTAACGCAAATAATGCAGTTATTATAGCCATACTTGACAGGTCAGCTGACATCAGTCAATTTGAAGAGGAATTGAAAAAAGGGTAAAGTTTAGGAAGAGACTCTTGCTACAGGATAATCCTTGCAATTAGTGACAAGAGCTTTTCATGATTAAATATATATAAATGAATTTGGGGGTAGAGTCTACCTTGGCATAAAGTGGTCAATGCTGTGGTAGCAGAGCTAAGTATACATAAGTTAAAGAATTAAAGAGGACCCATTGATTCTCTGTGACTCTGAGCTTCGTGCCTAAGCGCTCGTCAGACAGAACTTGCTTGAAAAGGTGACATGATTTCATCTCATGAAGATGAAGTATGCGGTCTGAATGTCACTCTCCACATCAGAAGTCATTACATCGTGAGAGAAATAGTTAACACTTTGTTATTTGAAGACAGGGAGGTTCCATATTAATGGACTAGGTAAATTGATTATGGGAGAGATTTACGTTAGAGCTGACGTTAACCTAGAATAAATTGCATGTCAATGAATGGATTTTTTTAATTTGACAGATATTTGAAAGAGACCAACACATGGACATGATAAGCAAACATTTCTTCAAACGTACCTTTACGACTCGTTTCATTCGTGTTATGTTACTTACATGGTCTTTTGATGCGGGCGTTAGAATTGAACTGTACGGCTGTCCAGGTATGTACAGCTTTAAATACTGAGGGAGGGGCGAATAAACACATGCATAGAGTTTAACAATGAAGGGGAGGGGGTGGTTTACAGATCAACAACGTGCTCATTGAGTGGTTCCTTCAATTCTGACGTTCTTAACGTCTTTTTGCATTTATTATTTTTATTTCTCATTTTCATTCTTACGGTTGCTAAAGAGCTCTAATATACATAAAAATCATATAATGAAGACCAGTTTTTATGTGCAAATCAATAATAAATGAAACGATACCATTTCCACCATAATTTGTAGGAGTGAGTACCATTGTCTGTTTTTCTAACACAAATTGTAATTGTTACAAGAGTTGATTTTGTTCGAAAGAAAGAAATAAAAGAAATAATACAGTTTACTTTGGAGAGGAGACTCTGATAAGTCAGAGTCTTAGTTTTACACCAGGAGGACTGTCAGAAAGTATTACTCATCTTGATCACGACTTCCACTCTTTTCAATACCGTGTTTCCCTTTCTTTTCTCGAGTATCTCAAAAAAGTAGAGGGAAAATACTCTTCTCTTGCGTTTATCAATGCGAAAATTGAATTTCATAAGTAAAACTTTACGGCTTTGGTCTCTTTGAGCACCTTGAATACTTTTCGAAAAAACTACCGAGGCAATAACGTAATTATGGTATGCTTTCCTTCAGTGTGCGAAAATCCCCTTGGCATTGAAGGTGGTCTTCACAACATTACTGTATCCTCCGTCTGTGGAGTTGGGTACGAACCTTGGCGGGGACGACTTAACTCTGCAGGGATCTGGCGCCCTTACACCAATCAAATATACGAATTCCTTCAAGTGCGCTTTGATCAAGTGATGACCGTAATAGGTATTGCCACTCAGGGTGATAGTGGCCCGTGTGGAAGAGTTAGGAGATTCTGGTTGTACCATAGTTTGGACGGAATGCGATTTGAATTATACAACGATCCTATAATGGGAAATGTAAGTAGAACAGGCCTGTTTGTTCAATAACAATTTTAATCTTCACCATTTTTTCCCTTTTCCAGAAAAAAGAGAAACTGGGTATGGTATCAGGAGGTTTTGCCCCATTGCGAATTTGTTCTCGTACCACCTTTGCGAGTTCGAACCCTGAAGTTAACAAGCACAAATTATATTTTTCGATTAACATGCAACTGTTTGTTCTTTAAAGTAATTCTTAAAATTTGCTTCGAGCATAGGAATAAAACATTGTCCAACCAGTTCGTTTAAGACCGGAGTAATTTAGTGGCCTTACATTACTCGTGTAGGAGTCTTGCGTCAGTTAACACGCTTAGGAATTTCTATGT
This sequence comes from Pocillopora verrucosa, assembly GCF_036669915.1. Classification (NCBI taxonomy): domain Eukaryota; kingdom Metazoa; phylum Cnidaria; class Anthozoa; order Scleractinia; family Pocilloporidae; genus Pocillopora; species Pocillopora verrucosa. The sequence goes on from NC_089312.1 coordinate 10,520,528, forward strand.
CAGCCAAACTTTTGTTCATCGAAATACGTTGGTGCTTAAGGTGGAGGCGAACTCGCAAAGGTGTAGGGGCGAGCTTGCATTGGGGTGAAGCCCCATTCAACTTTTGACGTTACCTCTCTTCCCCGTAGACTTCGTTCCCAGTCTCACTGGGTTTTCAAGCCCGGCAAATGTTTATGGGAGGAATGACTTAATCTCCGGTTCAGTGTAAATGGAACTCTTTATTCACATCAGTGTGGATAGTAAGCACTTTCAGATCGTGATCTGAAAAGTTATACATGTAGTTCTGAAACCTTGGGCTGGCAAGAGAAGCGTCTTCTTCAAATTTCTGTAGAAGATTAGTAGGTCACCAGGATTAATTGTCGAGGTCGGCTCCTGCTCCAAAATTTGGTTAAAAAAGCATTGTTAAATTATGTTATGCATAAGTTTTAAGTCACCGGAAAGTTATAATTCCATTGGCTAAACTTTTATGGATGGGATTTCTTCCTTGCTGAAAATCTGTACTTTAAGGACCTTACTAGGTTTTCGCGGGTTTATCTTTTTTAAAAGTGATAGAGAATATTTTCAAAATCTTTCAGCGGGGCTCATTTCATGTATTATTTTTGTAGAAATGCCTCTACGGAGCAGATTCCAGATTTAATAATAGCCAGAAAAGATAGATACTTTCGGGAAATTTCCTTTTTCTCGATGTTGTTTTTAAAAGGCGGCAATAATTTTTTTTCAAGAAAAAGAAACAGAAAAGTCTTGCACCCACACGGTAGAAGCAAAACGCTCTTTCAACACTTCTCACCAAAAATTCATAAATGGCAAGATGAGAAAAACAAATTTCCTGAAACAGAAAAATGGCACTCCAGGAAAGTGGTTAAGAGAGAAAAAATAAATTTCATGCCGTCAACATTGGGATGTGAATTAATAAGGTATTTGTGTGGTGTGAGAGAAATCCTGCAAAAAAACCTTTTGTTAGTCAGTTTGACATTTATTTTTGTCGAAAATTCTTTCATAAAACAGAACAAAAGAAAATCAGTCCCGGTGCGCTGGCATGCAAATCCAAAGTATTTCTCTCAGTTTCCATGATTTTGAAATTCATTCGTCTTGAAGGCATAGCTGGGATCACACCTTTATTTTGATTTTAGTTACCGACCCAAATTTTATGAATTATATAATTCTCGTCAATGTTTGTTTAAATCTTCCTCTACGTGTTTATCAGCGATGAACCATAATGGTTGAGCTTTCTAAAGGATCGCTCAATGAGTAACCTGATTCAATAGTGTTCTCTTTAGTATTTAGTTAATGGTAACGAACGGAACACCCATTTATTCTTGCTAATAAAAACAGCAAAATTAAGCCAAACACACCTGCTAAGCTCTATCGATTTCACGTTGTTTTGTAGCAAGGAGTTAAGTGTTCTAAACGTGATTTCCTTGCAGTGAAATAATGCGGCATACGTTTCTTGGTTTGCTAAAAGTAGGATAATTTCAGAAATACAAATTCTTATTCAAATTGTGAATACGGCTTCGCCACGGAAACGGAAATAGAGCTATGTGGCTCAAAGCAAATAAAAATCAATTTCCTACTTTGTTGTTTTAGAAACTCATGATAAATATAACGTGAGAACGCTAATTTAAACTTTTGAATTTAACTTTATGAACAAATTACATTGTTTGTCCAACGTGATTGCCTTACTTCCTAACAGTTTTCATCTTGGGATTACCTCTCGCGCGTTACAAAGACATATATTCACAAGTGTTCATAAGAAAGCTTTTTCAAAAATGACCCCTATGTTTTCTTTGTTCATCAATAATGAAACAAACGAGACCAACTTGTCAACTGAAAAGCCAAATTTAGGAAATTTGGCCAATGAGACAAAAATGGCAAAGGCTTTAAAAACGCTAACTTTGTCTACATTGATCGCTGTCTCAGTTTTTGGCAACTGTCTCGTTGTTGCATCCGTTTACAAGAACGTTAACAAACGAATGCGCGTTGTTGGTAACTACCTGGTGGTGAACCTAAGCATTGCAGACATGTTGCTGGCAATTTTCAGCTTGTCGCGTATGTTAACTCTCGTTCATGTTGGCTACGAGTGGCTAGTCGGCGGATTATTGGGTTTGTTCCTTTGCAAAGCGCAACACTTTTTTATCATCCAGTTACTGTTTGTTTCTACGATGAACTTCATGGCAATTGCTGTCGATCGATTTGTTGCTGTTTTCTTCCCGTTCTCGCTGATTTTGAAAGGGAAATTGTTTTATTTTATCGTCGGGGCCACGTGGATCATTCCTAGCGCTCTATTCGCCTTTTACTGGAAAATGATGGACATGGAAGTGCGTGGTGGTACGACAGTTTGCTTTGCGAATGTGCTGAAAATCTTTCCAACTGTAAAACACTTTTATGAGTTTAAGGTCGCAGAAAGTGTGATTGTTACTGGTGTTACTCTTACAATAACAGTCAGTCTGTACATCGCCGTTGGAGCGAAGTTATTTCTCAGACGGCTTCCAGGAAATGAGCAAGAAGCAGACACGCGTCGTAGGGAAGCAGTTGCACGAAAAGTTTTCCGAATGATGTTCATCGTGGTATTGGTGTATTGCCTGTGTTGGAGTCCGCAGTGGATTATATCAATCATTTGTAATTTGGTCGAACGCCAGAGGCCGATCTGTAATAATCCGAATGCAAATTTTGTGAAACTTGTTGTCGCTTATTCAAACAGTGCAATCACGCCGTTTATCTATCCCATATTCTCTGGAAACTTTCGCACAAGCTTCCGACAAATCTTGACGGGCGGTTTTTGCTGGAAACGTGGAAGGGTTGCCCCTGAGGATCAGAAACGCAATTCCTCACGCAAAAAGCACTATAAGGCAGAGCCAGATGATGAAGTACAAAGCCACAGACCAGAGGTGTTTCTTTTGCAAGACCAGGCTCAGTGTAAACTTGTGCAAAAGAAAATTATTTCTTCAGAGACAGGAACAATGTGAACGAGGTGTCTTTTTTAATCAAATCATTATTGCGATAGCCTCTCGCTCACGCTTTTATATTTCCGACCAAAATATTTTCTTTTGATTTTGTGATCACGCATTGTACCCTAGTAAGCATTGAGAAGCAATAGGATATTTCTATTGATCCCTAAGTTAAGACTGACTGGTTTGCTATTAAAACTTGTAGAGAGTCAGGTCCAAGAACTCAACGTAAAAAAATTTCTGTTTTCTTCATCAGTCACTTTTTAGTTTTGTAAAACAAATTTGCTAGCATACGATTCCTTATGCTGTCAAGTTTGACTGAAGTTTCTACTAAGATGTCCCTTTCTTGAGACTTTTTTATTATGAAAGCATATGAGTTATTAATTTACTTTGTTGCAAAAAGGGGAAACTATTGTAAATGCTTATAAGAAGAAGGTGAAAAACTAAAATAGTCTTCATTAAATATCAACACCATGCGCGTGTTAACGAGAAATGTACTTGAAGGAAAAATAACATCATTCCTAAACGGTGCTTGTAAGAAGGGAATTTGTCACAATATGCAGTCCATTGCTTTACCCTTCTTTTGACGAGAGGATTCTATCGTCATTACATCGCAGCCCCGGCTACAAACACTGACAATTATCAAAGGCTTAGTTCAATATGTAAACTTTGTCTCTACAGGCCACTAGAATTCGCCCATCTGGCGTCGTTGCTATTCCTGTTGGATATGCTAAGCAAGAGGCACTTTTACCTGTGAAGCGACCGTCTATAGAAAATTGCTGAACTCGATTATTGTTACAGTCACATACGAAGAGATTTTCGGAATGGTCCAGATGAATTCCTAAAGGCCAGTTGAATTGTCCGTCTTGGTCTCCTTGTTTCCCAATCTTGTTTAAGAATGTTCCTGACTGATCGAAAACTTTGATGCAATTATTTCCTCCATCGCACACCAGAAACCTGTCTTTATAAGAAATGCAGCTTGTTGGTTTGTCTAGTTTTTCTGGGCCCTCGTTTCCAAATATTTTCATAGTCTCACCTTCGAGTGACATTATCTGTACCCTGTGATTAGATTCCTCGGTTACAACAACGCGGAGTTCTTCATCCAAGTAAACATCAGACGTCTTAGCAAACTCTCCTTTCGCTCTTCCATATTTTCCAAAGCTTTTTACACATTTTCCTGTGCAAACATCTGTTTGCTGAATCCTATGATTTGATGAATCTGCAACCAGAATGTCGTTATCACTTACGAATGCCAAACCATGCGGGTGGTGAAATTTTCCAGCAATTTCGCCTTGGCCTCCAATTTTTCTTAAAAATGTTCCCTTTTTATCAAATAAGAAAATGCAGTGTCCGCTGATGTCCGTAATGGCCATCTCTTCTTTCGTGTTCACTGCAATTCTGAAGGGTCTTTGCAGCTCTTCTCCGTTAGAAAGCTTCAGGTCCAACTCGCCAACCACAACAATCTCACATGGTACTGCCAAAACAGTGAAAGGAGAAGTCTGAAGTTTATTGCCACTAATTTTCACTTCAATGTTGTAGGCACCAGGTGCTTTGGGCGTAAAAATCAATACTAGTTTGCCACTCTCTCCGTCGCAAACCATCACATCCGTGACATCTTCCATGGGTTCTACGGTTATTTCGATTTCTTCCTTAAGATCCATGCGGGTGCTATAACCTCCAACCTTGGGGGACAATAAGAATTCTGCTTTAACACCAGCTTGGAGAGTTTGATCCAGCCCCTCCAAGTTAAACTGATCAGGATTCATTCCCTCCGAAAAAACTATACCTAGTTTTAGATCCTCCATAGACGACGGGACAAATTTGATGAAGGAGGTATCGTGATGAATTGGAAATTCAATTTCACGAAGTTCAATAAATTTTGTCGTAAGTTATCTTTATTCTCCATGACATCTGAGCTCGAGCTTCTTTGTGACAAATTCTCTGCAAATTCAACAACTTGATCCATTTGTTTCACCAGAGACTCGGTCGCAGCCTTCGACGAGTTAATGCTCTCGAGTCTCGTCACGCGTGTGGTCTCGAGAGAGGCGATAGCCTCTTTCTCGCGTTCTCGAATTTGTGCGATCATATGTTCGGCTGCTTGAATAACTTTCGCTTTCGCGCTTGCGACGTTTCTTTCCAGATTTAACTCTGTTTCTTCAATTTGTCGAAGAACTTTCTTCAAATCGGTTCTCCTTTCTCTGACGAGTGCTGCGTTAGCCGTGATGTTTCCTTTCTCGTTTTCAGCCACGTTGTCGATTAAATCAACTTTGTGGTTTTGGTGATCCGTGATGATGCAAATATGGCAGATGCTCGATTGACACTGAAGGCAGAAAAATCCTTTGATCTGTTTCTTGTGGAATTTTTTTGAGCAAAAGTGCTGTTGCTTCAACAATGCCTCGTAATCTTGATCTTGAAAGTCCTTAACTGGCATGACTTTGTGTTCACCGAAGTCGGTGCTCATCACTTCATGAGCGTTCAAACAGTCCAAGCACATGAATCGAATACAGTCAAAGCAGTAATGGACGTTAGACTGGCTGGTCTTCTTACAGTTACCACAAGTAATGCTTGTGCCATGACCACTCTCTCGAACAGCGAGAAGACTTAATAACCTGTTGTGAAAGAAACTTGCAGGTAAATTGTGGAAGCGATTTCCTTCTGGCAGTTCGATTTCTGCCTGACACTCAGGACATCGAAATTTTCCATTTCTTTGGCTCTTTGTGGCATGTTTTTGTAAACAATCACAGCAAAATGTGTGAAAACAGGATATGATTTTCGGTTTCTTGTAGGTTTCGAGACAAATGGAGCAAATAACTTGTTCAGTAAGGTTTCTAAAGAACGACTCCATTGTAAGACTCGTACGTTAGGAAACGCTCTCTCAAAGAAATATTGTCAGAGATTCCGAGAAAAACAGGAAGTTTCCCATCGCTCGGCGTGATTGGCTGGTGGCGAATCGCGTGACGCGAGCAAGCTATTCTTCTACCAATAATCGGTGGCGTTTTGACGTCATGACTGCTTTTATTTTTTCAATAGAAAATCTGTCTCTTTTGGCCTTTGTCAGAAATTAGAATATTCTTTCATGTCAGCCACGTGGTGTAGTCAGGGGTCGGTGATGATTGAATCTGTCTGGCACTTGTGTCACTCCTTAGACTAAACAAAGTCTATTAAGAGCGGTCCAAGGCGTTTCACATCGGAAAAAATGTTTTGCCTCAAACTCTGCCCATTAACCTGTCTTTTGTAGTAAGGAAATAAAACCACATTAGTTTCTGGAAAAACGTTAAAGAAAAAATTTGAGAGCTCTCAATAATCAAAGCTCCTAAAGGCCCTTTTGTGACCCCAAAAGTCAACAAACTCGCTTCTCATAACACACGACATACAACAAGAAATCGTTTATGTTCCTAAATTGTGCGATATATAAGGGGTTTGGAAAGCATTTCAATTTTGACATGTGCTTATTTAGAGGTTCGCCACAATTTATTTTAAAAATACCCCTCAGACAGATTTCTGAAATTGGTCAGAAGTACTCTTTCTTGGGTGATATTTCTCAAGTCCAGACCTGACCGTTGAAAACTCCGGTTGATTTCTTCTAAAAAGACTTTCGAAAGAATAGAAATATAAAAACATCGTGCACTTAATTTTCCTCGCCCTATGTTTGCTTCATTTGTCGCGGTGTAACATGCCAGCCACGTGGTGTAGTCAGGGGTCGGCTGATGATTGAATCAAGCATTAAGGCATGATTATCAATTTACTTCTATTAAATATTTTATTGATTATTTGAAGCATTCTTTGCACCACTGATATGAATCCACTCAACCTTTTTTTAGCAACCGTTAGCAGTGACAATTAAGAAATTGCTCACAGAATTCACTTCCTAATGTCTCTTGCAACTTTGACCACTTCTGTATCTCCGCTTTCATAGAAGCTTTCCGCAGTAAATATAACAGCAGCAAGTTATTACCCGCATAATGCAAGGACTTGATCCGTTTCCAAGCACGCACACAGATCCGACATACTGCAACCACTTTCAGCTTCATTGAATGATTCTTTATTTTCCTGGATTAGACGCAAAATTATCGTATCATAAGCATGTGCATCATAATTCTAGCAACAAGTACGATTTACTCCAGATGTAATGCGAAGGGAAAGCAGGGCCATGTTTTCTGAAAAGCTAACTACGCGAAGAACGACATGTGCTAAATAATTTTGACCACTGCGTTTTGTTATTATCGGTCTCATAAAAAAGGCGATAATACCCGATCTGTAGCCCCTAACCACGATAAAATAAATGAGAAAAAAATTATACCTGAGGGCTTTAGTGTGGGAAGAAACTCAGGTAAGAACTTGACTTAACTCCTTTTGAAGTTTTATTTTTCTTTGTTGCTGTTTCTATTTAGTCTATTTTCTCGGGCTGTTTGCCTTTCCATCTCTCGCTGCTCTTCGCTGGAATTTGGCCTTATTACCCTCGCCCTTTCTTGTTCGGTTTCATGTTCCGGTGCCTCTGCCTATTTTGTTCAAGTTGTTTGTTGCTCTCTTTCGCGTTGCTCGTGACTCGTGCTCTATTACTTCTTTTTCTCTGTGTCTTTACCAACTATGTTCACGTTCACTCAATCACACTTTTCAAAAACTTGAATAAAGAATAATTTCTTCCCCTTGAAATAGCTTTTCTACCAACGTTGTTGCTTTGCAACATCATAAGAGATCGCAAATTGCTGAGAAATAATGTTTTCAACGACAACTCAATAAGAGTGATTTCTCGCCAAAAATGCGGGTTGCAAATCCTCTGATAGCACGCGTGATGCCCTCGTGTTGTGCCTATGACTGCAATGGGACACTGCATTCGAGTATGCGCGCTATAACAGTTTGCTCACGTGTGTAATAGCGCAAGCGCATACGATTGCATTCCTTTATCCTTCTCCCTTATGGGTTTCCTTTCTACACATGTTATGTCAAGATTTGTGCTCGCATTTCAGCTGTTCCCGCATGCCAAAATTAACACCTTTGTATGGACGATTGGTTATACGTTGACTCGATAAACGAAATTTTCTCGGCTCGATTGGTTATCAATACAAGCTACACATGGATTTATAATTTAAAAAGCTGATCTATTTTGCAGGGTATTTAAAGTTTTTATTTACTATATTTATTTATTACACAGACACAGTTGGGTGAATAAGCCGCATGGCCCTTGGCCTTGCATCAGCTAAAAGTACCATCAACCAAATTCAACTCGAACCCAGAATCTCGTCGGCTTTTTGCAAGTGTTGCACCCGCGTTGTGCTGAAGAATAGTAATGCTTTGGTGGCGCGCCAGAAATTCTATTGGCCGTAAATGATAAAGTAGCACCTTGTACGTACGGTCACACACCAAACTAAATTTTCTGGCTTGATGGGTTACTATTTATTCTTATAAGCATGAGGCTACGCTGCATGCACTTCGGGCACTGCGGGCTCCGCTATTTAGATATTAAAAGCGTATTATTGCAGTGGAAATGCAGTATTCAAACGCTATCTTTACTAACTTCCAACAGGAATTACGTGGTAATGAGAATAACGACGAAACAAAATTTGTGAAGTTACGCTACGTTATAAAGGCCCAACACGTTCGCGTCAGACCGACTTTTTTTTATAAACACAAATGCATGAGGATTGAGTTATACGGATGCTCTGCTAACGGTGAGTGGGTTATTTATTTTGAAGTTATTTACTTTTCAAAACACACATAAATTCAAGTAAATCAAACGTCCTGGTTAATTCGCCAGAAATTCTGGTTTCATGAAAAGCGGACTCTTCTTTCGGTAATCTCGAAGATTAATATGCCGCGAAATAGAAGCAAATTGTATACTTTACTTCGAAGCGAGATTAAAGCTTACTGCCGTTTAAGTTTCTGTTCCACTTTGCGTCTCGCCAAGTTTCTTTGAAATTTCTCTGGCACCATTTGTATTTCTGGATGCAGAGAAGCACTGCGAGAATAGAGTGTCTGACTCATGGTAAACGCAATGATTCTGACCAGCTCTTCAAATCCGCTTTCCATCATGCTGGCCAGTGAGGAACTACGTCTCCTGAAAGTATGTAAAAAGGGCCTCACATTTCGTGGAAATGTCCTTTACAACAAGAATTGCATTTGCCGAGAAACCTGACATATGCAGTTTTAGTTAGTCTCCAAGGACCATGGTTTTCTAATTCCAACTGGCATTACCTCATAAATCAAGAAAGAGGTGGGAATTATAAGGGTTCCTATCGGGCGTTATGTATGCTCTCTACTCTGTAATTGATTTTTCTTTTCTATTGGTTTCAAGTCCTATTGTAGGTCTCATTACGATTTTTTTCAATTCGATTCTTAATCCGTATTTTATCAGAACTAGAAGGTGACAAGTCCATTGGGTTCGAGACTGGAAAGGTAGCAGATCAATCCTTGACCGCATCAAGCACTCTAAACAAGTATTACCGACCTGAATTTGGCAGACTGAACAGTTTAATTGAAGGAGGTTCCTGGTGCGCAAGAGAAACAAATACGAGCGAATATTTGCAGGTGGACCTACAGGAGATACATAAGATCAGTAATATCATACTACAGGGAAAGTACACAGGCTCTGCGCAAGGAAATGGATGGGTTACCAAGTTTTCAGTCACTTACAGTAACGATGGCATTGTGTGGAGCCGACACAGCGAGGGTGGAGTACAAGTAGGCGTCTTTTCTTTGGATGCGAACTTCCACAGCTGCTCTTTTCAATTATATTTTAATTTATGATAAACTTTTAACGTACTTAATTCTCAGTAATTAATAGGCGAATCACTAATTATTTGATGTGGGAAGGCACTGCGCAAAGGTCTCCTTTACCTAAACAGATGAAGCCTGTGTGCATCGGCTAGTTTTGAAAGCAAAGCTTAAAAAAATCGTTGCTTAAAAAATCAAACCTGTAAAACGGAAATAGATGTTCAGTGCTGTCATATTGGGTTCCTCCACTCTCCGTTCGTAGTTTTTCCTTGTTCTACAGGGTAATACCATCGCATACCATGCCCGTTCCTTGCTTTAGTATGCGTATAACCATGGAATGAGACAGCTATTTACAAAATAATTAAGACTGACTTAACGGAGGGTCAGATTGGTTGAAATAGCAAACTTTATCAAAGAGCACATATTCCCCTCTTGTTTTACTATTATGAACTCAGCTCATTATTGAAGCTTCCTCTTTCGTTGAATATTGATTTTAAGCTTTTGATAACAGGTATTTCTGGGAAATGACCTGCATAACATGACAAGGAATCATGAAATAGTGCGATCACTGTACGCTCGTTTTGTCCGGCTGCATGCAGTGGAATGGCATCAGCTGATTTGTATGCGAGTTGAGTTCATCGGATGTAAAGGTACGTACAACTTTTCGAAACCACTGAATTGCGGAAAAGGTCATGTCAACACCAAGAACACAAAGAATAGACGTACAAGTTCAAGTGATATTAAATGTGGTTTGACAATCTTACCATCAGTTTTTTTTCAGTGCGTCACGTCACTTCGAGAGCATAATTTGGTTAACCCTAAGTGTTGATCGTGGGTGTTTGGTGTTTATGTAGTATACAAATGAGGAATTTTAGCTGCCTGTCGAAGACGCTTGCCAAGTGGGCGATTGAACATTTTGGTTGATCAAGTAGCTATAATAATTGATAATGTATATTTCTCGAAGATTTTTGTGGCGTAAGCTTTGCCTAAACTTGGCAACACAGATAACGAAGGCAATAAAGACTACCCGGTAGCCTTGTGATTTGAGTGCCAGGAATGTAGGTCAAGAGGTTCCGGCTCAAGCCGTTGTCAGGTCACTGTGTTGAGATTTTTGAACAGGTTAGGTGACTTTCACAGTGCCTCTCTACATCCACGTATATTGAAAATTTTAATTGGTTGTTTATTTTCTTTCTTGTACGAAAAGAGTCACCTCTGACCTTTAATTACCGTAGCTTGAGCGCAGAAAGAATTAATAAACAAATAAACTGATAATTTTCAACGGATGCCTTATAAAATCGTTTTGATCGTCATAATTGAAGTTTTTACATGACTTTACGCAGTTTAAGGAATCATGTCATCGTTAATTTTAATAGCGTGTGCAAAGCCTCTTGGTATGGAAAATAGCCAGTTGACGCAGATATCCGGGTCCTCCAACCCAAAGCGTTGGCATTATATCAGACTCAATAATGATCTACCGTGGTATCCCCTTACCAGCGACAATCGAATATTTATCCAAGTTGTTGTAAGTCCCTATGGCAAAACTGTTACGGCTTTGGCCATCCAGGGACACAGCTACTGGGTCACTTCCTTTACACTGGGAACAAGTGAGGATGGCTCAGAGTGGCACGATTATTATGTCGATGGAAACGTTGTGGTAAGAGTTTAAAAGGGTCGGAGACTGATCGTAACGATTCATTGGCAAACGTCGTCTAATCATTTAGCATTCAATTTGACTGCTTCTCATGGATAATACAAACCTTACTTGATTTTAATTCATACCATTTATATTTCAAAAACTGTTGGGACGAGAAAAGAGAAATTATTGACGCAAGAAAAGCTTGCGGAGTTTAAAGCACTAGTTTTACATGTAATAGTGTAGTTTGATCGTCCGGGTGATTGTAGTCCTGAGAAGGACTGTTGTCGGTAGTGGTGACTGACGTTACGACAACCTGAGCGTAAGTCATCAACAGAGTCAAGTGATTATTTGTTGTCTTTCGAATGTTCTCGACTGACAACAACTATTCACTTGACTCTGATGATGACTTCCGCCCAGGCTGTTGAAACGTCAGTCACCACTACCCGGACAATCAAACTACACTATTACATGTTACCCCCGGGTTCAAACCATTCACTGTAATAGTTTTACAGTTTGCAGCGATAAGTTTCTGCAGATTATCAACCAATACTGATACTTAGTCGAACTTACGGTATTTGCGTATGAAGTAGCTCTGAATCTCAACTCAATAGTTTTTGTTTAAGACGAACAGACCAAATGGCTGTGTTAGCCGAGTTATGAGTTTGAGTTTAACATCATTCTTCAAAAGTTGCCTTGGTCGAACATGCGATAACGACCTTTCTTTGTTATTTGACTCATTTACTCTGGAGTTATGATATGTCGACTAAGATTAGAACGCATGCAATAATGAAATGAATGCAAACCAACACTCGTGAGAAAAATATAGTTGGGAGCTTAAGCACAAAGGTTTCTGAGACGCGATCAGTTTGTGGAAGTTAAAAGTTCTCATTGCCAGAACGGTCCTCAGCTACGTTTATTGTTACCTGTATACAAACTCGCTGTTTGGTCCTAACAATTTTTGAATTTGCGAGGCAGCCAACTATATATCCTCCGAAACTAATATTCCGTTGAGTATTCAAGTTAATGGATCCCACTGAACAAAATTTTTTTTATATCACATAATCTCTAAATGTTTCTTCTTTCCTTTACCGTGGCAGGTTTTTCTAGGTTGCACAACTCATTTTCAAACTTTACGCCGGCCACTGCCTAAGAAAATTACATCACGCTATATCAGGCTCTACCCTCAAACTTGGGATCATACACCACATATCAGTGTGGAGTTCTATGGATGTAATGGTAAAATAAGAATTTATGTACAAACGCGCACAAAAAACTGTCTTATTTTTAATTTCTGCAAACAAATAACTCTTACGCAAACCATTTTGGTTGCCGTTTAATAGTGAAACAATCATTCGCTGTGCAGAGAGTGGTTAAACGCTCTCCTTATCGTCAAAGAAGCTCGATATTGCAATATTCACTAATTAGCTGCAAACTTCTAGAGTGTGCCGAACCACTGGGAATGGCCAGCGGTCTCATACCAGACTCCGACATTCAAGCTTCGTCATTCAAAGTGGGCGGAGAACCCTGGCGCGCTCGTTTAGGGTCTGGTTCAGGTTGGATTCCATCATCTGTGGCATCATCAGAATACATTGTGGTAGATCTTGGAGAGTCAAAAGCCATAACATACATCGAGATGGAAGGAGATTCTCTCAAGAACCATTGGCTGAAATATTTTTTCTTGGACTACAGGATGAGCACTCGAGACCCGTGGACAATTTATGAACCTCGTGGAATAAGTGGGGTAAATATCTCGCCTTGATAGTAGGAGGTTTTTGATATCATGTTTCCAGGATCTGTTATGTTAAAGCCAGCTGATAAACAAACATCTTTTTGCTCGTTTGTATTTTTTTTAATATCCAATATCTGTTCGGTGTCATTTGTCGTTTCAAGTCGTTGTTGTCGTTGTTGTTTTTTAAACTTGTTCACTTTGTAAGTTAGTAACTCTATTCCAAACACTATGGTTCCACCATGTCATGCTATTTGTCATCTGTGCTGCATTCATTTGACCACCAAATTTCATAATTACAATGCACATTTAGAGATGAAGATCACCTGATTATCAGTCCGTTATAATTGGTGGTAGGGTATCGCAATATTTTCTATTTTCACAATTTTGCCTCAATTATTACATATCATTGGGCAACGTGCTTCCAGGTCCGCAGCACAACCTCAAAATGAAATGGCTATTAATTTCGTGTCACCGGTTTTTTAAAACTTAATCTTTTCGTATTGTGCAACGGCTGCTACATGTTATCTTAAAGGGTAAACAAATTAAACCTATCAAGGTCTTTGCTTTACTTGTAAATTAGCTTGAAAGATCGTCTTCTGCGCTGTCAGATTTAGGAAGCACGTTCGGCATCTTGGCTCAATTAATGCTTGTCTTTCATGCAGAAAATATTGGGTGTAGAGATGAAAAACATGGTGGTGACTATTAAAACAGAACAGAAGCTAGAAGCAAGATTTATAAAGATCCGCGTTGAGAATTGGCATTTAGGGGCCAATTTAAAACTTGAATTTTATGGCTGCGACAAAGGTAATACTTATCTAGTAGACTGTACATCACAATCGGGTAACTTAGTGTTAACAACTGAGTTGAAAACGTAAATTACCCACCGTAAAGGGTAAAACAACTGACGTTTCGAGCGTTAGCCCTTCGTCAGAGCGATTGGCGAAGGGCTAACGCTCGAAACGTCAGCTTTTTTATCCTTTATGGTGGCTAATTTACGTTTTCAACTCAGTTGTTAACACTAAATTACCTGCCATACTCTCCCACTGACGCAGCACCACAGTTTCTTTAGAACCTTATCCCTTTATACAGCACAATCGATAGCCACTATGACAAAGTGTGCAACGTGCGATAAACTGTTGATATTTGCTCTAAAATTCACTCCTCACAAGATTATTGAAAACTGATGTTCACTCCAATCATTTTGCTCTTTAGTCTTTTTGTTTTAGGAGATTTCCTCTGCGAGATGCATGACTCTGCAATTCCAAAAGGTGGTGATGGGCCTTAAGTATTATATAAAAAATTTATGAGTTGATATATGATCTGTGCACAGCAATAAGAGATGGTGGCCAACCAATTTCAAATACACAACTTTTTTGACGTAGCTTTTCATCACTATTTAGCAAAGACAATAATTTTCTTTTAGTATGTTCCGACGAAATCGGAATCGGAACTTGGGCAATAAAGGACCCTGCTTTCACCGCCTCTAGTTACCTGTCCTCACGCAGATACCCATGGATGGCACGCCTCGATGGTAGATGGGCCTGGTGCCCAAGCGAAAACGACACTCAGCCTTTCTTACAAGTTAGTCAATTATCTTACTGTTAGTGCAGAATGGGTCAAAACTTTTGTTGCGTCAAATAAGTGTATATTTACTGTATATACATGTGCTATATTAAAAGCAGAAGTTTTGGACGAATAAAAGTCTGGCAAAAATTATAAAAGGCGTAAAGTAAAAGAACCGTAGAGGTTTATGGGAAAACGATTTTGAAGTTAGATGGAACTATCAATAGTTTCTTCTGTATTCTGACCTAAGCGAATGAGCTTTGACAGAGGAAATTATATGTACGACACCTCTCTTTCTTTGAATTGTGCATTTGAATGGTGGAAGTAGTGAAATGACAATCCACAAGAGCTTGTAAACAGTTTATGATCTCATGTGATCCATTTGGTTTTACGAAGTGTTTTTAATGTCACACAAGATATGATCTAGATGTATGATCTGTGTTTTCTATCTTTTTTATCTACCGTTATTTTGCTAGCCATATGTGCTGTGAATGTAAAAATAATGATAACTTCTTTCCAGCCTAAACATAATAAACATGGAAAAGACAAAGATACTTATTTTATAATTCAATGTGCATCTCACCCATCGCAAAGTTTTTAAAATAATTTTTACCTGAACTTCTACTTATATCTATCAGGTGGACCTTGCGAAACCATACAAATTACGATTTATTGCCACCCAAGGATTCCACAGCTCGAACAACAGCGCTTGGGTACAGCAGTACACATTGCACTTTCGCAAAGAACTTTTATCTTGGATTCCATACTCCGAGAATAGCACAGAAAAAGTGAGTTATTAAGATACCTCTTTCGCTGCAAATCAGAAAATAATAACTGCTTTCAGCAAGGCTAATATAATTGATTTGTACAGTTACCTAAACTTACTGACTGCCTCCGGACACAAGCAAAGCCTGAATAATTGCTTCAAGCTGGTTATCGCGACCGCAGCAAAATAATTGTGTCCATGCACATATGCAAGTTTAACTTTGTCGGCGAAATACTCAGGAAAGTTTTTCAAACACATAACGTCACTTGTGATTGTGCAGATAGAAAAAAAAGATGATAACAGTTTGATATTGAAATGCACTTTTCACTATTTTATTCCAGCTAATTAACTATGAGCCTCATATCCGCCAGGAAAATGAGAATTTATTTGTTGTTATGATTTAGTTGTTTCCAGGCAACTCAGATGGAACGTCGATAGTCAAAAACAGGCTCAATAATGTTTCCAATGTGCGATACATTCGTCTTCATCCTAAGAAATGGCACACATTTGCATGTATAAGAGTCGAGTTATACGGATGCAAAGGTAAGACTAATCCGGGTTATGAATGATTTCCTAATTGAGGTCCTTTATAAAACCGCCATCTGATTCCTCTATCGGCGGAGTAAAAGTGTTCTCCTATGTCCAAACGAATCCTCACCACTAAAAAGTTAACACTGATAAAAGCGACTTGTCTAAAAAGCAGAGGTTTCTCCCCATATCCAGACGGTGCCGTTATATTTCCTTGCATTTTCGCACGAATCAATGGGCATAGATTCTTACGCAAACCAAAGACGATAGCACAATACTTGGGACTGAAGTGACTTTAGGTTTTTCACCTTATTGTTAATATTCTGTAGTGACATTTTTGAACTTCTGAATTATTTTTGCCATTTTAGATTTCGATGAAGAAAGCTTGAAGCCGTTGGGAATGAGCGACTATCGAATTCCTAACAATAGCATTTTAGCTTCAGACATTTACTTGGATACTGAGGTGCACGGACCATGGATGGCTAGGTTACATAGTACTGCGGGATGTTGGGTATTTCCAAGAGGTGAAAACTTTCTTCTTGTCGACCTGGGTGAAGGTTTAGTGTCCGTAAGTGGAGTCGCTACGCAGGGATGTAATAACAAGGTTATCGAAAAATACGGACACGTGCTGGAGTATAAATTGTCCTTCAGCGATGATGGTGCAGACTGGTATTATTATCGAGAGGGAGGGGGCCCTAAGGTATGATTATGTCTCATTTACTCCCTATCTTACAGAGTTTTTTCGAAAAGCAATACACGTAGCTGCCATCCATAAACAAAAAAGTTAAAGATGCACTGTAGTTTAAGTTTGTAATGGTTTGAACGGTAGTAAAAAGCCAAATAGGTCATCTTTAACTCATCTAAATTCTTCTCATACAATGTTAAGTTATTATCAATACTTTTTCATGTCATCCAATAATTGACAATTTGCTTTAGTAAAGTAAGGAAAACTACTCTGATTCCTTCCTGCACATTCAAAACGTCGAAGGAAATCGCCTCTGGCAGTCTAGAAGATTTTTTTCTTTCTTTCTCGAATGATTTGAAGGCCATATCATTTCTTTAAGCAGGTTTTCAGCGGTAATACCCCTGACGAAACAGACCTCCCTGTACGTCACGTGTTTATCCGGTCATTTTACACTCGTTACGTCAAGTTCCTCTTGACTCGCTGGGTGTTAGATACCACTTCTCCTGCGCTGAGGGTGGAAATTTACGGCATCAGAAAAGGTGAGACAATGTTTCACCTCTAAGAAAAAAAGGAGAAATAGTATTATAAGGTTTGTACATAGAACTATTTCCCGATCAAAGACATTAGCTCCAAAATCGATTAGCTCCAAAATCGATTTTATTCTAACTGCTGGTCTTTCGGGAGAGATATGGAGGGAATGAGGAGGTGAATGGAATGAACGGACCAGAATGCCAAAAGGGCTGAGAGAAGGGGCTGACCATAGCCTTTTCTATGCATATAGTCTTAATTTATAGCAGCAAGTGTCATAACAGCTCTCTTGTACTTTATCTTATGTTATGTCCTGATCTTCCATTGCTTTCTTTTCTAAAGGAGGGGAGTTGCTCGTGGAAGCTAATATTTCCATCAGCGCATCAAGCTCCCGATATCCACTGACACCGCAAGACTGCTTACTCAGTATTAGGCGAACGTGGTGCGCTGAGTTCGATGACGAGATGCAATACCTCCAGGTTGATCTGAAGCGAAATAGTTACATTGAGGCGATCATAACCCAGGGGGCAGTTGTTGAAGAGTCCTGGGTTGAGAATTATACGATTTCGTATGGTCATTCCTATGATTTGTGGAAAAAATATGAAGAGAATGGCTCTAGCAAGGTAAATGCTGTGAAGGCAAAATCCTATAGATATAATTATGTTTGGAGATCGGTCGGCCACGGAAACAACTCGCTAATCCATTCACTCAAAAAACTGTTGTATTTTTGACAAATGATTATTTCATTTGCATTTACCAGGTCTTTCAGGGAAATAACGATAGCTCATCCATTGTCACTCGGAAATTTATGAAACAAGTCAGGGCGCGATTTATCAGGATTCATCCTGTCAGCTGGATTGGACATATCTGCATGCGATTTGACATACGAACCGTTGGTCAGTATTTTTTGCATCTACCAAAAGTGCACGGTCATAAGATAATGATTACAATATGGCTTCACCTTACAGTTTTTCCTCTTTTCAAATGATTGAAATAGAATTGCGTATACCCTAAACTAATTATTAGTAACGTTTCCTGACTATTGAATTTTTTATAACACAGCAAGCTCGTGTATTTTTAACTTAATTCCTCTTTATTCATTCCATCATGTAATTTTATTTAATGCCATTTTTATCGATTTCTTGTTAAAATCGAAAGATCGAAGTATACCTCTTGGAATACAAAAACACAAGATTGCCAATTCAGCCATAACTGCATCCAGTCATGCTGGAAGTGGTAACGAACCATGGCGGGCCCGCTTGGATGTAGGCTTCTTGAGCGAAGCGTGGCGCGCAGGAGAAGACAGCCATGATCAGTATTTACAGATTGACTTGGGTACTACTCATAACATCACTCACGTGGCCACTCAAGGAAGTCATCGGACAGATAAAAGCTGCTGGGTGACTCAGTTTAATTTGTCCCACAGCTTGGATGGGTCTGAATGGAACAAGTACGAGGAAAATGACTCAGTGAAGGTATTATCGAGGTTTTAACTTTGGTTTTGATAGGTCATCAAGTTGTCTATTTCCTCGTGCTTTTTAAATTAAAATTTGCACCTGTTTGCGTCGGAATTATCAGGAATAGAATAAGAGGAAAGTGAAAGGGTGATAGGAAAATGAAATAATTAGTGCAGTTGAATATCAAATCACTTGTACGCCTCGTTATTTTAGTTCTTACCTCATAATAATGTCATTGGGGCATATTATGTACACAAAAATGGAAACTAACCATCATTTGCTACCTCTCAGGATGAAAATTAATTGAACTTTGTTTTAGATATTTTGAAATTATATATCGTGTCTCAGTATTGTAATGTATAGGTTTTTTGTTGTTCACTTCAGCTCTTCCAGGGGAACACCAATGATTATGGCATTGTTCAGCAACAGATGAATAAAGAAATCGAAGCTCGCTACATCCGATTTCTGCCTGTCACGTGGTTCAATCACGTGTGCATGAAGGTCGAGCTATATGGTTACCAAGGTATGATTGATAACTGATTGTTTGATTGAAAGACGGATTGACTGTCTGACTGAGTTATTATCTGAGTCATTTAGTGACTGAATACTTGATTGAGACCCAACAGCATCAATTATTTGACATGAAGCTGCTTATGCTCTGATAGGCTCCCAGTGTGGGAAAGGTGGACTGGTTATTTACGTGCAAGTGCAGGGGGAGGGGGGAGGAGAAGGGGAAAAAGGGGAAGGAGGGGGGACAGGGAGGGGGATTGCTTTGTACCCGCTCGCATAAAAACGCCCGAAGCCAGCTTTTGGCCATCAAAATATATTACTTATATCCCAAGCGCCTTCGATGAAGATGGCTGATTATTTCTCTTGTTCTTTTTTTGCGTTTTTATGGATCAAAAAGGGGAAGAAAGAATTATATGGAAGGAAACACATGACAAGGCCAGCCGTCTTAACCTTATTCATGTATTCATTTGTTTAACTATAGTTTGCGGCTTCCCTCTTGGCGTAAACAATGGAGAATTGTCGAGCGACTCGTTCACAGCGAGTAGTTACGGTATGAGCAACGAGCCTTGGAATGCGAGACTGAATCGCTTGATTGGCAATGGAAGCTGGTGCGCCGAGAAAAATATCACAGGAGAGTATCTGCAGATTGACCTGAAACATAGTAAAATGCTTACCGGAATATCCACTCAGGGAAAACATGATAAAGATGGAAAATGGGTCACGGAATATTCGTTGTATTATTGGGAAAAGGAAGGACTTACTCCTCAGCCTTATACTGTTAATGGATCTACCAAGGTATCAAGTCAAATGAGCTAACTCATATTTTTCGTGTTCTTAGACATTTTGCATACTTTATCGCATGGTGTCGTAAAAGACTCTCGCATGGCTTATTTCATGGTTTGCGTCTGACTCGTCATGCGTCACCTGGGTGGATGTAGTTCTTCATTTCTCTCCCTATTCAGTATTCTAGCACTATTTTTGTCTCCATGAAGTGTTTTTTTTTTCTTCACGTCTCTTAGACATTTCTTTTACGACAGTGAATTCTGTTTCAAGATTTATTACCTTTCTTTTTTAACACTTTCCTTTCTGTCTGCGAAGATCTCACTCAAACATCCTGGATTAAGTAACACGTATTTCTACCTCTGCCAAAATTTATCCTGAATCCCATCGCGAGCCAGTGACGAATAATGTGAAATATAGCTTGTCCCTGACAGTGGTTGAACCCAACTTTTTTCGAAACTGATCATCCAGGAAGACTCTGACCCCATAATACCAAGGCGTGTTGCTTTAACCTTCTCAACCGTACTATGATAGACTGGTAAAATCGAAGCGACGGAGGGAGTTCATTGTAAGGGTTTCTGCCGCAGCGAGTTGAAGCTGTGTTTAATTTGTTGTTATTTATTTATTAATTTATTTTAGTCGGTCTAGAGTAACCTGAATATCTAATATTTGTCTTGCATTTAATGGATTAACAGGTTTTCTCTGGGAATATTGACCAGTTTACTACGGTTACACACAGTCTTGATGGCGTTAAAAATGCACAGTTTGTCAGGCTTGAGGTGAAGTCATGGCATCGAGACATGTGCATGAGAGTGGAACTTTTCGGATGTGATGGCAAGTTACAATTATTGTTATCATTTCTTTACGTCCCTATTTTTGCCCCCTCTACTAATATGGTGATGCGAGTTTAATTCAGTCTTTGTATATTCAATAGATTAAGGTATGATCTGTAATCAAAATGAAATTACAAAAACAATTATACTTTTCGTATAATGAAATCATATTTAATGCTTCAATTTTGGAGAACAGAGATTTACTTACTCATTAAGAATCCTTCAGCTGTTAACGAAAGAGTACATTCCTTTAATAACTTTGGGACCAGCATTACAATCAATGTAAGATGTTACTCTGAGTTGGAACGTACTTGGGTATTCTTTCACTTTTTAAACTGGGAGTAAAAACTACGAATTTTTTATTCGTAGCTGCGCCATTCATTCTCATTTTCAATGCTTCTCCAATTATATGACGAATGTATCTTTGGTGGACAAGACACGCAAAAAGTGCATAGAAAGTATAATTTTGCCTTTTTTTCGTTTTGATTCGAAACTAGCTAATCTCGTGGATGGTGGGTACAGCGAATGGTCGGCTTGGTCGGCGTGCAGTGCTACCTGTGCAGGAGGTTTTCAGTACCGACAGCGAACCTGCGACAATCCGGAGCCCGAGAATGGGGGTAAAGACTGCTCATCACTGGGAGCTGATAAAGAGGAAGCGATTTGTAATACACACATTTGCCCAGGTGGGACTATGACTACACTTCAAGTGAATAAAGATAAATTTTATACCTGTATGAAGGTACATACCGAGAAAATATTAACTGCCTCGGACGATACTCAAGACCGCAGTTATCCTAATACGAGCTGACCTACATGTAGAGCGGCCATCAGCTTGTTTACTATGCTGCCATTTATTGGACTATAACTGTAGAGATCGAATGGGGCTTTGTGTCCACTTCAAACCACTTGGAAGTTTGAAAATTGAGTTTGCAACAAGAATTTTAACAACTCGCTAAGAATTAATCAAATTGCATGCCGTCCCTGAAAAGAAAAGTAATGTTTTTTTCCTTTTCGAAAATTATACATTTTATTTCATTTTTTATAAACAGATTTTAGTTTAATGAATTTGAGTCATATTATTTCTCCCAAGTGCAGCGTATCATCTCAAATGACACGAAGACAGTTGAACACAAAAATAATTAACAGTAATTTTAATTCAATTGTAAAGCAAGGAGATTCAACGCTGATAACTGAATTTCCATACTTTAAAGTAAAAATTTAAAGTGTTTAAATCTTCAGCTTGGAATGTGAATGCTATAGAATAATTTTTTTTCCAATTTATTCGAGTTGTTAGTGATCATGACCCAAATTTATCAACTACTCTATTGAAAAAAATTGACTACTGACAATAATTTGGCTACTGTGAAATTTCAGCACTCGACGTAACAGTTCCTTCCGTTGTAGTAAAAGAAGTTCCGGTTGTTATCAGGATCAAAAACTGCGGTCGGGAGGTTGTGAGTTTGGATTTTGGGGATTGCAACAGAACCAACACATCGCTCTGCGAAATTGAACATATTTACAACAAAACTGGCTTTGTGGAACTAGTTTTACAAGCTAAAAATCACACCATAACGAGACGCCTTATCCTGGTGCAGGATGCTATTACAGGTTTTGTGGTGAAAAAAAAAGCTAACGCAATTTCATTTAGGGATACTTTTTTAATTAATTGGAAAATCGATACGGGTTCAATGGTTCATTTTTCGATCGATTATGGAGACAACTCGACAGAAACTTATTCATTTTCTTCTGTTCAAGAAGTCCTACAGAGAAATAATTCTCATATTTACACTGGCCTGGGAGTATTCTACGTCATCATAATGGCCATGAATGAGTTGAACAGCATCACAATATCTGAACATGTTATAGTTGAAATTCCAGTCAATGTTTCGTGTTTGCTTATCAAGAATCTTGGGCCCTTTGATAACATATACCAGAATGACAGTATTGAAATAAAATTGAATGTATCTGATGGTTCTAACCCGGAATTTTTGTTTATTTTGGGCGATGGAATAAATCTTACACAAAGATCAACAGAATTGGTGTACAATTATCCGCAAAGTGGACTGAAAAATATTAGCGTAATTGTTTACAACAATATAAGTGCGTATCAGGTACGAACTAATATAAATATCCGAAAAGTCTTTTCACTTGGTAATGCAACTCTAGAGGTTTCTTCAGCCAACGTTACAGAGCCGGCATTGATGATCCTAAATGTCAGTGAAGGGTTTCCGTATCTATGCTTTTGGTATTTTGGAGATGGGAGTTTCATTCAAACATCTTCTTTTCAAAACAGTTCATTCATCTACCATGTTTACAAAACAATAAATGTTTTCAACGTAAACATTAACTGCTCAAACAACTTTGGCTTTATAGTCCAAAAAGCAACTGTTACGGTACAGCAAGCAATTAAAAGCCTAACTTTCACCAATAACTGCCCAAGGCAAATCGATGAAATGGTAGTTTTTAACATATCAACAGAAGAAAGAGGAACGAATTCCTGCTTTGTTGTTAATCTTGGTGATGGAACATTTTTTGGGTTTGGTCACGAAACCTGCAGCCATGAAAACGTATCGGTACGATTCTTAGGCTTCGCTGGAAATTATTTTTCTATCAACTACAACTACTCTTCGTTGGGAAGTTATGATGTAAGCGTGACAGCGTGGAATCGTGTTTCTCGTTCCTTCCTACAGGACAAAGCCCTTGTGGTAAAAATACCTTGCAATTTTCCCACCATAACAGTACCAGAGTTTAAAAAGATATAAATTCTCGAACAGTGTTCACTCCATTACAGGTGGTTCGTTTTCGTGTTTTTATTACGAAAATCGATTGCAAGGCAACTGATCAAAAAGATATCATTTGGACTGTTTCTGAGGTGTCATCTTTGCCAAAGGATAAATCTGGAACCCATACCGTTCTTAACCCAGACAACAAGAAACTCGAGGAGCTAACTATACAGAAAAAGACCTTGACATATGGTGTATATATGATTAGGTGTAATGTCAGTATGAGAGAACAATACGATGTGTACAGCATTGAAGAAGGCTTCATTGAAATACAAGGCAATGCTTTGATAGCAATAATCGAAGGAGGGAGTCTCATTCAAAAAGCCTCTGGTAAGCCCTACGTACTGGACGGTTCGGATTCCCGTGACCCTGATGACGCTGAACCCAATTTACAGTACTACTGGCTTTGTCAAAATGCTTCTTGGGAAATACAGGAAGATTTAATGTCCATGACAAGCGAAACTTACCTTCTTAATGTCTCTGATTACAATGCATCCACTTTCTGCCATAGATCAAGAAACGGAACTTTAATGAAGGGCGGATCGTCCATTGAAATTCACACAGGCACACTTGGGTTGCATTCTTCCTATGCAGTGGCCCTTTTTGTCTCCAAGACAGTGAATAATCACTTTCGAATCTCAAGCTTTACTCAGGTGGTAAAGATTGTCGATGGAGATCCACCAGTTATCAAAATCAGGTAAGAAGATACCTTCAAAGCACTATCATATTTCGAGTTTATAAGCAAGTTTTTTTGTGATACGTCCTGTCAATAAACCAAAGCTTAGTTCAATTTCTATTTTAAATTCCATACGATCATAATTTACTCTATAATTTTTCCTAAGGCTTTTCCTTGGGCTAGTTATTGAATTTGAATTAAAAAAAAAAAAGCTAGAGGTAGAGATACTGTGGTAAAGATTGATTGTATCTAATGTAAAATTCACTCTGAAGAGTTCACCATCTGTAGAGTGTACCTTTTTAGCTGAACAGTTAATTCCTTAAAAATATCACTATAACAGACGACCACATGTTTCACGTGACTTTGAAATAAATGTATTCACTAGGTGCAAACGGAACTGTGGTGCAACTGTTAACGCTGCGGAAAGATTTCTCCTAGAAGCTCAAATTGACCCCTTGGAATCACTTAACACTTTACAAGAAAGATACCAATGGAATGTCTACGAGAAAATTGAAGAAGGAGAAACATTTGCCTGGACGAAATTCAAAGATACCGATGCATCAAATGTTAATCATATATATTTCCTTGAGAACACTCTTAAGCCTGGGAGGTCTTACAAGGTGTCTGTTATTGGAATGATACATGGTCGAGCGGATGGATACAGTGAGTTGGACTTCTATGTCAATATCCCACCTCGTGGTGGAAGTTGCTTTGTTGACAAATCTGAAGGCTATTCAGACAAGACTTCGTTTTTGTTCGAGTGCAAGGAATGGGCTGACGAAGATCTTCCATTGTCGTACGAGTTTATGTATTACACGCGTTACGGGGTCGTGTTTCTCTTGTATGATGATATTTCACCTGTTTTTGTTACCAAGTTACCACTCGGTGATGTGGAAAAGAACTTTACCTTGAACTTGCAAGTGAAAGTAATCGATGCTCACGGCACATACAACACCACAAAAATCGACGTCCAGGTATGTAAACAGGAAATTGATTGTCCGAAAAAAAAAGGCTTTGCCATTAAGTCGTGATTATTCCTTGTATTGGATGTACTAGTAAGGAGATAATTTCGTTGGACCACCATCTTGTACTTCCAGTGTTTGCTTTTTATAGTTTTAGATTTATCTATTTTCATAATGCGGTTCGGATACATAGCCGGCAAGTAGTACCAGAAGAACCAACAAAAGTTTGTAAACATACCAAGCGCCGTAATTGACACTATAATAACGTGAACAGAGACGAAAATTCCTCAACGAGAAAACAAAATGGACATTCTTTGTAGGACATACATATATATCATTTGTGTTTATCTGAACCTGGCTAAAAAACAAGGTTTCAGCCTCTGTATATTTGCCATTACAAATTAAACATAATGCTATTTGGGAAAGACCCACGGGTCTTAATACTGCTCCACAATACACTTTGTATTTTCTTATTTTATCAAATTTGGTGACTATTTAAAATCAGTTAGATTTTGCCGTCTGATATTCGCTTGGTTAACGTTAATTCTATATTAAGAGGAGATGTTGTTGTGCGACTTCTTGGTCTAGATTGAGTTAACCTGTTAAATAACTACTGTATGTATAACAGGGTAATTTAGTATTATTAACTAAGTTGATAATACGAAAATAGCCTAGATGGACCCATCGTGAATGATTGCAACGCGGATTACCGTCCATTTGATGAGAAATTCATCTTCAAATTAGGACATAAAGTGTCGCTTGTCCACTTATTTTATGGAAAAGTGATCACAGCAGGAAATAGCTTTTACTCCTTAAGTATAAGAAATTGAAAGAACTCGCTGGGGAAGGCACTTCACCCCACTTCATTTGCATGAGCGGGCGAACAATTTACCACTTCAGACTGTACACAGCATCGCTCTAAAAGTGTCATGTAGAATCCGAATGAGATGGTCAAATGTACAAATATTTTCCACAGTATATCATCTAACTATTTGTTTGTTTCACAAATATCATTTTCCATAATAAATTGATGTTGTTTTTTTTCTATTGGTTCAAGGAAGTACTACTAGTTTCATCTGTTATCCGCTTAATTCCAGGTATTTCTCGGTACAAACAAACAAAATGAGACTTTATCAAAGTTCCAGAACTTCGCAATTAAGTCGTTGTCTTCACTAATGGAAGAGGGAAAGACACAGGAAGCCACTCGTGAGATGAATGCGATCGCCTCCGTTCTAAATGCCTTTGCATTGCAAAATGGAACCACAGAGAAAGAGGAACGCAAACAAGTGAGGCCTTTAGTTTCTCTATACCGTTTTAATGTCCTATTGAGTTATTAAACATTAGCACCGACTAGGTAGTAGCAAGCTTGAGTTGTTCTTTAATCTTTCATCATTTCTGTTAAATACTATTTTAATGCATTTTTAGGAGTCTAGATGAAATTATTTTCTTGGTCTTTTGCTGTCGTACTGGAGGAGCCTGAAATTTTGAATTTTAAACTACCATACTTAGGTTTCGTCCAATTGCTCTGAATCTCGTTGCATGTCTATGGTCTGGGAAAATTAGATAATGAGGATCAGTTAATTTATTTCGTCTCCCAAATGTAGACTCAGAAACGTTGAAATCTGGATCACAGCTTGATATACCTCGTGAACGTGACAAGTGATTAAAAATTCCATCCTTTTAACGACAATATGTGACTGATCAGCTCAAGGTCTTGTATTTCTTAGTTAAGAGCGACGATGGCAACTGTTCTTGCAAATAAAACAGCATCGTCTCTCTCTGATGTGAAGCAGTTGGGATCAGCCTTAAATCAAGTGACCCTAATTAGAGACGAGGTTCCTGTTGATATTCAGGTAAGAAACAGCAAACGAAAGGCACGTTGTTTTGTGGGTTTACAAGTATTGAAACATGAAACAACTGGAGGAAATCGGGATGATTGTGTTATTGTCCATTGCTTTCCCATTTAGGATCTCACATTTACGTGGTTTTTTTTTTACTGTCTATGCTTCGCTACTTGTATGAACGATTTGATTGAAGCATTGAAGTCCTCAAACAAAATGCATACCATTCGTGATACTGTTCTGAAATTTCAGGAAATTAGTCTCAAATCTTTTAAAGACATGGCGGATTTGATCAATAAAAAGTCGCATGACAAGGCAACTTCCACAAGTCTCATCAACGACACAGCCATTATAGTAGGAGCGGGCTTAGTCAATGTCATCATGGCGTCCAGCGATTCGGCTCGACTTGACGGGGAATATCCTTCTCAGGACTCGCAACCGTATTCTAATGATACTGTAGAAAAGGTATGTTGAGTAGATGATGTTCTTCATAAATCAGACATTTTGAATCAAAGAACAACTCACCACAACGCATAGAGAAGCTAATCCCGTTACAGTGCAATAGAATTTTATGGAATTCAAAGTTCTCTCCTTCGTTTCGTTTAATCGTGAAATAATCTTGATTCTAATAGGGAATGGGAATGACCTTAACAACTACCCTTAACAATGGTTTCGTTCACTAAGCAACAAATAGGAACAATCTTTCACTTACATTACATCCAATACAAATACTCCTATTCTAACTCATTGAAAACCTTTAAGTAACCTGTCTGTCAGTTTTTGAACTCTCGACATCTCTCTAATTGTTACTAGGCAAGGGTAATTGCGCTTGATACCATGGCAACTTTGGGTAATGTTACTGATGTGTTGAGTTCTTTAACGATTCTTGGAGAAGAACCTCTGATTATGTCTGTACCTCGAATGTCAATGGTTCTACAAAAGATGAGATCGGACATAGTTGGCGAACACACCGTTGGGAATGGCCAAGTGTCTGTACACTTGCCTAACCTTACAGAGGTATTCGGTGGAATTTCGGCCAGTGGATACGTGGATTTACAGGTATCCATTATGATTTTCATATCAGTTGCATCGATTGTTTAAGTTTGTCATTGAACCGAGGGCAGGCAAAACGTTGAATTGAGTAAAGTGGTCATATCTCAGGGAATAGAGGAAACGTGAATGAAAAAGGTGAGTAGGAGTAGGGAAATCATAAACCATTTACCTTCATTCTTCTCCTTACACTCTTTTTTTAATTACCACCCTTCATTGCTTATTTTTGTTTTTTAAAAAAAGGTACGAAATTGACATTTTCCCAATTGTAAAGCTAATAGCAAGATACATTTACTGACTCTTTACATTTTATTTATAGGTACTTGTTTTTCCTACCAACCCATTTACGTGGGACAGCACAGCTTCGACCATTTCTTCCCACATTCTCACGGTTATGCTCAAAGATGAAAAAAAAACTGAATTAAACGTATCTTCTCTTAAAAATGAAATCAGCCTGATTATACCCCAAAACATAAAGTTGCTTCCGGAACCATCACCAGCATTCATGAACGGAGGCAACGGCAGTATTCGTTATCATAAATTTGACATCACAAACGTGGAACACCCAATGAGTTTTCGGATTAAACCTAGCAAAAACGATGTATTTTTTGCGATCTATTGGGGCTATCAGGAGCGTCCCGAGATGGGAGACCATAACTTAGTCACTGTTTTGCCAGACTTTTCGTCATGCAGCGTTCTTGATGGCAGCCGTGAGACCTGCGAGTATGATCCTTACACGGTATTCATAAGCGGATCATCTATACCAAGATCTGGCGAATATTACCTGGGTATCAGAAGTTATCGGGCATCAAATGGTACACGGTCTCGCGTGCGGAGGTCTTGTTTCGATGGCGCTCGAATCAAACGCTCTTGTATAACTTATAAAGATCCTCCACCTCGACCAACGACTGATCCTCGGGGGGAATACAAACTTCAAGTACCTGTCTACGATGCTGATAAAGACGTCAATTATACAGTTAACAGTTTTACATCACCATGTAAATTCTGGGACGTCAAGAACGAGACATGGTCTTCAAAGGGATGTAAGGTGAGTACTATTGTTATACACGTCGTCATGATTGATTAACTCGTGGTACAGCTGCAGAACTAAAATTTTGTAGCCGATTCAAGGGATCCGTTTGCGACCCACTAGAGTTATAATTTTTGAAGCTCGAGGCTGAGTTTCCTTCAAAATGAGGAACATTTCTTTCGAAAGAATTTCAAAGGCGCATTAACATGTGTCCTTGCCGAACTTGGTATTTGGTATTTATCAATAACCACAACGTTATCGCCTGACATGATACGTGATGTTATGATTAACGAAAAAAGAGGCCACTAGTGTGCTCGGTTCTGTTGTGAAGCGCTTACGAGGCAAGAGCAGGATAAAAATTTACGGGGAAGCATGAGACATGGGTGAGTGTTTCCGATTCCCTTTTCTTGAGGGCTTTATTGCTGCCAAGGTGTCCTACTACTTACTAGAGGGACTTAAGAGCTGAGTACAGTCGAAGCCTTTTCATTTCTTTGTTATAAAGAACCCATCAAGACTTGTAAGTTAAGTGTAGTTTCAAAACTGCCTAACATATATCTGACTCGACTGATTATTAATTGAACAATCTGTGTTTGGCTGAGTGAACGTTTCACTTGGGTCAAATTCGTTAAAATCCCGAAGCAATATATGAAAAAGTCACCTCATCATGGCTTATCGCCACTTACCGTTCACTCTCATAAAGCACACTTTTTCAACAAATCAGTGGGTGCGTTATATTGAAACTTATTATAAATTTCAATAAAAGAATTGGTCCATGTTTAGTGTGCGTATTTCGAGTTATGGATGCACGCAGGAAGTTTGGAGAGCACGAGAGAAACGAAAGAATTGCTCGAGGCGCAGTCGCTTTTTGAATGCTCTCCAAACTTCCCAAGTGCATCAGTAACTCAATAGACGCATAGCTAAAGCACGAACCGATTTTATTAAGACATAGCATGCAGACACAAGTTGTGCTCGAAAAAAAATGTTTATCACAACAGTATCTAGCTTATTAGGTGAACGTGTTCTACCCGAAAACTACAAATAGGAGACAAGGCAAAAGTAACCAAGAAATATTTCGAGACAAAATCTCTATTCAAAGAATTGTAAATATTCTGTTCAGGAGCGAAAAACGAGCGAACATCTTGCATGCACGAGACTGCGTAGTGGACTCAGCATGCTTGAATTGCTTATCATAATTCATGGTCAGAAAAGTGCGTAGGTTTGTGTTGGAAATTTTTTGCGTTTACGAACATTTTCGAGACCCGCATGGTAGATTTGGCCTGCTTAAATTTTTTCTTTTTTTTTTTTTAGTAGAATTTACGACCAGAAAACTGCGTAGCTTTGTATTGAAAATTATGAAAATCTTACAATTTCAAAACAAAATTATTCATTGAAAAACACTTTTGGGACATATCAACCCTTCAAAATAATAGTTACCGTTCCAATGAAGAGTCACCAACTTCGCAAAGTCTCAGTTGAAGTCAGAAAGCTAAGTTTTGTTTTTAGCCATG
Organism: Pocillopora verrucosa; assembly: GCF_036669915.1. Taxonomy (NCBI): domain Eukaryota; kingdom Metazoa; phylum Cnidaria; class Anthozoa; order Scleractinia; family Pocilloporidae; genus Pocillopora; species Pocillopora verrucosa. The sequence goes on from NC_089312.1 coordinate 10,551,049, forward strand.
ATTCGCATCGCGTTTGGGAATGAAGCATCGTCAACTCCAAAACTTATTTGGTCGTCTTTCGTTTCGAGCTTTCGTTTCGAGCTTTCTCGAGCTCCAAAAGGTCTATCTCAATAAGGAAAGAATGGTTTCTATACTTTTCGATACCTAAATGTAGTTGTATGAGATGTCACATGATATAATGTAATACACAGGTGTAAATACGTGAGGCAGAGTCCCAATAGGATAAAAAATGTTTTTGCTTCTGAAGTTATAACTTGGTCGATGGTAATTACTGGAATAAAATTGAAGATATTCAGACAATACATGAATAATTTTTACTCATAGGTTGGAAACAAGACCCGAATTGACCAAGTCCATTGTCTATGTACTCATCTGACTTCTTTTGGAGGAGGGTTCATCCAAGCTCCAAATCCTATAGACTTTGATAAAGTTTTCGAGGGCTTCAAAAATTTGTCCGACAATGTTGCTGTGCTGGCAACTATTGTGACAGCATTCGCCATCTATATTTTGATGGTACTATGGCTGAGAAGAATGGACAAGCGGGATGAACTTATTGTAAGTTGGTCCTTAACCTTTTGGATGTGGCTATGTTATTAGTAAGAGAAACGATGCAAACTTGAGCAAAGTTGAATTTGGAAGCTTTCAGTACTTCTAAATCGACGATGAAACCAGTAAATATTCTAGAATCAAACCTTTTATTAGGATTCTTCCAAAATCCTTTGTTTTCTCAGAGGCTTTAATTTTTAGAGGTGACATTGAAAGTAACTCCAAGAAGTGCAACTTTTCAACAGAACGTCCTACCGAAGCGAAAAACATTTCCAGTTGTCTTAATTTCTTCAAAGGCTAGCAGAGCTGTTTGCTTATAAGTGGTACGTGACGGTCGTTTAGAAATAGTGAGTACCTCATCGACTCATGTATAGTCTTAAAATGTAGTGAACAAGGTTGCAGTAATACATCATCATGTGAGAATTTTTTAGAACGGAGCAGCGCAGAATGTAATCGTGGATATTTATGAGAATGTGACACATTTCAATTGATATAATCATTAATAATTGTCTTGCCATTATAGGGCATTCCTACGACAATTCAAACCCACGAAGGTGTACCCCTAAACAGCTATGAGATTATAATCCAAACTGGCTCATGGCGAGGCTCTGGTACAACAGCCAATGTCTTCATGGTCCTGGTGGGCGAGAATGGTGAAAGCAACCCCATCGTACTAAGGGATGAAAACAAATCTCTTTTCACCAGAGGATCGACGAATGAATTCCTCGTTTCAATTCCTGAGAATCTTGGAAAATTGCTCTACCTTACGGTATGGCATGATTTGTCAGGCATAAATTCTTCTTGGTATCTCAGTTATGTTATCATTCGCGAGAATAAAACAAGGGAACAGTACATTTTTGCGTGTGACCATTGGCTCGCTCTAGAAAGAGGAGACGGTTCAGTAAGGAGAGTTATACCAGTAAGCGACAAAAAGGAACTAACAAGTTTTGGGATCCTTTTCCGTACCAAGACATCTAAAGACATATTTGATGGCCACCTTTGGATCTCTGTTGTAGGTAAACCCTCTAAGAGTAACTTCACTCGTGTCCAGAGATTGACCTGTTGTATGTCACTTCTATTTAGTGCAATGATAACAAACGCAATGTTTTACAACATTGGAAACAAGTCAGACGATTCCACTGTTTCCATTGGACCATTTTCATTGAGTCTCAGGCAGATCATAATTGGAATTCAGAGCAGTCTCATTGCGCTCCCAATCAACATCATAGTCTTGCAGATATTTCGAAATCTAAAGCAAAAGAAAACAGCCAGTTCAAAATATAAAAGGCCATGTCCCTTCCGAAGAAACGCAGTGTTTGTCAGCGATGAATGGTCAGACAAAGATGCTCCGATGGAACCAATCCAGGAAACTTCAGGTGGACGCTTGCCTCACTGGTTGATCTACATAGCGTATCCTCTGTGTTTTCTGATAGTGATGACTGCAGCATTATTTACTTTGTTTTACAGTATGCAGTGGGGAAAGGAAATATCCAACAAGTGGCTCTCATCCATGCTTGTATCATTTTTCCAGGACGCATTTATAACACAGCCCTTAAAAATCTTCCTTGCCGCTCTAGTTATCTCATCAATTTTGAAGAAACTACCCAGCGACTTTACAGAAGGGCCATTTGCGGGTAGGAAAAAAAGCAGTGTAGACCCCAAACCAACCGCATTTGACAGAGAAGAGGCAATAAAAAGACCACTCTTTATGTCCAAACCTCCAGACGAGACCCTAGTGGAGAAGGCCAGAAAGTACAAATTGAACGAGTTGAAAGCTTTCAGGATACTGAGGGAAAATATCTTGCATCTGCTATTTCTATCGTCGTTGCTGGTGATAAGTTATTCCACGAGAGACCCAGATGCTTTCACTCAGAGCAGATATCTGAGATACGTGTTCGGTGAACAGGTACGGTTTACCAACACTAAACTATTAGTTAGGATAAGAACGATGAAAAAAGGATTTAAAAAAAGCTGCCTACAAAGAAATTTCTCGTTTATGTCCAGCATGACGTTTTCCGCCTTAAATGTCATTTTACTTTTTATAGTCTAACCTTATCCTGTAAGTTCTCGTACGAGAAAGTACAACTTGACGGCAATCAGAGAGACTCAACTATTTTGGTGGTTGCTTACAGGATGTTGGCTTGTACGTTAGCTGTTGCTGTTCATTAATGTATAATGGTAAATGGTTTAAACTCGGGATAGCATGTGATAGGGGAAATTGATATTATCAACTGAGTTGATAACGTAAATTGGCCACCGCAAAGGTTTCAAAGCTGACGTTTCGGGCGTCAGCCTTTCGTCAGAGCGAAGGGCTAACGAGGAGCTAACGCTCGAAACGTCAGCTTTAAACTCTTTACGGTGGCCAATCTACGTTATCGATAAGTTGATAATACTGAATTATTCAGTTATACTCTCCCAACGACTCAGCACCACAGTTTCTTTAGAAAACTACTCCTTTCATCGGTAACATATGAGAGTATAGTCTGATTGTAAGATTGAGAAGGACTGCTGTCGGTAATAGAGACTGACGTTATGATAACAGACTTTCTCAGTACTACACTCACTCGACCGATCAGATCACTCTATCGATAACTTATGTATTTTGCCCCTATATGGCCTGTCAAAGTTCTATTTCTCTTGTTGGCTGTAGTACCACACCACTTCATCTGTGAGAAAACAGATGAAAAAAGAGAAAAAGTCCTAAGTTTCGTTTACCACGTGATTACAAGCAGTGGTTTTTTTTCTTTTTTTCGAATATGTATTTTTAATTTATCTAGGCTAACGATATCCGGAGTCTTTGGTCCTTCTTGGAAACTGGCTTGCTACCTTTTGTCTTCGACAAAAAGTGGTATAACGGTGATGAGGACAAATTAGATGGGTTCACTGAAGACAAGTACTTGTATGTTATTGGTATGCCACGCCTCAGACAACTCAGGTCCAAGAAAGGTACGCTTTTGAAATGCTTTTCTGAGATTAATATTCTGTTTTCAACTATTTTTTTTGCTTAAAAGACCGTTGAGCTAAGAGAAGTTGACAAGATTTAATTGAATTTGAATTCGCTATGGAATAAATCTGACACAAACTAGCTGCTGTTACATTAATTTGCTCAAGAGGATGAAGCTTTCTTTTTTTTTCCATTTGAAGTGAACTGTGAAAGTGAATACTCCCAAGACCTAAATATGAGTTGCAGTGGTTCTTACTCCGTTATTGACGAGGAAAAAGATTTCTATTTACCTGGATGGATAAAAAAAGGCGACTTGAGCTATTCGGCATGTCCGGCTTCATGGCGATACCAAACAGCTCTAAAACTGGACGGACTGCCTTTTTGGGGTAGTAAAACGATTTACAGTGGCGGAGGATATACTGCTGACCTGGGTTACTTCATGGAGCAGGCTAGAGAAGTGATAAGTGACTTACAGACCTACAAATGGGTTGATCAGTTCACACGTGCAATCTTTGTCGAGCTTAGTGTGTTCAATGCTCCAGCCAATCTTTTTAGCAGTGTTACTTACTTGGTGGAGTTTACAGGTACCGGGGGCTCTTCAACGTATTTGAAAGTGGACACTTTCCGCCTTTATCAGCATATCGGCCCCTGGACTGCAGCGGTTGCATTTAGTGAGTTTGTGGCCGTTGTGACTGTTGCAATAGCTCTCTACGTGGCTTGCAAGAAGATTTCTAGGGAGAGAAAAGGATTTTTCAAGAAGGCTTGGAATGTTGTCGATACTGCGCAGATTGGGCTATCCATCTCTGCCATAGCACTGTTCTTCATCCGACTGATGAACGCAAACTGGACTGTCGCAAAAGTTCAGGAGAACCCATTTGTATTCGTAAGCTTTCATTATGCAATGAAGTGGGACGAAGTAAGCACTTACGTCATGGGTGCCATAGTATTCATCGCCACGTTAAAGTTTCTCCAACTGCTGAACTTTAACCGGCACATTGCTGTCCTTTCGCATACAATTTCTCGTGCCGCAGTAGAGCTGCTACCGCTGGGAATGGAAGTCTTACTCACTATTTTTGCCTTTAATATCTTTGCTTACATTGTTTTCGGAAGCCGGGTCGAAGGTTTTAGCAACTTTATAACGACCTGTGAAACTACACTGGCTATGACACTTGGGAAGGCATACTTTATGGAGCTGAGCGATTCGGAGGCTGTCCTCGGTCCTTTGTTTTTCGCTATGTTTGTGATCACTATGCAATTTTTCCTTATCAACATGATTCTGGCTGTTATTATGGACACTTACAATGAAGTTAATGCTGAAATCGAGGAGAACTCCCAAGAGTACGAAATGGCTGGTTTTCTTCTATGTTATTTAAAGTCTTTCTTCGGTCATCACTCTGAGTTTAAGGCCGGGGACGAGGTCTGGAGGAAATCTAACGAGAAGGGAAACAAAACTCTTAAAACTAATAGTGTCAAAGAAAACCTCCTTGTTTTAAAGGAACAGCGTAATTTGTTGAAGGAAAGGCTAAAATCGTTGCAAACTTTGGACAAAGATGTCGCCGATTCGGAGCTCTCTTTTGTAGAGCGGTGGCACACCATCTGTATCTCTGCTGATTATGAGACTGATGCAAAGTTGTTAGAAGTGATGACGTTCTACCTTGGCCACGAAACCGATTGCTCTATCGAACTTAGTGTTTCAGATAAGGAGGCCGATGCATTTGCATAATCGGGGACAATCAGGAACATGATCATGCTTTCTGTTTGGAATGACAAGAGAACTCAAAACTCGAAATAATTGCATTTTGTCGAAAATTGCAATATTTACGCGCTTGTTGATAGTACTTTACATTTATATTTTACATTTATTTTACGTTTACATTTCATTTATATTACTGAATCGAAAAGACCTTGATAACTGTCGGACTCCAGGAGTCAAGCTTAGGATATTTTTGTCAAAAATTGCAATTTTTTTTGGCTCGTGTTTGATAGGAAGGTATTAATTTTTATGTCTTTTAAAACTACATTATTTGGATGTAATGGAATCTCAAATCTTAAATTTGTTTCCAAGCAGATAAGGAGTGTGTTAAAATATTTTTATACATGGCAATAAGAGATGAATTCCACCGGCATCTATTAATCAATTGAAATCAATTAATTCATATATTAAAGTTCACAGGGTAACCGGGTGGACAATCAGATATGGTTTGATGCTAATCTGGTATAAAGATATAATGAACGTAACCTAGAAGTTACAATTCATAGACCCAACGTTTCGACACTACTGTCTAGTACCTTCATCAGGGGTGATCTAATCGCTGCTCACTAATTAGCTGCCCTTTGTTCTGACGAGGTGTAAATGGGCGTCAGGTAGTAAGCTGCCATCATCACGATTTAAAGGAGCGTGGGCGGAGTTGATAGGCCAGGCTTCCAAACAAAGGCGCTGGTGGTAACGTCGATTATTGGTGATAATTTTAGACTTATCCCACCCAATTGTATGGTTGTTAGGCATGTGTGCTCCGACAAAGCTGAATTTTCTTTTTCGCATTTTGATGCTCTTTCAAACGTGTACCAAACTAACGTTTGGTGTGTCCGACATACTCGTCATCACAGTCATTGCACGGAATAGAATAAATAGCGTTGGTTCGTTGTTCTTTCATGACAGGATCCTTAGGTTTGGCAAAAATGTGCCCTGAAGTCTGAACAGGATTTTGAGTAACTTTAACGTTGTGGTTACTCAAAATTCTCTCGATGGGTTCTGTAACACCCTAAATGTAAGGGGTTACAGCAAAATCAGTCGCTGGTTCCTTCTCATCAGGAGTGTTATTAGATGTAACTGGTTTCTGGTAGTATGGTTATTATAGCC